>NW_024387304.1:507500-1107500 GCF_900408965.1 Simochromis diagramma | reverse complement strand
AGTGGGTGAAGGAGGTAACTGAACCACACACTGAGCTAATGGCTCAGTAATACCCAGGACCATGACAAAAATGTTAACTCGGTTTATTTACATCCCATAAAGGCAGGGATCAAGCAGAGATCAGGCAATCAATATATTACCTAGCTGAACGAATGACGCAAAAATTGTAATATATATCTATATCTATATCTTTCTATTTATATATATATATATATATATATATCTATTAGGGGTGCAACGATATTCGTATCGATATTGAACCGTTCGATACAGTGCTTTCGGTTCGGTACGCATATGTATCGAACAATACAACATTTGTAATTTATTTTATCAATTTTCCTTCTGACGATGCTGTCTGTGTTGAGCGCTCAGTGAATCTGTGTTCGACTACTTCGCCTAGGCTGCACTGTCGAGCGCAGATCCACTGAGCGCTCAACACAGACAGCATAGTCAGAAGGAAGAGCGCAGGGCAAGCTAGCGAGACAGAAGTTAAGCTCTACTTGCAACAGGCAAATTGAACCTCATTCAGATCTGGCGTTTGGAATTATTTTGGTTTTCATGTGACGTATGACCCTGAAGGTAAGCGAGTCATGGACTAAAGTAAAACAGTATGTTGGATGTGCCACGCAATGCTCAATTACATTGGTGTGAACTAGTGTGTTAGCGCAGTTAGCTCGTTAACGTGTTTGCCGTCTAGCCCCATGCACGGAGCGATCGGTGGTAGCTCGTTAACGGAGATTTGCCGTGTTGTGGCATTAAGGTCATTTCAACGAGATTAACCTGAAAGCACTAGTGGGAACACAACGAATATGACTGCACATTTACGCCGACATCATCCTAGTGCAAAGACAAGTGGAAGCAGACAAAAAAAAGCAAGCATGCTACTAACTTTAGCCCGAGTCATTTAGACAGCTGTTAGCACATGATTCTCCTTATGCTGCTGAGAATATAGCCCAGAAGAAGCGGATAGTATAGCTTTTATTTTGGAAAGAGACATTTCTCTGTAATAAACTCTCTTTTCCAAAGATGAGTGATTCCTCAATCAGATACAGGGCTTGCAATATCGCTAGCCCGACGTCCCGGAGCTAGCGATTTTTTCAGTCGGGCTACCAAAATCGATCTCTTCCCTGCCCGTCGGGCTATTGTAGGAAAAATATATGTCAATGCTTTTGCATTCTTTCAGAAATGTAGCTGGGTAATTATGTCATTGGCATCGGTGAGCCACTGTCAATATGTGACATATTGAAGTCGCGTTTGAATTTGCGCTTGTTTTTTTGCTTTCACTTTGCAATCGTGCGAACTGTGTATAGAGAGCGACAGCACTGATCTGTGAGTGATGATAATTTGTGCACCAATTCCTCTGACATCGTCTTATTAATCGTTAGCTTACTATGCAAACATGACAAGTGAAATCTCCCGCAGCAAGCTTCAACATGTGAGAGGTTGATCGCACAGAGAATCGCTGAGCTTATGTGAGTGAGCGTGTAAAAGCATTTCAGTTCTGCTGAGCCAAATAAGACAGGTCAGGGTGAAGAAGTGACAGCCAAAGAAAAGCTTACCACAAAACGGAGAAGTTATGACAAATCAGACTATAAGGCAAAAAGAAAGTGCAGCTTTATGGTTTCATGGACAAAAGAATTTCTGTGGCTGCAATATGACGAGCTATATAACCAGGGCTGCACATAAGTGGTCCGCAGGTGCGCATTCGCTGTCAAAATAAAAAACACGCACAAGGGTTAGGGTTAGGGTTAAATTTAAAAACTGTACTTTTGAGTTAAAATATATATTTATAATTTTAATAAATGACAAATTAAAAATGCATGAACATTTTTTTGTATCGAAAAAATATCGAACCGTGACACCAAAGTATCGAACCGAACCGAACCGTGAATTTTGTGTATCGTTGCACCCCTAATATCTATATCTATCTATCTATATATATATATATGTATATATATATATATAGAGATATATATAGAAATATGCTACATTTCTACACTGTAAAAAAAATAGTTGCGAAAACTTAAAAACTCAAGGCAACCCACTGCATTTACGTTTTTAGGTTCTGATGGATAACTTATAATTTCAAGTTTAGGAGAAAAGTTGCTTCAACTAATGTTTTTGTGTTTACAAGATTAATAACTGTGCTTTTTCTTAATGTATTTCCTAAAGTTTACACAAGGTATTAGTTTTAATTTTGGCAACATATTTCCTAAAGTTTACACAACATATTTTTTTTGTTTTGCCAATCAATTTCCTAAAGTTTAGAAAAAGTATCCTTTATAGTTTTCATGAGGTGCTCCCTGTTGTATTAATGAATGTTTACACAGTGTTGATTTTCAAATAACTTTATTGTGTTCAAACACAACTGCACCACTGACAATGTTTTGAGATCAGCCATTTTTAACATACTGACAACATTCAGCCACAAATAAAGTCCTTTTCCAAAAACAAAAAAAAAGTCAAATTTTTGTAACAAATGTTACTCATCTAATTTTAAAGGTCCGGTATTGTCAGTCAGAATATCAAACCTATCTTGATTGATTGTCACTAACAAACAGATCAAAACATCAGATGGCAGGATGTGAACTCTTCTATCTGGTTTCCATACAGCAAACAAATGTGTACTTGAGTTCTTTGGGAAACTTCATGTTGAGCCCATAAAGTAGGCCAAACAGGTAGGCAAAGGCAGTGGGAAGGTCTGGCAGATCATCAAGAATAATGTCCTCTTCCAAAACAATGGCAGTGTTGACCCCTGTGTTGAGTTGGGTCCCACGCAGTCCTCCAGAACAGTGAGGATGCCCACCGTAACACCTCCGGTTGCCCTCTCAACTGGATCTGTATCCTATGCAAAATTGACAACAGTACATATAAGTCTCTGTAAACCAAAACTGAAGATTGAGTAGATTTGCATACTCACCAAACATGTTAAGAAGAGTTTGGTCTCGTCGTCGCGAACAAATATCAGTAAACCCTTCCAAACTGATGGTTCGTCAGTGCTGGACTATGTTTGAGACCTAAAACAAGGAAATCAAATAAGACTCAGTCTCATTTATAAACCTACCATTTTGTTTTAAAAAACGCATTAAGTGTTGTTGCTAAAAAATCCAGCCTTAAGAAATAAGATGTTAAAATTAGTTATTCCAGATAATTGCTCATGGTTTTGTCAGTTTTTTTAAAGTAATTTTGATGCAAAACCAATGTAGCACACTTATGACAACATTTATAACAAAAAGTGGCATGAGTGGGATGAGAGTTGAACTGTCCGTCATGACCTGCCATCTGCCAAACACACAGCGCTGCTTGTTAGCTTATGATCCCATTCAGGAGGACACTTTTTTTTGAAAACTAACAATTTTTATATCAATTTGGGAACTTCAGGTTCATGCACAAGTTTTGCAAACAAAGTTATATGGTACTATTTACCTAAACATGCAGCCAAGGCCTCAGGCGTTTTTTATATAACCATTTAAATCTATTTACAGAACAATCAGTTGTTCTGCATCAAATAAGAAGGCACACAAATTATTTGTGCCAGTCCAAAAAAATAGTTTGTGTTCAGTATAAGACAGAGGAGAACAGCACAGGCCTAAAACCTGCAGGTCTGACAACAGGTGTATCAGTCCTGTTTTCCATGTGGGAACAGCGTTTACACTGGAATCTGCTTTTGATGGCTTCTTTGGAGCAAATGTGACATTCAGCAGTATAACTGACACACAATACAAAACAATAACTACACAACATACTAACTCTAGCCTCCAAACACGCTAAACGTCACTAATGTCTCACATATGAAAACTCGCGCTCTCTTTCTTTTGCTCGCCCGCTTTCCGTCGCAGGTGTCACTCTTAAAACTTCCCCCTCTCCCTAAACAACTAAGTGCCACATGTTGCCATATCATTTTTTTGATTGGTTGACATGGTACAGTCTAACACCAATTGTTTGTTTTACTCGCAAGTGGAGAGTGTTTGCTAGCGCGGTCCGTAGAAAACGTCGTCTTTCTCGTTCTTCCCGCTGTAAACACCACTGTTTTGTTCAACAAAAAAAAAACAACAACATCGCGTGTATTTTTTTTATCATAACTCTGGTTTTACGTGGCCTATCGACACAATTCAAAAACTGGTGTATAGTTTGAAGTCCGCACTTTCGACCCAAGTTGAAATAGAGACTGAGTCGCTGCATCTTGTAGCTGTGTCGTTTTAAATTGGTCATATGATTTTGACGTGCCGGCGCGTCCGTCAACCCCAGAGGGTTAAAGTCTGTTTGATATGACTCTTGCAGTCTGCCTTCGTATTTAAAATACCCCCATATTTACTGCTCTGCTGCTTGTGCTCTGTAGCTGCTTCTCTGATCTTCCTCTCCCTCGTGTTTGTGTGTTTGGTGGAGCTCGCTGGCCGTGAGGACTCCACCACCCCGCTCACACAGAAACTAAACCACATATTCTATTGGCTAAATATGATTTGAATTTTTTTATTTTTTTTTAAAGCGGCAGGGGGTTTGCTGCCATTGGTCGCACTATTTTATGATGGAAAACATTCAAGTTGCTCACGAGGGCTAACCCTCCTTCAGCTCATCTCTCCAGTTTGTCCCAATAGGACATACCTGGAAATGGCTTCTCCAAAACACAAAAGATATACTGTATAGATTGGTTGGGCAAATATTCATGTAAATATCCTAGAGAATATAAAAGACCCCTCTGATTCCCCATCTTACTGATGGGAGCAACCACGCCAGTCTGCCAGTACAGAGGCACTGCCCCAGATCTCCACATGCACAGGCATGCCAAAAAAGCCCTACAGAATTTGGAGCCTTGAGGAATTTTGAGCAAATCTCATTCACTGTGGAGTTGTTTAACTGGCCCTCAGTGACTTTGTCCACAGTGAGACCTCAGACTCTTGTTGTCAGTTGCCACATGGGGAAGTTTCCAGCACTAGACCCCAAAACTCCAAGAGGCTGGATAATGTAAACTTGGCAATCATATAATTGTCAGACCTGTTTCCCAACCAGAAGGTGCAAGGATCAAATGCTCTCGTCCACTGGGAAAAAGCCAAAGTACATGCTTCCTCTCACAGAGGGCAACTCCAGACTGGAACAGAGTACAGCCCCAGGTGACTCCAGGTTTGTTGAGGTGAACCTGACTATATGTAGCCGGTAAGTCTCATCCTCACGCGCTAGCTCAGGGTCCTTCCCTACTAGAAAGGTGACATTCTATATGGTGCTTCCTGTGGGTGGTGAGCGACAGGAGTGTGGCCACATTTCCTCTTCAAGTTGTGCCCGGCCAAGCCCCGTTGCCACCTACCGAATTTTGAAAAGTTGATTGATTAAATTAACTTCATCATGAATTTTGATGATATACTTGCACATAAACCACTACATTGGACACTTATGTGTGACTCCACACCCTGCCACCCACTCCAAAGGTGATGTTGTCCACCTAAGCGGACATGCAAAAAACTCTTTCAAAAGTACATGTTTAAAAAATAAAGTTCAAAAATCTTTTTTCATGCTTTAAGATGAATAAAAATACTTAAAAAAAAAAAACAATAATTCAATTAAGATCATTTAACCCTTTCATGCATGAATTATGACAACCTCAATCAGAATTTTTTTCTTAAGTTTACTGCATTGTTTGTATCTTGTTCTGTCATCATGACTTGTACTTTGTCAATTAATATTTTGTACTTGATTTTTCTCTGCAGTTGGATGCAGTCATTAATTAAGTAGTGCCATTGCTATTATACTGTGTTTACACCGTAGTCCTTGAATCTATGATGAGAGAGAGATAAGATAAGATAAAACTTTATTAATCCCTCGGGTGGGTTCCTCTGGGAAATTCGGTTTCCAAAAGCACAGCACCAACAGAAGTTACAGTTACAGAATATTATATATATACACACACACACAAACACACACACACACACACACATATATATATAAATACAGAGACATATATAAATAAAACATACGAAGGGGATAAATAGAATAAATAGGAATAAAAATAAAAATACAAGTGAATTGCACATTTCAAGTATGGAGTCTATTGCACCGTTGACTATTAACAAAAGTATTGCACAAAAGGTATTGCACAGTGAAGTGAAGAGGCACTACAGCTTAGTTGTTCCCCCCTCCTTTGTCCTCCTGTTTCCCCTCCCTCTCCCCTCCAGAGAGGAGTTAAACAGTCTGATGGCGTGTGGGACAAAGGAGTTTTTAAGTCTGTTAGTTCTTGTCTTGGGGAGAAGCAACCTGTCACTGAACAGGCTCCTCTGGTTGTTTATGGCTGTGTGCAGAGGATGCCCAGCATTGTTCATAATGTCCAGCAGTTTCTTTAATGTCCTTTTCTCTGCCACTGTCACCAGAGTGTCCAGCTTCATGCCGACCAAAGAGCTAGCCTTCCTGATCAGTTTCTCCAGCCTGGATGAGTCCTTCTTTGCTGTGCTGCTCCCCCAGCACACCACAGCATAGAAAAGTACTCCAGCAACCACTGACTGGTAAAACAAGTTGTTGAGTTCGTTTGCCTTCTCCACAGTCCCCCCCACTGTGCTTTTCTTGGTGCTGTTTCCAGTGTTTTCTTCTTGTCACTTCTTGTCTGATTTAATCAATTTTCCATTGCTTTTTATCTTTCATTATCTCTTGCCGGTTAGGTTTAAACATATATATATATGTATATATTAGGGGTGCAACGATACACAAAATTCACAGTTCGGTTCGGTTCGATACTTTGGTGTCACGGTTCGATATTTTTTCGATACAAAAAAAATGTTCATGCCTTTTTAATTTGTCATTTATTAAAATTATAAATATATATTTTAACTTAAAAGTACAGTTTTTAAATTTAACCCTAACCCTTGTGCGTGTTTTTTATTTTGACAGCGAATGCGCACCTGCGGACCACTTATGTGCAGCCCTGGTTATTTAGCTCGTCATATCACAGCCACAGAAATTCTTTTGTCCATGAAACCATAAAGCTGCACTTTCTTTTTGCCTTATAGTCTGATTTGTCATAACTTTTCCGTTTTGTGGTAAGCCTTTCGTTGGCTGTCACTTCTTCACCCTGACCTGTCTTATTTGGCTCAGCAGAACTGAAATATATATCCTGCTGCTTTTACACACGCACTCACATAACGCTCAGCGATTCTCTGCGTGATCAACCTCTCACATGTTTAAGTTTGCTGCGGGAGATTTCACTTGTCATGTTTGCATAGTAAGCTAACGATTGATAAGACGATGTCAGAGGAATTGGTGCGCAAATTATCGTCACTCACCAATCAGTGCTGTCGCTCTCTATACACAGTTCGCACGATTGCAAAGTGAAAGCAAAAAAACAAGCGCAAGTTCAAGCGCGATTTCAATATGTCACATGTTGACAGTGGCTCACCGATGCCAATGACATAATTACCCAGCTACATTTCTGAAAGAATGCAAAAGCATTGACATATATTTTTCCTACAATACGGGCAGGGAAGAGATAGATTTTGGTAGCGATATTGCAAGCCCTGTATCTGATTGAGCAATCACTCATCTTTGGAAAAGAGAGTTTATTACAGAGAAATGTCTCTTTCTAAAATAAAAGCTATACTATAAGCTTCTTCTGGGCTATATTCTCAGCAGCATATTAAACATATCAGGTCCCCATAAGGAGAATCATGTGCTAACGGCTGTCTAAATGACTCGGGTAAAGTTTGTAGCATGCGTGCTTGTTGTTTTTGTCTGCTTCCACTTGTCTTTGCACTAGGATGATGTCGGTGTAAATGTGCAGTCATATTCGTTGTGTTCCCACTAGTGCTTTCAGGTTAATCTCGTTGAAATGACCTTAACAACACAACACGGCAAATCTCCGTTAACGAGCTACCGCCGATCGCTCCGTGCATGGGGCTAGACGGCAAACACGTTGACGAGCTAACTGCGCTAACACACTAGTTCCCACCCATGTAATTGAGCATTGCGTGGCACATCCAACATACTGTTTTACTTTAGTCCATGACGCGCTTACCTTCAGGGTCATACGTCACATGAAAACCAAAATAGTTCCAAACGCCAGATCTGAATGAGGGTGGGGGAGGTTCAGTTTGCCATGTTGCAAGGAGAGCTTAACTTCTGTCTCGCTAGCTTGCCCTGCGCTCTTCCTTCTGACGATGCTGTCTGTGTTGAGCGCTCAGTGGATCTGCGCTCGACAGTGCAGCCTAGGCGGAGTAGTCGAACGCAGATTCACTGAGCGCTCAACACAGACAGCATCGTCAGAAGGATAGTTGATAAAATAAATTACAAATGTTGTATTGTTCGATACATATGCGTACCGAACCGAAAGCACTGTATCGAACGGTTCAATATCGATACGAGTATCGATACTAATATATATATATATATGTGTGTGTGTGTGTCTGTGTGTATATACTTAAGTTTAAGAAGACATTGGTGTCTGCCATAGAATACGTCCCTTCTCAGCAGTAACCATGCTCAATCATAAATGACAAGCTCAGAGTAGCAAACCTGTCTCACTGATGCTGGAACAATCTGGAGGGATAAAGACATCAACAGGACTCCTTCTGCATAGTCCTACAGAAGCATATCAGGCTCTGAATGGATCTACTTTATGGCCAGAAATATGGTTTAGAGAAACACTGTAAAACTTAATCACCGATACATCATATATCACAACTAATTGTGTTATTTTAATAACAGCAAAGCTTTTAGCAGTATACACAGCCGCACACACACACACACACACACACACACACACACACACACGCACAGAGTCACCAAGCCACACGATAATGAGTGTCACAGAGAAGGCATTTGTCTTAGGTAAGACTTGTATTGTCAGTTTTTAATTCACATAGCTCTCATCAGAAAAGCCCTGAAGCTTCTCATCATCATCTTCACAAGAATATATTATTCACTGGCTCCAATCACAAAACACATACAGGCACGCCACACATGAATAAACAGTTTTGTACTGATGCACACAGTACTCATACTTTAAATAGTCATGCACCACATACCGAGAGAGGGACATTAACTGTTACACTAAGTAATAATGCACATATAAAACACGCACACGTTAAACAAGTTTTTTGTGTGGGTCTAAATGCCTATACCTGCATATACAAACATCCAGACAGGGTTACCCCCCCCCCTTTCTCTCTTTTTCTCTCTCTTTCTATCATTATTGCCTGGCTCCATCTGACTGTGACTAAGTGAGGACCTGTCTTCATTTGTTTCAATCTGAGCCACTAATGTTCCCACTGCCGTAAGCTAGCACCATAGGTCACACACATTAGTTGACTGTGCGTGTGTGTCTGTGTGTGCATGTGTGAATTTTAAGAAAAGGCAGTCTTTGTTATTTTATGACAAATATTTTGCCTGTTCTCTCCAATATGTTGCTTGCTTTCTGTGTTTTTCCTGTGCGACAGGTCCATGTCTGGACACTAAAAACAGTTTGTTCTTTTAAAATTTTAGTGTTAGATTTCAAGCACAGTAAACCTTGAAAAAATTTAGTGCAGGTGTGAGAATGCATTTTCTACTTCATCAGCTGCAGAAACATTTTATGACAGACAGTGGCAGTATTGTTCAGTAAATTGCAGATTTAAGTGGCATTTCACAAATTTAATACGTAATGAAAGAGCCTAGATACTAGCTATATTGTCCATACTAGCCATATTTTTGAAATCAATAGGTCAAAATCATAGTCAAGCTTGCATTTAAGCTATCAATTTAATTCAGTTCAATTTACATTTATTTAAATAGTGTTAATTCACAACAGCAACAGTTTATTTCAACAGCTGTAACTGCCTGAATGAAAGTAATGCACCTAAATGAAAGAAAAGACATTTCTGTTTTTTCAAATGTGCAAATTTGTGTGCAATGGCAAGATGGTGCTTAGCTGCTGCAGTTCTCTGCACTTCATTTTCAGTGCTTTGCTTACTGTGCGTACGTGTACATACTCCATATTGGGAAGAGTCTGTGTTCAGTCACCAGGATCTTCTGGAATACACTGGACTATTATTTTAAGATTACGGTGTGAAATGACTGTTATGGGCAGCTATATCTGCTTCCACATCATTTCAGAGGACATAGTTGAGAACCCCCAAGGTCTCCGTGGATGAGTCTCCCCAGGGGCAAGCCCAAAAGTGAGCGTAAGAAGAGGAAGTATAAACAAAGGAGGCAAAAGTGGACTGGAGCCAACGGCAATGACTGCTGCATTGTGTTGATCAGAGATACTTACAGTGGGGCAAAAAAGTATTTAGTCAGCCACCGATTGTGCAAGTTCCCCCAATTAAAATGATGACAGAGGTCAGTAATTTGCACCAGAGGTACACTTCAACTGTGAGAGACAGAATGTGAAAAAAAAAATCCATGAATCCACATGGTAGGATTTGTAAAGAATTTATTCGTAAATCAGGGTGGAAAATAAGTATTTGGTCACCTCAAACATGGAAAATCTCTGGCTCTCACAGACCTGTAACGTCTTCTGTAAGAAGCTTTTCTGTCCCCCACTCGTTACCTGTATGAATGGCACCTGTTTGAACTCATCATCTGTATAAAAGACACCTGTCCACAGCCTCAAACAGTCAGACTCCAAACTCCGCCATGGCCAAGACCAAAGAGCTTTCGAAGGACACCAGGAAAAGTATTGTAGACCTGCACCAGACTGGGAAGAGTGAATCTACAATAGGCAAGCAGCTTGGTGTGAAAAAATCAACTGTGGGAGCAATCATCAGAAAATGGAAGACATACAAGACGACTGATAATCTCCCTCGATCTGGGGCTCCACGCAAGATCTCATCCCGTGGGGTCAAAATGATCATGAGAACGGTGAGCAAAGATCCCAGAACCACACGGGGGGACCTGGTGAATGACCTGCAGAGAGCTGGGACCAAAGTAACAAAGGTCACCATCAGTAACACACTACAACGGCAGGGAATCAAATCCCGCAGTGCCAGACGTGTTCCGCTGCTGAAGCCAGTGCATGTCCAGGCCCGTCTGAAGTTTGCCAGAGAGCACGTGGATGATACAGCAGAGGATTGGGAGAATGTCATGTGGTCAGATGAAACCAAAGTAGAACTTTTTGGTATAAACTCAACTCGTCGTGTTTGGAGGAAGAAGAATACTGAGTTGCATCCCAAGAACACCATACCTACTGTGAAGCATGGGGGTGGAAACATCATGCTATGGGGCTGTTTTTCTGCCAAGGGGACAGGACGACTGATCCGTGTTAAGGACAGAATGAATGGGGCCATGTATCGTGAGATTTTGAGCCAAAACCTCCTTCCATCAGAATCAGAATCAGAATCAGAAAGGGTTTTATTGCCAAATGTTGAGCGGGTTTACAACATTAGGAAATTGCTGCGGTGCTTCAGTGCAAACATACTGTTATAAGTACTGTTATAAATTAAGCTTAAATAGACATGAAAATAAAAATGAGAATAAGAATTAAAAGTGCTAAGTAGATAGATAGATATATACATGATATATACATGAGTGCAGGTGGTGATCAGTGCCAAACATGGAATGATGCAGTGAACACAGCGTAGGGTCATGTGTTAGTGGTGGGAACAGTCATACGGTTATTGTTCATGTGTTCAACAGCAGAGGGGAAGAAACTGTTCTTATGGCGAGAGGTTCTGGTGCGAATGGACCGGAGCCTCCTGCCTGAGGGGAGCAGGTCAAACAGACTGTGTCCAGGGTGAGAAGGGTCAGCTGAGATCCGAGCTGCACGCTGCAATGTCCTGGAGGTGTACAGGTCCTGCAGAGATGGGAGTCTGCAGCCAGTCACCTTCTCAGCAGAGCGCACAACACGCTGCAGTCTCTGTTTGTCCCTGATAGTGGCTCCAGCGTACCACACGGTGATGGAGGAGGTGAGGATGGACTCGATGATTGCAGTGTAGAATTGCATCATCGTTCGTGTTGGCAGGTTGAATTTCTTCAGCTGCCTCAGGAAGTACATCCTCTGCTGGGCTTTCTTAATGACGGAGGTGATGGTGGGCTCCCACTTCAGGTCCTGGGTGATGGTGGTACCCAGGAAGCGGAATGAGTCCACAGAGGTGATGGGGGTGTCAGTCAGGATGATGGGGGGGAGTGGAGCTGTGTGCTTCCTGAAGTCCACAATAATCTCCACTGTCTTCTGGGAATTCAGCACCAGGTTGTTGTGGCTGCACCAGGACACCAAACGTTCAACCTCCCTCCTGTAGGCAGACTCATCCCCGTCCGAGATGAGTCCAATAACGGTGGTGTCATCTGCAAACTTGATTAGCTTGACAGACTGGTGGGTGGAGGTGCAGCAGTTAGTATACAGGGAGAAGAGCAGGGGAGAAAGAACACAGCCCTGAGGGGAGCCGGTGCTGATGGTCCGGGAGTCTGAGACATTCTTTCCCAGCCTCACATGCTGTTTCCTGTCTGTCAGGAAGTCAGTGATCCACCGGCAGATGGGATCAGGCACATTCATCTGGGAAAGCTTGCCTCGGAGATGGTCTGGAAGGATGGTATTGAAGGCAGAGCTGAAGTCCACAAACAAATTCAAATTCAAATTCAAATTCAAATTTTATTTGTCACACACACACACAACCATACACAGTATGACATGGGGGTGAAATGCTTGTAGCTGTACAATGCCCGACCATTAAATGACAGAAGAAAAGTTTTACAATATTTACAATTTACTACAAAAATTTACAAATTAACTTAGGAATTTACAGTAAAGAATGTGCAAATAGCAGAAGAGATTATAAAGATAAGGATTATAAATTATAGGAATTATAGGATTATAGGAAATGTGTGGTGGTGCGTGTGGTGACGTGTGTGAGAGTCCAGTCTTATAGTGACGTGTTTGGGAGAGTCCAGTCCTACACCTGGTTCAGGGCCCGAATAGCCTGGGGGAAGAAGCTCCTCTTCATTCTCTCTGTTTTGGCCTTAAGGGAGCGGAAGCGCTTCCCAGACCTCAACAGTGAGAAGAGTCCATTGTTGGGATGGGAGAGGTCCATCATAATCTTCCTAGCTTTGGACTTGCACCGCTTGGTGTAGATGGACAGCAGGTCAGGGAGCTCTGATTGAATGATGCGTTCTGCCGAGCGCACCACCCTTTGCAGATCTCGTCTGTCCTGCTTGGTGCTGTTCCCAAACCAGGTGCAGATGTTTGCCGTCAGGACGCTCTCGATGGTGCAGGAGTAGAAGTTCTTGAGCACCTTCAGTGGCAGATGGAAGTCTCTAAGTCTTCTGAGGAAGAAGAGACGCTGACGGGCTTTCTTAACCAGGGTGTTGATGTGACAGGACCATGACAGGTCCTGAGTGATGTGGACACCCAGGTATCGGAAACTGTCCACTCTCTCCACTGGCGTGCCACTGATGATGAGGGGTTTGTAATTCCTCGCCTGCTTTGTAGTGAAGTCCACGATCAGCTCCTTAGTCTTGCTGGTGTTTAGGAGGAGGTTATTCTCCTGGCACCAGGTCTCCAGGTTCCTAATCTCCTCCAGGTAGGCCGTCTCGATGTTGTCGGAGATCAGGCCCACAACAGCAGTGTCGTCAGCAAACTTGACAATGGAGGTGGTGTCGGATGTGGCTACACAGTCATAAGTGTACAGTGAGTGCAGCAGGGGGCTTAAAACACAGCCCTGAGGCACTCCAGTGCTGAGTGAGATGGAGGGGGAGACTTGTTTTCCTACCCTCACTGATCGGGGTCTGTCTGTGAGGAAGTTGAGGATCCACTGACACAGTGATGAGCTCAGTCCTAGATCCGTCAACTTGGTGAAAAGCTTAGAGGGAATTATTGTGTTGAATGCTGAACTGTAGTCCACGAACAGCATCCTAACATAATTCCCTCTGCCAGTGTCCAGGTGACTCAGGGATGTGTGGAGCAGGTGAGATATGGCATCGTCTGTGGAACGATTAGTCCGGTAAGCAAACTGAAGTGAGTCGATGGTGGGAGGAAGTGAAGAAGTGATGTGATCTCTCATCAGTCTTTCAAAACACTTCATCACAATTGAAGTCAGCGCTACTGGACGGTAGTCATTGTGGCAAGCGGGCTGTTGTTTCTTTGGAACAGGGACAATAATGGACCGTTTGAAGCACGTGGGATGGGAACCACAGCTTGGGCCAGGGAGAGGTTGAAGATCTCCGTGAACACCGGTGCTAGTTGATCAGCGCAGGCTCTAAGGACCCGGCCAGGGATTGCATCTGGTCCTGCTGCCTTCCTGGTGTTCACCCTCCTGAAGGTGTTCCTCACGGCATGCTCTGTGATGACGAATGCATTTTCTTCACTGGTGCACTCCGAGCGCGCGCAGCCGTTTGTTGTTTTAATTGCTGCGGCGTCGAAGCGAGCATAAAACGTGTTCAGCTCATCAGCCAGTGAAGCATCTGCATTCATCATTGAAGAAGCTGGTCGTTTATAGTCTGTTATAGTCCGCAGTCCTTTCCACAGGCTCCTAGAGTCGCACTGTCGTAGCTGTGACTCTAGTTTTTCCCCGTAGCTCCGCTTTGCCTTTCGGACCGCGCTGCGCACGTTGTAGGACGCAGCCTTGTATAGGTCCATATTACCGGAGACAAGCCCTTCATTGTAGGCAGCAGTGCGTGATCTCAGAGCGTCGCGGATGTTTTTATCCACCCACGGCTTCTGGTTGGGAAACGTTCGGATGATAGTTCTTTCTGCTGTGTCGTCCGCTAGTTTCCCGATAAATCCCACAACCGCTTCCGTAAACATGTTGATGTCATCAGAGCTGCGCCGAAACATGTCCCAGTCTGCGTCATCCAGTGCGTCCTGCAGCGCGGCCACCGATTGGTCCGTCCAGCGAGCGACCTCCCTCCTGATTGGTGGTTGCTGCTTTAGCCTTTGTTTGTAAGCAGGTATGAGGAAGATGGTCCGATTTTCCAAATGCCGGCAGGGGCTGAGCCTTGTAACAGTTCTTGAACGGGGTGTAGCAGTGGTCTAATGTCCTCGTGCCCCGGGTGGGGCAGTTGATGTGCTGGTGAAGGTTGTGAAATGTCCGTTTGAGATTCACTCTGTTAAAATCTCCCATAACAATGAATGCGGCATCTTGGTGAAGTGTTTGTTGATGTGTGAGAGCCTCATGTAGCTCACATAAGGCAGTGTCCGAGTCCGCGTGAGGCGGAATGTAAACAGTGCAGGCAATGACCGCAGTGAATTCCCGAGGGAGATAGAAAGGGCGACACTTAACGATCAAAAGCTCCAGATTGGGCGAGCAAGAGCGTGTGAGTGGGGAGATGTTTGTGCTGTCGCACCATCTGTTGTTCACCATCAAACATACTCCACCACCTCTTTTCTTCCCCAACTCCATTGTCCTGCCCATGCGGTAAACCGAAAAGAACCCCGTCGGCTGCACGGCGTGGTCTGGTATCGCTGGGTTCAGCCAAGTCTCGGTGAAGCAGAGGAGGTTGCAGTCCCGAATGTCTCTCTGGAACTTGATTCTGGCTCTGAGGTCATCAAGCTTGTTCTCGATGGATTGAACATTGGCTAGCAGGATACTGGGCATGGGTGCGCGGTGTGCGCGAGCCCACAGCATCCTGGCGTAGGTTCCTGGGGAGTCCAGATGCTGCAGGATGAAGTGTAGGGCCATGTTGATGGCGTCATCTACAGACCTGTTGGCTCTGTATGCAAACTGCAGGGGGTCCAGGAGGGGGGCCGTGAGGGGCTTGAGATAGGAGAGAACTAGGCGCTAAAAAGACTTCATGACCACAGATGTCAGAGCCACGGGTCTGTAGTCATTTAGTCCAGTGATCCTAGGTTTCTTGGGGACAGGGATTATGGTAGAGGACTTGAAGCAGGCAGGCACATGACATGCCTGCAGTGAGGAGTTGAAAATGCCAGAGAACACTGGGGCCAGCTCGTTTGCACAGTGTCTGAGGGTGGCAGGAGACACACCGTCTGGGCCGGGAGCTTTTCGAGCATTCAGACTCTTAAACTGCTTCCTCACACCTTCTTCATGAATATGAAGAGTTGTGGTGGGAGGAGGTGGTGTGAAATCCTCTTTTGTGTGGGGTGAGGAGGGGGGTGTTGTAGGTGAAGTGTTTGAAGGTGGTGATGGCTCTGTGGAGGGGGGAGAGGTGGGGGAATGAGTGTCCAAAGTGTCTCTATTGTTGGGGCCGTTGGAGGTGTGAAGGCTGCCTGATGGCTCGTCAAAACGGCAGTAAAAGTCGTTGAGGGTGTTGGCTAAGAGCAAGTCATCAGTGGAGTGGGGGGTTTTAGGCTTGTAGTTGGTGATATTCCTAAAACCTTTCCACACAGAGGCCGAGTCATTCTCTGAGATCTGCTGCTGCATCTTCTCAGAGTGCTGATGTTTAGCAACGTCCACTTCTTTAGTGAACCTGTACTTGGCCTCTCTGTAGCAGTCCCTGTCTCCGCTTCTGAACGCCTTTCTCTTTTCCAGCCACAGCTTTTTGAGTTTAGGAGTAAACCAGGGTTTGTCATTGTTATAACTCACCCTGGTGCGTGATGGCACAATGCTGTCCTCACAGAAGTGGATATAGGAGGTGACAGTGTCCGTAAACTCGTCCAAGCTGTTAGAAGCAGCCTTCATTGTGTCCCAGTCTGTAGACTCCAAACACGTGCGAAGCTCCTCCACAGCCTCGTTGCTCCACAGTTTTTTGGTCCTCACGACAGGTTTGGAGAGCTTCAGCCTCTGTCTGTACGCGGGGATTAGGTGGATCATGACGTGGTCAGAAAGTCCAAGTGAAGCGCGGGGCACCGCACGATAGGCCCCGCTGATCGTGCTGTAACAGTGGTCTAATGTCCTCTCCTCTCTGGTCGGGCATTTAATATACTGCTTGTATTTGGGAAGCTCATGGCTCAGATTGGCTTTGTTAAAGTCCCCAAGAGCAATGATGAGAGAGTCCGGGAATGTCCGCTCCATGTGCAGTATCTGCTCCGCGAGTGCGCACTGAGCTGCCTGCGCATCCACATCTGGCGGGATGTAAACAGCGGCCAGGATGAATGAAGCAAACTCCCGCGGAGAATAAAACGGTTTGCAGTGAATAATCAGTGAGAACTGTGAAGATGAAACGAGGCTGGGTCTTCCAACATGACAATGATCCAAAACACACCGCCCGGGCAACAAAGGAGTGGCTCCGTAAGAAGCATTTGAAAGTCCTGGAGTGGCCTAGCCAGTCTCCAGACCTCAACCCCATAGAAAATCTGTGGCGGGAGTTGAAAGTCCGTGTTGCTCGGCGACAGCCCCAAAACATCACTGCTCTCGAGAAGATCTGCATGGAGGAATGGGCCAAAATACCAGCTACTGTGTGTGCAAACCTGGTAAAGACCTATAGTAAACGTTTGACGTCTGTTATTGCCAACAAAGGTTATGTTACAAAGTATTGAGTTGTATTTTTGTTATTGACCAAATACTTATTTTCCACCCTGATTTACGAATAAATTCTTTACAAATCCTACCATGTGAATTCATGGATTTTTTTTTCACATTCTGTCTCTCACAGTTGAAGTGTACCTCTGGTGCAAATTACTGACCTCTGTCATCATTTTAAGTGGGGGAACTTGCACAATCGGTGGCTTCTTCTTCAGCTCTCAGCGAAGGCGGTCGCACTTTTCTCCTCTCCTCCTCACCCTTATCTTCCCTGCTTAGCCTCTATGTCCTTGTCTTGTCTTGTGTGCATTACTTTCCCTGGAATAGCCTCCCACTGTCGTTCTCTAAAACCTAAAAGAGAACTATGGATTTGATCAACTGGTCTCTGAATGCTATTGACACCCTTTTCTCAACGAGAAATCTGGGCTCGGGAGAGCCTGAGTGCCCTGGAGGGACTTTCCCTGCCGGATACACGATGGACGGGTGGCAGAACTGGAGGATCATGTGCCCGGCGGGACTGTCGATCGAGGACGCTGAAGATATCTATCTATTCGGAACCATGATAACAGGGTTCATGCTGATCGGAGTTGGCTTAGCCCTGGTTTATCGGAGAAATAAGAGAGCGGAACCGGCTGTTCAAACCCCCCCAAGGCTGCCCGCTGGAATCGAAATGGAACGAGGCGCAACCTCTCACAACGAACGTAATATGGTCAACACCTTGGAGACGCTTACAGCTGCTGTGAAGGCTCAAAACAACACCATTGAGCGTATGAGGGGAAACATCAGAGAGAGGCCTGCTCAAAATGAGACCCTTGAGCGACAGTTGGAAAACATCGCAGAACGGATCACTGCAGTTGTGAGGTCTCAGAATCAAAAGAATGATAACACCATGGAACAGAAGTTTGATACCATCATGGGGAGGCTCGCGACTCTCCAACGGGAGATTGAGAGACCAGTGTCAGAGTGTTAAAGAGCAGCCTGAAAATTCTCCTGGGCTGCTCGCATGGAAATTAATAAAATCAACATGAACATTGCGGATCCCCATCACGGCGCCAGCTGCAGGCCCAAGGCTGGAGCCGAACAATCACTCCCTGATAACGAATGTGTTACGGCTATTCCTCCCATCCCATGCAAGGACACCTGGATTGGCTGGAGGACTGTTTACTTAGCCTGATAGGCCGAAGGACACTGTCTCAGCTGAACTATGGACATGCACACACATACACTTACACTGATAGGCACTCACTCATCCCCCCTCCCTTCCAACGCCTTCGATGCTTGTTTCCTGCGAGGGAACATGGCGGGCTGTGTGCCGCGCTGGAATGGTAGCGCTGTGCAGGGTGGCTGCTGTGTTCGCTTCGGATTACTCCTCACCCCCCACCCACCCCTGTGGCTTGTCATGTCTTCACAATGTTGTGCTGTGGACATTTATGTGCTTTTTTTGTGCAAAGGAGTTTTTTTGTTTCCTGTTCTCATGCTGTCCTACCATGGAAGCACAGCATGAGTAGGGGTCTCTTTTTCCTCTTGTACTTTCCCCACTGTAGTGTACATTTCAATGTTTTTTTTCTCTGATTCTACCAATCTCCGACCTGTATCCCCATGTAATGTTTGTGCTATATGTGTAAGGTCGGGGGGGGGGGGGGGTCCAATTTCACTGCAGGGCAACCTGCATGTGACGAATAAAGCTTTGATTGATTGATTGATTGATTGACTTTTTTGCCTCACTGTAGCTACTGCCATCCAGACTGGACTGTGATATTGAGGTAGTAGGCTGCACAGGAATGCTCCAGTAAAAGCAGACAAGGGGAGCTATGCAGTCTACATCTGTGACAACTGACTAGCTCTCCTTTTAACACAATACTGACTGAACTGACTGACTGTAAAACTACTGGATATTGAACTTTTTAGTACTAACTCCAGCTGTATCACAGACTTGCTGTCTGTCATCTTTCCACAGCCCTTAGCCTTAATAGAGGCTCTCCATAAGGTTGTATGCTAAGTCTATACACATATGATTTTGTCAGTACCCACCCAAACAATGTTGTTTAATTATGTTGGTGACATCACCATGGTATGGCTCATCTCTGAGCTCTGGACGAGACAGTATGAGGTCCAGAGATTAGTAGACTAGTGGAGTGGTGTGTGGAAAACAGCTTGGTCCTTAACACCTCTAAGATAAAAGAACTGATCACTGACTTCAGGAAGAGGGAGTCTGACCTGCAGCCCACCTGCATCAACTTTGTGCAGAAGTGCCCAGCTTTAAGTTCCTGAGTGTACAAATGGATGCAGACCTAACACCCAGCAGCATCTTTGCTGTCTTAGGATCCTCAGGAGGATCAGGATGTCCATCGTGAACATATTGTACATATTGCATCTCTATGTGGTTTCCAAACTGCAGGATGGCACACAAGAAGGCACTTCAAAAGGGTCATTAACAAATACTTTTCCTGTAGAAATAACATTCATTACACTCCAGCTCTAGAGTGCTTAATGGAACACACAACACAGGACCAAGAACTTAGAGGGATTGGGAAGGAAGAACTCCTTTTTAACAGGAACAAACCTCTGACAGGCTTGGGGTGAGGGGTAAGAGAAAAGAATAAAAGGAGAACACAAGGAGACGAGATGCAAACATCCATTAGGGGAGTTAATGATATGCAGCAGTTAAATGCACAGCGAGTGAAAAGACAGTAGAGAAGAACAGCTAGTCATTCCTGGGATCCTGAGATCTCCTGGAGCCACTCACCCAGTTTGAGGGTCACTGCCCCAAATGCCCCGATTACCACAAGGACAACTGTTACCGTCACCTTCCACATCTTCTTCCAGCTCCTCTTGCAGCCCTTGGTATTCCTCAAGGTTGTGTTCCTTCTTTCTTATCTTGTTATCACTTTATCCTTGCAGTCGTGGGTCTGCAGTCATGGGTGAAGAGGGAGTAGAGGAAAGGGCTCATCACACAGCCTTGTGGTACACCGGTGTTCATTGTGATTGTAGATGAGCAGTGGTTAGGACAGGTGGTTCTTCCTCAGAGTCCTCAAGAAGAAGAGGCGCTGGTGAGCCTTCTTGACCAGCTTGGAGCAGTTGGTCGTCCAGATGAGATCCTTGGAGATGTGGACTCCCAGGAACTTGAAGCTGCTCACACGCTCCACAGCCGTCCCCTTAATGTAGATGGGTGGATGTGGGTCAGCATTCCTCCTGTAGTCCACGATGAGCTCCTTGGTCTTCTTGGTGTTAAGCAGCAGGTTGTTTGTGTCACACCACTCAGCCAGACGATCCACCTCCTCCCTGTAGGCGGCCTCATCGTTGTCACTGATGAGGCCAATCACCGTGGTGTCATCTGCAAACTTAATGATGGTGTTAGAACCACCGGCAGGTCTGCAGTCGTGGGTGAAGAGTGAGTAGAGGAAAGGGCTCATCACACAGCCTTGTGGTACACCGGTGTTCATCGTGATTGTAGATGAGCAGCGGTTATCCAGCCGGACATGTTGGGGGCGGTTGGTCAGGAAGTCCAGTAACCATTTGCAGATGAGGGAACTGATGCCCAGGTCTGTCAGTTTCCTGATGAGTTGTGAGGGGTGGATTGTATTGAATGCTGAACTGAAGTCTATAAACAGCATTCTGGCGTAGGTGTTGTTGTTGTCCAGGTGTGAGAGGACAGAGTGCAGTGCGATGGAAACTGCATCCTCTGTGCTCCTGTTCTGGCGGTATGTGAATTGGTGGGGGTCCAGGGTGGGGGGGGGAGACAGGATTTGAAGTGTGCTAGCACCAGCTGCTCTAAGCACTTAGTGATGATGGGGGTGAGTGCTACTGGGCGGTAGTCATTGAGGCTAGATGGGTTGGAGTTTTTGGGTATCGGGACGATGGAGGTGGATTTGAAGCAGGCTGGTACCACAGCGTGGGCCAAGGACAGGTTGAATATGTCTGTCAGCACTCCTGCAAGCTCCCCAGAACACGCTCTGAGAACACGCCCGGGGATGCCATCAGGGCCTGCAGCCTTGTGGACATTGATCCTGCTCAGCACCGCTCCTACATCGGTGGGGGAGAGAGTCAGAGGTTGGTGGTCTGGCGTCACGTCTGCTTTGGTTGTGGTTGTGGGGTTCCCTTGCTCAAAACGAACATAAAAGTTGTTGAGCTCGTTGAGGAAGGAGACATCAGAGGATGCGGGGGAGGGTTTGGTGGTCCTGTAGTCTGTAATGGTCTGGAGTCCTTGCCACATGCGTCGGGGGTTGGAGTTGGAGAAGTGTTCTTCTACCTTCTTTTTGTAATGGTGTTTGGCTTTTTTGATACCCTTCTTTAGATTAGCCCTGGCTGTACTGTAGGCGTGTGCATCTCCTGACCTAAAGGCGGTGTTGCGGGCCTTCAGGAGGAGACGAACATCCCGGTTCATCCAAGGCTTCTGGTTGGGGTACATGGTGATCCATTTCTGGGTGGTGACACTGTCTGTGGTTTCGGAGATGTAATCTAGTACAGATGAGGCGTACTGGTCCAGGTCTGTGTGGGTGAACGTATTCCAGTCTGTGTTTTTAAATCTGTCCTGGAGCACTGCGTCTGTCCCCTCTGGCCACACTTTAATTGTCCTCACAGCAGGTTTCACATGTTGGATGAGTGGTGAATACCGAGGTGTGAGGAACAGGGAGAGATGGTCCGATTGTCCAATGTGGGGGAGAGGTGTTGGTTTGTAAGCTCCAGCGAAGTTGGAATAAACATGGTCTAAAGTCTTGTCTCCTCTGGTGTGGCAGGAGACATGTTGGTGGAATCTGGGGAGGACTGTCTTTAAGTTGGTGTGGTTGAAGAACAATGAAAGCAGCCTCGGGGTGTTTATTCTGGTGTTTGTTAATGGCTGTAGAAATGGTAAATGGCCTGCATTTGTATAGCGCTTTTCTAGTCCCTAAGGACCCCAAAGCGCTTCACACTACATTCAGTCATTCATATTTGGCATGCAGCCTGGGATCGAACCACCGACCTTCTGATTAGTGGCTGACCTGCTCTGCCACCTGAGCTACAGCCACCCCTAGAAAGTTCTTATATACGCGTGGAATAGTTTTCTATACGAGATCACTGCAAAAAGTGCAGCCTTACCTAATGTCCACCCTACTGTTACTCATTTTATATTACGATTTAAAAATCTAGTTGCTATTGGTATGGGGAGTAACCTTCAGTAATAAATCACGCAGCAATAGTACATTCATGTAGCTATAAAAAGCATGGTAATATATTAAGTAATCCAAAGTATTCAGAATATGTTACTCTCATTGAGTAATGTAACGGAATACGTTACAAAATACATTTTGGGGCATGTAATCTGTAATCTTTAGTGGAATATATTTTAAAAGTAACCTTCCCAACACTGGCCTTTGGTGACCTTATTATCCAAGAAGGGTGTCTGAAAACCAGCTGGGCATAGGTGTTGACTGCCTAGATCTTGTTCTTCCCAATCAGCTGACTCCTCTGGAGTTTCTGGAATCTTAATTCAGAATGTATGTGAAAAATAAAGCTTTCACAGGACTCTGTGTAATATTTTAAACAACTACATACACTCCATGATTCAGGAGCTTATAGAACCAACTTTAGCTGCAATAACATGACTTTAACATTCTCTCACATCATTGTGGGTAGTTTTGGACCACTCTTCTAGTTTTGTTAAAGTCCTGCCAGAGTATAAGGTTGAGGTCTGGACTTTGATCGTTTTTTTTCAGCCATTCTATTATAAATTTGCTGGGATATTTGGGTCATTGTCCTGATTCATGATTCAACTTCACCCAAGCTTTAGCTGTCAGACAGATTGCTTCACATTGACTCTAGAATATTTTGGTATATAGAGGACCTCAAGTGCCTGAGTCCTGTGGCTGCAAAACGAGCCCAAACTATCATTCCTCCACAGCTGTGAATGACAATCAATATGAGGTGTGCCAATATTCTGTGTTTGATTTTTGGCAATTGTGGCATCATTGCTGGTTTATTTTTTTTAGGTAAACAGCAGCATTGTAACAACACTGTCACATAGTCAATGATTGAAAATACTGCACAACTCAGGGCAAGGAAGACCCCCCTGTTACCCTCCAAGGCCTTCTGACACCAAAATGTACCAAGTGTTAGACAGCACTAATACATCTTTATTCCCAATATATATTTTTGAAGATATTTTGTTATATGCTGCTTTTTGGTTGAGAATCATTTTATATTGATTCCAACTACAAATGTTATGAATCAAGGTAGAAGGTTCAAGCTGTGGCTGCAAAACTGCCCCAAGTAGAAGAGTTATGTACCTTGGGGTAATTACTGCCATTGCATTCCTATTTTTTTCTTTAACCAAAGACCTTGGTCTAAGTTGGATTTAACTTAATAACCACTGTTAACCACCACTAGGTTATCTTATCTTAATAAAGGTTATCTTAACTAGATAGACATGCAACTAATCCGAGCAGAAAACACGACATAGTGCTCACCAATTAATTTTTTTTAGTGCAGGATGTAGACCTGACATCTCCCAGAACAAATGAAACAAGACCTTAGAAATTAATGTGGTTCTTAGGTTAAATGTCAGACCTGTCTACAGATAAATTTATATAGTTAGTCTTTTAACATTTGACAAAAACTATTAACCACTGTCATTCCCTGACACTGTTAAATAGTTAACCCTCTGTTAACTATGTTAAGCCCCCACACTTTGTAAGTTTACTATTGACCAAAACATTGGCTGATTAATAGTCAATGGTCAATGGATGCAAAAAACCCCCCAAAAAACCAACAACAACATCAAAAACCAAACCCAATAAAAAGCCAATGAGAAAGACAATTAAGAAATATTATATAATAATAAAATACACATTATTTTTGCATGCACAGACCAACATGAGGTAGAAGCCAAGTAAGAACAATAGCTTTAGTTAATTTAGTTTGTTTTAGTTTAATGTTGTTTCACTATGTTATATATTTTAACTGACCTCTGCGACTTTGCACCAAGAAACATTATACACAGAAGTGTTGCCTATTTACATAACCACACGTACTACTGTGATATGGTCAGGCAGATATTAACATTGAAAAAATAGAAGTCAATATAGTGCATTTGCTTAGTTTAAGACAAGTTAATAGTTAAACACAATCTGATTTTTTTTACTCAAAAAGGGAATAAAGCACATTATATGAACTTAACTATTTAGGTTAGTAAAAATCTAAATATTAGTTTATTATTTTATTTAAAAATATTAACCTGCTCTAAAATCATTAGTAAGCGGGTATATATATACTGTATATATATACTGTATATATATACTGTATATATATAGGTAAATGGAAATTTCTTCTTTGTTGCTGAAATAAATAAGAGAAAATAATGCACTGCATATACTTTGACACATGCACACGAATGCCCACAAACACACCTTTGCTCAGTATGATGATGTTGG
This sequence comes from Simochromis diagramma, assembly GCF_900408965.1. Classification (NCBI taxonomy): domain Eukaryota; kingdom Metazoa; phylum Chordata; class Actinopteri; order Cichliformes; family Cichlidae; genus Simochromis; species Simochromis diagramma. Next base: position 1,082,791 of record NW_024387304.1, on the reverse strand, counting down.
CAACAGAGCTCTAAATCTCATTTTCTTGTTCTAGACACCAGGTCTAAAAATTCACCAGACACACACGCAGGCTAAAGAGAGGAAACATAAACAACGTCACAAGCTCACACAAGAACACACATACACACACAGTTGGCTAAAAATATTCATGGCTATAGAACCTCAGCTCTAATGGGATCACCGTTTGATCTAATTGTAGATTTTGTGGTCATTTTTGAATTTTTTTCTCACAGGTTGTTTCTCTTTTTGTCCCTTTTTCTCCATCTCATGTTCTCCCCCTCTCTCTCTTCTCTTTGTGCAGTATTGAAAATGCTGACTTGTTTTTGTGATAGATGAATAGTCCATAGATGCTTCTGAATATTTCATGTATTATGCTTAAAAATCAATGCCCTTAGTATAGGTATATGTGTTCAAATAAAATATGCACTTGGCACATGCTTCTTCCTGCCTGCTATAGATCTATAGATGCTGTGAGGCAACACCTGCTGATATCTGTATTTGTCACATCTTATATATACAGTTGAAACCAGATATTTACATACACTTAAGAAAAATAAAATCTTTACCATCAAACATCAGAGTAAAATTAGTTTGTTTTACATCAACAAGTATTAGCATTTTATTTTAGAATTTAATCAAAGTCAGAGGTATGCATACACTCCCTTAGTGTTTGGTAGAATAGCCCTAAACTGTTTCACTTGTCTAAACGTTTCGGGGTATCCTTCCACGAGCTTTCTACAGTAGTTTGCTGGAATTTTTGCCCACTTCTCTTGACAGAAATGGTGTAACTGGGTCAGGTTTGTAGGCCTTCTTGCTTGCACTCATCTTTTCAGTGCCGCCCACACAAGGTAAGACCCCAGGTTCAGGCTGTGTAAAGATGCCCCTGAGACAATCCAGCACATAACAGCAGGGTGCAAGATGCTAGCAGGCAGGGCATACATGGAACGCCATAACCAAGTGGCCAGCATAGTATACAGTAACATCTGTGCTGAATATGGCCTGGAAGCCCCGAGGTCAAAATGGGACACGCCCACTAGGGTGGTGAAGAATAACCAAGCTAAGGTCCTGTGGGACTTCCAGATGCAGACGGACAAAATGGTGGTGGCTAACCAACTGGGCATCGTGGTAGTAGAGAAACTGAAGAAGATGGATAGTGATAGATGTAGTGGTTCCGAATGACAGCAACATAAGGAAGAATGAACACGAGAAGCTTGAGAAATACCAAGGGCTCAGAGAAGAGCTTGAGAAGATGTGGAGGGTGAAGGTAACAATGGTCCCAGTGGTAATCAGAGCACTAGGGGTTTAAGTCTGGAGACTGTGCTGGACACTCCATGTTTTCAAGCTTACCATCTTGTTAATTTTTCCTGACTTAGTTCCGGTAAGGCTTGGACGTATGTTTTGGGTGATTATCTTGCTGTAGGATGAACCCTTGACCAACTAGGTGCATACCAGAGGGTGTTGCATGGCGCTGCAGAATGCTGTGGTAGCTGTTTTGGTTCAGGGTGCTTCACTCTGTACAAGTCACCGAACCTGGATTCAGCAAAACAGCCCCAGACCATCACACTTCCTCCTTCGTGTTTGACAGTTGATGCCACACACTGTGGAACCATCCTTTCCCTGCATAATACCTTCTTTCAGCCTTCAGTAGTTCTGTGCTGGTGTTTCATGGCCCAGGCAAGCCTCTTTGTCTTATTCTGACATCTTAGCAATGGCAAGACTGCAGCCAGAAGTCTTTTCTTCACAAATGAAACTGAGACTTGCTTACTGCAGCCACTATTAAACTGTGCTTGAAGCTGTTGTCCTGTGAGCTAACTATCACTCAAGCTATTAACTCTCAGAAACTTGTCCTCTGACAGGAAGAAGTCTGGTAGACCCAAAGACACAACTGAATCAGAGTTTGTTTCTGAGTGCCTTTTGATGGTGAAGGAAACTGTACTCACTGACACCTTGACTTTCTTTGTAATTGCTATGTAGGAAAGACATACATTTTTAAGTGCTATAATGGTATGCCTCTCTTCCATTGTTAATTTTCTTTTTCTCACCATTTTTGTAGATACACACTACTTTCTGCAGCACAATACTGTTCAACTGATGCTCACGAGGCTATGGTACCACATACCACAATAAACATGCTTTTCAGTTAATAAATGCAAAACTGAATGCAGAAACTGAAGGTAGCGGCAGTACTTCTTACTGGAAGAAATTGGTGATGCCACTCAATTCTATATATCAAACAATCACTTTATTGTAAAATATTTATAAAATTAGGTAATTTTGTCAAATTTTCTGACTTAGAAAATTGGAGACTATCTACAAAATGTCTGTAATTTATTAAGTAAGTGCTGATAAACTAGTAAATAATTTTTGCCTTTATTCTAACTGAACCTACCATAAACTTAACTATATGTATCTTATGTTATGGTACTCTGTGGCTGATAAGGATGCTGTTGTAATGGTCTCCTGACTGTGGATAGTGACATCAGTCCTTCTTTGGCTATGAAAACGTGTGAGCCAGTGCTGATTTTAACTTCAGGTTAAGTTCATGTGTTGATACGCTGAGCTCACTAGTATTGTAGAGCAGAACAAGGACTGCTGCTCTAAAATGCAAGATAATGGAGTCGAGTACATCGACAAGATGAAAATTTGCGCTGTTCTGTTATTTATTTCCACAAAGTATGTATGGTATGATTTTCTAATGTGTTTATGAAACTGTGGGTGTACCAGTTGGTGCCCTTTGGCCATATTTTACCTTTGTGTGCTCTTAGGGGACAAGTGCACTAAAGCCACGGCAGAAAAATGGCACACACCTGATCCCCTCACTGTAGAGGCCAAACAAGCCTCTATAGTGAGGTTTTTCTTCAGGTTTTTCTTATCATTTATCAGCCATCTGTGTGTTGTTATACCCACAGCAAAGTTTACAGAATCAGGGATTTTATAAAGGTTATTCCCTATTGATACTGACTCCTTTTATGCCATACGTCCAGTGTTTAATGTTCTTCCAGCATAGAAGAAAACTAAATATTATTATTTTTAGTCTGGCTCTTCTGTTACATCTCTATCATGATATTTCTCTCCAGGTAGATTACGCTGTGGGACTGAATTTGAAAAAAAAAGAAAAAGTGCAGTAAGAGTTTTTTAAACGTCAAATATCATGTCCAATAATCTTTTCCCACAGGTACAGTGCTGCTGCTCTTGAATTGCACTGATTTCTCAAGGTTTCTAATGATAGAAGTTAAGCTTTTCTTTCTCATTTTGCTCTGCCCAACCTCTCTTCACTGATGTTACTGTTTTTCTCCCTGAGCTAGAAGTCTTCCTGGCTTCTGGGAGTGTGAGAAGGCCTAATGGCTCCAATGGGAATGACACCAAACTGTCTTTGATAAATTGTTTTTAAATTACAACATAATTTCATTTAGCTAGCAATTTCCACAAGACTCCTGCAGAGAAGAGATTCAGGCTATGTCAGGATTGGCTTACAAACACACATGCATGCACGCATACTCTCGCACACACTCATGCAAATGTGCACGTGCACATGCACCCAGAGTCATCTGCTTTGGCACAGATAGTGTTACATGACCTGCAGCCCGGAGGCTAAGTAAATTACCGCCTCCAAACTACTAAAGTGGTCATTAAGGACACTCTCTCTCTTTCTGTCTCTTTGTGTCTGTCTGTTGCTCCCTCTGTCTTTTTCATCATCCTCTCTAACTGTTTTCCATCATTATTCTTAATTATTTCTCTTAATCTATTTTCTCCCCCTTACATGTTTTTACCCACTCACTTCGGGCTTACCATGCCTGCTCCAACGTTTTCATTTTTCCCTTTCCCCCCCTTTTTTTGAGTGCTCTTCATCCCTGTCTTTTCCTTTTTTTTTTAAATTTTCTTCTATCTCTGTCTCGCTTTCTGTCTTTGCTGGTAAAAGCTTTATGATTGTGGCCCATCTCTATTATTGTTCAGACTGTCAGCTGTACATCATTACACAAACACACACAGAACATTACCAGCCTTCATTACACAGACAGTATGAGGTAATGCACACATTCACACAAGCTGTGTAATACCAAAGGTGAATGTCTAAATGATCCATAATGATCCAGAGCCCTAAACCTTGTTAGCCTTGCCCTGCCCTGAGAAAGCCCACACACATTAGAAGCAAGGTAACTTTTAGTGCATTAAAGTATCCAAAAAACTACTTTCAAATTTATATTCATTCGAATAAATCCAGAGGAATGCTACAGTTACTTTTGATATCCATTTGGAAATCCATAGTCATATGTGTCTTGCCTGTAACACCATAATCACTATAGAAAAGAGAAGATAGTCATATTTGCTTTTATTTATTTACTTTTTAAAAAGCACCGTCTGTTTACATTCGACTCATTAGGCAGCATTTCCACTGGTGTCTCTTCTCACTACTGTGATCTTCTTCAGTTTGATTAGTTACAAATATGTTCATTATTTTGAATTACTGAGCCATTATCAAATGATTATCCTTGTCAAAATACAATTTTAAATTCTGTCTTACTACAAACTGTGTTTCTCATTGCACACAACCTAAACAGAATTTGGAGGCAGTGAGGTTTTAAATGAAGCAAGTTGGAGTGTGAGAGTGTCAAGGTTTTGAGTCTTTGACCAAGTACTTTGATTTTTGGCTTTGGACATGCAATTCCGTCTTTTGGAATTTGAAGATTTTCCTGTTCTAGTTTTGTATTAGTTAACCTTGACTTCAGTAATACCCAGTGACTCGGACTTTTTATTGTTTCTATTTCTAGTTCTTGATTTCTTGTTTTGTTATGTCAGTTCCTCTTTCGTGCACAGTCTGTCCTAGTCTTCTCTCCATGCTCCATCGTCATTGTCTTTGTGTTGACGCTCCTTCAGCACAGTAGATCAATTATTCACAGTCAGTTGAATCTCAGCTGAAAGCTCACAAAAATATTTCAACAACCGCCAAAGATTTAAAACACCAAATGATTAAAAATCAGGTAAATGGATTCCACAGAAAGAAATAAACACAGCGTGACCTGGCAGCATGGACATGCTATTGGGTGCTGAACGCAGGCATCTCACAGATTCTGAGGTTGCAGGTTTCATCACTCCGACCAAAATTCACTGAACCAGCGGCAAAAAAGATCAAAACTACGCCTCATCTTTGATAAACATTGTCATTAACTCTTTCTTACTTTGTCTTTTTTGCTCCCACCATGATAAAATCACACTTCTACCCAGCTATTTCTCTCTCTCTGTACTCAGAGACCAGTTTCCCATGAAAAATCTGTTTTCTGCATTATTCGCTTGCTTATTACGCACCAGTCTATTGCTGTGTTCAGTGTCGTTGCCTGCTGGATTGTTTTTTTTTAAATGACTAAATGAATTGACTCTGATTGTTCACATACTCTGACACTGCTTATTTGACACTCTGGATTTTACAGTGTATGATAAACTGGACCACACCCCTTTTAGGTTGGTGTGATGCTGTAATACCCCTTTTGTGTGACTGCACAGGGGAAACCCTTAGTGAGCTGATAACCTTCTTCACGTGGCAGTTTTTCCTATTTACCAGTGTTAGGGTAAGTGTAGCCTGGGTATATTGAACAAGTTCGTATTATAGGGCTCACAACTAAGGCTTTTAAGATAGGCCTACACAACTATATAGTTCTATCAGTAACACTCAGCACTAACTTTCTCAGCTAGTTCTCTTCATTCAAACACCAGAATGACTCAGAAACTCTTTTACACTGCAATGAAGTACTTCACATTACCTTTATCTGGGAGCTCTCTGTATGTGTGGGATACTTACAAAATACACACACATGCAATAAGCCACAAGTGGAGTACTCAAGGGAAAATGAATCAACACATTGCTATTGGTAATTAGGAAAGTATTGAATGAAAATACGTTATTTGTAGGCTTAAAGCTGTGAAACAACCATGGGCACCAGAAAGCTCATTAAATATAATGTAAACAATATCACAGCAATTAATGTTTAAAGAAAATGACTGTGGGTTGTTTATCGAAGAAATATATAGGAGGTCAATAACCAGTCTATACAAGTGGTGTACACTGTGGCAACAATGCTCTACCCAGATTCACACTAAATTCGAGAGGTGTAGTGCTGGCAGAGCACTAATGAGGAAATCAAATATTCACCATTAGCTTAATTGGTTGAAATGTAATTGTAACTTTAAGAGTATTTCATGAAAGAAAATTAAAGACAAAATGAGTTAAAGCAGTCATTATGATATTTATGAGCAGACGTAGTACAGTCTGCACCAACACAAAAGCCTCATTTGCCATCGAAAAGCTACTGTTGAGCTTTATCAATGAAGTACAGTGTCAGTTTTGTAAGTAAAAGCCACAGAGTAATAACATGGCGATTTGCAAAATTCAATGGAGTGTCAAGTTTTGAATGTAATCTACTAACAGTATTCTAATTAATATACAAAGACGCAGTCAGTTTATTTGAATAATTACCTGCCACCAGCAGCACAAATTAATGGCTCAGAAACGAGCACACACGATGAGGGTGCCATTGATGTCTTAACAAAAGTAAAACGGTCTAAGCAAAGGATTTAAATTGGTGCACACTTTGCCTTTTGAGAGGCAAAGTGTGAAATGGACACGGTGAACCAGCGTGACTATTACACACTTTGCCGTGATGCTGGGTCGGTCTGTTGGACTGTCTAAGGACTAAAAATCAGGTGGAGCAGGCAAGAGACAGGTAAGTTTGCTCACTTACAAAGAAATTAACAGTCTCTAATTTTTATAGTAGTTTCATTCAATAGAGAGAGACAAAATTTTAGTCAAAAAATGAAAAATGATACATAAAAGATAAATAGGGTCATTGAGACTATATTGAAAATCCTAACACTAAAACAGCACGTGCTTTTTTTAAGTGTTAAACTTACCTTACTAAACCCGATGGGCACCAGTTCTATCCCTCAACCTCCTAGTTCATGGACCTATGGTGTGAATTTGAAAATCACCTTGCTCTTGAGTAATCACATTTATAAAGTTTTCAGAATACTTTACCTCTGATCTTGACCTTCAAGACCACAGAGATTTGAACACAGAGATTTTTAGTACTGTAGCAACATCTATGGTATCTACCTGAAAATCCTATGTTGCATCACTCTCCAGTTATTGTACAATATTCATAAACTTGGGGGTCCATGCTGTCCGTCTAGGTGGGGTGATGATAATACCCTATCAGCCCTTTAGAGCTAAGGGGTAAAAACTGATGAAGATGGTCAGACTGATGACTTTATGTTCTTATTCAGTTTGACATTTGATCGCTTACTCACTTATAGCTAAACAACGTAAACTTTCCACTGTATTGAAATTGTACTGTGCCTTAGAAACAAACAGCATAAATGTGCACATGAATGTGAATATGCACCTAACCAGTGTGCTCTGTTACTGAACCAAACAGCACAACACCTCTGCATATAACAATTCATTTACTTCATTTCTTACAGAATATATTATACCAAGGTCAGTGTATTTACATTGTTCTTAATTTGAGTGATATTTTATATAAATCTTCAGAATGTAATTTTAATGGTTATGATGTTGTTAATGTTCTGTACTCATAATGCAAACTCATTAGGCCTGATAATTTCAGCATAGATTACATTCCCATAGCACTCTTTAAGTAAGTACCATTTACACCAGAATTCAAATGACAGCTTGTACACACCCAAAAAAACAAACAAACAAAAAACCAAGACAAAAGCAAGAAAAATCCTGAAGACTTTAATTTAACATTAATCAGAATCATCACCAACAATATTCAAATCCCACTACAAAGCATCTTCCTTTCAGAAATATCTCTTGAGAGTCTTTGATGGTTTTTTTTTGTTGTTGTTGTTGTTTTTTTACATTCTTTTAATTGTTTATTTATTAGGAAGCTTACAGACAAGACAGAGTTGGTAAGAAACGTGTACAAGTGTGTGTAGTGAGTGTGAGGGTGTTAGTTTCCATTCATTCCAGGATCAATGCAATCCATGAGAGAACTATACCTATAATGACAACAACAGTCAAAGCAACATCATCTCAGTACCATCACCATCATCACCAATAACGCAAGATCTATCAGACAGAAGTATGTGTTTGTTTATTGATGACAGTTGACCAGTTTTTATTGACCTGAGCTGACATCTTTTCTAAGGATATGTGATCTAATAGAAGGCTCTTCCACTGTAAGAGCTTTAAGTTTTTTTTGTATTTCCACTTTAGGAGGATGGCCTTCTTTGCAATAGTTAAGGTTGTGAAAAGAATAGTTGCAATGGAGGTTTGTAGTTGGAATAGTGATAGCAATGCCGAATGACAGCAACATCAGAAAGAAGGAACACGAGAAGCTGGAGAAATACCAAGGGCTCAGAGAAGAGCTCGAGAGGATGTGGAGGGTGAAGGTAACGGTGGTCCTCGTGGTAATCGGAGCACTAGGTGCGGTGACTCCCAAGCTAGGCGAGTGGCTCCAGCAGATCCCGGGAACAACATCGGAGATCTCTGTCCAGAAGAGCGCAGTCCTGGGAACAGCTAAGATACTGCGCAGGACCCTGAAGCTCCCAGGCCTCTGGTAGAGGACCCGAGCTTGAAGGATAAACCGCCCGCAGGGGCGTGCTGGGTGTTATATATATATATATATATATATATATATATATATATATATATATATACCCGTGCCTGTACGCCTAACTTTAAAAAGTTAGGCGTACAGGCACAAAAGTTAGGCGCACACAAATTTTATAATAATTTATATAATATAATGTGTTTTTCTGGATACACTGTGCTTTTTCAGCTTTCAAAGATTGATGACACCGTGTCAGAGCACTGGCTATGAATTTCAGAAGGATCAGGCCTTAACTTAACAGAAAAGTTAGCAATAGTTCTTTTCCTATTACAGCTACATCCACGTCTGTCGTGCCTAGGCTGCTCACTAGGGCTGGGTATCATCACTGATTTCTATAATCCATTCGATTCCGGTTTTCAAAGTCCCGGTTCGATTCAACTTAGCCTCAGACAGTCAGAAATATTATAATTCTGATCATTTATCAGTACTGACTTCATCAGAATTGTGAACATCACAGCAGATGCCTTTGTGTGAAAGTAACTGAGAATAAAACACAGAAAAACATGAAGGAGATTTTCCTGGTCTGGCTTTTTATAGCAGATAACCTTAAAAATATTCTACAATGTTCTGCATATAAAGTTTAAATTTCTTCAGTATTGAACAACAGAAAAAATAGGCTTTCTTGTCCGAGGTCATTTAAGTGAAAAAAAGAAAAAGACAGCAGCCACAGCGCTGTAAACAACGGTAGACTGGTGGGTAATAAGCGAATGAATAATACAGAAAACAGAGATTGGAGACGGGAAACTGTTCTTGAAGTACAGAGAGAGAGAGAGAGAGAGCTAGCTGTGCATGGAGTGTGATTTTAATAGTCGTGGAAGCAAAACAGCAAAATTCATGACGACATTGATCAAATGTGAAGCGCAGTTTGCTGCTTCTTTTGCTGCTGGCTCGGTGAATTTTGATTGGAGAGACAAAACCTGCAGCTCAGAATCAGCGCAAAAAGACGTAAACACAGCGCGGACCGGACGCATCAGAACCGCTGAGCTCCGACAGCGTGTCCGTCTACGGGCCGTCGGGTGAGAAAGCCGAGAAAGACAAAGCTGATTCTGATGCGTCTGTGTTTACGTCTTTGTGTGGAGTCCGTGTACCTGCTCTCATTTGCTGTTTGGTTGTTGTTGAAATGGTTTTGTGAGCTTTAATCTGAGAATCTGGCGTTTCTGGCAAAACACAGTTATATTTAAAAGTCGATTCAGGATTTAATGAATTGATATCGCTTTATTCAAGCTACTCACCTCCCTCTTCCACCTGCACTTTCAACTGGACCACGGCCAATCAGAGAGGTCCCGCCCCTTACTATCTCTGATTGGTTTAGTCCACGATAGGGGCAAAATGTGTGTCTGTTGTTGACCACAGGGAAGGTTGCAGATTTTTTTTTTTTTTGCCACCCGAACAGTTGGTCGCACAGGTGCAACCAAATATTTTTTTTTAGTCGCACCACTGAAAAATTTGGTCGCACTCTAGAGCCCTGATATATATACACAAAGTGTCTAGTGTCTAATGATATAATTTGTCTCTTTAATTCCCTTTTAATGCTTGCATGATCAAACAAATAAACAAAACAGAAGCAAAGAAACATATACCTCTAAAAATTGTCAAGTACAAGGACTGTTAAAGAATGAATGAAAATGTTGCAAATGTCTAAAGAAAATACTAATAGAATTGTATAGGGTTCAAGTTTGTGTAGTTGTCATTTATTAAGAATGGTCATAGTTACTGGAAGCAGCCCATGATTTATACTGTGAGAAAAAAAAATGGAAAAAAAAGGTGAAAAAAGGAAAGAAATTGGGGACAATTTTCTTTGTTTTTCTTTTCCTCTTTTTCTTCCTGTGTCTTTTGAATGTGTATTTGATCTAAAGGCCACAGCTAAGGGTTGATTCCTGCTGTGTGTGTTTGTGAGTGTGTGTGACTGGTTGCCATGTCCAGCCAAATGACCTCTCCTGGGGCACTGGCTGATGTCTTTGTTTTATGACTTGTCATAAAAGTGCCATCTGCACACACACACACACACACACACACAGCAGGACTACTTAGTGGCCTTTACTTTTGGGGGGGCACTGTGTGTCTTTGTATATACCTACAGTGAAGTGAGGCCTATTGTTTCATCTTGGTGTTTTAAGAGTTTCAACTGGAATGTGTCCTGAACAGCAGCCAGCTGCAGAATGACTTCACAAACATGTTAAACCTATTGCCAAAGCGTACAATTTGCAAGTTTGTATAACTTTTTTTTTCTGAACACAAACAGCAGTAAATATCTTCCTAATCATTAGGTTGCTCCCTTCATGGGTTCATCCTATCCCTAGGATCCTATTATATGGTTAATTCATATTCCTCTACTAAAAACAGTAGAAGATATTCTCACATGTTAGAAAATATTATCCAGATCACTCATGAGAAGAGCTGCCATCATTAAAATTAAAACGCTTCAAAATTTGTGTGGGAAAAATATCACAAATAGGCCTAAAAACACAATGGTGATCTACAACTACAAAATGTCTATCACTACGTCTTATCCATATATCCTTTCTATATGTTTTGTAATGGATTAAACCAAGCTTATACTTGTATGCTTATATATAACTTTTATCACAATATGGAATCAGCAGGACTAAATTTCTTGAATATCTGCAATTAAAATCCATTATACAGGACAGTTTTAATCCCAGCCAACTGGACCTAAAAATACCTACGGAGGTAATTTTAAATTTCCATCCCCCAAATTTTTTATCAAAATATATAAGATATTGCTAAAATTTGATGAATCAGTTTTGCTCCTAACCAGTGTTGGTCAAGTTACTTGAAAAAAGTAATCAGTAACTAATTACTTTACTGATTACTTATTTTCAAAAGTAATTAGTTACTTAGTTACTTAGTTACTTTTTAAAAACACGATTTACAACCCGAAGAGGTGATAAAGCGATAGATCTTTCAGCCCAATTCTACTTTTTTCTACATAATCCATCATACAAAATGTAATCAAATGGAAAAGTCTCTTTTTAAAACTTGTTTTATTAGTTTTAATCTTTTAACTTTATGCATCAAGCAAAAATTTAATTATTTGCAACATTCTCTGACTGGAAGAAATTAGTTTAACATTTAAACCTATTTTCTGCACATTCCAGCACATAAAATATATATATTTTTTGTGTTTACACTCAGTCTTTCAAATAGATGCAAGTAAAACACAGCAGAAAATAAATAAAGTCAAAGACTCAGCGGTCCTGTCGCTCTATTTTCACCTGTAAAGCAGGACTGCGGTAGGCGGAGGTTTACCCTGGTGCAGGTGAGCCGCAGCGGTCAGTGGAAGAATCTGCGAGTTTCTCTGTGAGTTTCCCATTACGTCGTAACGCACTCGGTGCTTGCTCGGAAGTTTAGGGTTTTTTTTTCGCTGTAAAAAGAAGTTTTCTTCCCACGCACAACGGACACTAATGTTTTTGTCACTTTTTATGGAATCAAACTCAAAGTAAGGTCAGTGCTTCCACGCTTTAAACGCTGCACGCTCATACTCTCTCCCGCACTCGATATATTATCCACTGTTGATCTGCACACAGCTGTTGTCACGAACGACACGCTCGCTTACGTCACTGTCGTGAGACATTCTCGCAAAAAAAAAATCACGGTTTTAGTAAAACAGTAACGCAGCGTTCCTACGGGAAAGTAACGGTAATCTAATTACCGTTGTTGCAATAGTAATCCCTTACTTTACTCGTTACTTGAAAAAAGTAATCGGATTACAGTAACGCGCCCATCTCTGCTCCTAACTACAAAGTGCGACTGAGATCTGTCCATCAATCCAGATCAAAGCTTCTGGCCACAAATATGATAAAACACCTTCAAAATGACTAAAATGCACAAAATACAACTTATATGAAACAAACTATAGAGAGAACACTATACAGGATGAAGGGAACTCCAAATGGGTCTTACAGACTCAAACACATGCACCTACTGCACAGAGAGCTCTGATTCCCACTGATCAGTTCCATTACTTTGTTGGGGTGGTCGGCTGTAGTCTTGTCTCTCTCTCAGCCTTGGAGGTGGCTGAAGGTGGTTTCTAGGACTATGGGCATCTGGTGACTTCCTGCAGACTGGAGAGCTGCAGCTGCTTTTATGGTGTCTCTCTGCCTAAGTTGGTGGTGGTGGGGGCTGGGGTTGGTACTGCCTTGCAGACGCAGGATGTGGGGGCTAGAGTGCTTGTGGTGGTGGGTGTTTTCTGGATTGGTCTAGGTGTCAACCGTACATACACAGCACAGACAACACATGGGAAGACAAGGTCAGAGACCAGTAGTAGTATGGAAAACACACTGAAATGTACAATACAATGGGCAAGTGCATGGAGGAGGGGGAAAAAGAGACCTCTACTCATGCTGGGCTCCTGTGGGAGGACAGCATGAGAACAGAAAACAAAAAAATAACTCCTCTGCATAGAGAGCACATAAATATCCACATCACAACACCATAAACATATAACAAGCAACAGGGGTGGGTAAGGGGTGAGAAGTAAGCCAATGTAGACATAGCCATCCTGTCCTGCAGCTATCCAGCGCTGGGCCAGACCCACCATCTGACCTCGGCCTTGGGGATAAGAGCACGAAGGCGTTTGGAAAAGGAGGGACAAAGAAGTCTCACAACAATCCTGTTATCATGGAAGAAATTTTGTTGTTCCATTCAGCTTCGACCTTGACAGGCCTTCGGCTGGTGCCTTTGGGATAGCTGCATGAGTAAAGATGGTGAATGTTTGGGTTAGTGCGAACAACTGCATCCAATTTTTACATTTGGTCTAATGTCCGTCACTTGTCACCTCTCATTCCTGTTGTTCTCTTTTCAAGATCTTATCCATATTGCGTTCAGTAAACACAGTCTGAGTACTCACAGCCCTGCCATCGTCTGTCATGTCGGCCAGCCTTGTGGGATTTTGAACAGCTGTAGCTGCTTCTTTTCCATAAGCCAGGTCTGAGCCAGCTCCAATCAGCCAGAACTCTGTTATCGTGGTTCCAAATTGGTAGATGCAGTTCAATGTCCTCCATCGAGAGTGTCGCCAGACACACGACACAACCGACCATCAAGTATCCGACAACAAACGTCTCTGCAGGACAATCGGGCTCTCCGTAGCCCACGAGGGTGTCAATTTCGCTGCGGGACCAGTGATTAAATCCATAATTCTTTAGGTTTTAGAGAACAAGTCTGAGAGACTCCTTGAGGGTTAGAGTTAGACAAGACTAGACTTACATGAGCAAAGCAGGAAAAATAAGGGAGAGGGAGAAAAGTCCGACCGCCTTCATCAAGAGCCAAACAAGAAACGAGGCGTGGAGCCTGAGGCTGTGGTACCTGGGGTCAACTGGTTCCTGGTTGGGTCCCTTCTTGCGCACGAGTGGTCTGCTCCACTGTGTGGAGGGGTGTCCGATCTGCACCTCAGGGCTTCCTGGGTACCTGCAGGCCCTTTTGGGGGGTGGGGTGTTCAGGTGAGGAAGCAACCTTTGCTGGTTGTAGCTGGTCTCAAACTTATACCAGTTTGTCTTGTCCCTAACAAGTATTGTTTTTTTGGTGATGGCTAGAGCTGTGAATGTGGGTTTAGCTTGTTTGTTTGGACGACTGATTGATGTTATGTCACTGAGCAAGTACATGTGAGGAGACAATGACTTCTCCAGCCCAGGCTGGAGAATCTCAAGCTTTTGAGTAACTTGAGTACACTGAGGACAAATGTCAGAATCACACAAACCCATTTTATTCAGAATATGTTGTGTGATATGAGTTCTGTGCAGGATTTTGTATTGACTGAGTTTTGTCATTGATAATGTATTTTTATATTCTGTTGTGCCAGACTGTGGAAAGCCTACAGGAGTTTAAGGGTTTTCTACCAGACTGTAAAGTTGGAGGAGGTCAACAGGTTTTTGAAGCAGGTATGCTGTTTAATAGACGTGGTAATAATCTTATTCTTAAAGTTCACTAAATCTAATCATTTGGGGAAGGTAATTATACTTAGATATTTGATACTGCCTGTGGGGAAGGGTTAGGGTGAGAGTGGACATCCTTGTTTGGTCCCTCTCCCCAGAGTAAAGGATTGTGATATGATACTGTTAGTGGATATAGTTAGTGGTTAGAGTTATACAGAGTTGTTATCCATTGAATGAAATGTATGATATGTTGTGGGGTTTCATTTCGTAATTACTAGTTTTCTGGGTTTTTCCAGAATAAAAACGGAAATATTTTAGGAGGGTCATTTTATCCAATCCTTCCTTATAAATCTGTCAAATTCCATCTATCAAATAAATCTGACCATTAATAGGGAAGTATTAAACCAGAAATAGTTTCAATTTTTATAATAAGGGATATGGATGCATGATCACCTATATATATATATATTGTATGTATGTATGTATGTATATTCCTTTATTATATTGGCACATTGTAAATGCATTATATGAGCGCTGGTGAAACTCTGAATTCTGTTAATGACCACTAAATCACTGTGATTTTTACTTTCCACAATGACCATTTAACACAAGGGAAAACACTCCTTTAAGTACTTCATGTACTTTTTTAGGAGACCTTTAGAGGAATTTAAATGTCCTTGTCTCTAAAGCCCTTTGTGTTAGGCTATAAAAAAAAAGTAGACGTGACAGTCAACACAGAAAGGTTTAGACATTTTTCATAATGAATGTTTCAAATATATATATATTAAAAAAAAAAAAAAAAAAAAAAAAAAAAATATATATATATATATATATATATATATATATATATATCACGTAATCTAGATCAAGTAACTTTCAGGGTTTCTGCAGTTCTGAATGTAAGAGGTATGGCAACAGACCTGTCTGACACGGTGCATAGATTCCGAATGACAGCAATATCAGGAAGAAGGAACACGAGAAGCTGGAGAAATACCAAGGGCTCAGAGAAGAGCTCGAGAGGATGTGGAGGGTGAAGGTAACGGTGGTCCCCGTGGTAATCGGAGCACTAGGTGCGGTGACTCCCAAGCTAGGCGAGTGGCTCCAGCAGATCCCGGGAACAACATCGGAGATCTCTGTCCAGAAGAGCGCAGTCCTGGGAACAGCTAAGATACTGCGCAGGACCCTCAAGCTCCCAGGCCTCTGGTAGAGGACCCGAGCTTGAAGGATAAACCGCCCGCAGGGGCGTGCTGGGTGTTTTTTTTTATATATATATATATATATAGCAGCTGTGATATCACTGCTATCACAGCTAGAGATTGACGAGGTACAACATAAATGCTACGGCAAGGAGGAGTCAGGACGCCAGGTCAGGGGGGAGATATCATCACCCCTACCCAAGATTGGGTACATAGCCCCAAGTGCGATAGGAGAAGGATCGTTGAGTGCGAGAGGAACTGACCTGAAAAATAGGATCATGGCCAAGCTTGAAACCTGGATCCCCCGTAGCCGGTTACCAAGATTACGTGAAGTACCCTCAGAAGGTCTGCTAGATGATGTTAATGCAGCACTACGGACGATACCTACAACCACGATTACCGACACTAACAAGCTGATGTACAATACGGCAGCAGTGATTAGTGAGATGCTTGGCTACAAGTTGAACAGCCACAAGGGGCAGTACCCTCCATGGAGAAGGAGGCTAGAGGGCAAGATCAAAGTAGCACGGAGGGAGGTTAGCCAACTAACGGAGTTGCAGAAAGGTGCGGCAAAGAAGGTGCATAAGAAATACAGCAAGCTGTCCATACCTGAGGCCTTGGAAACTGCCAAGCAAAGACTCACAGCCTTGGCCAGCCGCTTGAGGAGGTACATCAGAGAGATAGAAGGCAGGAGAATAAACCAGCTGTTCTCCACAGAACCAGCAAAGGTGTACTCTCAGTGGCAAGGGAACAATAAGAGAACAGCACCACCAAGGCTGGAGACGGAGCAATACTGGAAGAGCATATGGGAGAAGGACGCAACCCATAACGGCAATGCTCAGTGGCTAGTGGATCTGAGGGCAGACCATAGCGACCTCCCTGAACAGGGTCCAGTAACCATCACAGTGGCAGATATCCAAGAAAGGGTCTCCAGTATGAAGAGTTGGACAGCACCAGGGCCCGACATGGTTCACGCCTACTGGCTGAAGAAGCTGACTGCACTCCACGAGCGTCTGGCAGCACAAATGAACCAGCTGCTAGTTAACGAGAGACACCCGGAATGGCTAACCGAAGGTCGGACGGTCCTGATCCCCAAGGACCCCAAGAAGGGACCGGTCCCCTCCAACTACCGACCAATAACCTGCCTCAGTACTACATGGAAGCTCCTGTCAGGCATCATATCGGCTAAGATGAACAGGCACATGGGTCAATACATGATTGGGGCACAGAAAGGGATTGGCAAGAATACCAGAGGCGCAAAACACCAGCTACTGGTAGACAGAACAGTCAGCCGAGACTGCAAGACCAGACTGACCAACCTGTGCACTGCCGAGATTGATTACAAGAAGGCCTATGACTCAATGCCCCACAGCTGGATACTGGAATGCTTAGAATTGTACAAGATCAACAGGACCCTAAGAGCCTTCATCAGGAACTCAATGGGGATGTGGCATACAACACTAGAGGCCAACTCCAAGCCCATAGCACAAGTCACCATCAAGTGCGGGATCTACCAAGGAGATGCTCTGTCCCCACTGCTGTTCTGCATAGGCCTGAACCCCCTCAGTGAGATCATTAACAAGACTGGCTACAGATACCGACTACGGAATGGAGCAGTTGTCAGCCACCTCCTGTACATGGATGACATCAAGCTGTATGCCAAGAGTGAACGAGACATCGATTCACTGATCCACACTACCAGGCTATACAGCAATGACATTGGAATGTCGTTCGGGCTGGAGAAGTGTAGTCAGATGATAAGGGGTTAGGGTTAGGGTTAACCTAACCCTTGATGATAACAAAGAGAGGGAAGGTAGTCAGAACTGAGGGGATTGAACTACCAGAAGGCAACATTGCAGACATAGAGGACAGTTACAAGTACCTGGGGATCCCGCAGGCGAATGGGAACCATGAAGAGGCCGCTAGAAAGGCTGCAACCACCAAGTACCTGCAGAGGGTCAGGCAAGTCCTGAGGAGTCAGCTGAATGGTAAGAACAAGATCCGGGCCATCAACACCTACGCCCTGCCCGTGATCAGGTACCCTGCTAGGGGTAATAGGCTGGCCAAAGGAGGAGATAGAAGCCACTGACATAAAGACAAGAAAGCTCCTTAACATGCATGGAGGGTTTCACCCCAAGTCCAGCACCCTGAGGCTGTACGCTAAGCTGAAGGAAGGGGGCCGGGGACTGGTGAGTGTCAGCACCACAGTCCAGGATGAGACAACGAACATCCAAGAATACATTGGGAAGATGGCCCCAACTGACCGAGTGCTCAGTGAATACCTCAGGCAGCAGAAACCCAAGAAAGAGGAGGGAGACGAGGAACCATCATGGAAGGACAGGCCCCTGCACGGTATGTACCACCGGCAGATAGAGGAGGTGGCTGATATCCAGAAATCCTACCAGTGGCTGGACAAAGCTGGACTGAAAGGCAGCACAGAGGCACTAATCATGGCAGCACAAGAACAAGCTCTGAGTACAAGATCCATAGAGGCTGGGGTCTATCACACCAGGCAAGACCCCAGGTGCAGGCTGTGTAAAGATGCCCCAGAGACAATCCAGCACATAACAGCAGGGTGCAAGATGCTAGCAGGCAAGGCATACATGGAACGCCATAACCAAGTGGCCGGCATAGTGTACAGGAACATCTGTGCCGAGTATAACCTGGAAGTCCCGAGGTCAAAATGGGAGATGCCCCCAAGGGTGGTGGAGAATGACCGAGCTAAGATCCTGTGGGACTTCCAGATACAGACGGACAAAATGGTGGTGGCTAACCAACCGGACATAGTGGTGGTAGACAAACAGAAGAAGATGGCCGTAGTGATAGATGTAGCGGTTCCGAATGACAGCAATATCAGGAAGAAGGAACATGAGAAGCTGGAGAAATACCAAGGGCTCAGAGAAGAGCTCGAGAGGATGTGGAGGGTGAAGGTAACGGTGGTCCTCGTGGTAATCGGAGCACTAGGTGCGGTGACTCCCAAGCTAGGCGAGTGGCTCCAGCAGATCCCGGGAACAACATCGGAGATCTCTGTCCAGAAGAGCGCAGTCCTGGGAACAGCTAAGATACTGCGCAGGACCCTCAAGCTCCCAGGCCTCTGGTAGAGGACCCGAGCTTGAAGGATAAACCGCCCGCAGGGGCGTGCTGGGTGGTTTTTTTTTTTTATATTTATATATATATATATATATATATATATAATTTTTTTTTTCCATTTCCAAGAAGTTTTGAAACCAAATTCAGTGGTTAGATACTGATCTTAGAGGATACTATTATCTATCCAATAACAGTACCAGCGCTGGTATCAATACTATCGATATTTGTATTGATCCACCCACCTATGCCTTACATTTGCTTAATTATTGTAGTGACTGGTTCAAGGGTTTAAAACAGTATTAAAATTTTCTCCAGCAATATGTTTTACATTTGCAGTGAGATGAGATATTTGGATCTGGATGAATATCTGTGAAAGAACTACTTGCTTGTGGGGAGCTACTGTACAAACTGTGAGGTGTTGGGCTATAGATACTGAGGTATTAACAAGGGATACACACAAAGTAGAACACAACATATACAGAGTGTCTGTGTGTGAGGGGATGAGATGTGTGAATGAGAAGGAGAGGAAACGGGAGGAAACGTTTGGGAAAGAGAGCATCACAAACCTCTTTTTCTCCCCGTTTGACCCAGTGTGATGTTAATGTGTTACTCGTGATTTTTATTGTACTTCTTAGGTTTTAAGGCTATTCTTTGATTACATATGCATTCAAATTACCTCCATTTAAAAGGTGGTGGTGGGATCCCAAAACAACTGCCCATCAGGGTAAAACTTATCAATATAGAGGGAGGGCCTTTTGCCCTTCTGTCTTGCTCTACTGTGGGATTTTACATTTATTGTTGATTTCCTTAGGAAACTGATCATTTATTCTATTTGATGGTCCTTTTGATTTGATTTATGCTCATTGCTTTTAACCAATTCTTTTGCTGGAAATGTTCAGTTTAGCTACGATGTGATGTGGTCTGTGTCCTCCTCAAACTCAGTCAGTGTACGTGGAGGAAGGAGATGTTATCTGGAATATTTTCAGGTATTTCTGAGAAATCAAGTTGTTTCATGAATTTCTTTGA
The DNA here is from genome assembly GCF_900408965.1 of Simochromis diagramma. Classification (NCBI taxonomy): domain Eukaryota; kingdom Metazoa; phylum Chordata; class Actinopteri; order Cichliformes; family Cichlidae; genus Simochromis; species Simochromis diagramma. The sequence continues at coordinate 1,062,958 of NW_024387304.1, read as the reverse complement.
CAGTTTCTATCCAGGATTTATTCTTATATTTTTTGACTGTCTGTTAAATTATTATTACATTATTATTACAGAGGACATGGCACATCTGAGCTCCTCCCACAGTATCCCTTTGTAGCTATTTGCTAGTGTGTGAATTCTAGGCTTGATTTTAAATGTTTGACCTCATGATGGAGCATGGATAGGATATCCAACTTTTTGTTTATGGGCTCTAGTACCTGAATCCCAGATGTGAGAAGGTCCTTGGTGTCAGCTGTTGAGTCAGTTTTCTGCTTCTTGGTCGGGTTATCCAGTTGTTTGTGGGATTACTCCATGACACACTGGTAAACGTGTCAACATATGAAATCTTTTAGTTCCTCTGCCCTGGATAGTGTTGCCACACATTCTAATGTGTGTTTTAAATGGATTTTAAGTTTTGGTTTAAGTGTAAATAGAAGCTTAACTAGTTTTGGTAGTCTGAGCCAATTGCTGCACATTTGAATCTCTGGTACTTGGACTCTAGTGACCTCACAGCATCTCACATTCTTCCTCTGATTATTTGAATGACTTTTAAAAAGTGCCACACAAAGCCGTAGGAGTTTATATCTCACATCAATGATCTTTGTGAACAGCATTAACAATGAAGATGCTGCGATAAATGCTGCTAATCTTTCATTTCTACTGAGCTAAATTAGTCTACATTATTTATTAACAGCACATGGTGCAGTTTTAAACTATGTAATTTTCCTGTGGGTAAAGCAGTAAACTATAGATTTTCCACGCAGAGCAGACATGAAAGTGTGTGGGCAGAGATTGCATGAGGAGAGATGAGGATTATTTAGCTTCAATTACCACTAAGGATTAGCAATGTTAATTAGTGCAACTGTGATATTTAAATCTGTTTACAGTAGGTTTATGTTTTACCTAAATATAAATGAAATAGAGTCCAACAACCTGAAGAAAACTCAAATCTATTTTAGAGAAACCTGGCTACAAGTATGCGCTGCAAACACTGCATTCGTCTTAACAGTTTTAGATTTATTAGATTTATTCAGCTTTGTTATTTTGTTGCTTTCTCTCTAAAACAAACATTTCCTGCAGGACTGTAGTGGGAGACTGAGGCCTTCTCATAGTCATTTCTTCTCATCAAATACATGACATGTATTTGATGAGAAGAAGTTCTAAGAGAAATACAAATGTTTCATGAATTATTTGCAAAGCAGAGTTGTTAATGTTAAAAGTTATGTATCTACATCAGTGTTCAAACAGTACTCTATCTGATATTTCATGTTTGTAACAGTGTTATTAAAGCTTGTTTCAAATGCTCCAGTGCCATCATGGTCCTGGGGTTTTTGGTGATCTGGAATTTGAGATCTCACTTGTTCTATTCTCTGTTTAAGGCTTCGATTTCCGTGTTTCTTATATTCTCTGAGACCTTGCGTGCACATGTCTTGCATTGCCTTTCCTTTCCTTCTGGACTTTGCATTTTGTGGACTTTCCAAATACACTAAATTGCCAAAAGTATTCACTCTGTCAAGAATTTGCAGAATTCCTCCAGGCTGAAAAAATGTAGATTCAGGCATTTGGAACCCAACTAAAACCAAAATACGAACCTCACAGGAGAAGAGCAGAGTTCAGTGCCAGCTGTTTTATTAAACATGCAAGTTGATTTATTAATTTTGGTCCTATTTCTCTCCTTTTTTTTCTGACTGTCAGCTTAGACATTTCCATAATACACATATACTGAATTTACATCATCTTGGAAAAGCAAAATGTGTTTGGCACTACATTACATTCAAATCATAATTCTGAATGCAAAAGACAAGACCGGTTAAAAAGAAGAACAAGAACAAGAAAGCTCAATGAACACACGCAGGCAAAAATCCAGCAAAGACAAACAAGGATGAAGACTCCCTCAGGCTCTGCTTGGCCCCTTTTATTGCAGAGAAGCCGTTGGCTTCTCCCTTTTTGCATTTCCTCTTTAAATGTGTTTCATTTATACCTTAAACCGAATAATTTTCCCAATTTATATCCAAATGTTTTTCTTTACAAATTAGACTGAAATATTTTCTACCAGAGACATTATGTGAAAGGTCAAACTTTTGAAGCAGCTGCCTTTAACCACTGATGTAGTTACATGATTTTCCAGAATGTAGCCACATCAGTGATTCTCTTCCTGTCAAATTATATCACAGCTAGTTGTCACATGCAACTAGCAAGTGTGGCCAGAGAGGTGCCCGAAACTTAAGTGAATCTTAATTTGATGCCAAATTTATTTTTTGTTTAATATCTATTTAATCTGTAACACACAGTTTCTCATTTATATTTCGATATCCAAACACACACCATCTCTACACTACATCAGTTGCAGCTGTAAAAACTTGCAGGTGACCAGATCATCATGACCTGACATGTGAGGTATTAAAGCAAACCTGTTTTTCATAGAAGGCTTGTTTTTCTGTTCTTTTAGTACTGATGCTGTGAAAAGGTTTTTGGTTTTTTTTTCTGAAACCATTTTCTTTTCCTCAACCTAATCTATTATATGTGGTGTCAGAACACTGGCAGAAAATAATAATAAAAATACCCTAACCCTTGAAAGTAACACTATACCAGGGGTCGGCAACCGTTCTGATGATGAGTGCATCTAAAATTTCCTCAGAGGTCAGTGTGCCATATGACTGCATTAGCAATAAATTTAATAATGCTCTATATCAACAGTTACACACTATATAGAACCACTTTATAGAATTATATTTGTTCGCAGATGTTGGCAGCTATCAGCGAATAGTTATCAGCTATTTAGAAACAAAAAGACTTTTTATCCATAACAGCAAATGAACTGAACAACAGAAAATACAAACACTTTTTATGGTCTCCTCACAACAATGATAAGAAAAATAAACTGGGCCAAAATGGCATCTTTGTTATTACAGAGAGACACATGTTAATGTGATCTCTGGTCTCCCACTCAGAGACACAGGTCTCCCAGTGTCCAGCATTCAGAGGCTACCTGAGGACTCATGAGAGAGAAAACCTGCTCACACAGACATGTAGAGCCAAACACTGTCAATATGGCCTCTGCAATGTTCTGAAGACAGTTAAACCTGTCAGGTAATGATGTCCAGCAGGTGAACATGCAGCTCCATGAACACGCACAGCTGTGGATTCCAGCTGTGGTCGTAGTTCTGCAACCTTTGACCCCCACAGAGTCGAGCTTTTCAGTTCAATCAGCTGCATTTCGATCTTGCATTAACTGGCATTAACTCAGCCAGTTAATGCAAGACAAATCCAGCTGCTCATTAAAGCTTTATGGTTTGATCAGTCTTGATGTATCTGTGTATTTCCGTGGTGCTGATGCTGCGCTGAGCGGAGAGCTACTGAAGCATTTGAAGTGTCGGAATGTGGAAATTTCAACATCGCTTGAAAAAACTGACAGCTAGCAACGTCCCTCTCACCAGTAGGCTAAGTGATTTTTAGCCAATTACAAGTTGAATCTGGTAGTTGGGGTTGTTAGCTAAGATACCGTCATTAAGAAGTGGTACAACTAATGTGTCTATGCGAGCTAATTTGCGATGTGCACCGCTGGCCCGGCCATTTATTTTTTAATGCTCCTTCTCAGATTAATTCACTGCGTGTCGTGCGCAGGGACAAAAAAACGGCCCGGGCATTTTGACTAGAGACCGGCCCACCAGGTATTAAAGCCATAAAGCCTTTGAATGAAAACAGATGCTGTGGTGACAGTGATTTACAGTCTTGTTGGTATATGTAAGATTTCTATACATTTTACGTAGGATAAAAACTTTGGTTGTAAGATTCAGATAATTATTTAATAAAAGAGAGACATTTTAAATGAGAATAAGAAAGAAAAGTATTTCTTTGTGCCCCCCTCTCCCTGTTAATGCCCTACCTGACCCCTGGCAACACTTTGCTAGACCCGCCCCTGCACAGTTACCAGCTGTCATCTACTTAGAAAAGGATCCTGGTGTTATTTGTCTCTCAGAAACATTTCATAACTTCTCTTCAACTCATTCATGTCACCTAAAAGGTAAACCTGTTTCTCCATCACCTGTTCAGCTCTGATGATTCAGTAAGGACATCTCCTGGTTTCATCTTCATGTTTCCCTCTCACCACATATCCAAACCGACATCATGACCAGCAGCTTTACAGCTGTGGCTCCAGCAAACATCAGCTGATACTAGAAATTAATATTAAATAAATTCTAACAACAGCTGATCAAGCTTAAACGTGCTGCTGTTGTTTAGCGTGACATCCGCTGGTTTCCTCTTTCTGGCGCAAAGTGGGCGATAAACAAACAAGAGAGAAAAGCCGATCAGCTGATCATTGATCAGTTTCATGATTGATGTAGAAACAGGAGAGGGAGGGGAGAGAATGAGAGGAGAAGAGGCAGCTGCAGCGTAAAGACAGAATGACTCCAGCTTTGTGTCTTTTCCATTCTAGCTGAAGTCCGGGACAAACTGTGTTCCTTTTCACCTCAACATGAAACGCGTAATATTTTTTCTGAATACGAGACGATTCCGTCTTTTTACGGGACGGTTGGCAACACTACTAACTAACCTTATGAATAAAATAAAGTTCACTATCAGTAACATCATAGCACCCACCCAGCTGTATATAAACTCCGTCATGCTAGCTAGTACGCAGTACGAGTTATTGTAACTGACTGTAAAAAGTCAGCACAACGAAAATAAACTCCACCTAAACTTGGTTTATATCTGATCCAGATAGACTGCAGGTCATAACTTCTTACCTGATGTTCAGTTCACCTGACACTCGGATCAGCGGCCGCCTCAGGTCTCTCCTCCTCCTGCCTCCCCTTTCTCTCATCCACCATAACCACCACTACACAACTGAGTTATCTTTACACATCTGCCAGCATCTGGCCAATCCACCACCTTTCATTGTTTATACCGTTACAAAAAAATCAAAAAAAAATCATCAGCCCATAAAAAAACGAAAAATCACAATTGGCCCACTGGGCAAATGCCTGGTATCCCAGATGGCCAGTCCAGTTATGGTCGTGCCATCAGTTAACCCTTTGCGTGCCACAGCTGGCACGCGTGTCCAGGGTTGCCGACCCCTGCACTATACAAAGGGGTAACTGTTGCCTTAGATCTGATGCAAAGAGCATCAGAAACATCTGAATGTGATCAAATGAAACAGTACATTACATTCCATGCAAGCAGCAGCACTCTTGGTTATTTGCTTTATAGCACTTTTATATGCCATAATTTGATCAGATGCATCCATAATATATGAAAGTCACTTTGAATGGGAGAGAGGCCAGAAAATTTTTTGTCTGAACAAATGAAACATCTTTCTTTCACTGTCTCAGTCTGGATATGAGTGTATCAAAGTCACTTTATGCTCTTGCTGTGTGTCTTGCCAACGTTTGAGACCCCTGCATGCCATCAGTCTTAATAATCACTGTGGATAGCCGTAGTTCTTAATATGTATTGTGTACTCAGAGGATGTTTTCTCTGTTCTGCATTCCCTCTGTAATCTACAAACTGACCTTCAAAACACAGAAAACAGGAGGAAACAAACAGGAATGATCGAAATGTCTTCACTGTACTAACAAATAGAGAAAAAGTGAGGACATGCATATTCACAATCAGCTACAACAAAGGCTTTGCTCCAAACCTCACAGCCCACAGTGAAACTGTAAACCACAATGAGACAGTTCCACCCTGTTGTTTTTATTTAGTGCTGCTGCTCTCCGGTATGCATATTTCATGGATGGGATATTCTTCTTTATATCATTAATGTCTTCTGCAATAGTGTTTGTGTGTGTGTGTGTGTGTGTGTGTGTGTGTGTGTGTGTGTGTGTGTGTGTGATATAAATGTTTATCCTTAAATTTCAGACTTCTGTTTTAGTGCTCAGCTATAGTGGGTGATTTTAACATCCATGTAGATGCTAACAATGACAGCCTCAACACTGCATTTACGTTTTTATTAGACTCAATTTTGCTTCTCTCAAAATATAAAGAGCCCTCCCACCACTTTCATCTTATTCTAGATCTTGTTCTGACACATGACAGAGGTCAGAGGTCAACTCAATAGACTAAACTCAAGATAATAATTAACAAAACCTCAAACAAACATAAGATAAACTGACCTGCTGAAATGACACACGGGGGAACTTAAATCAAATCAAATCAAATCACTTTTATTGTCACATCACATGTGCAGGTACATTGGTACAGCACATGTGAGTGAAATTCTTGTGTGCGAGCTTCACAAGCAACAGAGTTGTGCAAAATACAATAATGTAAACAAGCAAAATACAAGAATGGCTACATCTGAAACTAATAAATATATGTACAATATATAATAGTATATGCATACTGGTTTAGCTAAACCAAATGACACACGGGGAAAAACAAAATGGCTGCCATATAACCAGTGTTGGGACTAACGCGTTATTAAGTAACGCGTTACAGTAACTACGTTATAATTGTGGTAACGAGCACGGTAACTAGTTATTATGCCAAAACCGGGAACGCGTTACTCGTTACTGGGATTTAAATAGGCTTGTTATTCGTTACTTCGTGTGGTGGCTATCGCGGAGCTTCCACAGATTCAATAACATTAGCAAGTGGTGGAGGCCAGCAGGTGGATGAAGGAAAAGGGAGGCAAGAGCAGAGACTCGAAGCGGCCGCTGGTCCGAGAGTGTCAGGTGAACTGAACTTCAGATAAGAAGTTATGACCTGCAGTCCATCTGGATATAAACCAAGTTTAGTTGGAGTTTATTTTCGTTATGCTGACTTTTTCGTATTTTTTTCTATACAGCTGGGTGGTGCTATGTTACTGATGTTGAACTTTATTTTGTTCATAAGGTTAATTATTAGAGTTGCCAACCGTCCCGTAAAAAACGGAATCGTCTGGTATTCAGAAAAAATATTACGCGTTTCGTATTGAGGTGAAAAGGAACACAGTTTGTCCCGGACTTCAGCTACAATGAAAAAGACACAAAGCTGGAGTTACTCTGTGTCTTTGCTGCACAGCTGCCTCTTCTTCTCTCATCCTCTCACCCTCCCTCTCCTGTTTCTACTTCAATCATGAAACTGATCATTGATCAGCTGATTGGCTTTTCTACGTTTATACAGCTGTACTTCGGATATCACTGCTACAGGCAAAGGAAGTAGTTCCTACCCATCATTTAGACACAAAACCCTGAGCCTAGACCGATCAGGAACTACAAATTTACCTCAAATTACTAAAATATATATATTATAATTATCGATGCACACACCTTTAGTGACCTCAGTTTTCTTTGGTATGTCAGAGGAAGAATGTGTTGTGGTGTATTCTCCTTTAGTATTGTCAAAGGGAAGTTATAAATTGTAACTGTTGTCAGTGTTGAATCAATGGGCACTACACCATTGACGTTTAATACACAAGCCAGTGTCTTATTCAATCTTTTACTGTGTGTCCATCTGTGCATTTGTACTAAAATGTGGTAAAAAAAAAAAAAAAAAAAAACAGAGAAAGAAGAGTTAAAGGATGCAAACAAGGAGGAAAAACCACAAACAGAAACATTTGGGGCTTCACTTTTGAATCACTGCTATCTGTTTTACTAACAAGACAAGAAAGGAAGTGAAAGGACTTGGCAGGTTCTCATTTAAACACAAACCTGCACATGTTTTCATGAAGACATTTTAAGGGTTTTCAAACTGATTTATTTATTCACTTGTTCTTCACAGGGATAAGTAGAAAACGAGGAGCTGGCTGTGTATTTATTTACACCCACATATGGTTTCACACTCTGTAATGCACCCACTGTGCACAATTATGCATGTATGTGCATTAGTCATTCACTGGTACACGGTGTATATAGTGACACACACACACACACACACACACACACACACACGCACACACACACACGCATGCACACACACACACGCACACACACACACACACACACGCACGCACACACACACACGCATGCACACGCACACACGCACACACACACACATGCACACACACACACACACACACACACACACGCACACACGCACACACACACACACACACGCACACACGCACGCACGCACACACACACACGCACGCACACACACACACGCACACACACACACACACACACACATGCACACACACACACACACACACACACACGCACGCACGCACACACACAGGGAGAATGTCACTCTACAGGTTTGGTACAATGTACGTTTAGAGGGTGTCAGTCGCTGCTTTCAAGTGTGCAGCCTGTTTTGTTGCTACAGTGTGGACGAAAGGAGGCAGATTACAAATAAAAGAGCAAAATGTTTTGTTTTTGCTTATTAGTCTATAAGCAAAAAGAAAACACTAATCAGGGAAACCATTAGGAACAGGCAGAGAAACCCAGAAACACAATAACCACACAAGCAAATTGAGAATTTAAATAGACGCATGAGGTAATTAGGGAGTGAAAACACAGGTGGGGAAAATAAGAGATATAAAATAAATCCATAAGAGAAAACCAAAACTAAATAGAGAGCACAAGAGACTACCAAAATAAAACGGGAAGCAATCAAAACCTGAGATGAAATACGGGAATTACAGTTTTTTTTATAGACGCTAGGACACATTTCTCAATACTTAGGTCACGTTTGCAAAACTCCTCACACAGTGAGCACAACAGAAGTCTATGTGGGCTAAACTGAGGACCAGTTATCATTGTTTTGGCACAAAATGCATTCAATGACTACATCTCTCAAATTTCATGAATTATCTTCTCACTCAGACACAACAACTGCCAAAAATCTTTGTACGTACAGGACATTTTGCATGTGCTTACATACTGTTTTCAAAACTGTTAAACTTATGGCCAAAACAATAACACAATGCAAAACTTAAAAAGACAGCAGAATTCAACAGCAATATTTTATTGAAACATATTTTAAATCTAAAAATGCAGTTTACAGTTTTTCTCAAATGTTAAAACACAAAAGCCAATCCTGTAACCCAAATGACCAGTAGTCTAAACACATTTACTAAATGTAGCCACCATATTCCAGTACCATAAACACATGTCACATGAAGACACAATTCACAAAACACAACCCTCTGTACTCATAAATCTAAACACATTTTTCCTTGCTAAAACACATGTTGCAAAACAACTCTGCTCATATTCTCAAATGAAAGCCCATGTGATGCAAAATGCTTGCCACAGTCACCAATCTTTGAACACAGGGAACACACCTGGCGTCATTCACTACACACAATGACTCAAAATTGAAGACACTTGTTGCTCATGCTGTACCCACATGTAAAAGCAAGTTCAGAGTGCACAGTATGCTGAAGATTCCTAACAAACACAATGGATGAAGGCAGAGTCAGGGAAAGAGGAATTTGATGCAGAGGAGGGAGAAGAGCTGGCCCTGGAAGAAGAGGAGCAGGCCAATGAGGAAGAGGAGTTCAAATGAGAGGAGGAAGAGGAGCGACCAACGAGGAAGAGGAGAAGGCCAACATGGGAGAGGAGAAGGTCCAGGAGGGAGAGCAAGACAACCTCGCACCATCATTACGGACGGGATGCGAGCAACAGCTCAGCGACATGATGCCGCACAGTGATTGTGGTGTGTGTGTGGTGTGAATAACGTAAATAAAAAAACTTCACACCCTGTTCATGTTTTCAAGATTACTGTTGTGTGCAATAGATTCTGTTTTTGCATTGAGTTGTGTTACAGTAGTGTACGTACATGCAGGATTTTCTATAGATTTATACTACTCATATGAAACTCACAAATCTAAATGCCTAATCCTCTGCAGAGATCTACGACGATCCGTTACTGTATAGTTTCTAAAATATGCACTGGCAGTTATGAAACAGAGAACCTTCTCACAAATTGAGCATTGTGTTTTCAATTGTTTTGCTGTAGTGTGTAATGCTGTGTATAGTGTTTACAGTTTTGACAGCTTCGAGCTGCTCTCTTGGTTTGGGAGTTTGAGTTTTGCAGTGGGAAGGTGTGGTTGTGTTTATGTAGCTTTAGAGAAGGGTGTTGTGTTTGGACATTGGGGGACCTGGTGGTAACGTTTGTGACATGTGTTTTAGCATTTGAGAAAAACTGTAACCAGCCACAGCTGATTCTCATTGTAGATGAACATCTACACAGGTGTTACTCCTTCAATTTTTCAACTCCTTTAATTCTGGCATGCCAGAAGATTCTTTCCTAGGTGTGTTGCCCTAGATGACATAAGATGTGATGTGGATGAGAACCTGTGGCCAAATGGAGGAGACCGAGAATAGCATTACTATTGTATGTGTATCAGTGGATGGTGTGTATACAAATTCTTGTATTTTGGGATTACTTAGTGCAAAAAAATAAAAAAAACATAAACAAATATTAACAAATTCTGCATGATGTCTGATTCATTCCAGTAACATATATTGAAATTATAAACAGAGATGTGTCCTTGTTTTACACAAGAAAACACTGTGTAATGCTACATGTTGTTAGTGTCTTTTAGGTCATTGTTTTGTGGGTGACAAAGTGTGTTTGTCAGCTGTCAACCTTTGCTAGTGTTCTGGAAGAATGAGTTTATTTGAGACCTGAATGAAGTGTTTTGGTAGTTGTAGTGCATTTTGAATGTGAAATGAACTGCTTTGCCAAGCTGACGGTCAGTTAGGAGGATTGTGTGAAGAGTTTTGCAAAAGTGACCTAAGTATTGAGAAATGTGTCCTAGCGTCTGTAAAAAACTGTAACAACAGGACACACAAAGCATGAATGGACCAACCCGTCTTGCAGGCAGTTGTAACAAGAATCATGCTTTGTTGTACCAAACAGGTGTGCTTTCCCTGAGAGGAGCACTGTGGGCTCTCGGTAGGCTCCTCTTGATGATCTTTTATTTAATTATGATTTTTTTAAGTGAATGTTTACATTTGATAAATTAACGTATATTGCTCAAAATAAGTCAAACATCTATTATCATTATGCAGAAGACAAACCTGGATGTTTTTTTAATTACTAAAAATTGCAAAAACGGTCAAATCTAAACCAAAAGCTGAATGAGACCAAGAGCTCACAGCATTATTTCTCTGCAGCTTAAAAACGCTCACCTGAAAATTTCAGTGGAGCTATTATTACGTCAATGCAAAGTATGATTTTGTGCAGTTAGCATGTAAGATCAATGTAAGTGCATTCACACAACAGTACGTAAACCCAACATACTGTGTGTTGTACATGCAGGACAGTGTAACCTGTATACTGTATGCTGAGTGAAGGTGTGTTGCACTGAGGTAACAGCAGCCTTGTTGAACTGTCATTTTTCCTCATTTTATACTACACTGATCATAGAGACAGCGAGAGGGGCGAGACACAGCCACGGTTAAATGTAAGAGGATAGGAGATCTGAGGAGGTTTGAAAGGCAGAAAGAGCCTCTTGCTGCAGGTCAGCCTGTGTACATGTGCCACAGTGTGTACTAGCTGCTTGGTTCTATGTGTGTTTGCAGGTGTTTGTACATTTTTGTGTATTTATCCACAAATGAGCACTTTTCACCCCATTTTGCTGAATATATGCTGTTTTGTGTTCTTGTCATGTTTGTCTGAGCATGCTGTTAGTGTGAGTGTGGTCTTCTCTAAGAACAGGTAATGACTGTGAGCAAAAGCAAGAAACAGAAACATAATATCAAGATATCTGGTGAATGGAGCTATATTTGAGTTTTCTGTCTAATGATTTTTCACAACAGTCATCAATAGTCATTTCATGGCTCTTCTTACTGTAAGATAAAGACCCAGCAGTAACTATTCATAGAGCAAGGAAAAACATGGGCTTACTTTCACTGAAGCATTTAAATACATTTTTATTTGTATTTATTATTTGTGTGTAGCCATTTATTGTTACTAATATATACTGCATGTATTTGCTATATTTTATATTACAAAGTTAGCAAATCAATTCAAGCCTTGTCTTGTCATTGGTGCTCAGCTAAAAATCTGTTCGGTATGTTATTGTTGCCATTAGTGCTCCAGCTTCGCAGTTGATCTGACATTTGTATAGCATGTTTTGAACTGACCCTTTTATACTTTCATACTTGTTTTTTATTTTTCATTTACCTTATATTTTTATTTTTTGTACCAATGAAAGGTGACTTTGAGGGTTTTTAAAGGTGCCTATAAACAAAATGTATTATTATTATTACTATAATGTGTAAAACGCTTTTCATTTAAGCTAAATAAGGAAGTAAATGCAAGAAATCTGAAAGTCTAAAAAATATTTTATTGAGTTTCCTTTTTTCCCCCCTTTTTTCAATTGGAAGAACAATGTCTCCAGGTAACGCACCTTAAAGTCGAAGAAAGTATCCAAACATCAGCTTGTTACTGGGTGGTAACATTAACCCAACAAACAACAAAATAAAGGTAAAAATAGTGACCTTGAGATCCAATAATTAGTCCTACGAGGTGGTTTTATGTATGTTATGTCTGTAGGGACAGAAATGGACTTTTTCCTAACCCTTTTGTTTCTGAGAGTTTACATTTTTTAAATTTAGCAAATCCATAAAAATGTAATTTATTGTTTCCTTCTTTTAACCTCCTAAGACACGAACTCTTTCATGGCATGCATTTTTTTTTTATTTCTAGTTGCTATTCGGGCTGATTGGGACCTGATGAATGTAAAAACAAAGAATTACCTGATTTTTTTTATTTTATTTTTTTTTTACCTGATTTTGTTTCTGAGGCAAATAAGATCCACACATGAGGACATTCGTTTTCATTTTCGATAGAACAGTGGCAGTATAATGTCCTCATAAGTGGATATCAGGCCCTTGTAGAGCAAAATTTAGTATTTTGGTCTAGACCAGGGGTCGTCAACCCTTGGCACGCGTGCCACAGTTGTCATGCGAAGCGTTAACTGATGGCACGACCATAGCTGGACTGGCCATCGGGCGTACTGGGCAAATGGTGATTTTTCGTTTTTATGGGCCGATGATTTTTTTTTCTTTTTCTTAATGGTATAAACAATGAAAGGCGTTGGACTGGCCAGATGCTGGCAGATGTGTACAAATAACTCAGTTGTTTCGTGGTTTCTATGGCGGAGCTGCCACAAGAGGCCAGGTGGATGAGGGAAAGGGGAGGCAGGAGGAGGTGAACTGAACCTCAGGTAAGAAGTTATGACCTGCAGTCTATCTGGGTCAGATATAAACCAAGTTTAGATGGAGTTTATTTTCGTTGTGCTGACTTTTTACAGTCAGTTACAATAACTCGTAATGCGTACTAGCTAGCATGACGGCTACAGCTGGGTGGGTGCTATGATGTTACTGATAGTGAACTTTATTCATAAGGTTAGTTAGTAGAGTTGCCAACCGTCCCGTAAAAAGATGGAATCGTCTCGTATTCAGAGAAAGTATTACGCGTTTCATGTTGAGGTGAAAAGGAACACAGTTTGTCCCGGACTTCAGCTCGAATGAAAAAAGACACAAAGCTGGAGTTATTCTGCGTCTTCTTCTTTCATTCAATCATGAAACTGATCAATGATCAGCTGATCGGCTTTTCTCTCTTGTTTGTTTATCGCCCACTTTGTGCCAGAAAGAGGAAACCAGCGGATGTCGCGCTAAACAACAGCAGCACGTTTAAGCTTGATCAGCTGTTGTTAGAATTTATTTAATATTAATTTCTAGTATCAGCTGATGTTTGCTGGAGCCACAGCTGTAAAGCTGCTGGTCATGATGTCTGTTTGGATATGTGGTGAGAGGGAAACATGAAGATGAAACCAGGAGATGTCCTTACTGAATCATCAGAGCTGTGATGGAGAAACAGGTTTACCTTTTAGGTGACATGAATGAGTTGAAGTTATGAACTGTTTCTGAGAGACAAATAACACCAGGATCCTTTTCTAAGTAGCTGACAGCTGGTAACTGTGCAGGGGCGGGTCTAGCAAAGTGTTGCCAGGGGGCAGGTAGGGCATTAACAGGGAGAGGGGGGCACAAAGAAATACTTTTCTTTCTTATTCTCATTTAAAAAGTCTCGCTTTTATTAAATAATTATCTGAAGCTTACAACCAAAGTTTTTATCTAATGTAAAATGTATAGAAATCTTACATATACCAACAAGACTGTACATCACTGTCACCACAGCATCTGTTTTCATTTTAGATAGCATTCGTCATCAAAAAGTTTGCCTACCCCTGGTCTAGACAACCCAAAATGTAAAGTCCACATATGTGGACACCAGGTCCTAGGAGGTTAAAACTACCTTGGCCTTTGTTGCTGTTGTATAGATTCAGTTTGTGTCAGTTTAGTTGTGTGTGTGTATGTGTGTGCAGTGGCGGTCCTAGCCTGTTTGGCGCCCTGGGCAAACACTCCCTCTGCCCCCCCCCCCCCCCCCCCCACACACACACACACACACAAAACATATTAAGGATTGTACATTAACATAAAATTGTTGTACACACACACACACACACATATGAAGAGAGAGAGAGTATGCATAGTATGCAAACGGCTACCAAACAGCCATCATGATTCATCATACAATGAGAACAGGACAAATCAACAATTGACAACAACTAATTAATATTGAAATCTGTAACATAATGTATTGTTTGGAGTTTAGTCTGTTACTGTTACTATTTTTACCATTTCTTCTTGGAGCAACTGTAACCCACATAATTTCATTAGGGATTAATAAAGTATTCTGATTCTGATTGGTTCAGGATGACCTGCCATTATCCAATCACACATCTGCTTACCTGCATCTTTTGCTCGTTTCTCCTCCTCTTCTCTTTTTTCTAAACTGAGCACCTGATTGCTTTGAACTTTTCTTGTCCATCTTCCACTGGTTTTAATTTTGCACTCCAGTATGAACACCCATCCCTCAACATGAGGATCATCACAACATAACCTAACACACCTACACCTTAGTTCACAGATTCACTTTGTCTAGGGTGTATTTCTGAGATTTCACACAACCCAGGATTCAAATCATGAATACATGATGGGCTTGGATTTACATCATTATGAATGAAATGTGCTCTATTTGGAAGCAGCTGGCCCCTCCCCTTTCGATGGGTTGTGTGTGAGACTTTAAATCATCAAACTGTAAATGTTAAATTGTTATTGATCCCTTTACCCCGAGTCCTAAAGTGTATATTTATTTTCTTACTCTTCTTATATTTATCGTTTGTTTACTTGCACTGCTGTAACTGGAGCCTCGTCGTCTCGTCTCTCTATATACTGGACTGTATGTAGTGGAGATGACAATAAAGTTTACTTTGACTTCAGCAGCAGGCGCAGCGAGGGCTCTCGCGCTCACTTTTCGTGTACAGAATTTCGAAAAAACATCGGTGCAAATTATAAAGTCTATATCATGATGTCTGGTGTTTTTGTGTTTGTTGGTTTGTTTTTATTTTGTTTTATTTTGCGAGTTGATTATTATTAGATGCTGCTCCAGCCAGTCAGAGAATCCCCCGCCGCCCCGCCCTCTCATCTCTGCGCTGCAAGCAGCAAGCGCACCTGACAAACGGAGAGCGCCCTTACTCCCAGGAAATGGGTGATAGAAAACCCATCGGTGCCTATGGCATTCCCAATATGCGCTGGCTGACGTCGGGACAGCATGAGTACGAGCATTTTTTTTTTTTTTTTGCCGATGCCCGTGATGCCACCCCCCACCACTAACCCTAACTCCCCGTGTCGCCCATATCTAAAACCGCTACTGTGCGTGTGTGTGTGTGTGCGTGTGTGTGTGTGTGTGTGTGTGTGTGTGTGTGTGTGAGTGTGTGCGTGTGTGTGTGTGTGTGTGAGTACACAGTCTGGTTAAGTTCAGGCCCCTAGAGTAGATAAGGATCAACTAAAATTATGTGTGTTTTAAGTCACTTTAATTTTTTCCAGCATTTTTGTTTCCTCTTCATCAATTTTCAAGGTTAAAAATACATTTAAACTGTTAAAAACCAAATACATTTTAAAAACACTGCAAGTGTCACAATCTTGTTTTTTAAACAACAAAAGACATCTGTGGCTTAAAGTTATTGCTTTTGTTCCTTTATATATTTTCTGTGGTTAAGTGGTGGTTGGGCTGTACAATTAATAAATGTCTGTCTTGTTTTCAATTCAATAAGCACAAACTTCACTGTTGAAACTGCAAGGAAAAGCAAATCAAAGGCACCCTGAATCAACTGATTACATGCTTTTGTCAATCAGAGCCTGATGTTTCTTGGACTCGTCCGGACGAGCAACACTGTGGAAAAATAGGTGTAAAGTCAAATATGTATAAATGACAGTCACATAACAAAATTTAGAGGTTCCTTTAAGAGGTTCATTACGTGTTATTTGTAAATACTTTGGATGTAGTGCAGGACTGCAGTATGATTCATGCATGAAGGCTAAGAAACACACAACAACGGGTTGTCAACATGGATTTAGTAAAAATCTGATTATTACTGAAGGTTGCACAGTTAAATTGGTATACAGTTTTAAAGGTGAGGAATTAAGCATTGCTGTGTTCTAATACCACTGCTTTCAAATTTAATCTGAGCTAACAAACAGAATTAAGAAGAGGAAATCATTTCCAGCCACATCAGTGAGATGTTAGCTAATAGCCGAGCTCAGCCGTAGCATTTGGCCGATGCCCAGGACTCATTTTCTTTCCTGTTTTCTGAGCTGATGGTGAAAAGCCACCGACACCCTGTGCTGCTGCACAGAGCTACAGTAACAAGCTGATACACATGTTTTCCTGTTTTAGCCATCTCCATGGCTTTGACACCCCTTTCTATCATTTCCAGCTCCTGCCTGTGCCTCTCATCACATCTATTTTTCCGCTTCTTCTTCATTCTCACTGCAGTCATTTTTTGCAGGCCAATAACCCAAAATCAAAAGGAGAAAAACAAACAAACACACATAATCCCAGCTGTTTAATTTATATTACAAATCTGACCGTTTCAGCTTTTTTTTTTTTTTGACACATTTTGTCATTTATAGCAGTTGAACAGCTGTGGGTTTGATTTGGACAATATCTTTTCCTTTAATTTAAAAATCACATAGCAGCTAATTTTAAAATCCAAAATTAAGAACCTTAATCATTTAATCTGATTGTTTAATACAATGGCATATTGTTTTCCTTTTTTATTTCTGCTTTTTAGGAATATCAGCATATCTTTAGTCCATAGAAACCCAAGCAGCCAGTTCAGTCTTTCTAGTTTTAGTAGAAGCAATTATGTATTGAATTCATAATTATTTTCACTTGTTAATGAGGCTTTATAAACTATCAGGGTGTGCAGTTTGTGTGCGAAACAAAATCAGCAGTCACATATATCCTGAAGTGCTCTGTGGCTATAAATGCCCCCCAAACCCCTGAAAGTTAATTCCATTGATTAAAATAAAAATAATAATAACAATAATAATACATTTTTATAGGCGCCTTTCAAAATACTCAAGGACACCATACAAGCACAGTATAGGTAAAACAGTTGAATTCAATTCAATTCTATTTTGTTGAAGGAAGTATTGCCTATGCTGTAAGGTAAAGACCAGAGAATGATACAGAGAAAATGGAGAAGGCCCCAAAAATCACATGACCCCCTGTGAGCAAGTGTTTTGGCAAGAGTGGGGAGGAAAAACTCCTAACAGGAAGAAACCTCCTGCAGAACCAGGCTCAGGGCTATTTGCTGGAACCGGTTGGGATGAGAAGAGGAACACAGGACAAAGACAAATTCAATTCAATCCTGGATTTAACAGGAAGCCAATGAAGGGAAGCCAGTATAGGAGAAATCTGCTCTCTCTTTCTAGTCCCTGTCAGGACTCTTGCCGCAGGATTTTCGATTAACTGAAGGTTTTTCAGGGAGTTTTTAGGACTTCCTGATAATAATGAATTACAGTTCAGTTTCAGTTTTATTTGTCATATGCAAGTTAGCACAGGGTCAACATTACAATCAAATGTACAGGGTGGGCCATTTATATGGATACACCGTAATAACATGGGAATGGTTGGTGATATTAAAGTCCTGTTTGTGGCACATTAGTGTATGTGAGGGGGCAAACTCCTCAAGATGGGTGGTGACCATGGTGGCCATTTAGAAGTCGGCCATCTTGGATACAACTTTTGTTTTTTCAATAGGAAGAGGTCCATGTGACACATCAAACTTATTGGTAATGTCACAAGAAAAACAATGGTGTGCTTGGCTTCAACATAACTTTATTCTTTCATGTTTGTAGCACTCTTTGAATTGAGTGTAACAGTGGTCCAGTGTTTGATCATCTCTTGTGGGGAAGGAGATGTGTTGGTAGTATTTGGGGAGAACTTTCTTCACGTTGGCTCTGTTGAAGTCTCCCAGCACAATAAAGGCAGCTTCAGGATTTTTGTTCTCAAGTCCAATAATGATGTCGTACAGTTCGTCCATAGCCATAGCTTTATCAGCATGTGGAGGAATGCAAGCAGCTGAAAGGAGAACTGAACTGAACTCCCTCAGGAGGCAAAAAAGTCTAACTTCATGGTCAGCAGCTCGAGGCTCTGAGAGCAGTAAGTTTTTAAGATACATACATCTCTAGCCCACAAAGAGTTAACCATAAAGCACACCCCTCCTCCCCTTTTCTTGCCTGAGTCCTTCATTCAGTCTCCCTGGTAAACAGTGAATCCATCTGGTGTGACGGCATAGTCGGGGATGCTTGGCTCCAGCCATGTCTCTGTGAAGGCCAGAACGCAGCAGTTCATGATGTCTTTTTGGTGTTTAATCTGTGCACACAGCTCGTTAAGTTTGTTGTCCAGAGACTGGAGATTCGAAAGCAGGATGCTGGGCAGAGGTGGCTTGCTGTTTCTCTGTTGGGTTCGGCTCAAAACTCCGGCGCGTTTCCCCCTCTTTGTTTTCCCTCGGCGTCGCGCGAGTAAACAAAGGATCCCAGGCAGAGCGTCCACAGTGTCGAAACCTGCTGTAAAGTCCGAACTGGCTGATGAACGTAGCTCCAAAAGCGTTTGTCTGTCATACCAAGTATATGATAGCGCTGTCTGCACAGAAATAGCAAGCAGTACAAAATAAATTAAAAAAATATTTGCTGAGATGACTCAGAGCTCTCGTCGGTGTGGCCATCTTACGACGCACCCAGATGCAAAAACCGATGTAAAAACAGTCATCCAGCATAGAAGCCATGAACTAGTTTTTCAGCGTCCACTCTGAGACAGGACATTTCTAACTTTGGAGATGTTGCACAAATGGAAGAAAGCAGTCTTACATATTTGTTTAATATGTGCGTTGAAGGACATGTCCTGGTCAAAAATGACTCCAAGGTTCCTCACAGCGTTACTGGAGGCCAAGGTAATGCCATCCAGAGTAAGAATCTGCTTAGATACCATATTTCTAAGCTTTTCAGGGCCGAGTACAATAACCTCAGTTTGATCTGAATTAAGAAGCAGGAAGTTAGCGGCCATCCAGGTCTTTATGTCTTTAAGACATTCCTGCAGTTTAACTCATTAGTGTGTGTTATCTGGCTTCATGGGTAGATAATGTGTTTTCTATGCCTTCTAATGATGCTGCCTAATGTGGGATTTATGGTCCCACATATATGTTCCTCCGTGTAGAGTTTTTGGTCAGACAGAAGGGATTTACACTGTTTTCACACAGATGACCAGGAGAGAAAGTTCCATTCAGCTGAAGCAACAAGCACTGATTTAGAATGAGTCTTTTTTGTTATTCATGAAAAATATGGGGTGAGAGAGGGTTTTTACCCACGCAAGACCCGCTGCCATGCATCCTCCAAGATCCTGACTGCCTTACTGGAAGCGTTTGACTGTTGATTGGTTAGTGGATAGGGGAGTTCACTGGGAATGGGAGAACTGAAAAACATTACACGATCAAAAAATGAAGCGCAGTGCACACTGTTCATTGTATTTAACACCTGGTTTCCCTTCAGCTCTTTGTATGTTATAACTTGGCTCACGGACCAGCAACACACGAGCAATTAAATCCACAGCAGGTGACGAGACTGATGGAGACAAGTGTGCAGGAAGAAAAGTGAGAACTGTAGGCTCTTCCCCTAAGTGGAGCCCAAATTAGGCCATGAACTCCCTCACTGAAAAGTCAGTGCTAGTGTACAATAAAATGTACAATGTTATCATCACATCGTCCGCTTAGAGTCTTTGGCTCTGAAGCTTTTATAAGCTTTTCTGTGCAAAGCTGAAACATGCATGTTACATTTTTTACCATCAGCCACGATGAATAAATATCCAAAACTGCTGCACATTTATCTTTTGCAACTTTACTATTTATTTACTTATCATTTAGAATGTTTTCCAGAGAACAAAGTGGCATCTTAGTGTCAGTGCATTATACTGACCGTATAATTATAATATGCCCACATATGCAAACACACAATATAAACCTAACAAACCATAACCAATTATTACCATGACAAGTGTAATTACAGCCTCGACTGTGTTCATAGATGTGCTTTCAGCCCATTTCAGTCTTTGTGCATGTTTGGGTGCATTTATGTTTGCCAGTGAAGCCAAAATAATACGTGACATAATGGCTCATTCTTCAAACTCTCAGTATCAAAGAACATTTAAAACAGCCAAAGAAAACTGAAGTTGGACAACCTGGGCAAAATGAAAACACCATGAATAATACATACACCAAATTACATATTTTTCATGAATAACAAAAAAAGACTGATTCTAAGTCAGTGCTTCTTGCTTCAGCTGGATGGGACTTTCTCTCCTGGTCATCTGTGTGAAAACAGTGGAAATGCCATCAATAGCAAGATGTGAGGGCCAGTTTAAAAAAAGCCTGTCTGTATTTGTTTTTCACTTCATAAAAAACGTAGACAGTAAATAAATATGGTGGGTTTTGTGATTTTTTGTTATTTCAGTTCCAAATTTCCTTTTTTTTTTTTTTTTTTTTTAAATGACATCAGAAACAGCAGTATGCGACATTACGTGATGGCAGAGCTTCAGTTCATCCTTTGTCATTTTTTTTTTTTTTTTTTTTTTTAATTTTTTTATATTTTTTATTTATTTATTTTTTTAATAAATAGGACAGGGGGAATGAATGAGAGAAAGAGGGGGAGAGAAAGAAAGAAAACCAAAGGGGAGAAGAGACGGTGAGAAGGGGGCGGAAGAGAGAGAAAAAAAAAAGAAAAAAAAACTCCTGGGTCACCTGTATGGAGAAAAAAACAAACAAACAAAAAAAACAAACAAACAGAGGAGACAGCAAACAACAAAGAGCAACATAATAATAGAGAAAACAAAGCACCATCACAATAAACTAGCTAGTCATAGATATCAATAGTTACTAAATAATAAACGATAGTGTGCAGCACGCAAGATAGACAGCGCACAGTGTGCTTTGAGGCAGCAGCCAAGAAAGCTTTAGTCCGCGTCTGTGAATACCCGTGTGTACACCTGTGTGCATACCTGTGTGGATCAGCATGCTTGCATTCCAAAGGTTTCTCCATGTAATGATCTGCTAGGGAGTGTGGGGGGGCCACAGCCCCGTCCTCCAGGGCATGAAGCAGGTATGGAGGAGATCAAAACTCCAGACATCCAGAGGCCCCCAGAACACAAGAGACCAAGGAAGACCAACAGAGGGGCAGCCGCGCCACTGTCCCAGTAAGAGCTGAGGAGAGTCCCAGATGAGGGCTTGCCCAGCAGCCGCGGAGCAGAAGCCAGGGGGAGTTGCAGTGACGCGCCCGTGAGCTCCGCCGGCCCCCAGCTGTGCCTGAGTGACCAAGCCCCAGGCCGAGAGGCCGGGGGCACCCCATCTCCAAAGGGGCCCGAGCGAGCCCCAGGCCCCAGGCCCCGACAAGCGGCCGCCAAGGAGTGAGCCGGTGTGTACCCGGACGCCCACCCCCAGACACAAAGAACCACCAACACACCGACACCTGAGGGAGTCCGCCACCGGCAGGGGAAGTGGTGGTGGGTGGAGATAGGCCTCCATACCTTGGAGGGCCTGAGGTGTCCCCAGAGAGGTGGCGTCTGATACCCAACCTGACATATAGACACAGACATACAGGCACACACAGACACAAACATCCATTCCCACCCTCATGCTCTCATATGCACTTACTCCACACTCAACCAACGTGGAGACAGACATAAAGAGACGCTGTACACACGATCACACTCCCCAAGCATACTCTACAAACCGGGTCTAGGTACCCTTGCCCCTGGAGGGGGGAATTGCACCCAGACCCAGGTGGTGTTACCCTTTTCCCTGCGGTGGGGAGAGGCAGACCGCCCCGACTCCGCAGCAGCAGGGAGGCCCCACACCCCAGACCGCAGTCGGACGGCCAACTCCTCCTACTAGCCCTCCCGCTCCAGCAGGCTGCAGAGAACGGGGGTGGGAGAAGACTCCAAACCTCCCTCCACCCGCTCATTGTAGTGTTGATGCATATGTGTTCTAAGGTGCAATTAAAACCCAGGAGGGCATGGAGCTACCTGCCAGAGAGCAGCAGGTAAGCGCATAGTCCCTCCTGCTAGCCCTCAATGACTAAGTGTATTTAAAATTGAGAGGTGGGCAACGACGTCAGGGGTGAGGTGTACACCCTGATGGTAATTTGGACTCCGTGATTGTGCCCACCCCCAAGATCCTATATGTATGTGTAATGAGAGTGTGAGTAATGTGAATGTCTAAGTTGTGGGATAAAATTGAGGCAGAGGCAGCCAGAAGGGGACAGAGGGGGGGGTAGCCTCCTCTGCACCCTGGTGACATACCCCTACTCCAAGGCCCTGCATGTGTGGGTGGTTGTGGAGGAGCGGGAAGAGGGAGGCAGCTGGAGATGGGGAGGGAAGGAAGTTCCAAATTTCCAAATAAAAAATATATTCTTTAGATCCTCATTTGGAAAATTGCCACCTCAGTATTGTAAATCTAAAGAGCCGGATTAGAACATAAACACCGTAAATAATCCAGTTTTGACTGGATTTTGTTAGTACGGGAATCAGTTGAGGGGAGGGCAGTCCGTTTGCTTTTAAGACACAGAAGTAGAAAAAAAGTTATGTGGAGACACTAACACGATTGTTTGGTCACAGTCAGCACAGTTGTTGTTGTGTTTAGAAGCCATGAAAAGTGAACAGACAGGCAGGGACAACATTTTGTACTTACTGGATACAGAAGTTTAGGTCTTTCTTTCTACCAATGAGAAGCGGTGACGGTAAGGCTGTTTGTCATAACAATTAAGGTCAGGGTTATATAGACAGTGACTGAATGGAATGAATGCCCTCGTCACAGTGGGCCATTGAATGTTTGTGTCTGTGGATTTGCATGCCTCTTACCGTGGCGGTAGCCATGAATTCCACGTCTCACTCGCTTCACTTTTCCTTTAGAAAGTCTCGTCATGTTCTATTTGTCATTAACGTTAAGGTCAGGCCTGTGGAGTGTTCACTTCACATTTGGCAACCACTGAAGTTAAAAGTAAAATGAATTTATGTTTGTGTTTGCTGTTTCGAGCCTGGATGTGATAAGCGAGTGATCGAGGCACATATAGGCTAGTCCTATCAGACTGGTTACACTGTATAATATGGGGAAAAATAACCATCATGTAAAAATACAGAAAATGTCCATATTTTTACAGGATAATAACATAAGACACAACTGCTTTAGCTTTACATGAAAGTTTCTGTTTTTTAATTGTAATGTATAGTTTTTTGTGACTGCTGTGAATGATCCTTTTTCCTCCCTCAAAATTAGTTCTTGATGTTTTTACAGTAATTTTCGAGTGTTCCCGTGTCCGCAGTGTTTGTCCAAAAGTAAACACTGGTTGGTCTTATAAGGTCCATTTTTCCATCATTCACCTGGTACAAACTTAGAAATATTTAATTTTCCTCCGCTGAGTTTTCTCTTGTTGCTGGATATTTGAAAAAAAAGCTTCACCTTCTCCTCCAAAGGGTGGAAATTCGCATAACATGCCCACATATGCAAACACACAATGCAAACCTAGCAAATCATAACCAATTACATAATAACATAATAAAAATGTCCCATAATCCACAATGGCTCCATGTGCTAATGTGAGTGATAGCTGCTGTTGATGTTGCTGTACCTTTGTTTCTGTTTAAAATAATGATTGATCGCTAAAATAATTAACTGTTTCACTTTTTGCTAATTTATCTGTATTATAAAAACAGAATATTAAGTACTAAGTATTTACAAAACTATTTTGACATTGTGTAACAAACTATTTTTAAAGTTATATAAAAAAATGTACAGTAATACTAACTACATTTGTAATGACAGAATCATGTCATTTTCAGAGGCATTTTTGGATATAACAATATGAATAATATATATTATGTTATATTATATATATTACATTATTTCTATTTTTATTCTTTTTCTGTAAATTACTGTAAGCATACATTTTGACACAATACTTGAAGGTTATATATTAAAAAGAAAAAAAAATCGTACTATAGTTTTCCATCACTTATGTAGTGACTTCTATAATTACACACCATCTTTAAATTAATAAACAAACCCATGTAAATTTACAGAAAATGTCTGTCTTTTAATGGCATTTTACCACCCAGTGCGACAAATTTTAGATATATATTTATAGCTAAATATATATCTAAAATTAAAACTAGAATTTATTTTGTATAATTAATTAATTATTAAAAATAATACTTTTAAAAATGATTAATAATTAGTTAATTTAGACATTTTGTCATTTGATTGATGTTCCATATATGTAAAAATAACAGGAAAACTTTGTAAAATTCATATATAAAATTCTGTTTAATTACACAGAAAAGATGGATAGTGATTTGTCAGTCACGTAGAAAACCCTGCTTTATCCTCTTTTTTGACTTCAATGAGGACCCTAATTTACAAACTGTACATTTGTTTGATTTACAAACAATTTGTAAATTGAACAATGTGTTAAATTTACAATTTAAAAATGTTCAGTAAGACCTGAAACTCGCACTTGAGGTCATAAACTATGGAGTGCCTTGAGGTGACTGTTCTTCTGTTTTGGTGCTACATAAGTAAAATTAAACTGAAACCGAATTGAACAAACTAATCATAAAGTGTTAAATGAGATCACTTTAAATCCAACTTTTAGAAAATAAAAAAATACTCACAGAATGATCAACTTGAATAAAGGTTGGAGTACTTGTTGTGCTTTGTCAAAGTATGTTCCAATAAGTTAGGCATTTCTGTTTTTCGGGTATTTACTAGGACAGGAGTACTGGCATATACATTGGCAGAGGATCATAAATATTCCTTACTTTCCTTACTTTAGGTGCAGGGTGGATTATGTCTGGGAATATTTTGCTTTAGAATTTTGTGGTCATGGGCAGCACTTTCTACATCTACTGCTGTCAGTGTAGATCTGTTCAGCACAGAGCTCACTGTAGGCTCACACACACACACACACACATACACACGAACAGACACAGAAACACACACACACAGGTATGCATACCCTCTTTAGACATATGTGATCTCTCCAACCTTCTTGTTCCCTTGCCTGATGTTTTATTCCTACTTGTTCTTGTTCCATGGACAGCCTTTCTTCCTGGACATACGAAGATTGATTACTGTTCCTGTCAGATGTGTGTGTGTGTGTGTGTGTGTGTGTGTGTGTGTGTGTGTGTGTGTGTGGCCATATTGTTGCTGTGATAACTGGTCAAAGGAGAATTCAAGGACATCAGTTCTTCTAGCGGTAATAAGGTGTGTGTTACGAGGACACTATTTTCCAAATATCAAATTAATGAAATGAATACATACGATGCCCTATAAAAAAGAATAAGATAAGATAAGATTAACAATATGATTTAAATCTGAGCTATTTAGTGACTTCATTCAACAAGTTATAGAACTCTGATGCTGACTGTTCCAACCTCCACCAACGTGGTTTCATAGTGTCAGTTTGTGATACTGACACGAATAAAGACTGGAAAGATTTTTATTACATTTTCTTCCAGTATTTGTTAGAGTTTCTTACAAGAATTAGCATGGACCAGTTTACTAGTTTACTAATTAGGTTGGCGAACGCATCACATTCTCCTCTTGTGGTTGTAAGTGCTTTGAGTGGTGAAATAGAGTAGAAATCATTATCGATATTATCAAGATATATATATATATATATATATATATATAGATAGATAGATAGATAGATAGATAGATACTATATTGCCAAAAGTATTTGCTTGTCTGCCTTTAAACGCATATGAACACAGACACATCACTGTCTGTAAGGTTAGACACTGATGTTGGATAAGAAGACCTGGCCCGGAGTCTCTGCACAAATTCATCCCAAAGATGTTCTGTTGGGTTGAGGTCAGGATTCTGTGCAGGCCAGACAAGTTCTTCCACACCAAACTCGCTCATGTCTTTATGGACCTTGCTTTGTGCACTGGTGGGCAATCATGTTGAAAGAGAAAGAGGCTGTTCCCACACAGTTGGGAGAGTGAAATCCCCCTGCAGCAAACTTTACACTTAGCACAATGCAGTCAGACAAGTTTGATACTCCTAGCAACCACTAAACCGGACTCGTCTATTGGATTACCCGACGGAAAAGCGTGATTTGTCACTCCAGGGAACAGGTCTCCACTGCGCTAGAGTCCAGTGGCGGTGTGCTTTACACCACCGGATCTAACACTTTGCATTGTACTTGGTGATGTAAGGCTTGGATGCAGCTGCTTGGCCATGAATACCCACCTGCCTTTATACACCAATGGCCAGGGAAGTGATTCCAATGCCTGAATTCAATGATAGGGATGGATTAGTAAATATTTTTCAGCAATATAGTGTACATACTCAATTTACTTAGAATATGTTATGTCTCTGCTGGTGACATTTCAGCTTTTGCATCTAGACGAGTGCCCAGGGATCCTCCCATGACCAGTCCTTTCTTGCAGCTTTCGCAATTTGCTGTGTTTTACTTTTTATGCATCGCATGTTTTCTTCTCTTTTTTTGACTGTTTAGTGGGCCTGGCATAATCACAACGTTTAATTCCAGAGACCCAGTTTTAACTGTCAGCAGTAAGAGCTAAGCTCATGTCTGACTGCCTGGGCTACATATAATAAACAGTAAACAGTTATAAAATCAATGCATCTTATCTGGAAATGTATCTTAATTGGAAATAATAATTTGAATATGAAACTACATATGTTAATACATGTGCATGCAATTAATCCATCTAAGAGTACTTGATGGACTACTGCAGCAGTTTCCATAAGAATGCTTAAACATACACTGTTTATATATAATTATTGAAAACCTGTATAGAATCTGTATTTAGCATTACACCAAGACACAAACAAGATGTGTATAATATTGACAGTACCTCTATTAGCAGCAGATTGCAATATGAAAATGCTTGAAAATTCAAATTGTGTTGTACAGAACATCTTGGTTTCAGCCCTCAGACAGAAAATATGAATCCTACCTGAAGGACACCACAGATACTGCTGGGCTATCTCAGCTTCTTGGAAAAATGTCTCATGTCCTTCAAGGGGCAATCCGAAGGCTTATCAAGGCATTTGACAGACTTCTTTGTGTGATGGATGGAAGTGTAGTCCCTCCTAGAAAGAAACCAAAATTGTCAGCCCTCCTTCACTTTCACCCTCATTGCTTGTGACTCATATATCTGCAGCCTGAAGCACATCTGGGGACTGGCTATGAGCTCCTTGAGGCCCTGGAGGAACTATCAGACTGGTAGTACTAATGTACTTCACATCCATGGGAGTACTTTTGTCAGGGAGAAATACACCTAAATCAGGGGGTCATTGAATCCAGGGGCGCATCTGAGTCAGAAACACTCTGATAAAATTAAAGGAGGTAAAGACTGTCAAAGTATAACCCTTGGGAGTATGTTCTTTTGCCCCATAATCTTAAAAAATCAGGAATCATCTTTCAGTCACAGAGTTGAAATATGTTCATAATTACCTAAGGGAAATGTAGTCACACTAATGACTGGAAGCAATGGCCAGCTATCACAGAGCCAATTATAATTAGAGAATTTCATCTTCTTATTAATAGGTGTGTGTGTGTGTGTGTGTGTGTGTGTGTGTGTGTGTGTGTGTGTGTGTGTGTGTGTGTGTGTGTGTGCGTGCGCGCGCACATGTAAATGTGACTGTCAGGATCCATCTGTATGTAGGTGCCTGCTGTATGTTGGCTTTCTATACTCATATAGAAGAATGTGTGTGTGTGTGTGTGTGTGTGTGTTGTCTATTATACCTAATAATTACCAGCCCCATTAACATTTAAATGGAAATGTATGTAAAAATAATTACATCATAAGTCCTGATTTTTATTACCATGACCCCTGGCAAAATGCTGATGGAAGGTGGAAAGGACAGATTGATGGATGGATGTAAAGAGTTTTTAGGGAAAAAAAGAAGAGAAGATAATGTGAGTCAAGATGAAATAGGACCAGGTTAATGGCAATACAATTTATCATGAAAGTTTTCCCTCAGCAAAACCTTTACAAGCAATGACACCCATAAGGATATAAACAATAATTTACAAACATAATGTATAAAAAGGAAAAAAAAAACAGTTTAAGAAAAGTCCAGACTGAAAAAACAATGAATCATCAAACATTATGTTAAATTGATTAAACATTATGTCCATTGAAGTAAATCCTTTCAAATCAAGATGTCAAACATCACAACATTTTTGTATTTTAGCCTGCAGTATTGATATTGTGGCTTCAATTACTCGGTCCTACATAGACAGATGTATGCCTTTTCTAATCACGTCCACACCAATAACTTTACCACAGGTAGATTCCAGTCAAGCTGTAGAAACTTGACAGACGATCAGTGAAAACAGGACGCACCTGCTGAGATTAATTTATTTTATTTTAATGGCAAAAACAAATATTGTAAATATGGATTGAGATCTAGATATGGTTAGTACTTTCAAATAAGACATAGTAAATATATAATATTATTAATGATGTTTAGAGTATTCACCACTCCAGTTTCAATGGTTTATGCCACGGCTAAGGGGATGATGATGATGAGCCGTTTGGAGAAAATAAATGAGGATCCAAGCACAGGCACTCGCTGAGATGTGAAGGTGGTTTAATATACAGGGTGGGCCATTTATATGGATACACCGTAATAACATGGGAATGGTTGGTGATATTAAAGTCCTGTTTGTGGCACATTAGTATATGTGAGGGGGCAAACTCCTCAAGATGGGTGGTGACCATGGTGGCCATTTAGAAGTCGGCCATCTTGGATGCAACTTTTGTTTTTTCAATAGGAAGAGGGCCATGTGACACATCAAACGTATTGGTAATGTCACAAGAAAAACAATGGTGTGCTTGGTTTCAACATAACTTTATTCTTTCATGAGTTATTTACAAGTTTCTGACCACTTATAAAATGTGTTCAATGTGCTGCCCATTGTGTTGGATTGTCAATGCAACCCTCTTCTCCCACTCTTCACACACTGATAGCAACACCGCAGGAGAAATGCCAGCACAGGCATCCAGTATCCGTAGTTTCAGGTGCTGCACATCTCGTATCTTCACACCATAGACAATTGCCTTCAGATGACCAGAAACAATTCACAAGGACGCTGAACTAAACCTGCACTAAACACGAGGACACAACACCTGAGAACAAAACCCTAAACCAGAATAAACTGAAACATAGAATATGATATTCAAAACAGGATAAGAAAAGAATCAGAACATAAATCATAATACAGAAGAATACCAAAACACAAGAAACTGAAAATGCTGGTCAAAATGACCCAGAACCGTGACAGTTTAGGTGAGGAGGTTTGAGGTTTGATAGGGATTAAAAATTCCAGTGTGTTTCAATGCGCTACCTTTGGAAGAGAAGGAAAACTATTAATTCATTATTTTACTTTATATACAAAGTATAATGGTGGATTTTCTTTAGATAGGACAGTCCGTGTGAAATTGTTACATCATGCTTTCTTTAAAATTGTTCTTCTTCAAAACTTTGAATTTTTTAGTATCCAAGGCTTGGTGCTACTGGCTGCAGGCGAGACTGGATCTTTGGATGGTTAGAGGTCAATCAGTGATGGAGGCGGTGCAGGATGGTGCTGTTGTGCCCCCCACAAGCCTGAATATGACAAGAATATGACATTTTTAACATGTACTCCACGTTCTTCCCTAGCTGAAATATTTTTACCATATTATAAATTATGTATTATGTAGTCATCTACACTCCTATGCAAATCTACTGTATTCATATGTATTATTCTTTTAAAAGTTACTGTTATGTTATTAAATACAAACAGGCAGTCTTTGATTTTGCAGTGCTGTTTCCGACTTATTACACAGAAACTACCACAGGTAACTGAGTGGTAATAACATATTTGTTTCTGTACTTGTTTCTTGTATTAAGTAGTCATTACTTTGGTAATTGAATGGTAATAACCATGCACACCTTGTTTCCCTACTATTACTACTTTATTACCAAGCTGTAATAGAAAGTGCAACCCTTTTTATTATTTTTGTCATATTATAATCATATTATAATGATTATAACTGCCGGTGCTGGAAAAGGTTCTAACACCAATAGCTTCTGGAACACAAATGATTACAGAATGATACTTTTCTGTCTTTTACACAAATAATGTTCTTTGGGACTGTGAAAGAGAAAGAACGAGACACAGGGGAAAAAAGATTTGTGTGAGAAAACTGAAAAGGTAATTTCTTGCCCTGCCCCTGGATTTGCTCTTTGCTTTATAATGGCAGCCTGTGGAGCCATACAAAACTTCATTCCAGGAGCATTAGATGAGAGGAAAATGTCAGGGTCACCCCACTTTGGGTCAAACTGAGTGAGCTGTTTGTGAGTGAGAGGCAGACCTGCAGCTTTTGCTTCAGTTTAATTACTTCAGCATCAATAGAGGGAGGCAAAACAGAGGAAATCAGTTTCATTACAACCTTTTAGTTGGTAATATAGGTACTGAAAACAACTCACTAATAAGAGAGAGCTACACAGGGTTAAACACTAGAATTTTTTCAGGTTTCTATTAACAACAACCAGATGCAGAGGATGCTGATCACTGCAGTGTCATTACTACAAGGATCATTACGTTTCAAATCAACCACGTCTTCTGCTCGAGCATCTCTTATTTGCATAAAGGTTTTATGGTAGAGAATTTCAACATGATTGCTGTAAAATTGGGATGGCTGTAGCTCAGGAGGTAGAGCAGGTCACCTACTATTCAGAAGTATGGTGGTTCGATCCCTGACTCCTCCCTGCATTTCAAGTATCCTTGGGCAAGATACTAACCCCAAGTTGCTCTCCGATGCATCCATTGGAGTGTGAATGTAGTTAGAAAGTGCTTCTGAGAATGGGTGTGATTGGGTGCATGTTGTATAGAGCACTTTGAGTACTCTGGGAGAGTAGAAAAGCGCTATAAAAGAATCAGTCCATTTACCATAAAATTTCAGCTGCTTACTTTTGGACAGATGCATCAATAAATGTCTGATAACTGACCAGTTGACATATGAAAAACAAAACAAAGTAAAAGAAAAAAAAAAACCCATCAAACACTCCTTTGCCATATTTGAGCACACATCATTAAAAAAATGTAATTGGAAAAGACAACAAATGACAATTGTTATTTAGTTGGATTACAATCCTATAAAATGAAGCATTTAGAATTCTGTTCAATGTCCTTAAAAAACATGATAATGTAATAATAAAAGTCCTCCATGAAGTCACAAAAATGAAGAAAATGCCATTTTCATTCAACTTTCATGTTAGATTCAGCAAATATAACAAGTTGTAACACAAAAGCAAGACAATAGCTTGTTTCCACTCAATACTCTAATTATAACTCAGAAATAATTTAATAAGCCTTTGATCAATGATCAGTCAGTGGTTGGTGATCAATGGTCATGACAATTTGCATATTAATGATCAAGGATCTGACCTCTCAGCCCATTGTTCATTCAGTGGTGCTAGTTTCAGTCATTGTGCAGATGTACTGTTTATAAGGTTGGAAACCTGCAGTCAGCTGAGACTGAAGAAGTCACCTGGATGATTGTCCACTGAAAATGTCCAGATGGATAGAATCAACGTTTCGGGATTTCCTTACCTGGATGATTGAGCATGCATCGAAACACTTCCTGTCTTTTAGTCAGCACCACTGTTTCCAGCGTGTACATCATACCTGACCCGACTACAATCTTGAAAACCTTCCCTTTCACTTTTTCTGCTGTCCTTCTGTCACTGACATTGACACTCGCTTAATCCTGCATGAACTTTCTTCATCAACCCTCTCATTTTAAGTCCATTGCTTTGGTTGTTTTTTTAAACTCACCTGCTTTGACTTTATCCGCATGTTCACCTTTAAACCTGTCTCCCTCTCACACATATATTCTGTCTTGCTTCTACTGACTATCATTATTCTTCATTCTAGAGCAGGGGTCGGCAACCCTGGGCAAAGGTTAACTGATGGCACGACCATATGGCCGAAGTTTATAGTTTTGTTTTGTTTTTTGTAACTGTATAAATAATGAAAGGCGTTGGACTGGCCAGGTGCTGGCAGATGTGTACAAATAACTCAGTTGTTTCGTGGTTTCTATGGCGGAGCTGCCACAAGAGGCCAGGTGGATGAGGGAAAGGGGAGGCAGGAGGAGGAGAGGCCCGAGGCGGTCCGAGTGTCAGGTGAACTGAACTTCAGGTAAGAAGTTATGACCTGCAGTCTATCTGGGTCAGATATAAACCAAGTTTAGGTGGAGTTTATTTTCGTTGTGCTGACTTTTTACAGTCAGTTACAATAACTCGTAATGCGTACTAGCTAGCATGACGGAGTTTCTATACAGCTGGGTGGGTGCTATGATGTTACTGATAGAGAACTTTATTATATTCATAAGGTTAGTTAGTAGAGTTGCCAACCGTCCCGTAAAAAAACGGAATCGTCCTGCATTGAGAGAAAATATTACGCGTTTCATGTTGAGCTGAAAAGGAACACAGTTTGTCCCGGACTTCAGCTAGAATGAAAAAAGACACAAAGCTGGAGTTATTCTGCGTCTTTACGCTGCAGCTGCCTCTTCTTCTCTCATTCAATCATGAAACTCATCAATGATCAGCTGATTTCTCTCTTGTTTGTTTATCGCCCACTTTGTGCCAGAAAGAGGAAACCAGCGGATGTCGCGGTAAACAACAGCAGCACTTTTAAGCTTGATCAGCTGTTGTTAGCATTTATTTAATATTAATTTCTAGTATCAGCTGATGTTTGCTGGAGCCACAGCTGTAAAAGCTGCTGGTCATGATGTCGGTTTGGATATGTGGTGGGAGGGAAACATGAAGATGAAACCAGGAGATGTCCTTACTGAATCATCAGAGCTGTGATGGAGAAACAGATTTACCTTTTAGGTGACATGAATGAGTTGAAGGTGACTTCAATTACACTTGTCAAACAGACTTTATTATCAGACCTGTTGAATAAAGAAATCAGAACTAGAAATAGAACCTGTCCGACAAAGCAAAGTAGGCTAAAAGATCTCAAGCAGCAACACGGCATGGCACAAAAAAAAAAAAAATCACCTGAGAAACAAAGAGAGCAAAATTTATGAGTGTAGAAAGGGTTACAAAGACATTTCTAAGGCTTTGTGCTATGAAACCAAGTCTGACCCATGAGTGGATGTCATGTAGCATCAGCTGCATATGCTGGATAGAGGCAGCTGCTGTTGGGAAATGTCATCCTATTATGTGGCTAGTGTCCAAAAGTGTTTGGGTTAGAGAAACTATCAAAAATCTTATCCACATTAAGTGTAGTTATAGTATGTAACTAAGAGTATAAGCATGGTACTGGTTTAGCTCAGTGGGTGAGCAGGCTATCATATGCTGTCTGGGTGGAGACCAGTTGGCCCGGGTTTGAGTCTGACCCGCAGCCCTTTGCTGCACGTCTCTCTCTCTCTCCTGTCTCTCTACACTGTCTCTATCCAATAAAGGCCAAAAATGAAATACAATAACTGTGAGCAACAATCTCCTAAACGTATGCTGCATTGTAAAGATTTGATTAATGTTCTTCACCTGCAGTAGTTTCAATGTTGTGTCCACATATTAATTATGAGACTCTGAATCTAATGATGGTCCTGAAGCTTGACTGCCTCCTAACCAAAACAAGAACCTCCCAAATGCCTCATCCTATATTTGGTCTCATATTAAAAACCGCTGTGGATGGCCAGTGGGGCAAGTGCAAACGTCTGATTTCCTTTGGGGGACATGTCATTGTCAAATGCATTGGTCCCTGTCTGTATACATGACAAATTATTAAATAACCAAACAAATAAATACATTGGCTAGTTCAAGTTATTTCAATGTGTCAGCACAAAAGAGCCAAAGTAGTCATGGAGTAACAATGTTTAGATGTCCCAAAATAACAACAAAGAAGACTGTTTGCTGTATTTATCATCTGACTTGAAAGTACCAGATGCTCATAAACCCATAATGAAATGTCTGACAACAACAATATGTAATAGGGCAGCTATGAAGGTTAAGTGAGTCATCTACCAATTGGAAGGTTGGTGAATTGATTACCCAGCAACTCCAGCCTGCATGCTGAGGTACATTGGAGCAGGATAGTGAACCCTGAGTTGCTTCCAATACATCCATCAGAGCGTGAGTTTGCACGTTAATGTTAAACAAGTCGCTTGTATGAAAGTATATGTGTCACTGGGTTAATGAGACTTGTAGTAAGACTGCTTTGAGTGTTCAGCATGGAAAAGCATGGTACCAGTTCATTTATTATAATACATAATTCACGCACTAAGATCTATGTAGTTAAGAAAAGAGCGTTGTTATGTTATAGGAAACCACGACCGAGTTTTGCAAGAGACGCTATTGTTAACAGCCTTGAACATTCATTTCATCCAATCACTTGTATTAGTAAGACTCAATAAGACTCAAGTGATCATAGAGAGGAAAAAAGTTAAGGATCTGTTGTTTGACAGGGTACAAGTAACACAGACTGTTTACTGTCATATAAATGAGCTGTTAGTGTGAATGATGAGGGATAGACAATGTAGTATCACAGCCCAGTTGACAAACAAAGCATAACAAAACATAACAGGTTTATATCTGGGACTCTCCACCATTTGACCCTAGAACTGAAGAAGCTTCTCGGATGAGAGGTGAAACGTCTTCAAGCAACTTAAAGAAGTCCAGACGCTTTTCTTTGCAAGCTCCTTTGACTACGATGACCTGGATGACTGAGAACCTTCACAGACAAAGCATAACAAAGTAAACTGTCAATCAAAATGACCAGTTAACAGTATTACCCTTTTTATTATTTAGCTTTTCAGTATATAGATTGTATACAGACATTTCATAAGTTTTCATTTATATATTTTTTATTTCATAAAAAATATGAAATACAATTGTTTAAGCCATTTTAAGTGGCTGTACCTATTCGAGTCCATCCTATTTGAGAAAGTAAAAATACATACTAGTACCTGTTACTAAAGGCATTCAGTGGTTTAGTAACTACAGAGACACAGGTTGATGAACCATACCATGAAGCTATGGGAAAGAGTTGTTGAAGGTTAAGAAGTCAGGTGACACTCAGTGAGAAGCCGTATGACTTTGTGCCAAGAAAGAGAACTACAAATGTTTGCTTTGAGTGTTGATGGAGAAGTGCAAAGAAGGTCACCGTGGTGCAGAGATGGTGAGGTGGAGTCACACATGGGTTCAAGACTGGGATGGGGGGATGACTCTCCTTCTTGTTTGGAATGGTGACAGGTTGACTTATAGGTCAGGCAGCAGTCTCAGTACACTATAATGTTTGCAGATGACATTGTGATCTCTAGTGAGAGTAGCAAGCCAACCAAAGCAATGAAAAGTACATAAGAGAGGAAAAGAAGAGAGTACAGGCAGGATGGAGCTTGGGAGGTGAGTGTCAGTGGTTTGTCAAGAGAAAAGCTGGTGGTGGCAGAGTTGAAGATACTAAGCTTTTGTTGAAAGTGACCAGGACATACAAGATTAGTGTATCTAAGGGACAGATCAGGTTTGAGCTTGAAAACAAAATTAGAGAGGAAAGGCTGAAATGGTTTGGACATGTACAGAGGAGGGATAGTGAATATATTTGGCAAAAAATGTTGAAGATGGACTTTCAGGCAGGAACATAAGATACCTGGATGGAAGGACCACATGCAGAGGGTTGCTGTGACATGAGTGAGGTGGAGGCAGAAGATCAACTGTAGTAACTGTTTTTCCCAGTGGTACACATGTTATTATACTAGATGTACAATATTCTGACTCACTGTTTATCAGTTTAACAGATAAGTATTCATTAACTACATTTTATTGATACCTTCAAAACTTCCTTTTATGAAATGATCTTTTCAAAAATAACTTCATTTTTATAGCACTGTACAAACAAAGTTAATATCCACATAGTGGTATACAGAATTAGTAGGTGCATCACAGATGAATAAAAGCCACATAATGTTATAATTAAAACTAATTATACATGTTCTAAAATACAGACACTTGAAATGAATTGTAGGGTCATACATTAATTCCAACATAGACCCTTCCACACACTCAGATAGAAACTATGTAAACTATGGGCCCAATATAAGGGCTCAGGGGGTTGGGAAGCGCATCTGTAACCGGAAGGTCGCCGGTTCGATCCCTGGGCTCTCTGTCCTGGTCGTTGTGTCCTTGGGCAAGACACTTTACCCTACCGCCTACTGGCGTTGGCCAGAGGGGCCGATGGCACGATATGGCAGCCTCGCTTCTGTCAGTCTGCCCCAGGGCAGCTGTGGCTACAACTGTAGCTGCCTCCACCAGTGTGTGAATGTGAGAGTGAATGAATAGTGGTATTGTAAAGCGCTTTGGGTGCCTTGAAAAGAGCTATATAAATCCAATCCATTATTATTATTATTATAAATCATTAACAGAAAGCTGAATAAATCACATAATCAGCCAGCCTGGTAGGCTGAGGAAAGCTGTTCCAAAGTCTGGTTTTAAAGTAAGAGCGTGGAACAGTTAGGAGACCTTGATCAGATGATCTGTTGGCTGTAGTGACGAGGTCTCAGTAGCTCTGATACATAAGTAGGGATCTGTCTCTGTAGACCTTCTTATGTTAGTAATAGGATTTTAAAGTGGGAGCCAGAGAAGGGAAACATGATGATGTTACTGGGAATGGGGGCCGATGTACAGCCTGACCTTTGGAGCGCAGTACCACTGATGTCAAGTCAGTTCTGTAATCTGTTGTTGTGAATGGTACAATCAGTAATATCCAGGGCAGCAGATAAGTCAATCATGACAAAAACTGAATGTTCACCTTTATCCAAGCACATAAGAATATCATTATGCTGTTTGGATGAGTTTCCCCTCTGCTTTCCATCCTCTCTCTTTCTAGTCCCTGTCAGGACTCTTGCTGCAACATTTTGGATTAGCTGAAGGCTTTTCAGCGAGTTTTTAGGACTTCCTGATAATAATGAATTACAGTCGTCCAGCCTGGAAGTAATAAATGCATGAACTAGTTTTTCAGCGTCACTCTGAGACAGGATATTTCTAACTTTGGAGATGTTGCACAAATGGAAGAAAGCAGTCTTACATATTTGTTTAATATGTGCGTTGAAGGACATGTCCTGGTCAAAAATGACTCCAAGGTTCCTCACAACATTACTGGAGGCCAAGGTAATGCCATCCAGAGTAAGAATCTGGTTAGATACCATATTTCTAAGATTTTCAGGGCCGAGTACAATAACCTCAGTTTGATCTGAATTAAGGAGCAGAAATTAGAGGTCATCCAGGTCTTTATGTCTTTAAGACATTCCTGCAGTTTAACTAATTGGTGTGTGTTATCTGGCTTCATGGACAGATAGAGCTGGGTGTCATCTGCATAGCAGTGAAAATGTATGCTATGTCTTCTAATGATGCTGCCTAAGGGAAACATGTATAATGTAAACAGAATTGGTCCTAGCACTGAACCCTGTGGAACTCCATAATTAACCTCAGTGTGTGAAGAGGACTCTCCATTTACATGCACAAACTGGAGTCTATTAGATAGATATGATACAAACCACTGCAGCACAGTACCTGTAATACCTACAGCATGTTCTAATCGCTCTAATAGGATATTATGGTCGACAGTATCGAACGCATGCACTGAGGTCTAGCAGGACAAGCACAGAGATGAGTCCACTGTCAGAGGCCATAAGAAGATCATTTGTAACCTTCACTAAAGCTGTTTCTGTGCTGTGATGAGCTCTGAAACCTGACTGAAACTCTTCAAATAAGCCATTCCTCTGCAGATGATCTGTTAGCTGTTTGACAACTACTCTTTCAAGGATGTTTGATATGAAAGGAAGGTTGGAGATTGGCCTATAATTAGCTAAGACTGCTGGGTCTAGAGATGCTTTTTGAGTAAAGGTTTAACTACAGCCAGCTTGAAGGCCTGTGGTACATAGCTGATTATTAGAGATAGGTTGATAATATTTAAGACTGAAGCATTAATTAATGGCAGGACTTCTTTGAGCAGTTTTGTAGGAATGGGGTCTAAAAGACACGTTGATGGTTTGGAGGAAGTAATTATTGAAGTTAACTCAGAAAGATCAATCGGAGAAAAAGAGTCTAAGTGGTACTAAGAGTAGCTGTAGATAATATTACATCTGTGGGATAATTATTGGTAATTTTTTCTACTGATTAAAATTTTATTTGTGAAGAAGTTCATGAAGTCATTACTAGTTAATGAACTAGTAATGGGGCGAACTTTTTGTGTCAGCCTTGGTGACTATATGTCGTCCTCCGCTCCCCTCTTGTGTGGTGTCCCACAGGGCTCAGTTCTAGGCCCCCTCCTCTTCTCTTTATATCTGCTTCCTCTTGGTTCTGTACTGAGAAAGCACGGCATTGCTTTCCACTTTTATGCTGATGACTGTCAGATCTATGTCCCTCTAAAGAAAAAAGGCAGATACCTTACACAGCCATTACTTCAGTGTCTCGATGACATTAAGGCTTGGATGTCTGTTAACTTTTTTAAAATTCAATGATAAAAAGACAGAGGTGATGGTTTTTGGTAGCTCCACTGAGACCCCCAATGTGTACGTAGATTCCCTGGCACAGTATGTTAAGCCAACTGTCACAAACCTGGGGGTCAAAGTTGACTGTGATCTGAAGTTTGATAATCAAATTAAGGCAGTGGTAAAATCTAGCTTCTTTCACCTCAGGCAGCTGGCAAAAATAAAGCCAATTCTTTCACGGCAGCACTTTGAGTGATCCACGCCTTTGTTAGCACTCGGCTGGATTACTGTAACGCACTTTATATTGGGGTCAGCGCATCATATACAGGGAGTGCAGAATTATTAGGCAAGTTGTATTTTTGAGGAATAATTTTATTATTGAACAACAACCATGTTCTCAATGAACCCAAAAAACTCATTAATATCAAAGCTGAATGTTTTTGGAAGTAGTTTTTAGTTTGTTTTTAGTTTTAGCTATTTTAGGGGGATATCTGTGTGTGCAGGTGACTATTACTGTGCATAATTATTAGGCAACTTAACAAAAAACAAATATATACCCATTACAATTATTTATTTTTACCAGTGAAACCAATATAACGTCTCCACATTCACAAATATACATTTCTGACATTCAAAAACAAAACAAAAACAGATCAGCGACCAATATAGCCACCTTTCTTTGCAAGGACACTCAAAAGCCTGCCATCCATGGATTCTGTCAGTGTTTTGATCTGTTCACCATCAACATTGCGTGCAGCAGCAACCACAGCCTCCCAGACACTGTTCAGAGAGGTGTACTGTTTTCCCTCCTTGTAAATCTCACATTTGATGATGGACCACAGGTTCTCAATGGGGTTCAGATCAGGTGAACAAGGTGGCCATGTCATTAGTTTTTCTTCTTTTATACCCTTTCTTGCCAGCCACGCTGTGGAGTACTTGGACGCGTGTGATGGAGCATTGTCCTGCATGAAAATCATGTTTTTCTTGAAGGATGCAGACTTCTTCCTGTACCACTGCTTGAAGAAGGTGTCTTCCAGAAACTGGCAGTAGGACTGGGAGTTGAGCTTGACTCCATCCTCAACCCGAAAAGGCCCCACAAGCTCATCTTTGATGATACCAGCCCAAACCAGTACTCCACCTCCACCTTGCTGGCGTCTGAGTGGGACTGGAGCTCTCTGCCCTTTACCAATCCAGCCACGGGCCCATCCATCTGGCCCATCAAGACTCACTCTCATTTCATCAGTCCATAAAACCTTAGAAAAACCAGTCTTGAGATATTTCTTGGCCCAGTCTTGACGTTTCAGCTTGTGTGTCTTGTTCAGTGGTGGTCGTCTTTCAGCCTTTCTTACCTTGGCCATGTCTCTGAGTATTGCACACCTTGTGCTTTTGGGCACTCCAGTGATGTTGCAGCTCTGAAATATGGCCAAACTGGTGGCAAGTGGCATCTTGGCAGCTGCACGCTTGACTTTTCTCAGTTCATGGGCAGTTATTTTGCACACGCTTCTTGCGACCCTGTTGACTATTTTGAATAAAACGCTTGATTGTTCGATGATCACGCTTCAGAAGCTTTGCAATTTTGAGACTGCTGCATCCCTCTGCAAGATATCTCACTATTTTTTACTTTTCTGAGCCTGTCAAGTCCTTCTTTTGACCCATTTTGCCAAAGGAAAGGAAGTTGCCTAATAATTATGCACACCTGATATAGGGTGTTGATGTCATTAGACCACACCCCTTCTCATTACAGAGATGCACATCACCTAATATGCTTAATTGGTAGTAGGCTTTCGAGCCTATACAGCTTGGAGTAAGACAACATGCATGAAGAGGATGATGTGGACAAAATACTCATTTGCCTAATAATTCTGCACTCCCTGTATTAGTCATCTACAGAGGGTGCAAAATGCCGCAGCTCGTCTTTTAACAGGCACTCGAAAGTTTGAGCACATTTCCCCTGGTTTAGCTTCACTTCACTGGCTGCCCATTTCTTTTAGGATTCATTTTAAAATTCTTTTATTTACTTTTAAAGCTCTCCATGGCCTAGCTCCATCTTATCTCTCTGAGCTGCTACAGCCTTATACACCCACCCGCTCTCTCAGGTCAGCTGATTAGCTGCTCTTGAAGATACCCAGGACTGGGCGTAAACTTAGAGGAGATCGTGCTTTTGCTGTAGCAGCTCCCAAACTGTGGAACGAGCTTCCTTTAGATTTTAGACAGGCCAGTTCTTTATCTGTTTTTAAGTCACTCTTGAAAACCCACCTCTTTACCCTGGCCTTTGACACCACGTGAGATGTTGGTTTTTTATTTTTTTATTTTAGTTGTTTTTAGGTGATTCGATGCTGTTTTATCTTGTTTTTTTTTTTAACATAGGACTGTTTTAATTTTATGTTTTATGTGTTTTATTTCTTTATTTTGCTGTTTTCTGTTATTCTATTGTTTTAACTTATTTTCTGTACAGCACTTTGTTCCTGTGCTGGGTATTTTAAAGTGCTTTATAAATAAAATTGGATTGGATTGGATTAGTTAACGTTAAAGGGATGGTTGGCTCAACAGAGCTCTGACTTTTTGTCAGCCTGGCTACAGAGCTGAAGAGAAACCTGGGGTTGTTCTTATTTTCTTCAATCAGTGACGAATAGTAAGATGTTCTGGCTTTGCGGAGGGCTTTCTTATAAAGCAAGCAAACTATTTCTCCAGGTTAAATGATGATCCTCTGAATTTGTGACACGCCATTTCCTCTCCAGCTTACGAGTCATCTGCTTTAGGCTGTGTGTTTGAGAATTATACCACGGAGTCAGGTACTTCTGATTAGAGACCTTAGTTTTCACAGGAGCTACAGTATCCAGAGTCGTACGTAGTGAGGAGGTAAAATTATTAACAAGATAATCGACCTCTGTTTGAGTAGCGTTCAGATAGCTGCTCTGCTCTGTGTTGGTACAGGGCATTGAGGATGATAACAGTGGGTGGATTATATTCTTAAACTTAGTTACAGCGCTTTCAGAAAGACATCTACTGTGATGAAGTCTACTCTCCACCGCTGTGTAATCAATTATTGTAAATGTAAATGTTATCAGGAAATGATCAGGATTGAGGCTCATAGGCTGGATTTCCTCTGTGTGTTGATATTTTAACTTACCAGTGATTGGTCGAGGGCGGGTGGCGGCCACAAATACATTTAACTGTTGTCACCTATCATGTACCTCTAGTTTTAAACTGAATATGTTTTAGCTTGGAAGCAATTGCTTTAGTCTGTGTGCCTTGATTTGCCGTCCACCTAAATATAACAGAGTTTATTAAGGATGAGTTCTTAGCTGAAACAATTCCAGTATGACAAAGTTTTAATTATTAGCAATATGAATGTGTTGTCCTGTATGACTCCTGCAGTATTTAGCCAGTTTTAATCTCTCTCTCTCCTTTTAGCTATTAGAAAGTTATTACTCAAATCAAATCTGGCTCTCCCGATTTTATCCTCCCCTCTAAGTTACCTTTAAATAAGTTTATGACACTAAATAAACACTTATAAACAGCACTAACACTAATACAGAAAACAAAACCAAAAACTAGAAACTAGAAATAAAAACTAGGAAACAAGGAAACTGCACTGGAAACAGAGAACTAAGAAAGACCAGGAGCTTGGAGGAATCACACACAGCACAGAGTGGGTACATGAGGGTTAACAACATGACAACAGACAGAGGAAAACACAGGGATTAAATACACAAGGGAGTAACGAAGGACTCAGACACAGGAGTAGCACAGCTGGGAATGATCAAGCATAAAGAGACAACGAGAAGCAAAACTCAGCATACTGAACACAGGACACGGACTATCAGAATAAAATCTGAAGCATGGAACAGACACAGACTTGACACTGAGACGTGGAAACATGACAGACTCGGGAGCAGAGGAAACATGAAACACAGAGACAAAAGTAACTAGATGTGGAACACAGGGAAGACACTGACAGAGAACTAAGACTCAGAACTAAGCATATAATACACTGAGAAAAATAAGGAGAACAAGAATACAGAATTACACCTTCACTAGAGACATGACACCAGGAACACGGGGGAGGCACAGAAACAGAACAAAACACTAGAAACTAACT
Organism: Simochromis diagramma; assembly: GCF_900408965.1. Classification (NCBI taxonomy): domain Eukaryota; kingdom Metazoa; phylum Chordata; class Actinopteri; order Cichliformes; family Cichlidae; genus Simochromis; species Simochromis diagramma. The sequence continues at coordinate 1,020,009 of NW_024387304.1, read as the reverse complement.
ACACTGAAGAATATTAATAATAAAAAAACACAAACATGGAGTCGCCAGACCACGACAGCCTTACCTCAGCTAATAGGGACACACAGACGTGTGCACATTACTTTTGTCAGATTTACTTAACCATTAAAATACAATGACCCTAACCTCCTTAGCCCTACGTCAGGATGTCCCAAGGACATCACAGCATGGCTGTCTCTGAATTTTTTAAATTTGAATTACATTTGAATTAAATTTTAATACACAGAGATCATTATGTTTGGACAGAATGGCCCAGGTGTCCGACCGTGTGACTAGTCCTCTCATATCCTGTGTCAAACCAGTTGTTAACAACCTTGCAGTGAAAATGGACACAGCTCTTAAAATAGACAAAGAAATAAATACAGTAGTGAAAGCTGGGGCAGCTCTCTACAGTTAAGCTTTTTATTTCTTTTCGTGGCTGTAGTAGCCCCCGAATTCTGGAATGAGTTATATCTGTATTATGTCAGCCCCAGCATTTTAAGTGCAGCCAGTAATACACAACAGTGTGTTAATATGTCTTATGTTAAAAAATTCTCTGATTGTACAGTTTGATTCAATTCAGTTCAACTTTTTTATATATACAGCACAAAATCACAACACCAGTCACCTTAATACATGCAATAATACATACAGGGAAACCCCAACAATCATATGACCCCCTATGAGCAAGCACTTTGGCAACAACTGCTGTGGGGGAGGGGAGGACGACAGTACAAAAGACATGCTGTGGAACAGAGCCACAGATTAATATTAAGTAATGATTAAATGCAGAGAGCTGTAGAAACACATAGTGAGTGGAAAAGGTGACTAAGGAAAAAAGAAAACCACTCAGTTCATCATCCCCCAGCAGCCTTCACCTACTGCACTGTAAACCAAGGGAGGATTCAGAGTTACCTAATCCAGCCCTAACTATATGCTTTAGCAAAAAGGAAAGTTTGAAGCCTGATCTTAAAAGGAGAGATAGTGTCTGTCTCCGAAATCTGTCTGCAGGGGATGTTGAAGGGATCCTGAATTTAAATTAATTATTCAAATCAAAGCCACCTACAAAATTATCTTGTCAAATTTAACAACAGATGAGGGCTAATTAGAAAATTACTTAAGAAAATCATTGTAGGATTTTTAAAGAATTGTTAAGAATAAATAATTTATCAGATAAAACTTTCTACGATTACAAAGGGCAATGACTACAGGAGAGGCAGAGACTTACACTGCACAGTAATTCGATTATTAAGTCTAGGTGAAGAAATATGGTCAGTGTCTGTGAAGGTTCTCAGTCATCCAGGTCATCGTAGGCCACCTGACCTCAGGAAATCACATGATAAGGTGGGGCCAGGTTCACAATGAACTCACCCGAAACTCTGGCTGATTGGGACCCACACCCAGTTTCACACCTTGGCTCAGGCGATCAGAGGATCATCAGGGGTCCTTTTGTCCCTCTGTGGGGGGAAACTCCCACTGAGTTTAAATCTGGGACTCCCCACCATTTGACCTTAGAACTGAAGAAGCTTCTCGGATGAGAGGTGAAACGTCTTCAAGTAACTTAAAGAAGTCCAGACGCTTTTCTTTGCAAGCTCCTTTGACAAAATATGGTCAGTATTTTTCTCCGGAAATGGTAGAGTGGAGGTGGCAGACCTTAAGACTGGGAAAGGAATGGTGGTGATGAAACAGTGGTTGTGCAGATTAACAGGTAAAATTCTGTCTCGTAGTAAGAATAGCTAACAGGCATTAAGGCATTAAGCTGTAGAAATCCTAGAGGAGTGAAGGATGAGTTTACTATTTGTGGACAGAATATTTGAATCCCAGTGGTTTGGGCGAAGGTGATCTGTCTTTAAAAAGTTCAGGGTGGTTGAGGAATGATGTGAATTTGTCCACAAAAGGAATTTTATTCATAGTCCTATACCCAGATGGGCAGTTGACGCAGAATAAGCACTTTATCATCTCCAATCCGGTGTCATGCCTCTGTTTGGCTGTCAACAAGGTGCACAAAGTCTTGCTTGAGGTTGACTACCTTTTAATTCATTAGTGGTGCAGTTGCAGGAGCTTTGTGGTGTTTTATTTTCAACAGCTGCAGAGCATTTGGAATAATGTATTTCTCAAAGGTACCTGGATAGCAGAAGGTACAGCTATCATGCACTTCCTTTGTCAGACCATAGAGGTGCCAACAACTAGCACCATTGGTAAACGTGGCCTTAAGATAGTGATAGATGATGAGCAGTTAGTGAGGATTGTAGCAAGTGAGCGCTGAGGTGCAACAGTTGGGGCAGTGACAGCAGGATCAGCAGTGGCAGCAGCAGTACCCAAACAAGAAAAGTGACAACTGCTGCTTCTGCAGGAGCGAGCTGTGTAGCTGTCTCTGCTAAAGAAAGGCAGTCTGGAGGAGAATTGTTGAAGGACCCAAGTAGGGGACACAGCAGTGTCCGGTGGAGAGCGGGCCATTATGAGAAGTGTCTTGGTGAGATCACTTTTGGTGTCCAGTAGCTGTTGCTTCTTTGGTGAAACAACAGTCCTCAGTGTCACTGAGCTGACCGAGTAGCATCTCTCTGGTAGCGACCGAGGCAGTGCCTTAAACATCGTCTTGCACAGGAGCACATGGTCAGGAGAACTGAACTGGTCACTCGAGTGGTCCCACACCAGAAATGATACGTTTCTGTATCCATGTTTTTTTACAGTAAATACAATTTGTTGACCAGCCAAATCGCCGCTGCTTGTAGACAAAGAGTGTGTCTAGCACTAACCTTGCTGCTCTTTACCAGGACCCAGGGCATGTGCCACACTTGGGACTTTGGCTTAGCCCCAAGAATGGGCTACCTCTCATTGGCCAGAGGCTCCTCCAGTGGCTAAATCGGAGCAGGGGAGTGTGGTGTTGCAGTAAGAAAAAGCCTGGACTGAGCGCTGAGTGGGGGGGCAGTAACTGCTGTTACCACAGCAGGAGGCCCACAGAGAAGCCATGTGCTTAGTTGGTCCACTCTGATAAAACTCCACGATAAGCTTTTTCTTGCTCCTATGGTCCGGTTTCAGATGTCAGATATCATCCTGTAACAGCGAATATGCCAGCAGGCAGGCAACATACTCATCCATAGCTTGAAGATGTTCTGTTGCTGGAATAAGTCATTGATTAGGTGCAAAACGGTACTGCTTTTATAATTTGCCTTATTGCTCTGCTTAATCGACTTGAAGATGTGTGGCTGTAGTATACACTGACCAACAAAAACCTTAAAAATTCCTGACTGTTATTATATTTTAAAAAAACAAACTCTGTATTAGGGCCTTGGCACAGGAGCTCCTGGGTCTCCGGTGCTGTCAGGCAGTCGGAGATCGGCTGCAGATCCTTTTTTTTAAAGGGTGTGGATCCATGGGCACCAGTCGCACCTGACATTTGGAGGATTATGGAAGAACCCCATGACACATTGGCGTTTGCTTTTTCAGTACGAGTGTTTAGGTTGTGTAGATGTCTTAAAATAACATCTATAAAAATGCCAGGAGCACATTTTATTGTAATGAAGTTGACTGGTTAATATCCAAATATTTGCTGCACACAGATTGTGCAGGATGTTACAGTAAAGAAGTGCCAGACAGACTAACATAAACAGACAAGCTGAGCTGGGTGACCAAGCAGAGATAATGTGAATGTCTCCAAAGAAATCCTTTTGTCAGTGATCACTTATTACTGTTTCTCCCCTGAGAAATTAAGCAGAGTCATTAAACAGTGCTCAAACACAGAATGATGGAGAAAGAGAGGAATCATGTTGATTATCAACAGCTACTCCATGACTGCATTATGTCTCTGTCATGTGACCTTGGCTAAGAGAGACAGGAGGTGGAAGGGTGATTGAGGAAAATCATTTGTGAATATTTATATATCTACATGTATATATATCCTGGATGTCTTATCTGCAGGGTTAGGGTTTACTTCAGTTTATTAAATCTAAAGCTAAAGTGGTTTGAAAATGGCGACACAAATGAAACAGACGGAGTTTACGATTGGAGTTTTTAACCTGCCCTTTTAGGAATTATAATTTGTAACATAGTCAGTGTTGTGTCATCACACAGATGAACTGACAAAGTGTTAGGCCCAGTATTCTACAGTTCTGAACACTTCTAACCATTTTCTGAGGACCAGCATCATGACCATGTCGAGCGTTTCCTTCATTGTGTATCACTTAAGGAACGTATCCTCCCAGTGTGCCTCTAGGTGGCAGTATGCTCACAACCATAGAAGGCCAAACGTCCAACCTCAGGCTGTGCTCACACTGTGCGAGAGGAAGCCACGCCTGTGTGGCTGTCACTGACGGGGTTTTTTTGTATTTTCTTTCTAGAATAAGCAGGACAGTAAAAGAAAATAAAGCTGTGAATTTTTCATTAGTGTGTGTGTTTTCATTTCAGTTCAGTCTCATGTACTTGGTCTGTTCTTTTCAGTTCTGTTTTTATTTATATAATAGGTGGTAGTGATAATGTCATATGAATGATATTGCTTTGTAACTTCTCTGAACTGCTGATTGGCTAGGTTCTTTTTCTAAATGTAAAACCTCTTTAAAACATTTCTTTTTAAGGGAAGCTTACATTGTTGTTAAAGCAACCTCTGTTTGCGTTCATTTGCATAGGTACATTCATTCGCTCTTCTGTCTCAAATCTTTCATACCTGTATGTTTATTATTACCTTTCTTCTTGAACTGTACTGAAGACAAACAGGCAAACAGGACAACTGCCCAGAATTGCATCATCCTTACAGCTTGCTGTCCTGCATCAGATTGATGAAAATGGAAAATATTCTGCTGAGAAGATATGAAGCCTTCAAACTGTATTGTAATGAAATATTCTTGTAGAACTGCTGACTCTAACAGCTCAGCATTGTTTTATATATATGTAACATTTGGACTCTCTCAGTTCTGAAATGTGTACGTACTGTGTTCATGGTGTGTCCCTGCTAGCTTTAAAAACTCTCCCTGTGGGTGTATGAGTGACAGATGCTTCTTAATATCCATACGTGTCATAACTGTTCCACTGTCACCCATCAACCGACTACCACAGAACAGCAGTCTCTACATGTTTGCAGGATCACTTAACATTAGTATTGGTTGTGCAACGCTCTATCATTCAGTATGAATATAATTCCTGGGAAACTGGACTGGGGAAAAGAATTGATCGGCAGAAGGAGCCAGGTTTCACACCGGGATGTGGATTTAAATTCCATACAGCGGTGAAATGATTAGTTTTCTTGCCACAATATCTTATATAAAAATAATAAGAATGAAAGCACAAGCTATGGTCAGGCAGAAACCTCCATCATATCAGAGACGAACGACAGCAGCTGGACCCGACTGATTTTTTATCAAAGGCCAATATCAGCAGAGGGCTTACGCTGCTGCCTCTTAAAAACTTTCACAGCGGGGGAAAGCTGGTGCCAGAGGCTTTCTTCCTCCGTAGTATTTATTGGACAGAGGTTTTTATTTGACAGAAGTTCCAGTTGGGTAAAGACTTGAAAGAGTGGGTGTACTATGCTTCGACTCGCTTTCTTGTTTAAACTCAAACCCAGAAATCCAGAGGGATTAAACTTCTGTCATTGCAGCCATGTCCTGCTCTGAGGGACTCACACACACACACTTAGAACACACAACCCTTGCAAGTACAATGTGTTTTTCTCAAAGGAACTAAAACTCATACAGCTCTTCCATAGTTGTGCTTCACAAGAGGTGGCAGTCCCATGCATGTATAAACGTACGTGTTGTCTTTCTTTGGGCTCAAACCGGCATTCCTGCACCTGTTTAGCAGAGTGGAACTGAGAATAGGACATGACTCCTGACTCTCTTCCTGTAGTTTTGATGCTTCGAGAGCAGCAGGAGTGAAGGGGCTGCTCCACACCATTAGGCCTGGGTTGGGGTGAGGGGAGCTCAGTGAAGCTCCCCCGACTCTGTCTCTTGCTTCTGTACAAGTCCAACCCCTCCCTCGTGATATCTAGGAGCTCACTAACAGGCCATACACTGAGCTGCCAGCTGCCAACAGCAAACTCTTAGTGGGCAGCGAAGAGTGTGGAAGACTGGTATTATAGGGGGAAGAGGAAATGTCAGGTTTTTGCTCTGACATTTTTTTCTTTAATGAGAAAAAATGCAGTAGATAGACATAGCACTGGTGCATGTGCTCGCTCCTACCACGATTAATTTTAATCTGCTTGTTCTTTGGTTCATTTTGTTCTTTCTTTATGATACATTTCACAGATAAGATGGTGAAGAAAGGTTAATGAATGAGTTATTGGTAAATATGCTGAGACACCTATCTAAACGTATGTTTTTATTCATCTATCACCTTAGAAGCTGATACAATCTGCTTTAGATCAGAACAGATTACTCAGTGGGATTTTATAACAAGTGCTTTTTCTCCTGGGGCACCGTACTCTCTGATCCATAATCATTCTCAGGAATTAATTAATACAATTGCATTTTTTTTTTACTTAATATGTCATCAAGATTTGCCCCAAAAAAGGCAAAAATGTATTTATTTTTTTTAAATAAATAAATAAATAGGGTGAAAAATAGAATGAATTCAGGATGTTCTTTCTCTCTTGTCATGTTGATACCAGAAGCTCCTTCTGTCAGTACTTCCAGTCATTTATCTGAACTTGGACAGCTGATCTGAAGCCTTCTGAATGTAGATAAGTCACAGGGGCCTTGCTGCTTCAAATATTTGTAAAGACTGTCCTAATTCATAAGGAGATGTAACTTTGGTAGTGATTTTAATTTCATTGCCTACGAATCACAACTGTGCATTTATCTGGGTGGAACATGCATCCACCTGCTCAGCGTGGGATTTATTGATTTACCACGTAAATGGGTGATTATTTATTCCATGATCTCAAGCACTTCTGTAAAAATTGAGCTGAAATCTGAGAGCTGTAGTGTGTGTGAGCCTTGCTTTTCTAAGGTTAAGCTTCACTTTGAGAAGACATGCAGTAGATAGACAGCACTGGTGCATCTGCTCGGTCCTATTAATATTAATCTGCTTGTTTTTGTTCTTTCTTTTTATATACATTTCAGTATAAAAAAGGACTCCGCCATTAAGGGAAACGTTCTCAACCAAACAGATTGGAGTGTGATATGTCCGACATGTGGAACATTGTGATGTTTGGATGTGAAGATTTTGTGGAAATTCTGGACAGTAGGATGATGAGCATTTAGGACATGCACAGGTGCAAAGTAAATGTTTTCTAAAAATGCTGCATAAATAATGAACAGTAGTTCTAATTTTCATCAAAGTGCTGTGCAGCATGACAAGACAATTAATAGTGAAACTCTATATCGTAGAAAACACATGTAAGCCAGCAGTGTAAAAGCTGTGTCCAAATGAGTAGAACAAAAATCAGTACCCGTGATCTCTGCGCCCTCGGGCAGCACTGCATAAAAAATAGGCATGATGCTGTCATGGAAATCAGTGCATAGGCTCCGAAACATCACAAAATCACTGGCTGTGAGCACAGATACCATCGACAAATACGTGTTACAGCTCTATCATCCAAAGAAACAGCTGTATGTAAATATAACTCAGTGTTGCCTCATTCTAGGAGCAAAAACTCATTTAAAATGGAAAACACTGGAATCCTCAGTTCCCAGATGTTTACTCCCTGTTGTTAAAAGAAAGTTTTTTAAAATGTTGCTGCCCCAACTTATAATTTATTTATATATATATATATATATATATATATATATATATATATATATATATATATATATATATATATATATATATATATATGTTTTCCATAGAGAATATTTTGTGTTTATGAGAATCATTTTATGATTTCATTTTATTTTATTTCATAAGTTCATGAGATTTGCAAATCATTGCATTCGGTTTCTATGTAGAATGCTAAAAAATGTATAAAACCACTTGTTACAAAAACAAAAAGACACAAATACTTTAGAAATCTGTCAAAAACGTGTTTAGAATAAGACATGATATTCTTATTTATTAAACTAAAGTATACTCACATTTGAGCATGAACACATAACATTCAAACACTAAAACACATTTATATTCATGAATCTACGTAAATGCTATAATTTGGACTTTATTAAAAAACTTTGTTGTGTCTTTTTCCTTTACTATTTTTTTACAGTCTTTTGTAAAAGTGTAAATTTGCAAAATAATGAGAATAATAATATTTCAACATTAAAAATGTGATTTCAATTTAAGAGCTTGTGCATGACGATTTAATCATTTCATAAAAATGATTTTGGTGATTATGGATACTATTAAATTATTTTATTTATTAATTAAATTATTTCTTAAGCACTTTACATTTTACACAGCATAACAACTTTATCACAGTTAGAGGTGTGTTTGTGTGTGTGTTTTCTTTGTCCTCTAAATTAAATCACGTGTGTGACAATCACTAAACATTATAATTTCTATACTGCTGAATGCTATAGATGTTATTAAAGACTCTGATATACGGCATCTTCTGTCTTTAAACTGTCATTTAATGATGAAGATGTGATATATTTTATGGGTCCAGTGGGTCATTTCTGAATCATTAACTTTATGAATGTTCAAAATGTTATAAAAATTTTTTTATAAAATCCTTCATAATCAGTTCAATATATCCTCTATCTTTAAACTGTCGTTCCTAATAAGAAATATGTTTGATGAAAAAAATAAAACTAAATAAAATATAAAAATCAAAGAAAAGAATAGAGTGTAAAGAACAATATACTCATGTTGACTGTTGTTCAGCGGCTCAGTTTTGGCCCTCGTACACTGAGCACAGGCAGCTCGTGGTGACCTGCAGATGTGAATGCGTGTGTGTGAGAGACAGATCCTTTTTTCCTCATTTCTTTTCTTTTGTGTCTCCATATTTTTCCATGAAACACACAGATTTTTCCACTGGTGCCCTCCTTCCTTACATGATCCATGGAAACAAAGAACTCTATTTACTTGTTTTCTGTACATTTAAATAACACACTGGCAGTGTTTGATAGGATTGGATTATTATTTACTTATTATTACTTTTTACTGCCTCGTATTTTGTACAAAAACCCCATTTAACCATTTCATAATGCATACTTCTGATAACGCAGAAACCTCCTCACACAGACATGATTCCTCGTTACCTCTCTGTCTTTCCCTGCCCCGTGTCTGTTCCTCTATCTTAACTAAAGCACCACTGAATTATTTGCTGAAGATCATTAGTTAGTTATAATAACTATATTATGTTAGCTATAATGTTACTTCATGTTCACATTTATTAAACTGCTCCATCTCAGTATGTCGTTATTGAGCGGGTGGAGGTCTGTTAAGGTCGTGTCCCAGCACATGTATCTTAGTGTCCCTGTCAACAGATGGTGCTAGAGAGCTTTTATTTTGGAGGTGGATCATTGGTTTAATGTAATCCAAACTCACGCTTACAGTGTCATTATATGTGGTCATATACAGTTGAACAGCATATAGACACACTGCTGAAAACTGTGACAGCACAAGATTATAATGACAGACTGTGTGTGTGTGTGTGTGTGTGTGTGTGTGTGTGTGTGTGTGTGTGTGTGTGTGTGTGTGTGTAGTACTTGTGGGAACAAATATGTTAGTGTCTATGTTGGTTGTGACGTTTTCTTTTATAATTCTTGTTTTTTAGAGCTCCACTGCCCTTCAGCATTTGTTTATCCTTGAATTATTGAATTATCTATTGCTATTTCACAGGCATTGTTACACTACAAAATAAAAAATGGAAAAGTAAATAAATGATGGATGTATGTTTGCATTAATTCTATATTCTATTTCCTTTTACCTTGAGAAACTAGTGACCTCAGCTGACTCCCCTCTCTCTCTCCCGCTCTCTTCTTTCCTGCAGCCACTTCCAGCTTTCAGTCAGTCGCTTTTAAAGGAGTGGAAAAACAGCACCTGTAAGTCTATTTGATTTTAATCCTTCTTTTTCCCCCTCTCTCTGTTCTCTTCCTGCTCGGCCTCTTGTTCTCCTGTGCTTTGTTTCTCTGCTCTGCCTTTTTCCTCGTCTCTTACACGTGTTTCTGGAGCCCTGTTCTCATATTCTAACTTTTTTGTTCTCCACTTCTACCTCTTCATTAGTTATTTGCTTCCTATTCAACTTCATTTTATATCTTGTAAAGTGAAAAGTTAAAGCATTATTTGTTTTCATTTTTTTTCTCTTTCCATTTTTTGTTATTTTATTATATTTTTGTTTTATATTTTCTTTCTTCTTATTTGTTTCCTTGAATCACTCCCACCAGCCTCTCTTTTTTTCTTATTGCTATCCCATAATCCAAAGCTCCACAGAGGGGTTTGGCTCCCTACCCTCTGTACCCACTCTCCTGTTGTGTGCATCAAAGGCTGTGTGTGCTTGTGTATGTGAAATTCTGTGTACTTGTGTGAAACAGTGTGTGTGTATTCATGTCCGAGTTTCCAGCAGAGGATAGTAGTGTTATTTAGCAAAAGAATGTCATGACTGCTTCCCTCTGAGGCATGCAGGAGTGTGTGCGAGTCATCCACAGAGGACTGACAGCACAGATGTGACTGAAAGATGGTTTAGAACTGCCTGTGCAGGAGAGCGTTGGTTAGCAAATTACTTTACTAAACACAATCCATCAGTGATTGAATGCACAATACATAAAAGTGACTGCAGGCACTCATCAGTCCAATTACAACTCCAAATGATTACTATGTAGTCTGTAAAAGAGACAATAACATCCCTTCATCAGCACTTTAAAGGGACAAAGAACAATTCTGCAGCACATGTAACTCTGGCAGTAATCTGAATTACCACATACATGTGTGAGCATTCATTAGCAGTGAGCTGGATCAGTTTTCCTCTGCTTTAAACCTGTGCATGGATAATATCTGAGAATAGTACTCAGTAATGTGTCCATACTGATCTTTAAAATATTGTGCAGTTGGTATTTTCTATGGTTTGATAACAAAACAATATACAGAAAGAATGAATGTTTGTGTGGTTTAAACTGTGACGTACGTTCATGTAACTGATGTAGGATGGGTCTAGAACAAGTTTGGTGATGGCGTGTACATTTTATGTCTCCTGTGTGTGTGTGTGTGTGTGTGTGTGTGTGTGTGTGTGTGTGTGTGTGTGTGTGTGTGTGAAATTGTTGTAAGAAGCATGTAAAGGGAGGGAGCGTAGAATTTTTGTGCCAGTCACCCCAGGGTGAGGGGATTAAGTGTGAGCCAATTCAGTAAAGGTTAGCGCTTGGTCTCTCACCGAGGCCTCTATCACACACAAAAATCACAGAAACGTGTGAGTGAGGGGGGAGCTCCGTGATACTATTACAGGCCCACAGTCGCGCAACCCGAGGGATGAGTTTCCACAAAGCTCATCAAGTCACCAAGGAAATCTGATCAAATCACCAGACAAATCCCAAAAAGACGGAAAGAAATGTATCAATGAAAATGTGCCAGGGAACATTTCTTAAACAAGGTGCTGGATTTGAACAGTTTTTTACTGTTGGCTCACGGACTGCGCTGGTGAACTGTCGAGTTCATTTTGTGTGGCCGACGTTTCAGGATATATTTTCTCCTGTTCTGACATATCACAAAATGGCGGATGGCATCGAGATGAAGCACCAAGGAGGTATGAGCATCTTACAAGCGTGTGTGTTTGTGTGTAGTTGTCTGTTCTGAGCACAGCACCTGGCTGTGTGCGTGCATGTAAAGAGAAAAGTTTCAGATATATCTGCAGACTCTGAACTGTGATCAGACTTTGGCTCGTTGAACGCACACCGAGGACTCCAGCACATCTTTATCGTTTCCATTCATAGAGAAATCGTACCCAGAGCAGGCCCTCACACTTCTTCAGCAGCTTCTTTCCAGTCCTCCATGTTGAAATGCTGCGAGTCATTCTGTCTTCTTATTTCATTGTGCAGTTTTTGAAATCTCCCGTTTTTAAAGTGTCAGACTTTCAGAGCTTTTTAAAAACTGGTACATAAAAAAGCTCACACAGGCTTTAACTGACGCCAGTGATTAACAGCCACCATGGTCCTTTAGACTGCATGATTTGTTGTATGGAGTGACATTACATTACAGATCACAAATCAAATTGTAGATCACATTTTCCAGCAAAGGTCCACATTCAATCAAAGCAGCAACACTGTGCTTGTGTTGCTTTGGACTGGAAATTAAAGCAAATTAGGTAAATTAACCCATTTAATCCCACCGGCAACAACTGTTGCCGTTTTAACCCCTTGTGACATTAACAACAGTAAACACATTGTGTGTACAGACGTCTAAGGTGTAAAATGCATGCATTCATTTTGCAGGGAAAAAATTGGGTTTATTAAATGAGTTTGATTTTAAGGTTTTATTGTTTCCTTTAAGTTGAATGAAACACTGAATTAATTCTGATGATGTTTTACATAGTATCTGTTGTGTATCTGGAGCACAGTGGTGTAGAGATTAGCAGGGTGGTCCTATAGTAGGACGGCTCTCTGTGTGCATGCTGCTGCAGGGGCAGATGTGACACTTGAAAAGCCTTGAGAGGCGTTGCACCGATGTTTCCAAGACTGTGATTCTAAATGAATACAAATGGGTAACTAGTCTGGTATTCTTTTAAAGGTCCAGCTTGTTTTCCTGTATGAAGCTGCAAAATTGTCATCAGAGTTGCAGGACTGCTCTCTACAAACCACCATTGTAGGGATAACCTTTGTGCTTCTAAAGATACTAAAGTGTCCAGTGATGATTGAACGCTTGATGCTCAGTGCTTTGCCTTTTCTTGTTGCAACCCTGATCATGTGACTACAAAACCTTAACACTTCAGATGCATCTTAAACAGCTGTTCTTGTCTAGTTTTTGAGCTCACACCAGATTTATGATAAATTCCCAATGGTAAGACAAAGTACAAAGGGTTTCCTGACGCCTAAAGAAAGTTGAAGAGTTGCTACAATTATCTAGTCCACAGGGTCACAAATGTACCTGCTTGCCAGAGTTGGCCCTGATTCGATGCTCTGGTGCCAAGTATGCCAACATCCAACTATAACTGGTCCCAGTGGCTTAGCCTGCTGCATTCCTTTTGGTAAGATTTACTTTAAACCAGGCCACAATCATCAGCTGTTCAGCAGGTCTGAGTGCCAAAACAGAACCAAAGTGTTTGATGATTCAAAGATAATTTGATGTTTCACAAAATCTTCCATGAACAGAAGTGTGGAGGAAAAATCTTGGTCTGAATTCTTCTGTGAATTACTGCAGAAATCAGTTTCACACAAAAACTGATGGACTCAGTCTGAACCTGCTCGTAGTGACCATCGTCTATGGCGTTATTTTTGTGCCACTCTTCTGAGTGCACGTAAAAAAAATGTCAGCGCACGTAAAAGAAATTTGCTGGTGCAAGTGTTGCATTTTGAGGAGAAATTTATTTTCAGCGAAGACAAACTAAATTTGAGTGAACAAAATTCATTGCTGCATGCAAAAAATGTATTTCAGTGTTTGCTATCATCCACACACACACACAACAGCAGCCCCTCTCGCTCAGTTTTTGCATTTGCGCTTGCTCGCAATGTGTTGCTTGTGCTCTCAACATTTCTGCCCGTGCGCGTTCAACTTTCTGTACACCGTTATATTTGTGCCACAAAACCAGCCAATCACAGACTTGGATGCAAAAAAATCTGATTGGCTGTTTTTGTCTCCAATCCGCTCAAAATGACGAAATGCAATATCCCAGAATGCATTTTGTCCAAAACTCAAACGAGGCAGTGGCAGAGGAACACAGAGTGGCGGAGTTTGAAATATTACTCTGTCTAGGGTCACAAAATAAACTTTTAAGATATTTTCATGCGAGTATGGTGGCGCGTAAATTTCAAATATCTGCTCGATTTATCAAGATGTCACATATTTGCAGAAGTGCTCTAATGTTTTCAGAGTTCCCTGTTCCTTTTAGCAATACTAAAAGCTGACAGAGGAGCTCAAGAAGATGTGAAGTCAACAGGGCTCCCCGTGGTAATCAGAGCACTTGGGGCAATGACCCCCAAACCTGAGATTGAAGGATTGAAGGATAAAAGTGGGGTAACACACACACACACACACATATATATATATATATATATATATATATACACATCTATATATATATATATATAGATGTATATATTAGAGATGGCACAATACCACTTTTTTATGTCCGACACCAATATCATAAATTTGGATATCTGCCGATACCGACATGAATCCGATATAGTGTTTTTTAATCAATAAAACTGTTTTTTTAAAAATATTTTGCTGCATTTTGTATAAGTTCATAGTCAAGTTTTAAAAAACAAAACACTAAAGCTATTCTGTTATACCTGTATTCAAAAAATACACTGCACCCAAAATGTTTCATAGTTCAGCAATACTGAGCTAATAAGCATAAACCTGCACCATCCTCCCTATTCTGGTATTTTAAAGAGTACTTAGCAGGAATATTAAACAACCTAACTAATATGGTTGCCAACTCCCAGCAAAAAAATAAAAAATAAAAAATAGGGAATCACAATCCGCCTCATGATGCTTAATCGATGTGATCAACTTTAATTTAATGCACGATAAAAAAAAAAATGCACAGAAATCAATAATTTGTCTACAATAATGAAATAATGAAAGATGAAAGATTCAACATCTGTCTTCAACAGAATTGCAGACTGCACAGATGGTACAGTCCCAAAGGAAAAAGTACTATAGCTTACTAGGCTATTAGACTTAATAGTTCCGATATACAATAATGGACTTCCATACTTTTTACATCACATTAAAACTTTGGTTTAAGATTCAGATAGCAAAACTTTGCTAGATCCGCCCCTGCACAGTTACCAGCCGTCAGCTACGTAGAAAAGGATCCTGGTGTAGAAGAACAGTTTATCAAGGTTAAACGTGCTGCTGTTGTTCAGCCACTGGTTTCCTCTTTCTGACGCTAAGTGGGCCAAAAGCAAACAAAAGAGACGGACTCGCAACAGAAAAGCCGATCAGCTGATCAGTGATCAGTTTCATGATTGAAGTAGCAGCAGGAGAGAGAGAGAGAGAGAGAGAGAGAGGCAGTCGCTCCATATATCGGTTGTTGAGCTTAACGTGGGAATGCTTTACAAACATTCAGAGATGAACTTACACACTTGCTTTACTTCTCTCTGGGTCGGAGATGAAATGCCGGGTTGGTAGCGAGGCTCCAAATGCTCAATCAGACCGCCGACAGGTCTTGCACGCCACAGCCGCTCTATCACGTGACGCATACTGCTCCGACGTGCTACGGTTATGAGCTGAGTTACGCCATGCCGCAAGTTTTGTGGGGTGCTTTAGTGATATTTAATGGATCGATTAAATTTTTTATTTCTCTCCGATATCCAATCCAGTAATTTAGGTCAGTATCGGACCGATACGTAATATCGGATCTATGTATATATATCCTCTACATTAAATGAAAGAGAGCATGACTGAAGAATAAAATGCAGATTGTAAAGCATGTTGTTGCAAATGCTGCTGCTCTGTTTCACCTCCAGTTTTCATTATGAAGTCTAAAAATGTCACTTTTGTTGGTCGAGTCATTAACACGGTGTCAGTGTGGCACAGCAGCAACTGGACTGGATTTGTGACCTTTGCCAGTGTTAAACATGGTTTAAGTACTCTTAAAGGCTGCATGGAGTTGTTTAAGGCCTCCACATATAATGAGACAAAACACACACACACACACACAAAGAGGATTTATTGTTATGAAACTCTCAGAAAAAAGGAAAAATCAAATCTGTGCTTTTTTGTGTTTACCAGCCCTGGAGCTTGAATACAACTCACATATGCTGGTGTGTGTGTGTGTGTGTGTGTGTGTGTGTGTGTGTGTGTGTGTGTGTGTGTGTGTGAGAGAGAGAGAGAGAGAGAGAGAGAGAGAGAGAGAGAGTGTCCACCTGCCCATGTATCTTTGACCACTATGTAAGTGAGCCAGTGGGTGAGAGACTCACAGCCAAAAGGCCATTTGGCTCCACACATTGAATTCCCTCTTCATTAGCAGCTACATTACTTTAGATTAGACTAAAGTGGACATTTTACAGGCAATACTGACGCCTGTAATTAAAATTAATTTAAAAAGAAAGACACAAAGAGAAGTAATTACTCCAAGTGTTAAAGGTTTTCTCCCCAGCAACTTCTGTTATCGTTTTATTGCTCCATTCTTACCGAAGGAAATAAAAATGCAAAAGAGAGAATGGACTTAGTGGGGGGAGGAATTAAGAGCTAGCGGTCGCTCATTAATGACTTCACCTGATTATTGGGAATGGGAAGTCGCCTGCAAAGGTTGATTGGTTTACAATGAAATTTTTTAATTAGAGTGGATTTGCTCTGATTGAAATGAAATATAAATGGCTTCTTAAATAGCTTATCACAACCTCGGGGACTTGCCAAACTCCCTCGGCTGGCTGGAAAGTTTTTTACGTTGGACGGGGAGGTTGAAATTCCCAAAAACACGATTTTCCAAAATTTGAAAATAGGAGCTGGTGCTGTGTTTCAGTGCTGATTCTTGATATTCCATCCAACGGTTTGGTACTCTGGGAGCTGTGTGTTGTTTTCCTTTGTCATGCTTTGAAAGAAAAGAAAGCAACTGAACCAATGTCCTCAAGGATCCAAGTTCAGTTTAAAATAAATATTCTGCAGTTTATCAGCAACCAATTAATAATGCAGTACCTTCACACAAAGAAACACAAGCGAGTCAAAGTGCATACTCTTTCATAGCAGGACAACAGCCTTGGAGCTCACTGTTAATGTCTAAGGACAATTAAGTATCGCACTCAGCCCTGGATTGGGATTCGACCATTTCTAGTTTTTCTATCATGCCAGCATTTCCACAGACAAAACTGACTTGCAGCTCAGCTGGACAGTGTGGGCACATAAAGACATGCCAATATGGTTTAAGTGCTTTCCAACCATGGAAAACATTTGGAATCATGTGTAGTGGGGTTTGTTGCGTGAGTGAGTCTTTTAGTCTTTTTACTTACAGATACAACAAAAGAAAGATAAGAGACTCAAACCTTCGGCAGAGCCACTTATCAACCAGACGAGTGATATTAAATGGTTTAGTAAAAACTCAGCAATCACAGTTTTTGTTTGCTGAAGGAGACTTTTGTTTGTGGAATCAACATCATCATCAGACTCAAGCATTTGAAAAAGCACAATTCAGTTGGTTGGCAGAGCAAGGAATGCACTTGGACCAGGGCAACATCATTACAGTAACTTGTGAAACATGTACTCACACCTTCAGCCTGACAATGCAGGGTGCGTTCATATTTGACATACATTTCAAAATCAAAAGTAAGGAAAAAAAGGCCTTTGTACGTGAAACTGAATTGACACTGTTAATTATTTTAAAAGAAAAAAATGTGGAACATTAAGAGAAATATTGGACAATTATATCAGATAAATATTTCTTTCAGTATCTTTTATTAGTTTGAGTGGTCTTGGTGGTTTGTGGGAGTTGCTCACAGTAAGATTGGCTGCAGTTACAGGACACATTCATGCTATTGTAAGCCTTCCTGTGAGGTGACAGCTTTTACATTGTTCTGTGCAGAATAAATACAATACAAAATATAAATGTATATTTTTATAAATATACATGTATATTGTATAAATGTATATTTTTATAAATATACATTTATAGGTATAAATATGACATTTCATCAGCATAAGCTTTCATTAGTTGAGTTGCTGACTGTCCATGCTTCAGTCTATCTGGAGCCCAGAGCGTCCCTCCAGGATCAAAACAAGTATCCGTAAACATGTTTACACAGAAAATACCTTTACTATAAAAATGCCAACCATAAGCAGTATTCAGCATATTGAATGTCGCCAACAAAGGTTTTCCTGTTCCTGTTATTCTAAAATAACGCCCAGTCACTGTGTTGGATCATAGCCTTTCTTATTTTCAGCAGGTGTATTACGGTAGAGAAGGCACTCCAACTTCATATTTGCATGCCGATTTTTACTTACATTTTCTTTTCTTATCAACAAAATAACGTTAAACACACACACACACACGCGCACACACACACACACACACACACACACAAAGCCCTTGTAAGCAGGTAGCTGGAGTTTGGGAGGCCTTCAGCTACAGACTATCATGAGGAAATTGTGCTTGAACGGCCCTCTGGGGCTCTTATTTGATCATTTTTATATTATTTCTTGAGCTTTAAAGCTTTTAATTTCTCTTTGCTTCTAATTTCAAAAAACAAACAGAAGACACAAGATTCCCAAAATTTCCTATTTTAATTAAAAACATGCACTGTGTTGACTACAAATTTACAGAAAATGAATATATTCCAAAATGATGTAATGGAGAATTACGTTTAGTTTTATGGCCCGATCATTTTTAGGAGACTTAATAATACAGTAATACAATAATACAGATAATAATTATCTGTATTTGTAGGTAAATAATTGCAGGTATAGAAAAACATGATTTTTGTATTTACTTGTGTCGCATTTTCAATTTTACAGCAGCAAAAGATCCTGCAAATACTTGAAATATGACATGCAAATTTGAAATACAATTTGACTTTTTTTTAACTACAGCATCTGCATTGCTCAGTCGATAACTATGTCCTTAACTTCCGGGTGTTTGTAACTGCAGTACTTTGTAGTCATTTTTTTTTAATCTTCTTGTATGTTTGTTCACAGTCGATGAAAATTCATTGACATACGTCAGACGTTAAGTCTGTGCTTTTGTGAATTTTAGTAGACATGCTCACCCACCATTTAATACATAAGAGAGAATGATCTTCAAACAAAAATACACATATTAGAACTGGAACTGTACATTCATCCCTACACATACTAACCCTTTAGCCAATAATATAGCTCCATCTTTCATGAGGGGAACTTTTTTAAGTTGAAAATTGTAGATAAAAATCTGTTTAGTGCTGGTGCCAAACCCTAACCAACCAGCAGCATCCTCTGCACCACTGTTATGTACCACTACTGTACATACACTTTGTCTGTTTCATTTGCATGCGAGGGGATAGACCAGTTTGTCCCAAAAAACAAAGTTATCAAACCTTGCTGCCCAAAAGCTGCTACTCTCGCTGTATCTGCTAACACATACACACATGCACACAGAGAGTGACTGACTATGCAGCCTGTTCTGTGAAGATAAGCAGTTCACTTCTGTAGTCAGTGAAGTATAAATAAAAGCAGAAAGAGAGCACGAGGGAGAGATTGATATAAGCATGTATATTTACCCAGAGAGAATAAAGAGAGGGACTAGCAAGGGAGAAAGAGGCAAAAGAAAAAGAGGAAGGTGCTTATGATGTTATCTATGAGTGAATATTTACCTCTCAGTGTGAAATAGTCACCCGTTGCCTCCGACTTTGACAGCACACATACAACTCACTTTCTGCCAGTAATACTCGAACGTGGGTGCAGCTGATTTCACACCCTTTCTACTTGATCAAAGTCCGAAACGATCGTGGTGAAATGTTTTGCGATCATTAATAAATGATGATGATTTTCTTTATCAGAAAGTGACCATCAAATATGAATATGGGGTCTTTGTAGATGAAGCCAAAGGTGAAAAGCAGCAGCTTAAACAGCCATTTTTATTTCACATTACAGAGATGTCTGCATTCAAGTGATAATGATCTAAGATCATTATTTTAATTTTTAACTGGCATTCACTGGGTTATGCAGAAGTTGGATTTCTAGAAGTAATTTCCCTTGTTAAGTAGGTCATATGATTGGCTTGGCTGTGTGTTATAATAACAGTTAACCCTAACACAGTTTAAATGGAACTTCAAAATGATTGTGTGTGTGTGTGCGTGTGTGTATGAAGGTTTAATGTAATGTGCCAGTTGTGACTTTGCACGTTAAACTCCCAAACTTCTTCTATTAACGTTTTTTTATTTGTGAAGGTCAGATCGAAAACATCTCCTCTTGTGGGTGTGACATTGAAAAAAATGATTTTTTTTAACTGGATGCCAGTTGGAAAGTTGCCCTAACAACTTACAGACTGTCTCTAACAAAGACAAGTATTTCTATTTTATGTTTCCTTTCTTAAGGAATGTCAGTAAAAATTGTAGATTCTTTTTTCTTTTACTATCACTGTCACAAATTGAAATATTATTTTGGAAAAACTGTTTAGTTCAGGAAAATTTTCTCACCACAAACATTTGTTTTCCTAATAAAAGAAAACATTAGATTTAACATATAGCGCAGACATACGTGTTTAGATGGTTTCCACTGGGTTTTTTGTAGATTATATCATTTGTGTATGTCATATCCTATCTGATAGTAACAGTAACACATTTCTCTAAGTTGGATGTTTTGTCAGTCAAACTTTGTGATAAGAGTAAAGTTTGCCTTCTTTAAGGCAGGTCTGCTATTTCTGTACTTTATGTTAGTTTATGTAAGTAAGAAAGACACATGTTTGGTGATATTTCCATTTTACCAGTGACAGCACGTTGTTGACGTGGCAAAACCAGTGTGCTAACTACATGAATGGAACAATGTGAACACAGCAAAGTTGTCTTTGATGCTGGAATCAGCTTTAAAGGGTTGACATCTTTGTGGTTATATATCACCAAATCAACAGGTTCCAGAGCAGCCTATTTGTCTGTACTACAAAGGTGGTTCACTTGTCTTTGTGTTTCCCAGATTGAGCATTACTATTAAATATATAGGTCATCAGATCATTATGAGAAGACGTTATACTTCATTCTAATCTGCCGCTATGTTTCTTTCTGCTGAAACATAGCGGCAGACCTGGCTACTACACACATCAAGAACCTGTCAATTATTAAATAATTAATTACAGTTCACCCATCCATCTGCTTATCATTATCAGGGTCACTGGGGGCTGGAGACTATCCCAGCTACCACAGGGCGAGAGGCAGGGTACACCCTGTTGGCAATCTGTCATAGGGCTAACAGAGAGACACAAAAAAACATTCACACCTATGGGCAATTTAGAATCACCAATTTACCTAACAGTCCATGTCCTAGGACTGTGGGGGAAAGCCAGACTACCTGGAGAGAACCCACGCAAACACGGGGAGAACATGCAAACTCCACACCATGCCACCATGCTGTCTCATTAATTAAAATTAAACTCAATTTGTTCATTTTAGTTTGATCTGCCACAAAGTGACTTCCACATATGCTTCATTAGGGTGTGAGACAGAAAACTTTAATGTTTAAAATGATCCAGTGTAAATTTTAGAGCTCTAACCCGTATCAATCACCTTAGGAATAACAGCAGCACTGAGAGCACAGTCAGCATAAAATAATTAACTGGAATTAAAATGCTTATTTTACCTCTCTGTGCACTAAATCCCCAGATTAGAAAATTTGCTGCAGCGTTAAGTGTCCTTTTTACAACAGTCTTGCTTGTTTTATTTTTATGTTCTTTACAGAGTTTTATTCACCATTTGACAAAAAGTCTGGAGTAGGTGGCATTCATAGGGATCGCTTTCTAAGCCCAAACCTAACCCCAACTCTATCTATTGATTTTCTGAAGGAGTAATTACGTGAGAAGAAACCTTGATGATGCTTTCATATGCTAGATTGTATGTTACCAATGAATGTTTGCCCATTACTAACAATAACCCTGGGTTCCATGCTACAAATCAACTTTAGTACAATACTGTGCAAAAGTCTCAAATCTGTGAGTCACCCGATATTACTTCGTATTTTTCATCCAGCCAAACTTGACTTTATGGAGAGGATATAGCTGACGAGGTAGTGCCGGCCACTTACTAATCAGGAAAAAAGTGTCTTTCTACAGCTATCTGTACAGTGAAGGATCTGCCATGGTTTGGGGCTGGATTTGACCCAGTGATTTTGGGGATCTTGTCAAAACTGATGAAATTATGAACACAGAAAAATACTGTCATATTTTGATCCATCACAGAATACCATCTGTAAATCATCTGATTGGCAATGTCTTCATTTTTAAGCATGACAATGATCCCAAACACACTGGCAATCACTCAAAGCATACCTGGATGTGTTAGTAGCATTTAATCTTGTATAATCTAGAAGCGAAGCTGTTCTTCAGTATATCTTTGTTACTAGACATATATGATTTAAGGATTTCCAACAATAGCAACATGGAAGTAAAATATACAAATATACCAAATATACAAACATCAAAGAACCAACTTCCTCATACTTAGTGCAGTATGCTTTAAATCCAATTATGCAACATAGCCGTTCTATCACTTGTCAGATTTCCCAAAATGTGTCACGGTAGACCTCTCCTGAATCTATCAAAGATTCCTGTCATTTATTCCAGTACAGCTGTTCACTTCAAAGCTCTGATTGCACTGTATCTCACGTTCCTCCCTCAAGGGTTTATGAATTCATTACATATAGGCTCCATCAGGATCAAAATACTACATTTAAAAGTGGCTGCATTAATTTTAGTTCAGTGGAATAAAATGTAGAAAACAAAACATGTCTGCAGTAGAGTGATCTTAACTTTTTTTCTGTCTATTGCTATTCAGGACAGTTGATGCCTCAAAATAGGGATCTGAGAGAGTGAGGCATCACTTATATGGACCTGAATTGCACATAACTTGTCAAGGCTAGGAGTGCGGGCAGGCAGAGATGAGGATCCAAACGCAGGACTCAAGAGACTGAATACAACTCAAAACCTCAGCTTTATTGCTGGCGAAAAAACAAAAACCTAAACCAGAATAAGCTGAAACAGAATTATAATGATCAAAACAGGATAAGTAAAGAATCAGAATGCAAACCATAATACAATGGAATATAAGAAACTTAAATTGCTGGGTCAAAACCCAGAACCGTGACAGTACCCCCCGTCTAAGGGCTGGCTCCCAACAGCCCTAAATAAAAACAGAAGGACAAAAACAAGATCACCAGACCAGGGCGGGTGGAGGGGGTCCAGGATGGGTGGACAGAAACAAAACAAAAGACAAGGAGCAGGATTCCAGACACACATGAAAACAGTTCAAAACAAAACAAAACTGGGTCTAACATGAGTCCATGAAAAGTTCAGGGGTTCAACCCGGAGGTCAACAGCACATGAGCCACATCCAAAACAGTTCAGGGGGCCGGCCGTGCGGAGAGCAGCGGCGGAGGTGATGCAGGCGAAGCAAATCAGGAGGCCGGCCACGCGGAAGGCAGCGGCGGCGACAGAACAAGTCCAGAGGCCGACCGCGAAGCCAGTGGCGGCAACGAAATCGTTTAGGAGGCCGCACTTGACGATAATGACGTCCAGCTAGGGGCCTCGAGAGCAGCCAGCGAAGGCGAGATGGTATAGGCCAAGCTGGATCTGACAGCGGTGTAGCAACCGCGGGACCAGACGAGGCGGGACCAGACGAGGCGGGAGCATACGAGGCGGGACCAGACGAGGAGGGGACCAGATGGGACCAGACGGCAGTGTGGCAGCTGTGGAACCAGATGGTCCAGGCGACTTGTGGAAGCTGCAGGTGGTGATGCAGGTGGTGGTTGAATGGGCTCCCCAGAGACGTCAGCGGACACGAGGATGTGCTGGCTTGGTCCTCTGGGACCCCCAGCTGACGAGGTGTGATGCTGGACAGGCTCCTCGGACCCACCAGGTGACGAAGCTTGATGCTGGCAGGGCACTCCGGAACCCCAGCTGACATGGCTTGATACTGCCCGAGCTCTCCGGAACCCCTAGCTGAAGTGGCTTTATGCTGGCCGGGCTCTCCAGAACCCCACAGCTGACTTGACACAATGCTGGCTGGCTTCTCCTGAACCCCCAGCTAACTTGACACAAGGCTGGCTGGGTTCTCCTGAACCCCCAGCTAACTTGACACAAGGCTAGCTGGGCTCTCCTGAAGACGACTGGATGGGACCCCCGGACCCTCCAGCGGAGACAGGCGGCTGAACGGGCCCCTCAGACCCTCAAGCAGAGGCAGACTGTTTTAACAGTTCTTCTGAACTGCCAGCGGAGACAGACAGTGGCATGGGAGCCGCGGAGTACTGGATTGGCTCTCTAGAGCTTCCAGCAGGAGTTGATGCAGGACCAGAAGGTGTTGAGACTGCTGGCTGAGGGTGTAGATGAGTGGCTGACTGGATGGGTGACAACACTTGAGCCTGAACTGGGGACGAAGCTAACGACTGAGCTACCGACTGCGCTATGGACTGCAATAAAGGTTGTAGTGAGGCTGGTTGTGATGGTGGCTGAATGGCTGACAGAACTGAAGCCTGAGCTACAGGTAGCGGGGCTGAAGCCTGAGCTACAGGTAGCGGGGCAGATTGTGGTGGAGTAATAGGTGGTGGAGTGGTAGACTGAGCTAACGGCAACTGAACAGGGGACGGAGCTAACGGCAACTGAACAGGGGACAGAGCTAGCAGCAACTGAACAGGTGACTGAGCTAGCGGCAACTCAACAGGGGACGGAGCTAGCGGCAACTGAACAGGGGACGGAGCTAGCGGCAACTGAACAGGGGACTGAGCTAGCGGCAACTGAACAGAGGGCAACTGAAGTTGAGGTGAAAACGGTAGTGGAGTTGGCGACTGAACTACAGGCCGGGTGGCTAACTGGGCTACAGGTAGCGGGGACCCTGGAAACAGGGCTAGTGGCTGCTAGCCAAGCTGGTGGCTGCTGGGCAGCTAACTGAGCTGGTGGCTGCTGGGCAGCTAGCGGAACTGAGGATGGCTGGGCTGCTGACTGAACTGAGGACTGAAGCCCACCAGGTTCTACTTTCTCCAGGGGTCCAGAGGTGGCAACAGTCACAAACTCAGCCTCTGGGGAAGCCCTGGGGAGAATCTCCATCTCTGTGTAGCCTGACTGGGCTGACAGGTTCACTAACTGTGCTGCAGGTCCCATGACAGCCGCTTCAACCGATGCCACAAGAAAGAGTGGAGGTGTGGTGGGGTGAAGATGGCGAGGATGCAGTTTCTTCCTTAAGGGAGGATCAAGCGATTTGGCAATAAATAATGATCGGAAAGGCCACTGATGCCGAGAATACCAAGCGGCGAGAGCTTCCAGGAGGGCAGCTAAATTGTCCTTCCCCGGACCACCCATGCCAAATAGTTGAAAGCTGAGCCTCGCTCTCAGATCAATTATTATTTGTTTTAATCCTTTTATGTCCATAAAACTGACAGTGGAGGTAGTGGACAACAAATAGCGATCAAAAAACACTACCTCCAGTTGCCTCTTTAAGCAATCCACAGAGTGAAGTATGCGCCGGCAATAATCCTTCAGCTGCCCGAGATACTCCCCCTCTGAGGCAAAACGTGAGTCCGCTGGATCTATTTTGTGGTTGCGTCGTTCTGTCAAGGCTCGGTGTGCGGGCAGGCGGAGATGAGGATCCAAACGCAGGACTCAGAGACTGAATACAACTCAAAACCTCAGCTTCATTGCTGGCGAAGAAACAAAACATGAACTGAACTGAACTGAACTGAACTGAACTGAACTGAACTGAACTGAACTGAACTGAACTGAACTATGAATACTGGCACTGAGAACCAAAACACACAGGCACAATCTGCGTGTACGACACGATGCTGAACACTGGAGGACACACACTATAAATACACAGGCAGGAATATGAGGGAACGGGGAACAGGTGGCAACACAGCTGGGAGAAATTAGGCCTAATGAGACAGAGGAAGCAAAACTAGAAACACTGACATGAAACAAATCTTCAAAATAAAACAGGAATAATTCACAAAGACAGACTAGACACAGAACTAAAGCTACACTAAACATGAGGGCATAGACAGAAAAGTTCCTTAAGAAGTTTGTTTCTGAAGATAGAGAACTTGGGACCTGAAGAAGTTGGTTGTTCATGGAGAGGTTAAGGTTTATGATTTATCTGAAATGCACGCACAATTGACATTTTTAGATATTGTGGACATTTAGACCTGTGTGTGTCAAAAGCGAGATACTACAAATGTATACATCACTCATGAGCAATTCCCAGAGTGGGAACTCAACCCTTTTCTGGCTGAGAACCATTGCCTCAGAGTTTGAGGTGCTAATGACCCCAACTGCTTCATGCTCAACTGCAAACTTTCCCGGTGCAAGCTGTCTGTAAAATGAGCGATCCCCAACAGGAACAGAGAAATGGTAAATGGTAAATGGCCTGCATTTGTATAGCGCTTTTCTAGTCCATAGGACCCCAAAAAATTATGGCAATGTGAACCAAGCTCTCGTAACAACTGTACAGGGACCCAAAACACAAGAAGCCTAAAAAGCTAAACACACTACCAGCAATTATAGCAAATTTGAGTGTTATGCAAATTTGCCTTTGGCCATAGTGCCTGTGACGGGAGGAACAAACAGTTGATATACTTCTGTCTTTGTTTTGGGAGCAAAAATAACACCTTTTTCCCCAACCCGATTTTCTAGCCAAGTGTTGTACAATCACATCAGCAGGTGGAGTTTTCATCACTCACAAGAGGGTTGGATTAGGTAGTTAGCGCTTGAAATGTAGAAGTATCCTTTCTCCTTTCCATGTGTAGTATGACCAGGGCATGCCCCAACTGTCTCAGGTAGATCTAATGGCATCACCAACATTGTAATAACTTCCATTCTGGAAAATGCAGATGATGAATGCAGAAACAAAGTCTTTCTTCCTTTAAAGTAACTGAGAGAGTAACCCCAGCACCTTTGATACTGTATGATATCCACCTCTGATCTAAAACTTTGTTAATGTCCCTTATACGTCACTGTGTTAATCAGGTTGATGGTCATCAGAAACAAAGCCAGACAAAATAAAGCATACAAGATAGGATATTTAAATCTCACTCCCACATGTTCGAGTCTCTCTATCATCCCCTGCCATATCTCTGTCATCCCCTTCATGAAGTCACTGGCTGGTATGGCAGGGCTGAATGACTGATTACAGTAGAGGACAGAGGTGGCTATTCATCATATCACCATCTCTTATATTCAGTCAACTCAGCAGTGCCCAATTTTACTTGCTTCCTTTCCTCTAAGTCTCAATATTAAATATCTCCAGCAGTAATACAGACCCAACACTGCAGAATGAATACCTTTATTTTGATATTTTAAGATAACTTAAAATAATGGTTCTAAAATGAATTCCATCTTCTTCTTTCTTTATTCTGTTTTGTAGTTTAATAGTTTAAGTAAAAGAAGAGTACAAAGTTACAGGCTGTCAATTTAAATCAAGAAAGGGACAAATGAATAAATAAAATTCTGTGTCAGGTAATGTTGATAGGACAAATCATCCCATCAAAAGAAAAAAAAACCTAATGGGTTAACTGAAAAAGTTATGATTTTCAGTTGCAAGGAACAAGGTCCAACTATTTTTAAAAAAAATAGCATCATAAATAATATTATTAGGGAACTAGGCTTTATAGATCCATGGAGAGATTATACATATATATTGTAGGATAGAATTTAACCAAGTGACAATGGCACTGTTTAATGAACTGTGGATTTGAACAAAGATTGCCTTTTTAAAATACTGGTGACTAACAAATAATCCCCTAAATGATTAGGGATATAAGACAAAATGTAAAGGAATATTTTCAAAGAAATGACAGTGGAGAAGTATCACCATGAGTTGTATAGTAGGGTAGGAAAGCAGTTATAAGAAGGAAAATAATACAAGTATCAGACAGGATAAAATATTTGTTCTGAACAAAGAATGTTAGAAAAGAAAATTAAAGAATTGGAATTAAAGAAAAAAGAAAAAACTAACTGCATTACTTCAATTGAAAAAGGCAGATAGAAACTGGACTGCACTAAATTATTCACCAATGAAGCAGAAGCAGCCTTACATTTAACAAAATACAGATTTAGGATAGGAACTCGTCCCTGACTCAGAGCACTCCACCTTTTTCTTTTTGAGGACCATGGCCTCAGTTTTGGAGGTGCTGATTCTCATCCCTGCTTCTTCACACTCCGCTCTGAGCCGCTCTAGTGCAAGCCTGAACCATCACCTGATGAACCCAGTGGAACCACATCATCTGCGAAAAGCGGAGATGAGATTCTGAGACCACCCAAGTGGAAACGTTCCCGCACCCTGGCTAAGCATAAAAATTCTGTCCAAAAAAATTCTGTACAGAATTGGTGACAAAAGGCAGACCTGGCAGAGTCCAACACCCATCAGAAATAAGTCAGACTTATTGCTGGCTATGTAGACCAAGTTCTTCCTTCTGATTAGCATATAGTCTCAGGCTGCTGGACTTGGGGTGAGACCCTCCATGCTATCAGGAGCTTCCTCGTCTTAATGTCAGTGGCTTCTATCTCCTCCTTTGGCCCGCTTATTATTCCAGCAGGGTACCTGATCACAGGCCAAGAGTGATCAGGTGTTGATAGCCTGGATCTTGTTCTTCCCATTCACCGTTGCCATTTCCATTCTTCAGGACTTGCCTGACCCTCTGCAGTACTTGGTGGTTGCAGCTTACCTAGTGGCTTCTTCGTGATTCCCATTTGCCTGTGGGATTCCTAGGTGTGTTCTTGTTCACTCTTGGCATATAGCTTGATGTCATCCATGTAGAGGAGGTAGCTGATGATTCCGTAGTCGGTATCCGTACCTACGCTTGTCAGTGATCTCACTGAGGGGGTTTAGGCCTATGCAGAACAGCAGTGATAACAGAGCATCTCCATGGTAGATGGCGACCTGTGCTATTGGCTTGAAGTTGGCCTCTAGTGTTTTGATGCATGCTCAATAATCCAGGTAAGTAAATCCCCAAAAGTTGATTCTGTTCATCTGGACATTTTCAGTGGGAGAAACGTTTCGTCATTCATCGAAGTGACTTCTTCAGTGTCAGCAGACTGCAGGTTTCCCCAATCTTATAAACAGTACATTTGCATAATGACTGAAACTAGCACCACTGATGGAACAATAGGCTGGGAGGTCAGTTCCTTCACAATTCTTCATAATTATGCAAATTCTCATGACCATTGATCAACAACCGCTGATCAATGGCCATGAATACCATTCACAGAGAGTTAGGGAATGGTTGCAACCACAGCATGTCCAGGATGTGTATATCCTCATCCTTGAAAGAGTGTCCACTGGCCTGTGGGTGTGACTAGAACAGTCCTGGCCTGACGAGGTAGCTCTTCTGTGTGGTGCAATCCGCTTCGCCAGAGGTTGTTTGGTTTCCCCGATGTATAAATTCTGGCAATCCTCGTGGCAAATTTGCGTAACTTTCCTAAACCCAACACCCCCTAGAATTACTGGGTTTTTTTATTTTCTGGTGCAAGTCCCGAGGTGTTAAGCACCCCTGCTGAGATTTTCACAGGTCGTCAGCTCGTTTATCCTCCAGCTTTTGTTGTGCAAACCACCCATTATCCTTGAGACCTGGCACATTTGCATTTGCTCACTCAGAGTTGCTCAGATCCAAGTCAGGCCAAACCTCTGTGTTACAACTTTCAGAAATGCCTGCCGTACCAATACAAAATATCCCACACATTGACTGACCTGCAAATATAAAAGACACACATTCACACCTTCCTTGACTCTCAGCACAGATCTTCCATTGTTCCATTGTTCCATTGTGACTGTGTATGTGAGGAAGTGGCATTGCTTGACTAGAATAGAATAGAATAGCCTTTATTGTCATTGTACAGAGTACAACGAAATTGGAGTGCCACTCCCTTGGTGCAAGTTTCAATAATAAATATAAATGTAAAATATAAAAAGTACAAAAAAAACAATCCTAAGTACTCAAACAATAGTATGTACAATATATACAGGATAGCAGCATTAATATAATGACAGTATGAATAGCAGCATAATATAATGACAGTGACGGTATGGAATAGGTTCAGTTGTTTTTGTGCTTATTTACTACAGTGATAGCTCTGGGAAAGAAGCTATCCCTGAATCTGTTTGTCCTGGTTTTATGTGACCTGTACCGTCGGCCTGACGGTAATAGCTCAAACAGTTGGTTGCTGGGCTGAGAGTGGTCCTTGATGATATTGCCAGCTCTGCTGAGGTACCGAGAGTTTGCAGTGACCTCCAGGCTGGGCAGAGAGCAGCCAGTGATCTTCTGGGCTGTGTTGATGACCCTCTGCAGTACTTTCCTGTCTGTAGCTGAGCACCCTGCATACCATGTTGTTATGCCGTACGTTAGGATGCTCTCTATGGTGGCTCTGTAAAATGTCACCAGCAGCCTCTCCTCCAGGTTGTTCCTCCTGAGCACTCTCAGAAAGTGGAGACGCTGCTGGGCCTTTTTAACCACCGCTGTAGTATTTGCAGTCCAGGAGAGGTCATCAGATATCTGCACGCCCAGAAACCTCATGGAGTGTACCCTCTCCACACAGCTCCCGTGAATGTAAAGTGGGGCCGGGTCTGCTCTGCCCTTCCTGAAGTCCAAGATAAGTTCTTTAGTTTTCGTGGTGTTCAGTTGGAGGTTGTTAACTGAACACCACTCAGTCAGTCTGTTGACCTCATCTCTGTAGTCCGACTCATCCCCCCTTGAGATGAGTCCAACCACTGTGGTGTCATCCGCGAACTTTATGATGGTGTTTGAGAGATGGGTAGGGGAGCAGTCGGATGTGTAGAGCGTAAACAGGAGGGGACTCAAAACACATCCTTGTGGAGACCCGGTGCTGAGTGTGATGGTGCTGGACCGGTGGGGGCCGAGTCTGACAGACTGTGGTCTATTTGTCAGGAAGTCCTTGATCCAGAGGCAGATGGGGGTGGAGAGTCCCAGGTGAGACAGTTTCTGGACCAGGATCTCCGGGATGATATGATTGAATGCTGAGCTGAAGTCCAGAAAGAGCATTCTCACATAGCTTCCTCGGTGCTCCAGGTGACTCAGCGCAGTGTGGAGCGCTATGGTGATAGCGTCCTCGGTGGAACGATTTGTCCTGTAGGCAAATTGGTGGGGGTCCAGAGTGGGAGGCAGACCGGCCCTGATGTGCTGACAGACCAGTCTCTCAAAGCACTTCATCACTACAGGCGTAAGTGCAACAGGCCTGTAGTCATTTGGGCTGGCCACAGCTGTCTTCTTGGCGATGGGGATGATGGTGGAGGTTTTGAGGCAGGGCGGGACGGTGTTTGATGACAAGGAAAGGTTGAAGATTTTAGTGAAGACTCCGGTCAGTTCGTCAGCACATGCTCTGAGAACCTTTCCATGTATTCCATCAGGACCTGCCGCCTTCCTGGGATTCACTGACCTTAGAACACACCTCACTTGGTGCTCCCTAAGTGTTAGTGTGCCAGTGCTGGGGGCGGGTGGAAGTGGTGTGGCAGCTGAGGGCTTGGTCGTCTCAAAGCGGGCGAAGAAACGGTTTAGATCCTCAGCCAGTGAGGCATCAGTCCTAGATGTTGCCTGGTTATTGCTTCTGTAGTTGGTAATGTGATTGATCCCCTGCCACATTTTTCTGGGGTCGTTGTCAGCAAAGTAATCTTCAATCCTCCTCCTATAGGCAGCCTTAGCTTTCCTGATGCCTCTACTCAGGTCTGCCCTGGCCGCCCTATACGCAGCCCTGTCCCCTGACTTGAAGGCAGTGTTGCGGCTTTTTAGGAGGGATTGCACTTCGCTATTCATCCAGGGTTTTTGATTTGGAAACACCCTGACCCTTTTGTTGACGGTGACATTGTCAACACAGTTCCTGATGTACGAGAGTACAGTGTCCGTGTACTCCTGGAGGTTGTGGCTGGAGAATAAATCCCATACAGTTGTTGAGAAGCAGTCCTGCAGTTGAGAAAGGGCTCCTTCAGGCCAGGTTTTTATTGTCTTTGTCTGGGGCTTTGTTTTTCTCAGCAGGGGGGTGTAGGTGGGGGTGAGGGACATGCAGAGGTGGTCAGATCCAGCCAGGTGGGGGAGGGGTGTCGCTCTGAAAGCATGCCTGATGTTTGAATAGACATGGTCCAAAGTGTGTTCTCCTCTCGTAGCAAAGTCCACAAACTGGACAAATTTAGGAAGCACAGTCTTTAGGCACGCTTTGTTAAAGTCGCCGGCGACAATAAAAACCCCATCGGGGTGGGCAAGCTGTTGTTTGTTTATGGTGTTGAGCAAGAGACTGAGAGCCGTGCTAACGTTAGCATCCGGCGGTATATAAACAGCTATCACAATAACTACCGTAAACTCCCTCGGGATGTAAAAAGGTCTGCACGAGACTGCCAGAACCTCCAAATCAGGAGAACAGTGTGTGTGAATGATCCTGCTGTTACAACACCACTCGTTATGCACGTAAACACATAGCCCCCCTCCTCTGCTTTTACCTGAGTTGCTGTTTCTGTCGTGCCGGTGTAGCGTGCGGCCTGCTAACTCGACTGCAGCGTCGGGAATCAGCGGGTGAAGCCACGTCTCCGTAATAAGAATAATGCTGCAGTTACGTGCAAAGATTGTGTTGGCTATCTGTAGCTCCAATTCGTCAAGTTTGTGGGTGATGGATCTGGCGTTCGATAGGAAAAGGCTCGGAAGTGCTGGCCAGTGTGGATGTTTGCGTAGCCTAGCGTCTGAGCCCGACCGGCATCCCCTCTTCTGCTTTCTTTCCCTCCGTCGCCTTCTACGCTTGCTGGGCGGGCAGACCATCCACGGTGACCCTGGCGGTCTCGCTATCTCCACCAGGATGTTGTGTGTTCGCTGATAGTCGCCAGAAACAGACAAACTATATTTAAAACCTAGGTCAATTAGGTTCTGGCGACTGTAAGAGATGGCGGCGTTGCAAACATTCAAAAATATCCACATTAAAAGTAAAAACGAGCACCAAACTGGAGAGCTAAGAGCCGCTGCACCCGTGCGCGCCGCCATCTTGTTCTACAGCACAGTGCTGTGCATAAAAGCAGACCAACCCAGGCGGGAGAATGATTTCTTGTTTGCATTTCTGAGAACGCACATCAGGATGGCCTCCGTATCACTGCCACGCAGGAAGAACCTCTCCGCGCAACAGGCTTTGGCCTTGCTTCAGGAAATGGACGAAGCAGATTCTGATGGAGGAGAGGTTTCATTTGTCCAGCAGGCCACTGATACCGCCTCAGAAGAATCTGAAAAGGAGACGGAACAAGAACCCAACATGCCTCCACGGAAGAGGCCCCGTGGTACTGGGAAGCCCAGCCAGAGCCACACGGCAAAAGACGGCACTGTGTGGGTTGAGGGGGACATTGGATTGCCCAGTGCTCATGCTTCCCTGCGCAAGCTGGACCCACAGAGTCTGCTAAGGTTTGTCACTGCCATAGTAGATATGATATTTATATAAACCCATTTAAAGTGAGGTTCATGTAAATTTACCACAGAGAAAAAACACATCAGTTACTCATGTCATGCGTAGCATAGAGCACAAATACAAATGCTACAATGTATCACTAACTGCTGCACCTGTAAGACAAATCAAAGAAAGAGAATTTATAAAGAGTATAATACAACTATAAACAACTATTTAAAAACATCTAGGATAATATTGTTAATGATCCAGCCTTTATAGATCCATGGAGAGGTGATAAGGGAAAGAGTTGACTATAAATATACTCAGGGATGGGGACAGTAGGACTGTGCGAGTGAGTGCAGGATGACAGACTGGCACTGAGGGGCCAGGCCATTGAGTAATTTGTAAGAAGAAGGATCTTGTAAGTGTGTGTGACTTGACCAGGAGCATGTGGAGATTCATGAGGGTGGGGGTGATATGTTACCAGAGATTAGTCCATGTTAGAAGCCTGGCAGTTGAGTTCTCGACATATTGGAGCCTGACTAGGGTTTTGGTGGAAATCCCAAACAGAACCACATTGCAATAATCCATTTGGGTGGTGACAAAGGCAAAGCTCTCTGCAACTGAGTCAGTGAATGACTGCCAAAGTTGAGAGATGTTCATTAGGTAGAAAAAAGTTGTTTTGGTGACAGATTTAACATGCATGTGTAATGAAAGTGTGGAGCCCAAAACATCACCCAGACTGCAAACTTTGGAAGAAGATGGGACACACCTTCTCATGTAATAATGTTTCTTTATTTTCACTACTTTCTACATTGTATATACATACCGAAGACATCAAAAACACGAAGCAAGATATATGACCATTTGCTTTGTTAACAGTGCTGCAAACCCTTGGCCTTCTCTTAATGAGTTTCATGATGTAGTCACCTGAAATGGTTTTCACTTCACAGGTGTGTTGTGTCAGGGAATTTCACTTGTGGAATTTCTTACCTTCTTAATGGGGTTGGGACCATCAGTTGTCTTGTGCAGAAGTCAGGTCGGTACACAGCTGATAGCCCTATTTGACAATTGTTAGAATTCATATTATTTATTATTACTTTAAGAACTGAAGGTTGTCATGGTCTGGATAACTGCTAAAACTTTGAATCCCAGAATTGACTGCTGAGAGTCTAACCAGTAGTGGACCTGTGCTTTTCACAGATAAGAGCAGGTTCACCCACATGTGTCAGATGGCAAAGTGTCTGGAAAAGACATTTATGCTGCCTGTAATATCTTTCACCATGACCGGTATTGTCGTGAGTCAACAATACCTGGCTGGGCGATGTCTGGGAGGAGATGCCTCAGGACACATGCCCCGATGTTGTCAGGCATGCAAAGAAGCACATGGGGCCCTCCAAATTACAGAGTACCATTGTTGCAATGAAAACTGCAGCAAAATTCACTTCTTTTTTCTCCTGTCCCGTTTGGTTCTTTTGCCATCAGAATTATTGTCTAAAGGCAAAGAAAGATGCCCAACGGATTTACTTTACCAAATGAACCATCCCGGCTTTGCCATATTGGTCTATTTGATTCACCTTCAAGGTTCAAGGTTCAAGGTTCTTTATTTGTCACATGCATAGTTATACAAGTATAACACACAGTGAAATGTAGCCTGACACGCTCCTCGACATGTGGAAAAAAAAAAAGAAAAAAAAAATAAAATTGGGGGGGGGTGTAGAGGAAAAAACATTATATATATATATATATATATATATATATATATGTAGTATATACATTGGGTGGATGTGCAGTAGTAGCAGCAAGCAGGTGAATTCTGTACATTAATATGAATAGACATCTGACTATTTTACAGGATAGACAATATAAACATATTTAAAATTAAAGGAATTGAAATGTACATTGTGCCTTGGTTTAGTGTCTGGAAGAGTCCTGACTCAGTCAATTATAGATGATGTGAGAGGGCGGGTGTGTGTGTGTTTAGGGCGTGTGTGTGTTTAAAAGCACTTTGCTTTTATTGTTTATTTTATTTTATTTTTGCTTGCTACACATGGGACAGACATGACTGGGGGAAAGAAAAGGGAGAAAGAAAGAGAGAAAGAAAAACAACGGTGAAGAGGAACGGTGATAAAGGGGAAAAAACCCAAAAACCAACAAAACAGACAAAAAATACATATTTCAATCACCTGGATCACCTGTTGAGAAAGAAAAAAGAGAAAACAAGCAAAAAAAGAGAGCAATATAATAAACAACATCATCACGATGATCTATGTGAATATAACAGTGAATACTAAATATTAAACATTATTGTGCCGCACGTTGGATCGACAGCGCACAGTGTGCTTTGAGGTAGGAGCCAAAAAGGGTGTAGTTTGTGAGCACCCGTGTGTAC
This sequence comes from Simochromis diagramma, assembly GCF_900408965.1. NCBI lineage: Eukaryota > Metazoa > Chordata > Actinopteri > Cichliformes > Cichlidae > Simochromis > Simochromis diagramma. The sequence goes on along the minus strand of NW_024387304.1, from coordinate 984,580 downwards.
ACCTGTGAGCATGAGCGCACTTGTATTCAAAAGGTTCCTTCATGTAATGATCTGGTAGAGGGTGTGGGGGGCCATAGCCCCGTCCTCCAGGGCATGAAGGAGGTATGGAGGAGATCCAGGCTCCAGACATCCAGAGTCCCTCAGAACACAAGAGACCAACCGGGGGGCAACCATGCCACTCTCCCGGAAAGAGCTGAGGAGAGCCCCAGATGAGGGGTCACTGCAGAATGCAGCAAAATTCACTACCCTGCCAACCTAGAACCAAACTAAAACGCAAAGAGCAAATGAGTCCAGTACACCAGGGCAAATAACTTAGGTGGTCTAACTGGCTGCGGGCCAAGGCTGTAGTGGAAACTATGCAGTTTAAGGGCAATACCGTGAAGCCGGTGACAGAAACTAAGCTGTTCTGGGGCCTGATTGGGAGACCAATGAACGCAGATCTTGGCTGGAGGCCTAAAATAGAAAACTATAAACTTTCAAAAACTCAGAAAACACTGAGTTAGTGACAAGGGAACATGACACTAAATGTTGTTTGTAACAAAGAAATGGCAGAAGTTATTGAATTACTGTTGGTAGTAATGCAGCCAATTCTATAGGCAGGAAGGAGTGTGGAGAGGTAAAGACTTCCAAGAACAGTTCAGCAAATGAGAGAGGGGTATGATCTAACTTGGGGGCGGGGGGCTAAATAAACTGATAAAGGTAATCAGGTGACAAGTGGTTCGAGCATGGCTTTAATTATTGTAAGATGATGTTTGAGTGCTTGCAGATGCTCACTGACCTATCTCTGTGATTTTGGGAACCTCTCCTGATGAGCTGGGATTGACATCAGGTGTGATGGTTGATGAGATTCAGCTGTAAGCAAATTGTCTTCCTTGTCTGATTCCTTTCTAGATTTTGGGTTTATGATCTAGTCTTAAGTATGTGTAATGCTTTTAATTTACTGTTCAGTAAAAGACAAGACATTGTATCCACAAACTGATATTTGAATAAATACTTACTTTTAAATTAAGACTTAATACAAAAGGGTACAAAAAATGTTTAAGTGTGAAATTTTACAAAAATCAATTTTGAGATTTACAACGATTAAACCTTTATTTTAGTAGTCCATTTAAACTAAGCCAAACAATGGCCAGTTTTGCTACAGGCAACCACTTTTCAAGGTATCTCTTGTCATTGTGCATACATCTTGGAACAACACTTGATCATTATTTGGGTAGTTCCTTTAAAACTTTGTCTGGGTTACATTTTTTATTTCAATAGTCTTTATATACAGTTTTATAATAGGAGATTAAAAACTCCATATATAGGAGTCTAAGGAGCTTGAAAAGAAAAGTGTCTGGACTTCTTTAAGTTGCTTACAGATGTTTCACCTCTCACCCTCAACGGGACAAGACTCGGCTGTCCATCTACACTTAAAGGACAAAGGTCACTCTTTCGAGGATATTCACATTTTGGACAGAGAAGACAAATGGTTTGAAAGAGGAGTGACAGAAGCCATCTATGTCCACTGTGAACGACTATCTTTGAACAGAGGCGGTGGTTTACGACACCAACTGTCTGCCATTTATAATCCAGTGTTGAGATCCCTTCCCAGATGCCTTAATGCCCACTCACATCCTGGGCCATCTGACCTCAGGAAATCACTTGATAGAGTGGGGCCAGGTTTCACAATGACCTCATCCGAAACCTTGGCTGATTGTGACCTACACCCATTTTCACACCTTGGCTTGTGTGATTAGGTAGAGAATCAACAGCGGGTCCATGTCTCTCTTGGAGGACATTCCCACAGAGCTTAAATCTGGGACTCCCCACCATTTCACTTCAGAACTGAAGAAGCTTCTCAAATGAGAGGTGAAACATCTTCAAGAAAGTTAAATACGTCCAGATGCTTTTCTTTCCAGGCTCCTTAAACTACAAAGAGCTGGATGACTGATCACCTTCACATCCATACATAGGACCAATAATGTGACAAAAGAATTAAAGAGATTTGCTTACACTGCCTCACAGTAGGGTTACGAAAGAAAATACAGTGGGGCAAAAAAGTATTTAGTCAGCCACCGATTGTGCAAGTTCCCCCACTTAAAATGATGACAGAGGTCAGTAATTTGCACCAGAGGTACACTTCAACTGTGAGAGACAGAATGTGAAAAAAAAAAAATCCATGAATCCACATGGTAGGATTTGTAAAGAATTTATTCGTAAATCAGGGTGGAAAATAAGTATTTGGTCAATAACAAAAATACAACTCAATACTTTGTAACATAACCTTTGTTGGCAATAACAGAGGTCAAACGTTTACTATAGGTCTTTACCAGGTTTGCACACACAGTAGCTGGTATTTTGGCCCATTCCTCCATGCAGATCTTCTCGAGAGCAGTGATGATTTGGGGCTGTCGCCGAGCAACACGGACTTTCAACTCCCGCCACAGATTTTCTATGGGGTTGAGGTCTGGAGACTGGCTAGGCCACTCCAGGACTTTCAAATGCTTCTTACGGAGCCACTCCTTTGTTGCCCGGGCGGTGTGTTTTGGATCATTGTCATGTTGGAAGACCCAGCCTCGTTTCATCTTCAAAGTTCTCACTGATGGAAGGAGGTTTTGGCTCAAAATCTCACGATACATGGCCCCATTCATTCTGTCCTTAACACGGATCAGTCGTCCTGTCTCCTTGGCAGAAAAACAGCCCCATAGCATGATGTTTCCACCCCCATGCTTCACAGTAGGTATGGTGTTCTTGGGATGCAACTCAGTATTCTTCTTCCTCCAAACACGACGAGTTGAGTTTATACCAAAAAGTTCTACTTTGGTTTCATCTGACCACATGACATTCTCCCAATCCTCTGCTGTATCATCCATGTGCTCTCTGGCAAACTTCAGACGGGCCTGGACATGCACTGGCTTCAGCAGCGGAACACGTCTGGCACTGCGGGATTTGATTCCCTGCCGTTGTAGTGTGTTACTGATGGTGACCTTTGTTACTTTGGTCCCAGCTCTCTGCAGGTCATTCACCAGGTCCCCCCGTGTGGTTCTGGATCTTTGCTCACCGTTCTCATGATCATTTTGACTCCACGGGATGAGATCTTGTGTGGAGCCCCAGATCGTGGGAGATTATCAGTGGTCTTGTATGTCTTCCATTTTCTGATGATTGCTCCCACAGTTGATTTTTTCACACCAAGCTGCTTGCCTATTGTAGATTCACTCTTCCCAGTCTGGTGCAGGTCTACAATACTTTTCCTGGTGTCCTTCGAAAGCTCTTTGGTCTTGGCCATGGCGGAGTTTGGAGTCTGACTGTTTGAGGCTGTGGACAGGTGTCTTTTATACAGATGATGAGTTCAAACAGGTGCCATTCATACAGGTAACGAGTGGGGGACAGAAAAGCTTCTTACAGAAGACGTTACAGGTCTGTGAGAGCCAGAGATTTTCCTTGTTTGAGGTGACCAAATACTTATTTTCCACTCTGATTTACGAATAAATTCTTTACAAATCCTACCATGTGGATTCATGGATTTTTTTTCTTCACATTCTGTCTCTCACAGTTGAAGTGTACCTCTGGTGCAAATTACTGACCTCTGTCATCATTTTAAGTGGGGGAACTTGCACAATCGGTGGCTGACTAAATACTTTTTTGCCCCACTGTATGTAAAAGTCTACCAAGGCAAAGTAGCTAGCCCCAAAGTCCTTTACATTAACTTTCATTCTCAAGCCTGTTAAAATGTATGACGGTTCACAAAAGGCACAAAGGTAAAAACGATGTGACCTTAAAACCAAGTTATATTTTGAAGACAATTTAAAGTTAAGCAATTAGAGTTTATAACTGAAATCAAGCAACCCTGAGGCTGAGGCAAATTTAACAGATTTTAATAGGGGAATCTCACAATATTACAGCACAAAACAGCACAGAAGACAAACATGAAAACTTCAGAGAGGGCTTCTTAAAGAACACTCAAAACCACTGGGACATTACCTAAACTCCTTCAAATGAAATACATTCGATTTGTAGTACTGTTATTTTCACAATGTAAGATTTGAGTATCTTAATCAGTCACAGCAAAGAGGTTACAAAAGCAAAGTATTGCACAAGCGCCTATGTTGTGTAGAAATTAGGCTTATTAAACATATTTGATACAGAAATTTGCTACCAAGCTAGAGGTACGCACTATTTCAGGCATTCAAAAGGGCCCTGTCCACAAGTACATAGGTATTTTGGCAAATGTAGCTTGACTGTTTTGGCCTTTGCCTAAATGTAAATTTTAGATCACTGAAAATGAAGCCAGCAGGATGAAAATGTTCAAAAATGCAATTACTGCATGAATATGTGGACAGAGATTTTGTCTTGGAAGGCTTTTTTAATATCAGGCTCTGCAGAGTGTAATCTTTTTACCCTGTGACAATGTACCTGTGTTCATGTAGACATAAACTAGGATTAGCCACAGAGAAACAAGCTACAGCAACTTAAACACAGGTGCCTTAAAATGGACCCAAAAAAGGCTAATTTACCATTAAGACTGAACACATGAACACTGTCTATGAAGACAGATTTAAGACATAAACGTTTAACTTTAAAGTTTTTAGAACATGTTTAGCACCATCTTGTGGCAGTACAGAATGTGGCGTGACCAGGTTGGTTGGATGGTTGCAGCTAGTCTTACATTATTTGATATTAGCAAACTTATAGGGTGTGGGGTGGCTGTAGCTCAAGAGGTAGAGCTGGTCACCTACTGATCGGAAGGTTGGTGGTTCGATCCCTGGCTCCTCCAGTCTGCATGTCAAGTATCCTTGGGCAAGATACTAACCCCAACTTGCTCTCCAATGCATCCATCGGTGATGTACTTAGAAAGCACTACGTATAGATAAAGTGCTTGTGAGAATGGGTGTGATTGAGGCATGTTGTATAGAGCACTTTGAGTACTCCGGGAGAGTAGAAAAGCGCTATATAAGAATCAGTCCATTTACCAAACTAATAACAGAAGCAACAATCCAGTGGAACATAAGGAGACTAAAGGTAAAAGTCAGTTTGAGCAGGTTACTGTTATACTGCCCCTAAATGTAACAATGACTTGACGTTAAGAAACCAAGGATATAGAGTTTATTTTCAGTCTGTCTATTAAACAGTTAGCCGTTCTTTGTTATTTGGATGTTTGCACTGAAGTTGTATATCCTCGGTTTCTTAACATAAAACTTATTGCAGTCGTTGCAGTCAGGGGGAGTACAAAAGTGACACCCTTAGACTGCTTTTCAGTTCTAGTCCCCTTGTTTTCTATTTAGTTACTTGTCCTGTCACTGGTTAGCTAACATAAACGAATGTTAATCTATGAACACCAACCAACCATCTAACTCGGTGATTTCATGCTGTGTACTGGCACAAGATGGTGCTAAACTTGTTCTAAATCTTTTGCATTAAGCACTTATTTCATAAATCCATCTTCACAGACAGCATTGAATCTATGTCAGTTTTGGTACTACTGGAGCATAATCAGGACTTGGATTGGATTGATGGATAAGTTCTGTGACCAACTAGCGACCTGCCCAGGGCATACCCTTCCTCTCACCTGAAGACAGCTGGGATAGGGTCCAGCCCCCCCCATGACCCTGAATTGCATAAGTGGGAGAGAATGGATGGATGGACATTTTATGATTTATTACATCAAAACTGGTTGGGATGCTAAACTTTCCCAATCACTTAGCTATTATCTATACAAGTAGGAGTTTTGCCATTGAGTAAATCACCAAGATGAAATATTCTTTATAAACTTTGAAGCAGAAGCGCTGCTTCATCATCAGTCCATCACCTCATTTCCAACATTTCAACATGTTCAGTGCTCTTGGGAGATCATGGAAATGAAGCGCAAGAAGAGTGAAAGTTTTGAGCTGAAAGGGAGGTCAGAGATGTTTCACCATCAGTCAGTTACTGCTGCTTAGCTCTGCCATTTTACCAAAGCGCTTTAGAGCGAAATACTATGAAAAACTACAGTTTAATAGAGTGGATACTGTCAGTTTCTTTAACACCAGTTCAGCAATCGTCATTTTTTTTGTTTCTTCAAGGCTACAGACAACTTACTGCTATCTGATGATAGATTTTGATTTGTGCCTTTTCGAATGTTTCTTTGAACTGTTTCATTTTTCTAATGGAAAGCTTTGCTGATGAGGCCATCCTTAACTGTGGCAGCTGCTTATACTGCATTTATATTTGTTCACACACATTTTAATGACAGACATATATATATTCCTTCTATGTTAGATTCTATTGTAAGACGGAAGTTCAGCCTGCCACTCTTGGGACAAACAGAGGTGCTTTTATTACATCCTATGCCTTTGTCATGGTACACAAGTAATTTAAATTATAGGAAGTTAGATCAAGTTATATAAATTCTTCACAAAAGCTCATAAAAAAGAAGCCTGAGCGCAACAGTGTTTGTCATTGCCACTATTTTATATGAAGATTCTAGTCATTACATGGACTAGGCCTGAATTGGCATTAACTAATGCCCTAATAAATAGATAAGTCAACACTATGAGTGGAAATATAGACCGCGGACACACGAACAACACATATATATAATTTGATGTTTTCCTTTTTTTCTCCTATGAATAAACAAGTAATTGGTATTGAGTGAAACAGAGATGTAGCTTGGACTTGTGCTGCTTAACACCTGGGAAAACCTACACAAAAGAGGGATAATGTCCCACTTTACTTGTATATTTTAAATAGTAAAAATTCATTTTGAACCTAATGGGAGGTGCCGCCCATGCTGCTCTATTATTGAAGAATTATTATTATTATTTTAGGGGAAAAAAAATGGAAATCAAAGAACTAGTCGTTTAAAAATCTTTATGGGTTAAATTGCATTTTGTAAGGTGTAGCTAGGAGTGCAAGGAGGTTAAGCATGTTTTAAAGCTGAACGTAGTGATTTATAATGTTGGGACTGTATCGTTCAAGTCATCATATTACCTTCTAGCCTGCTCTTATTAGTCTGTTTTTCCCGCAATTTGAAACAGTATGTAATGTGTTTTTCAACCCTAATCCTACAGAAAACCTGAAGCATGTGTTCCATTGTGTATGCAGGCCTATGATATGTGTTCACCCATGTTTCCAGTGCAGTCCTGTCAGTGTTCCACTTGGTGCTGGCAGGACTGCTGCAGTGTGTTGGGTTTTTTTCCAACACTAACCTAAAGCACGTTGAGCCCAGAGGGATGTAGATTTGATGTTGCTATATATAAAATAAATAGATAAAACTGCCAGTTTGAGTGAAACAGTTGATGGTTTTACTTGAATCTACCCTGCATGATCCATGAAAGCTTGAGCTGAAGATTTTAAGTCAATTTACACAAGTATTTCAAAACAGTTTGTTTATGTGACATTCTTTTTATTGCTATATTTTATACACATTAAAGTGTGCAATATCATTTAGATGATGGATCTTTTTGACGTCTTCAAAATGTAGAACTTGGTATCTTCAGTGTTTAATATGTGCCTGGTAGCCGATGCTGTGGATAGCGCCAAGCAATGCAATGATGCACCTGAAACTGGAATTTGGCACACAGATTTGCTAATTATTCACAGATGGAAATTGACATACACATGGCCTAATTTGCAACTGCTTTTAGCCATAGTGCTATCAGAGAATTAGCATAATGTCTCCCTAGTGGCCATTTTCAAAATGGCTGCCAAACTGCTGTAGGGTTGGACTCGTCTAGATTAAAATGACCATAATTAAACTGCACATGAAGTAATCGCCACAATAGATTTGAAAATGAGGAGATTTACTGAAAGTATTTTATTATCAACATAATTGCTAAGAAGAAATAAAAAGACTTACTAACTACTGCCATCTTATATAAAGCGCATGTCTCATACACACTGCATGTCCACCATGATATTGAGACAATCAAAGCCACAAATGAGTTAAAACTTTAATTCACAACAGGAAAAAAGCTGATTATATGTACCTTCATTAAGTAGGCAATCAGATTCTTGACCATTTCCAATTAAGTGGTACAAGAGGGTGATATTTTGGATAATTTCATACATATTTCATATAGAAAAAACAAAGGTAATTATAGAATAATAGGGAAATTTAGGTTTGATTAAAATTCTGTCCCCTGTCATTTATCATTCTGTGATTTCTTTCAGGCCTGTAAGGGATGAAAATATGACCATATGCTAATAATTCTGAACCTGTTTAAACATTTAAATACTCAATTATTTCCATGTAAATATTGTAACAAAATAAATATAAATTGAGTGGAATTTTTAGGCTACTGCTATTAAGTGAGTCAGATCAGATGTCTGCAGTACCCTGTATCATTCATTAGGTGATGGGCAGTGATGAACAGATAGCAGCTAGCAAACACAATCTGTTCATTAAAGACACGAAACAGGATCTAAGCACAGTCTTATATTTTTCAATACTTCAATACATCAGTACTAGTCAATACTTTTCAACAGTGGCAAGTGTATATTTGAAGATTATGACCCTGATACGTTCACATTCCCTGATTTGTGAGCTGTGCAGACGTGAGGATCTGCTATGTGTACAATACACTCTCTAAATATTTGCCATTAAATCAAGTTTAGATGGCCAGCTTTGGATTCAGGCTTCTGTCCTGACCGACTGCAAGCACATTAGAAATTTTAACAGCATGTTTCTGTGAGATCATAAACTAGTATTTCAAAGTATGATCTTTTTATTCCAATTGTGAAAAGTCGACATGACAGCCTCCACTGTATGTATCTCTGGTGTCGTCAGTCTCACATGACGGACAGTGAGCCTGAAAGACCTGCTCAAGCTTCTGATGTTCAAACTGAGACTTTTTTCATGAACACTCAGGTGGGATCTTTACGGGCAGCTGCTCAGACATAACAGATGTCTATTATACAGTGTGTCCTTAGCTCCTGAAATCTTTCAATAGCTTTAAAATTGTGGGAATTTCAGTAAACTGAAAGCCACTGTAAAATTCATAGTTTCATTTAGTGAGTACTGTGGAGAATTTAAAGATTTTATTTATCACATTTCAGTAATGTCAAAAGTGGTTTTAATTGTGGTATTGGTAAACATTATGACTGAACTGCACTAATTGTGAAGCACTTGTTTTCATTCCAGTCTGACAAAAACATCATATCTGAGTTCCCAAACTGTGGAGGTACACAGGTGAAGTGGGTGTGGGAAGTACAGACAGCATTAAAGACAAGCAGGGCTTTTCTCTTCCAGTATAATTCTCATTGACAACTGAAAAACCAGTAAATGTCTGGTATTAAGGCCTGCTGGTACATTTACATCCTAACATATTATTAAGGCTGATCAGCTTAATTATATTTTTTAGTTTGGCCTTTTTGTGAAAGGATTTATGAAGTAATAACGCTTTAAGATTAAAAGTTCCATCAATCAGTGCGGCAAGTGAAAGAAATGTCATCACGCACATTAGTGTGTGGACTGTGTTTTAGGGTGGGTGTTGTGTGGTTTACATACACAGTGCTTTTCTTCTAATACCTTTTTTTTGTAAATTAGGAAGACTACACCATCAACTCTCTCCTATGTCAGCTTAAGTTCAGTAAAAAGCTGTGCACGCATTAGCAGATTAGAAATGACAGAAAGAACAACGGGCAAAAAAATCCTTCCAAAATTAAACTGAGAGCCAAATAGAGCCAAACCCCAACCGAACGATGACAGGACTCAAAAAAAAAAGACTTTAAATACAAAATATTAAAAGAAGGTTGTTCATCTCATGTGACCAGCAGATAATGATGGTGATGGAATAAAGAGCTAGCTGGAATGAGTTGCAGGAGATGTGTATCATCACACCTAAGAAAACATCTGCTCTCAGCCAAGTATTCAAAGCCAAAATAATTACCCTTAAACACCAAAGAAGAAAGTTTAACTTCCTCCCTCCAGGAGCTCCTAGAATGACTACATGATATGGTAATTAAAAGATGATTAAAGATTAGGAGTTTCAGTAATTACACCTTTAACTGAGCTAATGGAGCAATCAGAGAAAATTTGAGATTGGGTTTTTTTTTTCCTTCAGCTCACTATTTTATCTTCTAGGCAGAATATTTCTTCTTTTTGCATATAATTTTTACATGTTCTGAAGAAAAATCAAGAATATATAAAGAATCGCTTTAATCAGAAGTAAAATTCCCTCGGCAGCTTCATAGAGAATTTCACTTCTCTGCACATGTAAAAGCTCAGGTGTAACAAAGTATTTTTTTCTTAATTTTTGAAAAACTTTTTTCTATTTCTGGACACATGCACACACACAAATGATTTCTAGAAGGCAAAGATGAACAAAGATGTCAAAATTAGACTGTAGATGGAAGTGAGCCACTTTTGCTCAAACACACACAAAGATATGTTGTGTCCTTTGGACGTGGATTAGTGTTTGTTCAGTTTAACCTCATAAAGCTCCATGACATCGTGGTAAAAGTGTCACATCAGGGTCATGCCTGTAAAACTCTACTTGACAACACACAAACACACAGAGAGCCAGAAAAGGAGTTGTGCACACAAAGACACTAATTACCGTAGAGGACACAGTTTCTTCCACATACACATGCACTGACACACTTACAGACCGCTGCTGACATTATAGGATGTGACACTGTTGAGTGTGAGTTTCACAAAAGCAGGTTGAAATTTATGGAGCGCCGCCTATAATGGGCTCGGGACTGATGTCGTTGTTAAATGACAAAACCAAAAGCAAATGTTCTGATGTGTTCTCCATGGTTTCACCGGCAGCGGTTTCGACCATAATAATGGGATCAAGTTCAGCCATTAAAGTTTCAGATGGACTGTAGCTATGTGTCCTGTCATTTGAACAAAAGCCGTCCAGTCACAGCTGAAAAGAAAGCACAGGATTATCCAGTAAAAGCTGGCCTTCCAACATAAGATGGTGTGGTGGTCAGTCAGATACGTTTGGATGCATGTTAAACTTAACAAAATACAGATAGCTGGATAAAGAAGTATGTTTTTGTTTATCATAGGATGTAGAAAATCCTTTGTCAAAAGTCAAGTGTAATCTGAGACTGAGAAGACAAATACATATATGGCAAACATGTTAAATAGCGATTTATCATAAGATGATTAAATATTCTTGTGTCTTTGTTGATATTATTACTAACAGTAGTAGTTATAACTGTAAACTCACATATATGATCACATTAGTGATGATCATTTCTCGTTTGTATCACATGTTAATTTGAATACATAAATACATTCAAACCAGATGAAAACAGAAGCTTTGTTGCACATTTCTGCACACACACACTGTCTGACAGTATCCCTCTCTCTATATATATATATATATATACATAGATATACACACTGGATATATAGATATATCTATCTGAATCTAAATATATATCTAAATATAATAGCTAAGTGCTAGAAAATAAATAGCAACATATAAAATGTAAAACATCAGTTATTTGCTCCATGATCCACAGTCACGAACTATGAAGTCATTTCTTTTTAAGCCCTTATCACTGATGTTTACATGCATTTCATGGCTGTCATTTTTTTAATCATTACTGTCATGTTGTCAGGCAGCACATTTTATCTGATGAATATGTTCAAGTTCAAACCCAAGAGAAAAAAAATGTTAATGGATTAAGAAGTGCACTTACTGTATAAATAACAGATATTTTGCTTTCTTTCATTGTAAAGTGTACATCTTTAAGGTGTACACACATGAACTGAACAGACCATTGCGTGTGTGACTGCAAACCCCATATGCTTTAGTTGGGATTGTAACAAACAGGGTCAGCAACATTACAAGACCTGGACAAACAAAGATTCCTTTCCATAATTTGAAAAAGAAAATATGCTTAGGTCATGAAATGTATTGCTCGAAAATGAAGAGCATATTTAAAACACACATTGGATATTTAAGAATGAAATATTCAAATGATAATCTTTACCGTCTCGTGGGTGAAGAAATAATGATGCTACAAAGGTCAGTGACAACCAGCATCATCCACACTCTGAGCCTCGGGTTAAAAAGTACATCAAAGTATAAAAATTATATAAATATAAAACAAATAATAATAATTGTAAATGTGTAACAATGACAACTGTTTGTAGTTGTATTTTGATCATTTCTCAAATCTACTCTAATGCAACTGTGATTTTTTTAAATGTCTTTGATTATTTTTCACTGTTTAGACGATGCCGTTTGGATGAAAATGAAGATAATGAAATAATTTGCTGTCATTGTCTGGGTTACGAGAATTTACATTAAGTCTGAATTGTTCCTTAACAGAAATGTTAACTGTTTACAAAGGGAAAAAAATCATTTCTTTTTAAACATAATTGCAGTTTAATTGTACGGGAAGGTCAGTTTGAGGGATAAAGACATCGTGTTTTTCTATGGTAGCTGATAACACAGTGGTGTGTGTTTCTGAATCTGTGTTTGCATAGCTGCTATTGATAAAACACCTTTATATTCATGTCAGGTTTATCACATCATAACTGATAGTTTAAAATGACATTTTATACTACTGGTCATTTTCTGCGATGCTGCTTTAAATCCGGGGTGGATTCACTGCCTTTTGTTTTTCTGTTTTGGCATCTTTTTTGGATCCACCTCCAGTTTATAACCGTGTTACAACATCCAGCTAAGGGAAGATTGCATTGAATCAGCAGAATGTCGTAGAATCAGTTAGACATTTAAAATATTTAAGGTTGGAGTAGTAATACAAAGTTAATATGCTTTGCCAACAGGCTCCAAATGGAATTTGCAGTCTTCTTCAGTGAAACCAATTGGAATTCAGTTCGTCTCCCTTACATTCAGGCTTGATTTTAACTTTCCAGAACCAGCTGGATACACTGTCTTTTTTCTTTCCTGACATGGATCTATGCAGTGGAGCGAGGAAACCACTCCAACCACATTACAAGATTGAATTTCATGCTTTAGCATGCTGTTGCAGATGTTCCTTGTGTAGTGTACAGGTAGGAGACGTGCAAATGAACTCTGAGTGTCAGCATTTTCTTTCTGTTCGCTTTCTAGGATGGAACAACAGGCAGAGCATACTCTATGAGTGAACTCTGTGAACTCTGTTAGCAACCATATTTCCATGCGTGTCATTGCTGAAAAATATATCTTTGTGTGGCATTAATCTGTATTTGTGTGTGTGTGTGTGTGTGTGTGTGTGTGTGTGTGTGTGTGTGTGTGTGTGTGTGTGTGTGTGTTGGTTTTCCTCTCTTGGTGGGGACCAAAATCTGAAATTTACTATACTTGTGGGACCAACAGCCCTCATGGGGACCAAAATCAATTTTTCACACTTAAAATGTGGTTTTAATGTCAGGGTTACAGTTAGGTTATGGTTAGGGTTAGGGTTAGTTTAGGCACTCATTTCTGATACTTAGGGGGAAGGTAAGCAGCTAGGGACAGCATTATGTCACTGGCATGTCCCCACTAGGGTAGCAACACTTGACGTGTGTGTGTGTGTGTGTGTGTGTTGGTTTTCCTCTCTTGGTGGGGACCAAAATCTGAAATTTACTATACTTGTGGGACCAACAGCCCTCATGGGGACCAAAATCAATTTTTCACACTTAAAATGTGGTTTTAATGTCAGGGTTACAGTTTGGTTAGGGTTAGGGTTAGGGTTAGTTTAGGCACTCATTTCTGATACTTAGGGGGAAGGTAAGCAGCTAGGGACAGCATTATGTCACTGGCATGTCCCCACTAGGGTAGCAACACTTGACGTGTGTGTGTGTGTGTGTGTGTGTGTGTGTGTGTGTGTGTGCGTGATTGCTGAGAGATACAGATTTTTATTTTCTCTTCTTCCCTTCACCTCTTTTAGTTTTGTGTGTGTGTTCTGACCACCAGGGACATGTAAGTTAACAGGTTCTAAGGAGTGGCGAACCCCAGCTAAAGCATTAACGTGAGAACTTAATTAAGGCGACAGTAAGGAAAGCTATTATAGGTAAGCTGTTACAAATTAACCAGTCAATCTAAAAGCGTCTAAATTGAAATTTTCCTGAAGCGTCCGGCCTTCAGCTCATCAAATCTCATTTTCTCTTGCTACCCCTGAACCCCTGGGTTCAATTTAGGTGTGAGTCCACGTGTGTGTGCATGTGTGCGCATGCACCTGTGTGTATTAGCAGAATGGGACATAAAGATGTTCACTTTTATATTACCAAGAATACAAAACTCAATTAAGAAAGCACTTTAGCAATCCAATTAAAAGTCTTTGGACAATTCTTGCTCTTTACCCAGCTCCCTCCTCTACTAATAACCAAATAACACACATATCTGTTCTCACTCTCTACACGTTGGCTTCATAATGAAGCAACTTAAAAACACACCAGGGTTTTAAATGAAGGGTTTAAAGGTTGCAGCCTGTTTTCTTTCTCTCACTTTTATTCTCTGTTGATTTAATATTAGTCTTCTTATTAAAAAAGCCAAACGATTGACTGTGTTGACTTGTTGATTGAAATGAAGTGGTATTTGAACAGCTGTCACAGGCAGAGCCTAGACTTGTGTTAATTCGGTTAAAGACTAAATTAGCCAAATTGTCCTTTCTATAGTCTGTGTTTTCCATGTTGACACTATTGCAAGCATGCATGTTGTTAATATGCTCATTTACCTTCTGTTTCCACGGCCACGAGACACTTTGCTTGGCCATCAGTCTCCCGTGGCAACCTCCCTGCAAACTCAGATCATTTTTGTATCCCATAATAACATGTGCATGCAGGCCAGAATGCGGGGTATAATTACTTGACATGTCTCCGTGGTAACATCAAAAAGGCTTTTATTAAATTAGCCCAGTGGGTCAGCATTTGTAGAGAAGTGTTTGGAGAGGCAGAGGGCTGGTTATGCAGCAGGGCATTGGGGCAACTTGGCCAACATTCATCATTCAACATGGAGAAAAGCCATGCTGAGTTAGCTGAGAGTCACTTCTTGTGGAGAAACGTTTTTTGTAATGCAAACATAAACTCACTGGTCACCTCTGCAAAATATATGCATTGCATATATTGTCAAAACGTCACTCCTCCATGCCTTGGATATCGTTAGATATTGTTTTCTGGGCTGAGTCTGTTCAGTCAGTCAGTTTTTCAAATGATAATAATGAAAAGTTTCTGCAGTTTCTGCAGCAAAACTGCAGTTTCATTATTTGTGTAATATAATTAAAGAACGTATGGGTCTCAGGTCAGGAGGCAGGTTGATCCAAAAAAACAGAACCACACTAACTGAAAGTACATTCATCACACTTAGATCTAAGTTTAGCTGAAAGATCTGCACCTGATGACCTGAGAGATCTGACTAGGTTGAGCAAGTCAGAGACCTACTTGTGAGCCAAACCTTGAGATGTTTATAAACTAGTAAAAGTATTCTAAATGTAATTCTGTACTGCACTTGGAGCCAATAAAGTTCCTTCAGTGCCGGGGTAATGTGGTCAAATTTCCACAAACCTGTAAGAATGCTGGAGCTGTATTTTGAATGAGTTGAAATCACCCTACTGATGATTTTGCTAAGCATATAGAGCTTAACATGAATGCATGCACCATTTTCTACCAATACAGTTTTTCCAAACTTGTATTTTTAAGTGATAGAAAGCAGTTCTGGTAACCTTATTAATGTGATTAAACTGATTTTTACCGATGTCCAGAATGATACCAAGATTCCTGACTTGGTCACTGTGGATCAGGAATAATACATTTTCTGTCCCTGATTCTTTGGACACCAACATATATTTCTCTCTTGTCTCTGTTTAGTTCTAAAAACATTTTGAGACATTCAACAGTATGTCCGCAATGCAGCTTATTAGTTTATGAACAGACATGAGCTCACATTATAAGGACATCAAATAAATACCAAGAATGTGCTTCCACATGTGTGTAATACTCAATTCATTTGAATTGAATTTATATAGCATCATATCACAGCAACATTTACCTCAAGGCAATGTATACTGTTAGAGAGAAAACCCCAACAATCCAAAGAGCTCTTAAACTCGAGTTTAACTATAAGGAACCTCCAGCAGAACCAGGCTCAGGGAGGGACAGCCATCTGCCACCACCAGTTTGTGGTGATGGAAGGAAGACAGGACAAAAGACGCACTGTGAAAGAAGGACAGGGAATAATAATGGGGCCTGATTATTCAAGACCTTGTATTTGAGTAGAAGGACTTAAGAGGGAGCCAATGAAGCGAAGCCAGTATGGGAGAAATATGTGCTGGAAATCTTATGAAGCACTTTTTCTAAAATCTTTTTTTCTATATCAGCTGACTTGGTCCCAGTATCTTAGCAGCCACACCTGTTAACAGCAACTCCCCTCTCAATCAGTGCTTTTGGCAACAAACTGAATTAAATTTAGTAGCCTGAACAGTAGGCCCCAACGGTCTGGTACTTTTACAGTACTGGACTAACCTGTGAGAGCTATTCACACTAAAATGAATTAAAACTCAAATTTTTACTTTTACTGTTACACAAAGGGTTCTAAAGGCAATGTACCTAATTTAGACTTTTTAGCACAGCACATATTTTTAGCAATGGATTCTGGGAACAGTCTTTTACTTGTGCTTTTAGATCTAACAGCTGCTTTTGAAGCGTTGGACCATAACGTTCTCATCTCCAGACTGGAGCAGTGAGTGGGCACTGGCTCAGCTCTGATAGGAGTTTCTGTGTCATGATTGATGATTTTACCTCTGCTTCCGCTGCCCATCCCCGAGGGGTACCTTAGGGTTCCTTTCTTAGTCCTCTACTGTTCTCTCTGTATTTGCTGCTATTTTTAGAAAGCATTGTGTTCTGTTTCATGTATATGCTGATGACTGTCAAGTCTATTTCCCTTTAAAACTAGTGGTTCTGTTCAGCCTCTCCTTGATGGTCTCATTGAGATCAGGGGGTGCATGGCACTAAACTCTTTTAATTTTAATGAAAAAAAAGACTGAAGCTATGCTTTTTAAATCTAGTGCCTCCAGCTGTGTCCCTGCCTTTGACCCCTCTTATTTGGCCCAGGATTACTAATTTAGGTGTGTAAAATGACTCACTATCAATACTGTGGTTAAGTCCTCCTTTTTTCAGTAGAGGCGGCTGTCAGAAAATAAGCCCATCCTGTCTAGATGCCACCTAGAGACTCTGATCCATGCATTTATCAGCTCTCGTCTGGATTATTGTAATTCTCTGTTGATTGGAATTAGCCAGGCCTCCCTCTCACGTCTACAGATGGTACAAAATGCTGCAGCATGATTTTTAACTGGCACAAGCAAACAAGATCACATAACCACGGTTTTAGTTTTAGTGTCCCTTCATTGGCTTTCGTTAAGTTTCGAATCCTCTTTAAAATTCAATTTAAAAAAAAAAGTCTTTTAATGGTCCTGTCCCTTCTTACTCGTCTGAGCTGCATCACCCTTACATGCCGTCACATGCTCTTAGATCAGCTAACCAGGTGCTTTTGACTGTCCCAAAGACATGTTATAAATCCCGAGGAGACAGAGCCTTTGCAGCTTTGGCTCCCAAAATGTGGAATGAGCTGAAGATCAGGCAGACTCCATCGCTCGCTGTTAAAACCCGTTTAAAAACACATGTTCTCTGCTTGGCTTTTAACCCAGTGTGAGATGTTGTCTGTGTTGAACATTTTACCCTTTGTAAGCAATGTAGCATGGAGCAAAACAGAAGCAGACTCAAATAACAATAATGAGAGTATAATAATCAAATCACTTGAATTACACTTATCTAATGAATCTACTCTGAGTTAATGCTGATTTTGCTCTAATCTTTGGAAGGAGAGAGATTAGAGAGGAGAACGTGCACATCCGGGCCTGAAAATGCACTTATCTCTTCATAGAGGTACAAACCAATAGGAGTGGATTGGCCAGATGCTGGCAGATGTGTAAAAATAACTCCACTGTTTGGTGGTGACTATGGCGGAGCATTCACAGAGGCCGGCAGGTGGATGACGGAAATGTGAGGCAGGAGGAGGAAGTTATGAACTGTTTCTGAGAGACAAATAACACCAGGATCCTTTGTAGCTGACAGCTGGTAACTGTGAAGGGGCGGGTCTAGCAAAGTGTTGCCAGGGGGGCAGGTAGGGCATTAACAGGAAAAGGGGGGCACAAAGAAATACTTTTCTTTCTTATTCTCATTTAAAATGTCTCACTTTTAGTAAATGATTATCTGAATCTTACAACAAACGTTTTCATCTGATGTAAAATGTATAGAAATCCATTATTGTATATAGTAATTTTTTTCAGGGTCCCATCATAATTTCTCAAGAACTAAGTACTGTATATGATGCCAGTATTTTCCCACATTTTCTAGATACTGTACCAGTACTGTGTGTAAAATGCCATCAAAAAGTCAATTAAGTTTTATTCTTTCTCACCTGTCTTTCTGTCTCATTTCACTTTTAAAAGGTTGCCATGTTAGAAAAAATATTTTGCCCTGCCATGCTGTTAATTTATGTGGTAAATAAATAGTTTATGAAAATATCACTAAATCTGTCATTTATTATTTTTAATATTCAGTAATGATCATGTCTCACCTCTAGTCTTCTCTGTCTTAATGTCAGGTTTCCACTATGTGTTGTAGATAGTTCAGGAGGTTAACTCGACCAAGCAGTCTTCGGGTTTCAGCTTAGTCTGGCAAACCAGATCTGGGCCACCAAAGGGCCATCATTCTTTGCAGTATGTGGGCCATGTGTAAGCACATTGTGTGGGCCAGATCCGGGCCATACCAATTTTCCTATGTGGGAAGAGGCAAGAGAGAGAATAGAATGGTATAGTATAAAAGAGAATAGAGAAAAATGGAGAGCGAGGCAGAGAGGACTAAAGAAAAAGAAGACAAGGTTAAAAAAGAAGATTGAGCAATGGACAGGAAAGGGAAGAGAGAGGAAAGGGCAGAAGATGGCAAATAAAAGATGGAGGAAAGGAAAGGAAACAATGGTAATGTGAAAATGGAGAGTACACTGATGCAGACAAGTCAACACAGCTTAGTCTTGTGCCAGCTTAAAACTGACCAGTAAGGCCTCTCTTTTTCCTAAAACTGGTCCATCAGGTTTTGGGAAGCAACAGTAAAGTGCATCAGAGAAGTCCTCTTAGAGATTTTCCCTCCATCCTGCTGAACTCGCAACAAACCTGAAACACACAACATAGCAAATCATTCATGAACCAGTCGTCTGTGTTAAACACTCCCAAATAATTATATATGTATATATAAATAATGTAGCTTCTTGTGTATATGTTTATGGTCAACGTGGATGCTAAACTCAAGACACAGTGGGTGTCTGCTTTACTATGGGATTTTGGACTATGCCTCTGTTCTCTTATTGCTTCACCGTGACACATGTTCATGTATCAAAGTGCAGCAAAGAACAGAGCGGAGTCATCTTTTAAAATTACATCCTCAAACAAAACTTCACATTTAGAACAAGACCATGAAATCATTTTTGTTTTCAGAACAGTCATAAAAATCTAGCTCAGTCTGACATAGGTCAGGCTTGTCTTTCACAACGTATGTCCTCCAAAGAGCAAACATCACATCCATCTGTTTCTTAACAAGGGATCCATTTGGCGTTGCTTTAATTATTCCTTTGAACAGTATCTGTTGAGCTGTTTCCAGCACCAGGGAACACCCAATCAGCAGCACCACGGTCGCCATAGCACCCAAACCACACCCGCAGCCTCAACAAGATTTCCTTATTTTTATTTGATTGTCTAAAAATAAAAGTAATATACATATACAGTATTTTTAAAATATCTATCAGTAGCTATACATATGCTTTGTAGCTCCATAGTGTAGTAGTAACACATTTGCCTGTGTGGACACGATTCCTCTTGGTTTGCATCAGCGAGGGCATCCAGCATAAAAAATGTGTAAAGTCAAACGTGGAGCTGTAGTAACAGCTTGTGAATAAGAAAGCAGAAACTTCATCTATAAATATGTCTGCTTGTTTTGTGGCATCATGACACGATACATCTTCCTTTCAACACCTTAAAGCAGTGTATCTTAAACTGATGCTTGCTGGAATATTTATATAAAAAGATCAAAATAAATCCAAATTGTGTTTTTGTCATCAGAAACACAATATTGGGGTGATTCCCTGAACAGAAATACAATTCTTAATAACTACTCACGCTCACTAAAACATTTTCAGTGCTGTGTTTTTTCACTTTTAATATAAAACCTTGATGATAAAATTAGTATTCACCTTGAAGTGTAGTACAATTGGATCTAGCGAGGGAGAGAGTGGGCGAGTTTACAACAACAGATCAGCAGCCTTGGCCAAGTCAATTTGCTGAGCTATCCCAACAATTTATCTACTCCATTCTGACATGCTCATAATTCCCTCTGACAACTTTGAGAGTCATCAGGGTGAGTCACTCTCCTAGCGTTTGTGCGCACACATGTAACCTAGTGCATTTCTGTCAGCGTGTGATGTGTGATGGGTTTAATGGCCCGTGCAAGTTATTTATATGCATCACAGTCGCCAATTGAGATGTACAAATGGACTCTGTGTTGATTTTCAAACAGTGAGCACTCCTGCCACACATTATTGCCTTGATTAAGGCTGTCATGTCTACTGGTTGACTGATTACCGCTGGCACCACTCCTCAGTTTGGAACACACGTGCCTTTCCTCATGCTAAACAGGTACGATTTTGGAAAGATTCAGCTTGTTTTTTTAAATACAGTCGATTCTACTGACTTTATTCTTTGGTGCCACGTATAACAGGGATTTGTGAAGTTTGCAGTAAACAGTCAGTCGTACTTTCACACGTCCGTATCTAAAATATACGTTTGTCTTACAGTATGTTGGGATGTGGCACTGTAAGCACAACTGAATGGATGGTCTCCCAAAAATAAAGATTTAATCTGTATAGTGTCTGTTTGTGAGGCTTTTCAAGAATATTTGTCACGAACATTTTGTTGCCTGTACTTTTTGTCATCTTGCTTTTTTAAACCGTTGCTCCCTGTTCATTTCTTCTAGACAAGGAATATGTTTTTCAGGATTATTATAGAGGCTAATGTCAATGCTGTTAAATGATCTGTTTAAAACAAAACCATGTTCTGTTCCTAAACCTGATCAGCTAGCTTCCGTGCCTTTGTCAGCCTGCTAGTGTAACCTAACTGAAAACAGAATGACAAGTTAAAAATGAAATATAAATAAATAACAAGATGAAGAATAACTGCTCTGTATGCTGCTCAAATACAGATTTTATTTGATTTTAGTTAACTACAAAACTTGGTCACAGTATATTTCCTTCTGTCAGTGTCAGTGTGCATGTCAGTGCGATTATAACAACGTGTCAGTGTTTCCAGTGTTGACACATCAGTCTCAACATGGGCATATCCTGGCTATTCAAGCTTGAGTACTTCTGTCTGTGTGCAACAAATGATATTGGTCCTGTTCCCCAGGATAAGGAAAATCAGGATTTTCAGTCCCAGAAAGAGCTTACTTAATCTCCGAGTCAGTTTCCATGGTAACAGGTTATGTGAACCTTACCTGCTTTTTGGAAGGTTTTTTCTCTCTGACTCCTCCCCTCCCACTACCCAAACCAGCTTTCAGACACTCACACTCTCATGGTCAAGATCAATCTGCTTAACGAATCACATACATTTTTTACAAAGTTTACAAAAAAACCATTCAAATCCCATTTGGATGTTAGTCCATTCTTGTTATATTTAACTGTGCTTTTGTAGTCCATCTATAAGGAGAAAATGGTAATTACTGGATATTGTGGATTTATTATCAGTTTTAAATAACGTCTATAGATTACATCATCACCGTGACTCTGTGGGACACAAATAAGAATTCAAAAAAGTGTCCAAAAAAGTCTGTACCAGTCTGTCCCTACATAAGCTGTCCTTTCAGTTTCATCCATATCTGAAGTTGCTGCTTTTTAGCTTTATCTTATAAGGAAAATGCCACCCAGGTAAATGTGACAGAGTGGCTGTCTTTTCACTCTTTTCACCTCTCCTGTTTTTTAAGATAATTGTCAAACACATTCATGTTCCTTGATCCACTGCATTGAAATGGGGGGAGTGCTCCTTATTTACCCATTTCTATATGATATCAAGGTGTCTGAGCTTTACTGACAGTCGCTCATCAGCCTTTTAGCAGCTTGAAAACCCAGAGTTTATGGTTATATTTAGAGTATTTTAACCTGCTTTCTGGAACACGGCTCTTACTGTCATGTTGAGGTGAGTAATTGAGTAAAGGTTCTTTTTCTTAGCTGACTCTATACATCACCTTGCTTGCTTAGCCTTTCTGTTATAATTGAGCATTCCAGAATGTGTTGCCATTTCACTCAGCGCTTACTTAACATAACCTGCCCTAACTGTATCTATCATGCTATCACCATGACAACTGTTGTCAAGGAAAAACATTTTTTCTACCTTGAGTGCCAGTGTGTCCTAAAATTTCACAAGTAGAACTTAAAAACAAACAATCATTAATCTCCTGTACAGACTAATAGATATGAAGCCATAATAGATGGCAGATGGCAGTACTGGAAGAAGAGTTAAGTCTTCATCCATCATTTATTAATGTGATTTAACACAAAGCCAAAGCAAGTTTGTTTATTTGTTTGTCATTTACTTGCAGCACTACTGCGGTTCAAGGGAAGCTATGCTCACCCCTCCTGACAACAAATTCCAAAACTCATCTGTACCTGTCTAAGGAGTGATTTATGTATCGCCTACAAGCCAAATTCAGGAAAAGCTTGAATGCTATGTAAAATAAACACAGAATGAAACTGTCTTATTAATTAATCCCATTATTCAGAATAGAACATAGAAAACATATCAAACATCTGAACTAAGAAAATGAATCTATGTAAGAGAAATCTTGGCTAAATTCGAATTTGTACCAAAGACGTCGGGATGGAAGCAACAAAACATGGAACTTAAAGAACCAGCTGAAGGAACATTAGGTTCATTTCTGACTGGTTGCACCAGCATTATGATGTAAAAAAATGACAAAGACGAGCCATGACTATTGATTAGCAAGAATCCTTCAGCACATAAAAATGTAACAACATTCCTTTTCCCAAAGTCCAGCAGGTAGTTTCCAGATGTTCACGGAGTTTTTTTGAAAGGAGAGGAGATGGTCTGGCATAACCTTTCTGAGATCTCGCACAGCTATCAACGTCAAAATGAGCATTTCCTCAGTTTTAAACTTTGATTTCACTGAACTGTTTTCACTCGCCTGTTGTCAACAAAATATGAGTATGTGAGATTTTCACATACTTGCATCCTGTTGTTATTTACACATCACAGTGTCCCAGCTATTTAAAATTGGCTTTGTTTGTTATTGCTGTTATTACCTCACACTAGTCAGGAACAATGAATAGCAAGGTTTTTAAAGCCCTTTATGTATTTTAAATTTCTTAATATGGTGTCAAAAATCTGTGTTGGTTTTAGTCATAAGCCACAACTTTCAAGACACAACGCAACGTTTGCCACTGGTTTCACCCAGCAACAGTCAGACGCCTCCAGCAGCCTCTGCTTGGGGGCAGGAATGCACATTTTTCATTGGTAGCTGGAAGTTCGCAAGTCATCACCGATCAGTCTCTAGGCCTGTGTGACTGAAGTCTAAATAAAATATTTACAAATAGACAAATGAAAGATGAATTATGGAAACCACTTTATCACCCTGACAACATATGGGCTAGAAATACAACACAATGAAATGGAGAAGCATGCTGCAAGTAGTACAACAAGGAAAGTGTTTCCAAGCTTAACAAAAAAGCTATGTTACTCCAGCGAGGTGATGTCGTGTGTCCAGCAGATATTTGCATTTTGCTTATTTGGTTACGCTTCAAGTATTTGTAGCTCATGTGTGTTTGGTTGTGTGTGTATTTGGAGCTTAGATGTTGTTTTTTGTTTAGTGCCCAGTTTATTTAATGGAAGAGATTAACTGGAGAATGAATTCTGCAGAATTTTAGCCTTCATCCAGTCAAGAATGTGAAATTAAAGGAAAGCAGATGAAAAGTCACCAAAATCAGGAAAATATGTAAATATTTGACATTATGGTCTTATGTGCCATAAGACCATATAATGTTACAATCATACAGCGGAAAAATGTCATACTATTGGGAAATTGAAAAATTAGCGTTGACCTGCAGGCTTAAACGTGGCAAAAACAGCCGAGTTGGATAATTATCACAGAGACGTGAGTAGCTGCATTTCACTGCTCTGCACTTTTTTAAATTATGCATCATTTTGCATGCTTCTCCTCGTTCCCTGTTAGACAGAATCAAAAATAGTGCATCACAGGTTCAAAGAATCAGTGGATGCCCTGGGGTGATTTAATGGTAAACTGGTTACTATGCATCCATATTTGGGCAAAGATATTGAACTGGATGATTCACTGTCGAGATGGTCTATGAAATTTTCATACTGCTTTCACCAAGTGCAGTGATTGGTTACTTTTCCTCCACCAATTACACAGAAATGGAAGCATTGGATGGAGCAGATGCATGCTGTTTTGTCTCTCTCTCCCTCCCTCTCTCCTAAATCCTAAAATTGTACATGCAGGATCTTTCTCGAACCACATGCGAGCATACACATGAATATGTAAATTTGAATGAATGCGCATTAGTACCCTACAAACAGAATTCTGATAATAGAGCACAAATATCAGACTATAAATGTCTGAAAATTAATGAAATGAAAGGTAAATTTGTTAAACTTATGATGAATGGGTGACCTTTCCGAGTTATATCCCTCCTCTTTCCTAATGATAACCATGTCATTCATGGATGGAGAGAAGTTTAATTAACTTGTTTTTTCCCCACACGTGGATCATACTTTTATTGATAACACCAAGCGTCATGCAATGGGTGCAATGGAAGCAAGTTTGCTAACCATTTGGATCTCAGGTTGCTTTAAGCCGCTCCGTGTGAAGTTTGCATGTTTTCCCTGTGTCGGTGCTCGGGCTTCTCCCTACAATCCAGAGATGCCCATTAGGTTTATTGGATGCATCAATGTAAGGTAAATAAAGCACTTAAGTGCACAGAAAAAAAAGATGAACATCCTCGTTGCATGATATTCTTTGAGTGCACAATAAGATTAGAAAACATCACTAATAAAGACAATCCAGTGCATAAGAAGGATAACTAATCATATGATATAAGGTATAAAGACTAAAGACACAGTCAGTGGTCAAAGTGGGTCTAAAGTAAGTCTTGGATTACTCAGAGCTGGTAGCTGAAGGTATGGTAGCTATGTGATGGAGCCAAAGCAGCACTTGCACACAGTAACGTCTTTCATTTTCATGCAAGAAGACCACTGGTCATAATTATTTATAGAGCTAGGATTCAGTATATTTTTAAGTTCAGTTCTGCTGCAGATCAGATCTCAGTCCTCAAAATGTATTAACAAATTTAAAGACTAAAACAAGAAATATAAGCCATGCATATGTACATGCTCTTGGTCATTTGTAAAGTAGTTGGTCTAAAATGTTTCCCTCTCCTATGTTAGTGAATTATATTCACAATACATTTTATATAACATAGAAGCAGCTGATATGGGTATATTCACTCTGCATTCACTCCACATTGGACAACATATCACATTCTGTTTGTCACTGTTAGCACTGGCTCAGCAGAATGAGAGAATACAAGAATAGTGTCATTTCTTGCTTTTTATTCTCTAAGGTAAATTTTCAAAATAGATTCTTATCTTATGAAGATCCTTCTAATCTGGTTCCTGTCCTACACTGAAACACAGTCTATGTAATACTGTGTGTGGGAAACTGTTGGTGCTACCATTATATCATACAGAAAGCAGACATGGATTAGTGTGAGAGACAAATAAATCCTATCTTAAAATCAAACTCCTGCTCTGGAGAGACACTGGGGACTATTTCACCAGTGTCAGTGTCAGATGAGCTAGGATACTAAATGTTTGTGAGGACAGTTTTTTGTATGTGCTGTTCACTGGACTCATTTCCATGTATTGTATACCTGCGCTGCCAGTGAATCTAAACTTGACAGTGGACACCGTGATGCCAAGAAGTGGCCCCTCCCTTTCGGGGCTAAAGCCTTACTTGGCTTTTCATTAAATATCTCTGAACCATCAAATAGAATTGAGCCATTTCCTTTTTTGTGTTGTTGTTGTCCTAAAACAAGGCAGAACAAACTAACTCACAGTGTTATCTCGCCCTGAATCGCCTGTTGTACATTTGCTTGAAGGCATTGGTTTCCTCAGGGGATAAACTCGGTGATGGACAAGAACATTGCCACCAAATCATCAAAGCACCATAGCAAAGAGTGCAGCACTTTTAACATGAAGGAAGACTTTATAAAGGCTCATCAAGTGAAAATATATTCTCCCTAATCCAGCTCCAACTGGGTTAAGGAAGGTGTGCAGTCAATAGAGGGCCCTTAGAAGTGTAGTTATCCACAAATGTGAGTACATATCCAACTGTGTTACCTCTGCTGGTCTGTAGAATATTGATGAACAATGCAATTCCATTAAAAAGGTGCTAATACATTTGAAAAATATATATCCTTCTTTCAATAATTGTCACAGTACCTCTTTATGTATTTATTTATTTTCAAATCATTTTTGTCTTTGGTGTGATCCTTTGATCCATTACTTACCAGAACACACACACACACACACACACACACACACACACACACACACACACACACACACACACACACACACACACACACACACTATTTGAAAATGGTCACATTGTGGACCACACAAAAAGTAATTGGAAGTCAAACGTTTAGACACACTTTCCCATTTAATTCTTCGGAGGAGCCCCAAATAACTTTGCATATTTATGGCATTTTTGTTCATGCAGCTCCAGGTCATGTTGTGCTTTTCTAAACAGAGACGACCTAAAAACAGAATTAAGGCCAGAAACTTGAACCCCTCCTATTATCCCTGGTTCACTGAAACCAGTGGACCATTTCATATGTAAATCCAACAATAAGTGTTATTTACAGCAATTATTTCCTATTATTATTATTATTTCTTATGTTATTATTGCGGTCTAACTTTATGACCACAATAACATAATTATTAATTAATAACTTAAAATTTTAAAAAGAGGAAAACAAAACAACAAAAATGGTGATATTAGTGGTTATTTATAAGAGTGAAGGGAAGTGAGAGAGTCAGAATCCATAATGCCACAAAAGCTGTAAAAAAAAAAAACAATAACATGTATTTAGGATATCTCCAAAGTGTCACAGTCACACACAATGATGGGCTGACCCTGTCTCACTAATCAAACACAAATGAACAAAAGCTAAACGTTCTTTATTATGATATCGAGTTTTCATTTTCCATCTGGTTTCTAAATACTGACAGATTTTGTTTTAGTTACTCTGCTGGGGGTGAAAATAAAGAGATCACAAAGGACACAGAGAGAGGAAAATCCAAGAAAATTAAGAGAAATTCAGGGTGAGACTACTGCAGCACAGAGGCCCACCCTCCTGTGAATAAGATTATGACATTAGAAAGGTCTGTAGGTTTGCACTGTCCACACAGGAAGCTAAGAATTGTACCTTTATCACCCTCAGTCAGTATTCTGCATCTAAAAATACTGTGAATATCAGAATCTGTGTTACACAGTTTCTCCTTATAATGAATCCAGTGGTGTGTGACATTTACAGACAGGACTAGCAAACAGAATTTAATATCCAAATAAGGATGTGTGGTTCTTTCCATTTGTACTCTTCTTTCTTTTTTCCTCTGTGTTATTTTACCTCCAAGCAAACATTATCCTTGGTTGACCGTGAGCTCGTGTGTGTGCATGTGTGTGTAATGCAGTTCAAAAGCAGTAGCAGTCAAAGCCCTCCTGCTGAGTGTGTCAAACTAAAAAAATCTCTCTGAACTGCGAATTAACAGCATCTCCATATCGTTCCTCTTTCGTCTGCTCTGTATCACCACTCCTCCTATTCTCCTTTCTCATAATTATCTTGTCTTTTCTTCTGACCCGTCTCCCTCGCTGGTTATCATCTCCTCAGTTCTGTACCTGCTTTTGTTGTCTCATCTCGTGTCATTGCTGCTCGCCTTTCTTCTTTGTCTGCCTTCTCCTTGTTGATTACTTTTCTTCATTTCAACCTTCACCCAGCTCTTTTTTCCTTAATCATCAACTCTGTCCTCTGTTTTCATCAATTTATCTTTTCTCTTTGGTTTTCAAAAGGACCAACCTTTGGTTCGCTCTTACAAGATCTTCCATTTTTTGCTGGCTCAGGCAAAAGTTGGTCCTTGTGAGAGGATTGCGGTGACTTCTCTGTTAGCCTTAAATGATACTGTGAGACACAAGTATTGTGTCATGTTACACAGCTGTCACACAGGAACCACCACAGCAAACCAGAATTAAATACTGAGCATCAGTCCACAGATTGTTGGACCTTCTGCACTATATGCGGAGTTGGCTAACTGGGTGCAGGCTGAGAAATGACTTCTTTTGCTTTCTATATCTGCTGTTTCAAAGTCCTAGGACCCATTTCCTCCACCAATCAGATGTTTTACCACTACCCTCCACTGCTCAGCTTTCGAATTTAAAAAAAATATTTATTTAATTAGAGCCTTGCAACACTGACCTAGTGACCTAGAAAGGATGTACTCTCCCTGTAGCCCTATAACAATTAGGATGGGATTCAGCTCCTCATGGCTCTGCACAGCGTTAGCAGAGATGGATGGCTGGAGTGATGTTTACTTAAACCAAGACCAACAACGTGCAGATCCGTCTCATGCATGAGTATGTGACCCTAAATGAAACCAGTGTATTTGTGGTGTCAAGAAAACAACAAAATATCTCAGTGTTTTAACAGCTCAGTCGAACAGTGAAAAAGTCACCAACGAATGCAATCTAGTTTCTTTTTTTCCATTCATGGGCACAAATTGTTATGTTTGTTGTGCGTCAGTGAGCACATTTGTAAGTGATCTATTTCAATAGGAACTGTTTTTGGAGTTAGAAGCATGAATTTTGTCCAAAAAAGTTGTTTTTAATAAACCTAACCAAATGACACATTTTACATTAATAGCATATTTACAAGAGCCGCGAATGATGTGTGAAAATCTGATATGTGTCACTTAAACTAGTGTCTGTTGTGGCAACATGATGTGCTGCACCACCAACCCATTCATGCTCTGAATCCTTATTTTTGACTTTTAAAAGTTGTGCTCAGACACCTGGAAAATGTGTTTTAAGGAACTGCTGAAGAAAAAATTTAAAATTTGTGTCCACAAGCACAAATCAGTAGAGTAGGTTTCCACGATTTGACTTGAAATGTTGTGTGACTGGGTCAAGTCAAGTCAACCATGTGCAGTGGTACAGTACAGAGTGAAAGGAGACAACGTCCCTCCAAGATCATGGTGCTACCTGTGACAGACGTCAACACAGGACGACATAAAGTGCAAGTGTGCAAAACACCAAAACAAAGACAGACAGAACGATACAGACACACAACAGGGTAAAAGGCTGAGCATTGTGCAAAAACTGACTTGGTGTATGAAGGTGTGTGTGTGTGTGTGTGTGTGTGTGTGTGTGTGTGTGTGTGTGTGTGTGAGTCCAGTAGGAGGAGTCTGATGGCTTGGGGGAAGAAACTGTCTCACAGTCTGGCAGTGAGACAATGAGTGTACAAAATGTGCACGATACCGTCAGAAGCAATGGCAACTAGGATGCGCTGTGGGAACGTGAATAGATGGGGGTAACACGGTGCACAATTTTAGACAGCAACAAACTGGAGTGAGACACAAGGAGAGACGTTAGTGTGACCGGTGCCAGCCAGCTAACAGTGACATCTTTCAGTTGTGACAATTTGGCCTCCTCACCCGCATTCTTCCATTCAATTCAGTGTGAGGAGCGCTGCAAAAGATCCCGTGTGTTTGTCTGTATAAGAGAATATTTCAAATACATTTTACAGAATATTGCTGTTATTTTTAAATACAGAAAATCGTTCAATAAAATTATAGAATAAACATTTCTAATGTAGAATAACATGAAAAACCTGCAAATGTAAATAATCAATTCAATCAGAGAACTTTTTTTTTTTACGTAAAATGATTATATCTGTAACTATTCATTTCAAATATGTAAAATGTGAGGCAATTGTTTTTGTTAAGAAATGTAGAATAAATCTTTTTCTTTTGTCTTTTCTTTTGAAACTGGTTTTTCTGTCTACAAGAGGTGCTCTTCTTGATGTGTCTGCAGACTCAGGGAGGTTTAATGTACAGTACTGTGTGAAGTTTGTTTTTGAGATGTTTTCCATTATAGTTCAGCTTTATTTGTATAGTGCCTAAAATTCCATTTGGCACAACAAATTGTTTAAATGAAAATAATTCTCTTTGCTGGTTTACGGAATCAAATCTTGAGAACAGGAAGTAACAGAGTTATCATTATAAAGCTAAATCTCATTCATCCTCAAATGTATTCCATTTAACCGCAGTGTGAGGGGATAAATGTTTATATATTGTAAAGACGAACATTTATATAAAGGAGCAGACATTTTAAATTTGACAATATTTGTAAAGATGTATATTGCCAATTTAGTAATGCTGTATTATAGCACTGTTATCATAATGTCAAAAAAGTCATGGTTATTTTTTCATATTAAGTGTAACTCATTTAAGGTTAATATCCA
Source organism: Simochromis diagramma (assembly GCF_900408965.1). Classification (NCBI taxonomy): domain Eukaryota; kingdom Metazoa; phylum Chordata; class Actinopteri; order Cichliformes; family Cichlidae; genus Simochromis; species Simochromis diagramma. Next base: position 954,026 of record NW_024387304.1, on the reverse strand, counting down.
TGAAATACAAATGACTTTGCGTAAAGTCACGTCTGCATAATATGTTTGTAATGGATGTGATTTATAATTAACAGATCATTGCAAGTGCAAAAATAACAACATAAATATTTTTACGTTATATGTAGTAAAACCTTTTTCAACAGGACAGATGTTTTTAATACACAAAATATGAATAGTTATTCTATTTAACTGTAAACTCATATATTAATTTTACAGCAATATTATGACTTTTTTGAGTGGTATATCACTAATATTACATTTTCACATAAATTTCCAAAAATAAAATCCAAATAATAACAGTAATCTTCTGGGTACTAACAGAAAAGGGGCTAAAGTGTCCCCACTAGTCTTTGGAAGCTCTGACGAGCCTAAAACTAATGTCATGTCTTTAAATTGTGCTTCTTCAATTTGGCAGCTAAATTGTGGGAGACATTCATGCATTACAGCTTTAAATGAAGTCATCTTATACTAGATAACAACTGGAGAATTTTGTCATAGGGATTAAATATTATCTTTTTACAGAAACTTCACCTTCTGCTTTTTTCACCTGACATTTTACTTCCTATTTCTGATAGTAAGGAAATTAAAGTCGAATCAAATGAAAGTCTTTGGTAAGTGATCAAGTTAAAAATGTAGTGCTGGCCTCTCAGATATTGGAACACAACTTCATGCATATAAACCAAAGATACTAGCCTTTTTGGACATGTTCCTTCAGCGTTTACAGGCTTACTATCATTCTAAAATATGTGAAAGACAGTAAAAGTACAACAAGAGCATAAGCTTTACAGAGCTTACTGTCAGCATAACTGTCTGCTTTCCACAAGGATATGCTTCATGTCACTAGTCTACTTGTCAGACTAAAAGAACATAAGGACATGTTTCAGGTTGGCTTGTGGCTCTGAAGTCTTACAAAATCATCAGAAGGAACACGTGTGATTATCTTGGTTTCATATGGAAACTCACAATAACAACTCCAACAAGCCTAAAACTGAAAAAACCATCGAAAAAGTTGTGTATGATATTGTCCTAACTGTTAATTTCATTTTATATGTAAGCTAAAATTCCTTTGTGAACATGAGTCTCTTTGTGGTAATTTTGCTTCTTTCTTTTGTTACTTTGTTTTATTGTGCGTGCTTTCAGTAATCTGATATTGTACTGCTCATTGATACAGTATGCTAATGCTATATTTGAACAAGAAATAGGTACAAATTTTTAGCATTGCAATACGAAATATTTGACTTTGTATTGATCACTTTATGGATTAATGTTAGTGAACTGAGGGAGAGGGAAACAAAGTGCAGCATCTTAACATAAATACTCCTATTTTATTTATTTATGTTTCAGGGTTAATATAGCTAACTTAATTCAGTTCAATTCAGTTTTATTTATACAGCACCAAATCACAACAACAGTCGACATATTGTAAAGTAGACCGTACAGTAACACATACAGAGAAAAACCCAACAATCATATGACCCCCTATGAGCAAGCACTTTGGTGACAGTGGGAAGGAAAAACTCCCTTTTAACAGGAAGAAACCTCCAGCAGAAACAGGCTCAGGGAGGGGCGGGGCCATCTGCTGCGACCGGTTGGGGTGAGAGAAGGAAGACAGGATAAAGACATGCTTGCATTCCCATGACATGCATCATGGGAATCCCCTGGCAGCCTACGTCTATTGCAGCATAACTAAGGGAGGATTCAGGGTCACCTGGTCCAGCCCTAACTATATGCTTTAGCAAAAAGGAAAGTTTTAAGCCTAATCTTAAAAGTAGAGATAGTGTCTGTCTCCTGAATCCAAACTGGAAGCTGGTTCCACAGAAGAGGGGCCTGAAAACTGAAGGCTCTGCCTCCCATTCTACTTTTAAATAGTTAGTTACAGTGGGTAACTAACGCACTTAGTTAAAGTGTGTTACCAAACACACTTACTTTAACTATTGTAAATGTTTTATTCAAAGCTCAGTTGTAAAAACATAAGTGATATATGTATATGCTTTTTGAAAACACAACTGTTACCACTGTGATTACCATCTTTTAAATCAAACCATTATCTTTTCCTATGCCTGCCCAGTTTCCAAATGAATTAAAACCTAAGAAAATACTCATTTGGTCCACTTCCCATTTTTCCCTCTTTAAAATGGAAGAATTTGCTCTCAGGATCCAAAACTGGGTCTAACATTGGTGCCAATGTACACTTTGTACATATCTCTGACGCACTCATGGCTTTGACATAACTACAGTATTTAATACTCCACTTCATCAGAATGAGAGTAAGGTCAGTTGTCATTTTTGAATAGATAAATGGCAAAAGTAACATTTTAAAAGACATTTTGTGACATTAAGCTCCTCAAATCTTGTCTCTATGGTTAAAGTGAACTGTAAATAAAAAGAATGTCTTCAAGTTTGATTTCACATTTAAATTGATAGAAAAAGGCTTAATGGAGCAACAGAAAGTTATATTAAGGTAAAACAGTGTGCCATACAGCAGCATATTCACAGTCGCTATCACTATGGGTGTCTTTACAACCAAAAAGATGATCAAAGTAAATGCAGAGGCTTGAAAACATTAAGGTGCTGAGTAGAAATGATTCAAATCTCATTGGAGCCTCAGTATTTACACTTTGTAATCTCCCTGGTAATTCACACGCTTTCATGAAAAGCAGGCTCTATGAATGATGAGCCGCATTCAGTGAGAGAAACAACCATAACTAAAACCATCACAGCCTCTGTTTCTGTCTGTAAATCTATCAGAGCAGTCAAACTGAACTCAGTTTGGAGTTTTATCTGCTCGAATTATTTAAAAGTAAGATTATTCCTCTGGTGCAGTCCTTAGTTTGATTATTACATATATCTTACATCATGTGTGTGTCTCCATGTGTCTAGTTGCCTTGAGAATATGACAAATAGAGCACCTCTATGCAATAGCTCTCTGCACAGAAGAAGCTGGTAAGTCAGAGATTCTCCATAAAATATGAATATTTCATGGTAAAAAATTCAAGTCAAACACTGCATCTTCAGTGTGTATGTATGTTTCCATGCACAGTAATGCCCAAACCACAGTCCTCTTATTGAAACCATTGAGTTTCACTACTCTGCTTTTCTTTAAAATGTTTTCCAAGCTTAAATGTCAGAGGAGGAAATTCATTTCTACAGGCAGATACAGATATATCCATCCAGAAACAACTTTACACAGACCGACAAATCATGGCCGAAGAGTAAGGTCAGTTGTAGAGGCCGATGTAGACTCTTAGTTAGTAGAGTCAGTGTCCACATCTGAGACCTGACATGGTCTGCCCACATTCAGGTCCAGACCAAAAAGGCTAGGCAGGCTAATTGGGTACCAATATGTTTAAACATCTGAATGCAATATCAATATTAATTATTAATGCAATGGTAATGATGATGATTATTAACAATAGCAGCAAAATATTTCTCTAATCCCCACAGCCTGTATTACCTTCGACAACTGAGGAAGTTCAGGGTCTCGCCAGAAATCCTCAGGATTTTCTATGCAGGTACTGTGGAGAGCATCCTCACACAGAACATCCTGGTCGACCAAAAAGCTCTTCAGAGAGTGATCCGTTTCAAAAACCGTAGAGTCAAGGGTGGTGCTAGGGGACACATTTATGACACATTTGGCTGTAATAAGATTTTTATAAAGTAATCAAAGTGAACCTAAAAGTTATGATTAGTTTTAAATCTAATATGCTATAATTCACTACATTTTCTCACAATTACAGAAGGGTGGTGGTTGGTGCTGTTGCCTCATGGCAAGAAAGTTCAGGTGTTCGAAGACACCATTTGGCCAAACACCTCACTGGTGGGGAGGGAACATGAGAGCAGGAGGTGAAGCTGTACTTACTACATATAGTTGATGTTATTTGATTGAGCGGTTTTGGAATCAGTGTCCTGGCCTATAGTAAGAGGTGTTATCTATCTATCTATCTATCTATCTATCTATCTATCTATCTATCTATCTGTTTGTGTGTGTGTGTGTGTGTGTGTGTGTGTGTGTGTGTGTGTGTGTGTGTGTGTGTGATACAGAAGGTAACGTTTGATACAATTTAATATTTTTAGATGCCGAACAGCAACAAGATAAAATATTGCGTAGTGTCTATACTGAGATATATCAGACTGGACTGTGTGCACATATGTATGCACATGCAGTGTATACACTGCTGTTGGTAACTGTAGAGTCTGACAACAGCTGGAAGGAATGACTATCTGAATTTCTTCTTCACATAGTGAGTTTAACAGACTGTAACTGAAGGAGCTGCTCGGTGCTGTGCAGGGAGGTGTTATCTAAAAGGGGCGAAAGCTTAGCCACCATTCTCCAATCACTGCTGCCTCTACTGGGTCAAAGGGCTAGCCCAGAAAAAGCTGCTTGTCTTGATGAATCTGTTCAGTTTTTTTTCTGTCCCCAGTGGATGTACTGCACCTCAACAATATAAAAGATGGTTGATGCCACCACAGAGTAATAAAAGGTCTTCAAGTGCTTCCCCTGCACTTTAAAAGGCCTACCCCTCCCCAGCACACATCCTGCTGTGTCCTTTCTTGTAAATAATATTTGTGTTGTTAGTCCAGACCAGTTTATTCAGCAGATTAACACCCAGGTACTTGCACAAGTCCACCGTCTCAATGTCCATTTACTGAATGTTCACTTGTGCAAGTGTTTGTTCCTGCTAATGTACATTTCCTAATCATTTTATTTCACGGGCGCAATTAAATTCCTCACACAGAAATTCAAGTACTTGCACTCGTAGAACTCAGCAGCCACATACACAAAGGAACCATTGCACACGTGAGAGTGTCTGCTGTGAAAGCGCTGCTGCAGTTTCACGCTCGTGCGGGGAGCTCTTTGTGCTTGCAGAGGAATCCTGGTCGTGCAAATCAGCTGACTCTTCACCGTTTGGCGCCGGAGCCCAAAGGAAGAGGGGCTGGTCATTTTGATGGACAGTTTAGGGTACTGCGTTAGCCCAAGTTACACTGTTGCAGCAAGCGCAGTTTTAAACCGTATGTGTTTACAGTGTGGAGGACCAAATTTGAGAAGTTATTGTTTTATGTGTGTTTGTGCGACAGCTGCTGAGTTCTATGCATGCACTATGCTGAATTTATCAGTCAGTATTTAAATTGTGGACGTGGCAATAGGTACCTGCAATAAAATGATTTGCTCAGATTATGTTTTTTTCTCACATGCAACTTATGACATAAAAATAAATCCATAAAGGACCAGCCTTTCCAGCTTCCCCATGATGTGTGAAGTCAGACTGTAGCTGCTGAGGTCTAAGGTTTGTTGGTCGCTGCAATAATTGAGAATCCTGAAGCTGAGGCCATCTAGACCCACTGCCTTCCTTATATAGCATATATATAATCGTGGAGCGAGGTTAGGGATAACTACGAATCATTGTGGGAATATATAACTGCCATTTAAGTGAACAGTGTTTTAAGTGTCTTTATCTAGTGTTTGTAGCTTAATTGATAACATATCGTCCAGGCCTTGTATTTTGTATTTTTGGTTTTACCTAAGATATTAACAGCTGATTTAACACTACAAAACATGGGAGTGCTGTATATAATTTACATCGTTTATGTTGCTTTCATCACAAATAAAATGCATAAAAACATGCTTTCAAGGTAAGTATTTTCCTTAAATATTTGCACTGTTCAATAAACAAAAAAAATGAGTCTGTTGTCTCATGCTGTAAATCTCTGAGAGAAAGATTTTTCTATCACAATCACTATGAAAACAAAAACAGGAAACAGTAAAAAGAGTTAAATCCCTCAGTATTTAACAACACACTTTGTCCTTGCTTAGTTTTCCAGTGCTGGATCACAGCAACTGAAACTTCTCTATGTAGAAACTTAAACAGATGCTAACCGACAGCAGTTATTTGTTTCTTTGTCATGTGAGCTCTGATTCATTTTTCATGTCACAGCCATAAAAGTCAACTTCAGAAAAGTACAGTAGTTGTCTAAGACAATAAAGTGATCAAAAATATGAAGTAGACCTATCATTTGATAAAACGTGTAATGTTAAAAAACACATTTATATTTTATTTTTAGTTTTCATTTTATGATCTAAAAACATTTGATAATAAAAATTGTAATGAACCAACAGAATCTACCCTGAGGCTTTCTTTAAGGGCCACACAGCTTTACTCTTAGTATCGCAGTTTGAATCTAAATCTTGAGAGAGAATACGAGCTTGTCTTGTCATGTTGGTGAGGTTGTTATACTTGTCCCTCTGTTTATCTGTCTGGTTGTCCTTCTCTGTCCTGGGAGATGTGTAAGCTTGAGAGGCTGTCATTAACTCCCATATCTTGTGTCTCTCCTTCCCATCTTCCCCTTTGTCTAAATCCCAAGCATGGACAGAGCTAGACTTGTCAGCTACATAAAGTCACTTGTTAGGTTCCTGTTTAATCTCACCCCCCAGTGAGGTGAGCCTGTGGTGTTTGTTTGTACTGACTGACAGCTTTTCATGGATCAATAACCCAGCTGTTGGCTTCAGGGTGGTACCAAGTTGAGTTTATCTCAGACCAGTTATAATAACTCTGAAAAATGACTACAGCAACTAACTTATTGTCTCTCTCCTGGCATCACATGACCCTTCACCCTATGGTAGCTGGGAGGAGGATCCAGCCCTTCGTGACCCTAGATTAGTCTTTTCTGTTTTTCTGAACAGAGACCTCTGATGTTGTGCAATCCACCGGAACCACTCTTCCACTTCCAGGTTGGGTTACAGCTCCCGCTGCTTCCATTATCACTGGGACCACTTTGGACTTTTTCTTTTACTTCCAGTCACCTTGTTTGTGTGCTCCTTCTTTTCCAGTGCTCCTTCTTCTTGATGACTCTGTCTACTGGGATGGCTACATCTATCATAACTGGAGTCTTCTGCTCCTTGTCAACCATGACTCTGTCTGGTTGGTTGGCCAGCAGATGCTTCTCTGTGTGGAACTCGTAGTCCCACAAGATGTTAGCTTTGTTCTTTTCAACCACCTTTGGTCATGTCTTCCACTGGGACTTAGAGACTTAGGCTACGTTCACACTGCAAGCAAAAGCGCATCAAATCCGATTTTTCTGACCCTATGCGACCCATATCCGATCATGGTGTGACAGTGTGAACGGCACAAATCCGATATTTTCAAATCCGATCTGGGTCACTTTCGTGTGTGGTCCTGAATCCGATACATATCCGATGTTTTAGAAAGCGACTGCTGTTTGAACGGTCATGTCGCATTAAATCCTTCTTTTACGTCACTGACACAAGACAGACGCCAATTATCAGCGCCGGAGAAGACATGGTGAACGCTTCCTGGCCATCCAGTGTAGATGTCAGTGAAACTGTTGGGAAGACAACGTGAACATTTTATTTGTTCTGTATAATCTGCAGATTCTGACAGAAATCTGCAGCTATCCTTTGAAGCACCGCTCCTCTAAAACAGCAATAAGGATCATTATTAGGTTATTTACATTATTATGTAAATAACAAAATAACTTAAAGCAAAAATTGGGAAACATAAAATCCGAAGTCTTTATATTAAGGGCCATCAGTCAAACAATACTGTTCGGTCTGGGTCTAAACAGAGCGCGTTGTGTGTGACGTCTTCTTTTGCGCATGTGGGCCGCATTGAGCGTTCACACTAGAGCGCGTTTGCTGTCGCATTTTATTTGTAGTGTGAACAAGCAGACAAAAAAATCGGATTTGATCAAAAAATCGGAATTGAGTATACCCAGGTACTTGCAGCTGATCTGTATAACTGCTATTCTGCCTTCTGGCAACTCCAACCCTTCAGTCTGGGCACACTTATTCTATCCAAATGAGATCCGAATGTCCTCACTGTAGACCCAGGTGAGATGGATAGCAGCTGGGACATTGCTTCCCCTTGGTGATAGTCAACACTCAATGGGAACTTGTGCAGTTAGCTTCAAGTTGGCCTCTAGTATTGTTTTCCACAGTCCCATTGATTTCCTGTGGATAGTACATGTGCTCTATCAGTCTTGTAAAGTCCCAAGCACGTCGGTGTCGATGTATGGGCATTGAGTTGGAGGCTTTCTTGTAATCAGTTCAGGTGATGGTCAGGTTGGTCTGCCTCATGTTAGAGTTCTGGTGTGCTGTTCTGTCAACAAGGTGCTGGTGCCTGTAGCCGTTGGTGTTATTTCCATTGTCCTTCTGAGTAGTGCTCATCTATTGATTAGTGTACCTACTCAATGTCTAAGAGAAGCTTCCATGCTATGTAATCTCCCCTTCTTTTCACCAACAATCTGATTACCTGTCTTTCTACCAGGTAATTGGCCTCTACCTGTGGGGAGGCATGCATTCACCTGGTACTTTGAAGTTTCAAGTTGTTGACTGTGTGTTGACTGTTGTTCTGGGAAGTTGTTGTGATCTGCTTTTAGGTCCACCAGATGCTTGGCATTGGTGTTGTGTGACGCCTCTTTCTCCCAGATCTTCTAGTATTGCTAGGTCTGCCCTTGTATTATTATTTCCTCATAGGTGAGAGTACACCCTTGACGATTCTTTTTTTTTTTTTTTTTTTTTTTTTTTTTGCGCCTGTCCCGTTTGGCTCTTTTGCCATCAGAATTGTTGTCTAAAGGCAAAGAAAGATGCCCAACGGATTTACTTTACCAAATTGACCATCTCAGCCTTGCCGTAATGGTCCATTTGATTCACCTTTTATTGTTTATGTTATTTTCACTTACTGAATACGGGAAAGACTTGACTGGGGGAAAGAAGGGGAGAAAGAAAGAGGGAAAGAGAAACAGCGGAGAAGGGCAAAAGACAAACCAACAGAATGGGCAGAAAAAGAAAGAAAAAAAATGCATATATCGATCACCTGCTGAGAAAGAAAAAAGAAAACAAGCAGAAGAGAACAAGAGTAATAGAATAAACAACATCACAATGATATATGGGAATATGACAGTAAATACTAAATATTAAACATTATTGTGCAGCACATAAGATCAACAGAACACAGTGTGCTTTGAGGTAGGAGCCAAAAAGGGTGTAGTTTGTGGGTGTGATCACCCGTGTGTACACCTGTGAGCATGGACGCGCTTGTTTTTTTTTTTTTTTTAAAAGGTTCCTTCGTGTAATGATCTGCTAGAGGGTGTGGGGGGGCCACAGCCCCGTCCTCCAGGGCATGAAGCAGGTATGGAGGAGATCAAAACTCCAGACATCCAGAGGCCCCCAGAACACAAGAGACCAAGGAAGACCAACAGAGGGGCAGCCGCGCCACTGTCCCAGAAAGAGCTGAGGAGAGTCCCAGATGAGGGCTCACTCAGCAGCCGCGGAGCAGAAGCCAGGGGGAGTTGCAGTGACGCGCCCGTGAGCTCCGCCGGCAGCCAGCCGTGCCTGAGTGACCGAGCCCCAGGCCGAGAGGCCGGGGGCACCCCACCTCCGAAGTGGCCTGAGCGAGCCCCAGGCTCCAGGCCCCGATAAGCGGCCGCCAAGGAGTGAGCTGGTGTGTACCTGGACGCCCATCCCCGGACACAAAGAACCACCAACGCACCGATGTCTGAGGGAGTCCGCCACTGGCAGGGGAAGTGGTGGTAGGGGGAGATAGGCCTCCAAACCTTGGAGGGCCTAAGATGTCCCCAGAGAGGTGGCGCCTGACAACCAACCTGACATATAGACACAGAAATACAGGCACAGACATATACAAACATCCATTCCCACCCTCATGCTCTCATATGCACTTACTCCACACTCAACCAACGTGGAGACAGACATAAAGAGATGCTGTACACACGATCACACTCCCCAAGCATACTCTACAAACCGGGTCTAGGTACCCTTGCCCCTGGAGGGGGGAACTGCACCCAGACCCAGGTGGTGTTACCCTTTTCCCTGCGGTGGGGGGAGGCAGACCGCCCCGACTCCGCAGCAGCAGGGAGGCCCCACACTCCAGACCGCAGTCGGACGGCCAACTCCTCCTCCTAGCCCCCCCGCTCCAGCAGGTCGCAGAGAATGGGGGTGAGAGAAGACTCCAAACCTCCCTCCACCCGCTCATTGTAGTGTTGATGCATGTGTGTTCTAAGGTGCATTTAAAACCCAGGAGGGCATGGAGCTACCTGCCAGAGAGCAGCAGGTAAGCGCATGGTCCCTCCTGCTAGCCCTCAGTGTCTACGTGTATTTAACATTGAGAGGTGGGCAATGACGCCAGGGGTGGGGTGTACACCCTGATGGTACTTTGGATTCCGTGTATCGTGCCCACCCCCAAGATCCTATATGTATGTGTAATGAGAGTGTGAGTAATGTGAATGTCTAAGTTGTGGGATAAAATTGAGGCAGAGGCAGCCAGAAGGGGACGGGGGTAGCCTCCTCTGCACCCTGGTGACATACCCCTACTCCAAGGTCCTGCATGTGTGGGTGGTTGTGGTGGAGCGGGAAGAGGGAGGCAGCTGGAGATGGGGAGGGAAGGAAGGGAGGGGCAAGTGACCCCTCCCTGGGGCCAGCTCCCCCGCTGACCCCAGTAGGCACCCCCATACTCCGCGACCCGCCAGGGAAAGGGGGCCCAGGCCCATCCAGACCGGGGCCCAGCGCAGCAGCGCCTCCTGGCCCCACAGAGCCCGGGACAGTTCACCCAACCCCACCACAGAGAAAACTGCACCCACCCCACCATCCACTCATCTTCCAGACTACATAAGACAATAAACACCCAGGCTGAGATCTTCCTCCACCTCTCCTGTATCTCCCCCTCCTGCAGAGAGAGCCCCTAAGGAGAGGAAAGCTCCTGCGAGATGTGACAATCTTCCCCACCAGTTGAAGAGCCCCCCAGGTGGCTCGATGCACCGGCGGCACCCTGCTCCAGGGCTGGGCCCCCATGCACCCACCCGCCCACAACCCCGGCAACACACCAACCAGGACCCAAGCCCCCGAGGCCCGGCCCGGGCCCCAGCCCAGAGACGGAGCGCCCCCAGAACCTCACGCCCATCCCGGACCCACCCAGGGGCAGCCAGGCTACCAGGTCAGTAACCCACATCCGTCAGCACAGACCCTCCCCTAGCCCCGCTGCACGCAGCCACGAGGAAACAGTCACCTGAGAGCCAACAGAGCCCCTAACCGGACATGACCGCTACCCCGGGTTGAGCCCCCCAAGGAAGATGCCTCCGGGGAACCCCCCGACGCCCTAAGCCTGTCCCTACCCCCACACCAATCACAACAGTGAAGGCGGGACCAAACTATGACCCCCCACCCCCACTAGGTGATGGAGCTGATCAAAGGAGCCCAGAGCAATTGATCTGATGTGGTGGCAGAGGCTGTATCAAGACTAATGTAATCTAATAGATAATTTCTATATTGGTTAGAATTAAGATTGTTTTTATTTTTCCAGTTCATGAGGACTGTTTTCTTGGCTATGCATAGGGCAGTGAAAACCATATGGGCTATATTCTTTTCTGAAGTGACATTATCTAAGCTGCCCAACAAATACACTAAGGGGGAAGTTGGAATGTTACATTTCAGACACTTCGATAAGTCTTCACATATCTCGCGCCAAAACTTCTGAACTGGTGGACAGAACCAAAGAGCGTGGATATAATTGTCCGGTGAATTGGTTTGGCAGTGTGAGCAGTTGTTGGTAGACGTAAAGGCCCATCTTGAACATCCGATGACCTGTATAGTGCACTCTATGTAATATTTTGTCAAGTCAAGTCAAGTCAAGTCAACTTTATTTGTCAATTCTGCCACATGTACAGGACATACAGAGAATAGAAATTTCGTTACTCTCAAACCCTAGTGATTAAAAAATGCAAATAAAATAATTAAAAAGTAAAAATTTAAATAAATACAATACAATTTTACGTATAACAAAAAAAAAGCTATGCAGTATACAATATACAATATTCAAGTAAGGAGGCATAGTAGTGCAAATAGGCAAATAGTGCAAATGGAGATTTAGTAGTATGCGGTAAGAGATAGTGTAACAACAAAGTCTTATGAGGTAATGGCAGTCCAATGCTCCACAAGTGACTGGTAACTGGTGCAGGCCAGTGAGTGAGTCAGAGAGTGTGTGTGTGTGTGTGTGTGTGACAGAGTTCAGTGAGACTGTGGAGGGGAGAGGGGGCAGAATCGGGAGGGAGTTAAGCTTCCTGACAGCCTGATGGATGAAGCTGTCCTTCAGTCTGCTGGTCCTGGCCTGGAGACTCCGCAGTCTCCTCCCTGACGGCAGCAGCTTGAAGAAGCTTTGCATTGGGTGCGTGGGATCAGCCGCTATGCAAAGGGCTTTTTTAGTGAGACGGGTGCTGTAAATGTCCTGGAGGGAGGGGAGAGAGACACCAATGATCCTCTCTGCAGCCCTCACTATGCGTTGGAGGGTTCTATGACAGGACGCATTGCAGGCTCCAAACCACACAGTGATGCAGCTCGACAGGATGCTCTCGATGGTGCCTCTGTAGAAAGTGTACATGATGGGGGCTGGTGCTCCTGCTCTTCTTAGTTTGCGGAGAAAGAAGAGACGCTGCTGTGATTTCTTGGCCAGTGCTGTGGTGTTGTACGTCCAGGAGAGATCCTCTGTGATGTGCACACCCAAGAACTTGGTGCTGCTCACTCTCTCCACAGACGCTCCGTCAATGGTCAGAGGAGCATGTTGGGTGTGCACTCTCCTGAAGTCCACAACAATCTCCTTCGTCTTCTCCACATTCAGAGAGAGATTGTTGTCAGCACACCACGTGGCCAGGCGTCTCACCTCACTTCTGTAGTCGGTCTCATCCCTGTTGCTAATGAGACCCACCACTGTTGTGTCGTCCGCAAACTTGATGAAGAGGTTGGAGCTATATGATGGAGTGCAGTCATGGGTCAGCAGAGTGAAGAGGAGGGGGCTCAGCACACATCCCTCCCCCGTGTTTAAAATGATGGTGCTGGATGTATTATTGCCGACCCGTACTGCTTGAGGTCTTCCGGTGAGGAAATCCAACAGCCAGTTGCACAGTGAGGTGTTGAGCCCCAGCTGGACCAGTTTTTGAGTGAGCTGTTGGGGGATTATAGTGTTGAATGCTGAACTGAAATCTATGAACAGCATTCGAACATATGAGTCTTTTTTGTCCAGGTGTGTGAGTGCTGAGTGGAGTGCAGTGGAGATGGCATCATCGGTTGAGCGGTTTGGCCGATACGCAAACTGGAAGGGATCCAGGGAGGGGGGCAGGACAGTCTTGATGTGTTGCATGACTAGTCGTTCGAAGCACTTCATCAGGATGGGAGTAAGTGCAACAGGACGGTAGTCATTAAAGCAGGAGGGAGATGACTTTTTTGGAACCGGAATGATTGTGGTGGCTTTAAAACATGTGGGGACGACAGCCTGGATGAGTGATATGTTGAAGATGTCTGTGAAGACATCAGTGAGTTCCACTGCACAGTCTCTCAGTACACGACCAGAAATGTTGTCAGGACCCGGAGCTTTTCGTGCATTGATCCTGCTGAGGGATCTCCTCACGCTGTCCGGGGACAGAGTCATCACCTGGTCACCAGGAGGGGGTGGGGTCTTCTGTGCAGTGGTGCTGTTTCGGACTTCAAAGCGAGCAAAGAAAGTATTCAGCTCGTTCAGCAGGGGGATAGTGCTATCACAGGTCTGTGGTGGGGGCTTGTAATCTGTGATGGTCTGAATGCCCCGCCACAGGCTCCGTGAGTCTCTGCTGTCTTTGAAGTGATGAGATATTTTCCTGGAGTACTGTCTCTTAGCCTCTCTGATGCCACGGGAAAGGTTGTATTGAATTAATTGAAGACTGGGATTTCTAATTAGTTGAAAGGTTTTTAAGCAAATCTGAGACCAAAAGCTTAGGTCTAAGTTAACTGATAAATCCGCTTCCCATTTTGCAATAGGAAGTGATATTGATTCATCTGTTTTAGAAAGCATTCTGTATATTTTGGATAGTAATTTGGGGGTTTTAAGAGTAAGAAATTGAACCACACTTGGTGGTGTTTGCAGTTCAACTTGACCCGGTTTAAATTTCTTTTTTACTATGGATTTAATTTGTTGATATTCTAAAAATCTTTTCTTGTTGATCCCATATTGTGTAACTAGTCCGTCAAATGAAATAAATTCTGTTCCTTCTAGTATATGTTCTAAATATTTGATTCCTTTACCACTCCAATCTGAAAAGTTTATCATATTATTGTTTTGTAATATGTCAGGGTTGTTCCAGATAGGTGTACGTTTGCATGGGATTAATGAAGACGCCGTCAATTTTAGAAACTCCCACCATGCTGTCAGAGAAGAGCTGATGTTGATGCTTTTAAAGCATTCATGTCGTTGGATGTTTGAGCTGATAAATGGTAGGTCTGAGATCTCTAGATTATTGCAAAGTGCTTGTTCTACATCTAGCCAAGGTTCATCTAAGAGGGTATGTTTTAGCCATCCTGAGATAAACTGAAGCCTGTTGGCTAAGAAGTAGTGCTGAAAGTTAGGCAGTTCTAGTCCTCCTTTATCCTTGGTCTTTTGTAGTGTTTTTAAGCTTATACGTGGGGGTTTATTTTTCCAAAGGAATTTGGACATACATGAATCTAGAGATCTGAACCAATCTTGTGGCGGTTTAGTTGGGATCATTGAGAATAAATAATTTATTTTTGGTAAGACCATCATTTTTATAGCGGCAACCCTTCCCATGAGTGATATGGGTAGACATTTCCATCTAGCCAGATCATCTTCTACCTTCTTTAAAAGTGGGATATGGTTTAATTTAGTTAGATCTGCAAGCTTGGGAGAAACATTAATACCTAAATATTTTATATTTCCCGATTGCAGTGGTGTAGAAGAGGAATTATGGAGGGAGCAATTAATCGGTAGAACTGTAGATTTTGACCAGTTAATTGAGTAATCTGATATTCTTGCAAAAGAGTTTATCAATTCAATCACCCCAGAGATATTGGTTTGTGAATTTTGGAGAAAGAGTAACACATCATCCGCATAAAGGCTGATTTTATGTTCCACGTTCTTGCATTTTATGCCCTTAATTACTGAATTCTGTCTAATTGCTGCTGCTAGTGGCTCAATAAAAATTGCAAACAGTGAAGGGGAGAGTGGGCATCCCTGCCTGGTGCCCCTCAAGAGACAGAAGCTGGAGGATGTCTGGTCATTTGTTCTGACACAAGCTGTTGGGGAATTATATAATATTTTTAACCAGTTTATGAAAGAGGATCCAAAACCAAATTTGTGTAAAGTTGCAAATAGAAATGTCCAGTAACTCTGTCAAACGCTTTTTCTGCGTCTAAAGACAATATTGTAGTTTCTAGGTTTTTACTGTATGAGTAGTCTATCAAATTAAGTAATCTATGTGTATTTGTTGATGAGTGCCTACCTTTTACGAAACCAGTTTGGTCAGGATGAATTAAGAGGGGGGTTATTTTCTCCAGTCTCTTTGAGAGAGCTTTGCAGATTATTTTAAGGTCTACATTTATAAGGGATATTGGACGATAGCTTGAGGGATATACAGGGTCTTTGCCTGGTTTTAGCAGGAGATTAATGTTTGCAGAATTCATATTTGATGGAAGTCTGCCCTTTTCTTTAATTTCCAACAACGTTCTGTAGAAAACTGGTGCTAGAATCGACCAGAATTCTTTGTAGAATTCTGCAGGACACCCTTGACGATTCTAATAGCCTCAGCTTCTCTGGAATATCTCGTCAACCTGGTGGCCAGACCTGTAAGCCTATGTTTGTCTGTTTTTAGAAGCATCAGTTATGAATATCTGATATTTATAATCATCAAGGACCCGTCTCTCATAATGCCCTTCCACATTTCAGTTAACTGACTAAACGTCCCTCTGACTACCCTGATTTTGGCTTCCAGCCTTCTTTACTAGTCTTTATCAATAGTATAATTTTATTAATACACTACAACTTAACTTTAAAATAATCACTGCATCAGATGGAATCAGGCAGAGATACACAGACGTTGTTGTTATGATCATCATGTTATCATCATCATCATCATTACCATCATCTCTATCATCATCTTCAATCTTTTCAGATCTGTTTTTGTAATGAGCTCATAACAGCATGAAGATGATTGCATGTACCCTCTCTCGCTCGCTCTCTCTCTCACACACACTCACACATGTACAGATATACCCAGTGAACAGCTGGCATCTGTTCGGGTATGACATCTTCATCGAAAGGGCCTCATCATCTGCTCTCCGTCTCTGCTTTCATCTCTCTCTTTGTCGCTCTGCCTTTTCCCCAGCATTTATCTCTTAGACTGTCCCTCTTGCCTCATTTCTTTATTTTATGTCTTTTATCCTCTTTTATCTTCCTCTTCATCATCATCTTTCACAGCTTTGCAGTGTCTAATATACACATCATGACACATCATCAAAAGTCTACTTGTATTAATTACATTACAAATAGCACACACACACACACACACACACACACCAATCATTTGCTGTATTTCTTTCAGGAATATTACATGTTTCTTCTCATGTCTGGCTTCAAAAAGGTGACTTGAGGAATAACTTTCCCACTGCATAACAATTCACTTTTTTGAAGACAAGTACAACAATGCATAAATATGTTTGTGGATGTGGACAATATATTTAGTGGAACAAGAATTTACACACAAGTTAGTCAGGTTATATTGTGAGAAAGCTGACATGTCAAACAAACACTGCTGAGGAAACAAACAAGCCTTAAGTGATCATGTGATATACATATCGAGGAGCAGTACCCTCCATGGAGAAGGAGACGAGAGGCCAAGATCAAGCACGGAGGGAGGTTAGCCAACAGGCCTTGGAAACTGCCAAGCACAGACTTACAACCTTGGCCAGCCACTTGAAGAGGTACACCAGAGAGATAGAAGGCAGTAAAATACAACCAACTGTTCTCCACAGAATTTCAATCCAACAGCACAAGTCACCATCAAGTGCAGGATTTATCGCTGCTGTTCTGCATAGCTCTAAACTCCCTCAGCCAGATCGTCACCAAACCTTGCTATGGATGCGGACTAAGGAGTCACTCAAAGCATAGAAGAAAGATTTTGTGTAAATGGGTGTGAATGGGTGAATTTGGCATGTTATATAGCAAAGTGCTATATAAGAAACAGTCCATTTACCAAGTGATAGCGACATCAGGAAGAAGGAACATGAGAAGCCTGAGGAATAGCAAGGGCTGAGACAGGAGCTCAAGAAGATGTGGAGGGTGAAGTCAACAGGGGTCCCCATGGTAATCAGAGCAAACTGGACATTTGGTTCCCACAAATCCCAGGAATGCCAGCCAAGATCCCACTGGGATTTGCATAGAAAGTGCTTGTGTTATGAACAATTATTTATTAGGATAGAAAAGAAATTTCATTTCTTTGATGTCACTTCCTACTAATTAATTCCCAGTGTTGGGAACGTTACTTTTAAAATGTACTCCACTACAGATTACAGATTACATGCCCCAAAATGTATTTTGTAACGTATTCCATTATGTTACGCAATGAGAGTAATGTATTCTGAATACTTTGGATTACTTAATATATTATCCTGCTTTTTACAACCACATGAATGCACTATTGCTGTGTGATTTATTACTATTACTGAAGGTTACTCACTATACCAATACCGACTAGATTTTTAAATCTTAATATAAAATGAGTAACAGTAACATTAGGCAAGGCTGCACTTTTTGAGTCGGGCTGGACTGGGCTACACCGCCATGAGGCTACATTCTTTAGGGATATACCTGTAACACTCTGCCTATTCCCTTCATATTAAGTAATTTTTTGAATAATAATTTTAAAAAATATTTCTTCACATCATTCTGCGGGCCACAAGTAGAGGTGACATGGGCCGCGAGATTGAGACACAGGCATCAGAGCCTCTTAAAACGTGTTTTGTTTGGGTTTCCACCAGCGTGGAATTACCCAAAACAGAGAGGGGACAGCCTAACATATGAAACAGGAAAAGACCGCTGTGTAATCCATTTATTTCAACAAAGTAACTGTATTCTGAATACCACCTTTTTAAATGGTAACTGTAACGGAATACAGTTACTCATATTTTGTATTTTAAATACATAACACCGGTCCATGTATTCCGTTACTCCTCAACACTGCTAATTCCTAACACATTTCTAATTTCTGGCCATACAATAAATTGTTCTCTCATGTCCATTATAGTCCTTCAACTCTTCATCATTCCACGCTACGCTTTATCAATCCCTGAAATCAGAGACATGTTATATGAAGCCCTTAATTTGTAATAATTTGAGCAAGGAGATATCTAAACGTAATTAACATCATTAATAGTTAAATGAAAATTGGCAAACCTGCATGCACATGTCACTAATGGATTTATTAGGCTGTGATGCAATAGCATCTGAGCTGTACAAAAGGAAGTTTGATATTGGCCTCTTTTTATATAAACTTGGACATTTCTATTTGGCTTTTGAAGGTATATTGACTAACTTAAAAAGAATAATGAAGGCAGATATTTTTAATAGCTGAGAAAATAATGTGTTCAATAATAAATGCAGTGATTATATTACCAACTCTGCAAATAAATAACTCTCACACTCTGTTCTCCATCAAAAGGCAACATACTGATTAGCTCATGTGTTTCTGTGTGTGTCTTATTCATTGCTCTTTAATCTTTTCTTTACTGTAGTTATTGTCTTTACATTCAATTTTCTCCTTGCCTGTGGAAATTATTCTGACCCTAATCTTTCTAAGTGTCTCTAGTCTCTGGCTGACCCTTTTATATTGTCAGTAGCGTCTGACGCCAAGCTTTACAAAAGATGCTGTCACATACAAAGCAATGAGCCGATGGGGAGATGTCTCTGTCTATTTCACACAGTCAAGCAAACAACAGAAAAATCTGGTGATTTTAATCTTCACTGAACACAAAGTTTAATACATTTATCTGCAGCTGTCGGCCCTGGTACTTAAAATTGTGTGAGGTGAGGAGGTTCATGATAGTGTCGGTTTGTCCCCTTTTTGCTTTGGTTTAACTGTGGCTCAGGAACATTTGGGTTATTGGTTATTTGGTTTCTAATAAATTATTAACTAACTTTAGTTGCAGTCTACTTGCACAATCTGAATCAACATCAATATTTACAGAATTTCTCCCTTGATGAAAATTTTATTTTACTTCATATCTTTATATTTGTAGTAAGAGTTCAATGACATTCATTCCATCTATAATTTTTAACTGATTACAGATTTTGGCCTAAAAATATGAAATTCTGTATGTATCAATAGCTCATGCTGCTGCCAGTGATGCAACGATGTCCTGGCACACTTTGGGTCCTTTAATATAAACTGAACATTATATGAACACTGCAGCCCTGCCCGAGTTGTGTTGCTGATTATGTCCTGCTCTTTATGACCACGGTGTTCCCATCTTCTGATGGCTGCTTTTAGCAGGATAATGTGCTGTGTCAGAAAGCTGAAATAATTTCAAACCGATTTCTTGATCATGAAAATGAGGTCAGTATACTCACTGGTCTCGACAGTCACCTAATTTCAACCAATAATGCAACTGTGGTGGAATGACAGATTCACATCATATGTGCAGCCAACAAATCTGTAGCACATGTAAGATGTTATTTTGTCAGTATAGACCAAACACACCTTATTAAATCTATACCACGAAGAATTAAGGCACACCTGAACAACACAAAATTATCTGTATCTGGTGACTGTATATTAACAACTATAAGATCTAGTTATTCATCCTTTTTTAATATTTTTGTTAAAAAATGCTCTTGGCCAGAATTTGAATTTTTAAAGATTTTTCATAATATCTTTGAACACTGTCCTTTTACTGTTCGGTCATAAAGCAGACGAATAAAGCTCTGTGGGAAGCCTGGGAGACTAAACCATTTTATTGAAATCAGAGTCCCTGTTTCTCTGTTTGACAGGCCATATGGCAATGCTTAAGAGGAAGACCTGAAACAAATGTGCTAATCTCCAGTTAATAAAAATGTTGACAAAATGTGGCAGAATTCAAATGAAGAAATCAAAGTTAAACTGAATGATAGAATTGTGAATTGTAGTGTTATTTAATGGGTTTTACAAAAATACTACAGTACAGTCAGTCAGTCTGAACTTTTCAGATCTGCTGTCCTGTCTGTGTGGTTTCGGTCCAGCAGCCATTATTAGTCTAACTGTTCTCATTTACTGAGCTTCTGTTGAAGAACACACTATAAAAACAAGGTTTGAATGTAAAGTCAAGTGATGCAGCTTGAGTTCAGCTTTCAACAAAACAATCATATTTCACAGTCCTTCGGCTTGTTTAGTGAACAAAATCCAAATTCAGTGAATTCTAGCATAGGAAACAACAAGCTTAGTCGTAAAATTTCCTGGCTACTTAATATTCCACAATCAAATGTTACTGATATTATAAGAAAATATAAACTATACAACAACTCTCTGAAGTGTCAGTTGCTACAGACCTCCAAAGTCTTGCCTTCAGATTAGCTCAAGAACAATGCACAGAGAGCGTCATGCTTAATGCTTTAGCATACTGTGACATATTGGACAATTTCATGCTCTCAACTTTGTGGGGATTTGAAAGGGAGAGTTTGGGGATGACTCCTTCCTTTTCCAACTTGACTGCGCACTAGTGCACTCCAGGTCCATAAAGACATGGATGAGTGAGCTTTGTGTGGAAGAACTTGACTGGCCTGCACAGTTCTGACCTCCACCCACGGGATGAATTAGAGTCTGCAAACCAGGCGTTCTTGTCCAACATCAATGTTTGACCTCACACATGTACTTTCTTAAATGCTTTGTACTAGAAGAATGGTCAAAAATAAATATACTCCTTAACCTTGTGGAAAGCCGCCACAGAGGAACTGAAGCTGTTATAGCAATAACATCATATTAAAACTTATGGATTAAAAATGGGGTGTCATTCAAGGTCATGTGCATGTGAAGACAGATGAGTAAATACTTTAAATGAGCAGTGTGTAATCAGAGTATTGCACTCAGTCAGTTCAGACCTACTGAAACACACTTCATGAGGATCCTCCTCTACTAGGTCCTGTGCTGATTGCCTGCACTGTGGAACCAAATTGGCATTTGCCAAAGAATACCAGAGTTGGCAGGTCTACCACTGGTGCCATGTGCTTTTCACACGAGAGCAGGTTAATGCTGAGCCTGTAAAATCATTTATGACGTGTTTGGTGTTGGTACACTGAAGGTCTGGGAAGGTATATCCAAGAAGGGATGCACAGATCTCTACAGGCTAGACAACGGCACCCTGACTGCCATTAGGTATTTGGTGGGATGTGTAAACAGACTCTACACTGGTGCAGTGGGTCCTGGGCTCCTCTGGGCCACAGAAATTTCTGGTCTCATGGGATGAAAGTATCCAAGAATTTACAAAAGGATTGAGGAATTGAGACCATTCAATGGCCCCCGTGCTTGCCTGATGTAAATTCAATAGAGCACCCCTGGGACGTCACGTTTCAGTCAATTTTTTCAGTCTATCCGATGCCCCAGATTACACTTCAGACTGTTCAGGACCTCAGTGATGCCCTGGTCCAGATATGGCAGGAGATCCCAAAGACACTATCTGTCACCTCAATAGGAGGATGCTCTGGTGTTGTCAGGCATGCATAAAAGTAACTGGGGGCCATACAAGCTACTGAGCACCAATGAAATTTCTGCAAATGGACTAGTCTTTAAATTCAAAACTCTGTAGGCTGATCATTTTCATTTCCATCAAACAGTTTGGCATCTTTTTGTTCCTAGCACATCACCCTGTCCATATCACCAGGCATGTGGCGTGATTTTTATTGTTTTTTTTCCCCATTGAGATCTGATGTGCTTCTTTAATTTTTTTTGAGTAGTGTACGCAATTTTGTGTTTTATTGTGTACTTTGCCAGATTCCATGGTGTTCAGTGGTGTGTTTAAAGGTAAAGGCATAATATCTGTTATCACGGTTGTGTGCTATCCTTATCTCCTCTTGCACACTTTATCCCCAGGCTACTTAGACTGGTATCCTGCTGCTGGAGTACACACACGCTGCCACATAAGCAGGTGTATGCACACGCGCGCACACACACATGCACACACACACACAAACACACACACACACACATACACACACATACAATTCTGTCAGATTTAACAGTAGATGAAAATCCAACACTAGCCTATAGATGGAAATAAACTGGTTGAAGCAAATTTAAACACACATGGTCTGCACCATAACACATTTTTACAATAATATTACCTTTAATTGCCTTCAAAGGCAATTTCCCCAGCCACCAACTTCTAACCTTGTCCTTGTTAGGACAGTTTGAAACACTTGTTATGAGACTTTTCTTGCTTGTGGTCCATCGTGATGAGGAAATAGTTGATGTGATTTAGGAAATATGTTTGTTTATGGTTTTGTTTGGATAGAAAAAAATCTATAGACTGTCCTTCAAAGAAACACATTTAGCTTTTTCATCCTACGATCTACCCAAGCATTACTGAAATAAAATATGTAGATGTCTAAGTTTATATACATATTTGAATTTTTCTCATTTTTATTTTGTCATTTCATTTTTACAGTTTGCACCTTTGATCCAGGTGGACGATTTTTCATCCCACTGTATACACAAGTCTATATTGCTGGGTTGACAATAAAACTCCACTTGACTTGATTAGTGACCAAATCCAAGACCAAAGACAAAGAAATGTAATTTTGGGTGATTTTTAAACATTTTGGTAGAACATGTTGGAAAGCTCTTTTTCTATAATTACAGCTTGTACAGCTTCATGGGGTGGTTTCATTTCTCAGTCTCAAGTAGGGATGGGTACCGGTATCCGGTGCCATGATGGCACCGGTTCTGACATAAACGGTAGTAACCAGACCGAAAAGCAGCGCACATTTCGGTGCTTTATTTCGGTGCTTTTTTTTCCAGAGCTGTGATACACTTCTAGCCAATCATTTTACGTTTCCGAGGATAGTAGGCGGGTCCAGGTACGTACGTTCTTTTAGAGCAGAGCTACAGATTAAAAATGCCCAAGGCGAAGCGGTCAAAAGTCTGGCTGTACTTCACAGCAAAAGATGCAAACTCAGCAGCCTGCAACAAGTGCTTTAAGCTGATACTGTGATACTGTCAAAGGAGGTAACACCTCGAATCCGATGAAACACCTGGCGACGCATAGCGTTTTTTTTTAAAAGCCAAGAAATGCGCTGTATTTGATAGCTTGCTGCGAGACCTCACACCGTGCACATCTACCTCGGGTGTGGTGCCTGTTATCGGACTCGGAGTTAGCAACATCCCCAAAAACACGAAGAGGAGAGTCCTGGCCCCTAGCCCTGCCAGTGTAGCAGAAATGATGAGGATGATGCAGCAGCAGCCGTTCTTCTCTGCGTGAGTAGCTTAATGTTGTTCGTGTGTAATTTACGTTGAGTAGGCTAACCACGTTATTACATTAATGCATGTGAGGTGAACTAGCAAACACCATCATAGCTACATGCAGCTGTCTTCTTGTTTGATGGCAGATGCTCCCTTCACCCTGGCCAAAAAGGCTAAAATGACCAAAGAAAAAGAGGGAAACAGCTAAACATGAGAGGTTTTTGGATAAAGTTTGTGTTTTTTTCCATTGTTTAAGCACTGCTTCAGCCCAAGAGTGATACCATATATGCCCCATAGCTGCAGAAAGGCTAACATTTTTAATCTTTTTACAAAAAAACAGCTGAACATGAGAGGTTTTTGGATAAAGTTTGTGTTTTTTTTCCATTTGTTTAAGCACCTGCTTCCACCAAGAGTGATACCATATATGCCCCATAGCTTGCAGAAACGCTAACATTGTTATCTTTTACAAAAACAGCTGAACATGAGAGGTTTTTGGACAAAGTTTGTGTTCTCCATTCTTTAAGCACCGGTTTGAGCACCGTTTAAGCACCGGCACCGTTTCAAAAGTACCGATTTGGCACCGGTATCGGATAAAACCTAAACGATACCCATCCCTAGTCTCAAGAGTCTTGATGCATGCTCAATCATCCAGGTAAGAAAATCCCATAAGGTTGATTCTGTTCATCTGGATGTAGCGTTTTCATCACTCATCCAAGTGACTTCCTCAGCCGTCACTAATGTCGTCCCAACGTCTACCCAACAAAACACCTTTGAGGTGAATTAAAGCAGAGACAGTCAGGCCTTCTCATCCAACATCAGCGTGTGATCTCATAAATGCACTTTTGGAAGAATGTTCATAATTTGCCATATTCACACTCCTAAAGCTTGTGGAAAACCTTCCCAGAAGCCATTGTAGTTGCTAAGGGTGTGCTGACATCATATTAAACCCTGTGGGTTAAGAATGGGGTAAGGGCATATATGTGTGAAGGTAGACATGCTAATACTTCTGGCAATACGTGCTTTAATATGAATTGGAACTTTGGATAATTTGCTCCCAGCTATGAAGATTAGGCTGCTTTAATAATATTGGTGGTGTGAAACACATTTTGGGTATTTCAAGCCCAGCTTTTATGATAAGCCTATCATTAATGCATTTTACTTACATTAAAACTATTGATAAGCTTTAGCATTTCCACCTTAGCTTATCAACTGAAATGTTTTGCTGGGTTGTCAAAGTATATAGTTTGTATAAAACATCACTTATTGTACAGGTTATTGTATTTTCAGCATGACAGAGAGCAAGAACGTCCCTGCAATTCATTAAGAAACATCAAACAATCTTTATGAATTATCATCACAATTTCACTACAATTGCAAAACATGCTACAGCTCTTGGTTTTGCTCAGGTCTTGTGTCCACACACACACACACACACACACACACACACACACACACACACACACAAGGACAGTACTGTGATTCTAGAGTGTGTGTAGTATGTCAGTTTGACAATGCAGTGGTAAAGCTAAGCCCAGCTGACTCTCGCTCCTCCACTCTGTCCTCTACAATTCAGAAATCCATAATTCAGCTGTCACTGTTGTACCCCACAGCAAGCCCTACTGCTGGATCTCTGTGTGTTCATTGTTTTCTAACAACATTTTCTCACTTGCTGTCTCTCCCCACCTTGTAAATCCCTGCCTACCTTCTCACCTATACTAAAAGTAAAAAAAAATCAATACTTGTGATCTCTCTTTCCCTTTACTGTTTCCATAGCCTTGTGCTGTGCTTTGCTCTTTGAGCACGTGTGTCTGTGTGAAACCACAAACACATTCCCACACATCTGTCTTCATTGGGGTTTGAAGATCCATTCATGGTTCAAACAGCAAATTAGTGCAGTAAAATACTCCTTTGTTGTACTTTTTAAACCTATAAGGCCAAGGAGCTTGTGTGATTAGTTTGAATTGCCTGTGTGCCTCATTTGTTTTTCAGCAGGATTACTTGAGAAGTAATGGATGGATTTTTACCACTGGTAAGATTTACCTTACCTTTGAGTTAACTTTTTGAGCCAATTCAGACATGGATCATGATTTTTTTGGAAGGTTTCTTTAAAATTTTTGAGATTTGACCACATCCGGACATTTAGCATTGTATCTTCAAACATAAGTTCAAAGACAGAAAATACCATGGACCAGCATAAAGAGTGTCAAGATGTTTTATTCCTTCTCCACTTGGATTGTGTAAAAAAGAAGGCTTTTGTTTTCACTTGGATCAACTCGCAAGTTGTCTGATTCTTTTTAATGCAAAGCAGCAAAAATCTAGCGAGTTAACTTTTAATTCACTTGGCTGAACCTGAACAGAGGACTAGTGAGAGTGGAATGGCATAAAGAGAAATTAGATTAGTCTTATTGAGGCAGTTAAAATTATGCCTTATATTTCCAGAAACATTATATGTTTTGGATTTGATATATGCAATAGCCTTTATGTCAGTATGAATGACCAGTGTAATCCCACGTTGTCCTGGGATGATAAATTTGGGGAGTGAAAGACGGGTAATTCCTCTATACCAGCCCGAGGTTTAAGGGTGGACCTTCCTGCATACAGACAAAAAGAAAGAGGAAAAGATTTAAAGAAGAAGAAAAAGAATAGAAGGACAAAATTAAACCATCCTGGGATTGTTGGCTTAATCCACCTTGGCTGGACGTTGAAAGAGAAAAGAATAAAGAGATGTTCATTAAAACAATAAAGACAGAAATGGATGGTAAGAGGACAGAAATGAAGGATATTCAATTTTAGTAAACCAGGGAGAAGTGTGACCAAAAGGGAGGCTTTTAATCTCAGTTGTCCTTCACACCTGCACAACTTTGCTTTAATGGTCTAACTTGGGTTTTACATAAAACTTTATTAATTCATGCAGCACCTTAATTCAAAACTTTTGTAATCTAGTAAGGTATTTTATACATTTTTCACTGATGCAGCAATACATATCAACAAATAACACTGAACTGAATTGAAACTGAATTAAATATCAATGAATCAAATCAAAGAAAATCACAATGTTGCCACTGTATAATAGATTGAAAGCATCATCAAAGTCTAGATTTGATCAAAATCTGGCTGGAAGCAGCTCTCACGCCTTGACGACTATTTTGAAATGTTATTTTGAAGTGATATTTACTTTCAGTTCAGTGGTCATAGGCACACAACACAAATTGTCAAATTTGAGGAGGCAGAAACGCTGCGTTTGATGTCCCAGGATGTTCCCACACATATTATTTATCTATTAATTTACTGATTTATTTAAACAACTATAGTTTAAAATAAATATGTTTTATAAACATATTAAGATGCTTACATAGTGTACCACAGATTGTATTTCTGTTGTGTATGCAAAACCTTGAGAGTAGTGTATATGGGAACACACTGAATGAAACTGGTATTGGACTAATCACTGTTTTTCTTATTTTTCTTACGACATTTGATGATAAAGATGATGGGAGGATGGTAGGAGATAGTCAGTTTTGGAAAGTATGGCGTCCATGTAACTTACACACATATACGCACATACATGTTACAGCCTGGCATTTAAGTTAATGGCTTGGAAATAAATTAGAAATAGAGCAGCATAATGACAGTCCACTTGACATTTTGATACTGATGTGGGGGGGTTTTGATGCTGTGAAGGGCTGGGGGTTCTTTTTGGAATTCATCTTTCGGTCAGGCTGGCACCGCAGCCATGTTACTTTGAAGCTGTCCATGTCTTCACCACAGTAGCTCTGACGCGCTGAGTTCAGTTCAGTTCTTTTTCGAAGATGTAGGTTGTTATATTCATAAATGCTGCTTTTGTGTTGTAACAGTCAACATAATAAATAATGATCTAATAATAATTCAGTTCAATTCAATTTTATTTAAATCGCACCAATTCCCACCAGCAGGTCCTTTATATTATACGATCGAGACCCTACAATAATCTGTTCTTAAAATCTATTCTTCCCAAAATATTGTATTATTATAAATTAGGATTTTTATTTTAGTTACTTACTCTTTAAAGCTGGACAGAATTATTACGAAACATCTTGAATACATTTCTGCTGTGGAATCTATTGTAATACACAAGCACTGATCAATGGTTGTTGATCAATGATCATGAGAATTTGCATATTAATGATCAAGGAACTGACCTCCCAGCCCAGTGGTGCTAATTTCAGTCATTATGCAAATGTACTGTTTATAAGGATGGAGAAACCTGCAGTCAGCTGAGGCTGGAGAAGTCACTTGGATGAGTTATGAAACGTTTCTCCCATTGAAAACGGCACAGCTAGATGAACAGAATCAACTTTTGGAGATTTACTTATCAGGATGATTGAACATGCATCAAGACAAAGAGCTATAGAGTTTTATGCTGGGACCAGTACATGCTTTTCCTAGACACTATTAGAAAACATTGCATACATTTTCATTGCTATGTTGTTAATATCCATTGGGGTTTTTTTTCATGACGCTAACAAAATCAAGTATTTAAACTACAGGCATTCTTAAAGACAGAAAATCTTTATTGACCTCCAATTTTTTCCTTCTAAATTCAGACAAAACTGTGATTATTGTACTAAAAATATCAGAGACATGTTGCCTAATCAGATACTTATTCTTAAAGGTGTTACTTGTGAGGAATACTGGAGCCAGTTTTGAGCAGTATATGTCCTTGTGAAATGTTCGGGACCCCAAGGAACATTCAGGTGACAGTTTTCAGGGTTTTTATTTATATAATAACATTGTTTCTTGGTTTGGCAGCGATGTCTTGGCAAGTCAGTCAACTTTCCAGCTGCTTCCCCAACTCACCATTCCTCTCTCTCATCTCCAGTCCCCAGCGTCACTAAAAGGAAGGAGACCTTATCAGCACATCACCTTCACCTGCCCCATCAGTCTTCCTGGCACTGCCCCTTGAGCCCACTGTACTACCCCTCCACTGCAGCAGAGCCAGAGTCAACAGCCCCGCCAAACACCCCCACCACCCGACTGAGGCCAGGGTGCTGTACTGTGTTTCTTGGTCGGTCAGCTTCTGGCTGATGTACACGACCGGGTGGTCGACCCCCCTTACCTGCTCGACCAAAATGAGACAATGAAGGAAGAGAAAGGTGAAGGATGGGATGGGCTATGAGAGAGATCCCCTGTCCCACGCCAATCGTGGCATACAATAAAAATATGGGTGGGGTTGATCTGTCAGGCCAGCTCATTGAGTACTGTTCTACTCACAGAAAAACTGCTCATTGGTAAAGCACCATGTTGCTGCATGTCTTGGACATTGCAACAACAAATTCATTCATCTTGTATCGTGACATGTGCAGCCTGTGACACACAAGGAGTTCATGGTGAAACTGTGTCAGGTTTGTGGCAGGGATATCTTAGATGTTGTTCCTAACATCTGCTGGAGCTACTCACTCAGTTTGGGGGTAACTGCCCTGAGTGCTCAGATTAGTACGAGGAACACTGTTGCCTTCCACCTCCATATCTTTTCGAGCTCCTTTCTCAACCCTTGGTATTGCTACAGCTTCTTGCATTCCTTCTTCCCGATGTTGCTATCACTCGGTATAGCTACATCTCTCACTATGGCCTTCTTCCTCTACTTGATCACCACTGCTATGTCCACTTGTTTAGCCATCACCAGCATATCCATTAGCAGCGTATCTAGATGTCCCACCTGATTGCTAGCATTTTGCAACCTGCTGTTATGTGTTGGATTGCCTCAGGGTCATCTTTACAGAGCCTAGACCTGGGGTCTTGCCTCGTGTGATAGACCCCAGCCATAATTGATCATATGTTAAGGGCTTGGTTAGGGCTAACTTTAATTTCAGCCAAACCGATTTACTCAGGAACAAATAAAATACTGAAAAAAGACAAACAATAACATTTTTAAGTTATCTAAGTGACTTATATATCATGTTTAACCTGAGTAGCGAAAGACGGCGGTGGGTTTGAAAATGATTTGCCGGGAGTCCGGTGTTCTCACCGGTTCTAGTGTGCTTTGAACCCAAGCTAGCTATCGAGCTGGTGGGTAACAGACGTCTCTGAAAATGTTGGCGCGCTTTTGAAAATATGTGGCGTCTTGATAAACTGAGCAGATATTTGAGGTTTACAGCTACATTCTCGCCTGAAAATATGTTAAACGTGTATTTTGTGACCCAGAAAGAATAATAAGAGTAATATTAAAACTAAATAGCTGCCGCCATTGTTGGAAACTGAGCAGGGCCGCAATGGGCCGCGCTATGAATTCTGGGACACAGCTTCTTCTTCTTCGGGGTTTAACGGCAGCTGGCATCCTTGTACATGCAGTGCTGCCATCTTCTGTTTCAGTCCGTTATTACACTGTTAAATCCTACTACTTCTTCCTGCATCTTTTGGGATCTTACAAAACTTCAAACGACGCATCAACTGTTAAATTAGCCGTCAACGATTTTGATAGTCGACATAATCGTGACTAGTCGACTAATCGTGGCAGCCCTACCCTCTATTCATATTTGGTTTCTGCAGCTTTGCTAGCAGCTTCTTCATGACTCCCATTTGCTTTGTACTTGTAATTATGTTCCGTGTCTGCAATGTTTCCTTCTGGTAGTACAGTCCCCTCAGTTCTGACTGGTAACATTGCAATGCCCTTTGATTGATTGATTGATTTGATTGGTAATTTATTTCAACATGTGAACAATATACAGTTACATTTAGAAAAGAAAATAAGAGAGAAAAGAAATACTATACAAAATACATACAAAAAAACGTTCTGATCAATTTACATGTTGAAAGGGAGTGGGAAGAAGTAAAGACTTATTTAATCCCACCCCTTTGCCATAAATTATCAGTTAATATTTTAGCCAGCTTTCTTACTGATATAATTTGTAATAAAAATAGTGAACAGATTTCTGATATACTATATACTATAATATCACATCATGAATTTTTTTTTTTTTTAATAGAGACATTCACTTAATTTCATCATTATCATTACAATCCAAAGATTTCTGATTTTTACATTTTTTGACAATTTCAAAAACTTCATTTTCATCAATGGCTGTGAGAAACATAGAATATGGATTTCTGTCAATCAGTGTATCCCTTCTTTCCTGTGCTTTCCCAGGATCAGTGATTGTTCTTGCTAAATTTGGTCCAGCAGTTACAAAGAATTAATTGAGACTATTTGCCACAACATCCATATTGTATTCTTCATGGTCATTACAAATGAAATACTTGTAGTTCTTTTGTCCAGTCCCACGTTTTATAACACTGTTCAGTATTTCCCATAATATTTTATTATTATTTCTATTTATATCTAATTGCTTCATATAGTATTCCTTTTTACTAAATCTAAGTATATTAGTTAACCTATTTTTATATCTTTTGTATCTGATTTCAGCATCTTTAGTTCTCGTTCTTAAGAACTCTCTGTATAGAGCATTTTGCAGACCTTTTGTTATCCATGGACAGTCCATATATTTATGTTTCTACTATATTGCTTTATTGGACAGTTGGTATTGTACAGTAATGTAAATATTCTGAGGAATTTATTATAAGCACTATTAACGTCCTGTTCCTGATATACTTCACCTCAGTTCTCTTTCAATAAATCTGTTTTTAATGCATTCGTTCTTTCTTCTGTTCTTACTCGTCTGTATTCTTTTTTACTGTCCATTTTATTGATCTTGTAATTCCAATCATAGATTGTAAAAATTGGAAGATGGTCACTTATGTCGTTAATCAGGAGTCCACTTACAGTCTTATTTTCAATGTCATTTGTAAAAATGTTGTCTATGAGAGTTGCACAATGTGATGTAATCCTGGTAGGTCTAGTAATTTTAGGGAATAGGTTCATGCAGTGCATTGTGTTTATAAATTCCTCAGTGGTTTTATGTTTATTTGGGTTTAGCAAATCAATATTGAAGTCTCCACAGATGAAAACTTTTTTGTGAGCTATTTCAATAAATGTTTCTTCTATCCAGTCTTTAAATGTCTCAATACTACTACCTGGAGCTCTGTATATACAGCTAATGATTACATTTTTACTTTTTTCTTTACAAATGTCAACTGTAATACATTCTAGTACATTATCAATCACCATCGTCATCTTTTCCACCACATTAAATTTCAAGGATTTGTCCACATACAAGGCCACTCCTCCTCCTCCTTTGTTTCGCCTAGTTATAAATGTGAATTCATAACCCTCCAGTTCAAAGTCTGTTCCTTTTTCCATATTGATCCAAGTTTCTGATAAGGCAATGACACTAAATGGATGTGAAAACTGGTTAAGATATTCTTTGATATGATTCAAATTAGCATAGAGACTTTTACAGTTAAAGTGGATAATTGATAATTTATTCTCAGTTTTAATCCTCTGATTGTAGTCTTTATTTGTATAGTAGCAGCAATTGGTATTGTTAGATGAAAAGAAGTTGTTGTCTGGATCTATTTCATATTCCAAGTCCTGTGTATTGTGATCCATATAGTTAAATG
This sequence comes from Simochromis diagramma, assembly GCF_900408965.1. NCBI lineage: Eukaryota > Metazoa > Chordata > Actinopteri > Cichliformes > Cichlidae > Simochromis > Simochromis diagramma. Next base: position 922,265 of record NW_024387304.1, on the reverse strand, counting down.
TTTTCAGTTCCAATTGATCATATTCTGCAACTGTCTGACTGATGCAGCTGTTTCTTCCAGATGTATCTGAGTTCTTCCTTCAGGTGTGTGTCATAAGTGAGTGTGTGGTTGTCTGTTACCTTGTTTGCCGTCCAGATCGTGTTGCTCACTGATATTTTTCGAGATCCGCCATGTTTTTAATGGTCAGAACTTCCTTCCTTCCTCTGGTGATCCGTTTAGTTTAATGAATATTTTACAGTTTGTCGTCCAAGTGCTTTGGATTTTTTCCACCTTCTTAAGGTGTCGCGCTTTTTTGGCTATTTCAGCATTGTGTTTGGTTAGATGTTCATTCATAAAGACAGTAGATTCTTTTAATTTTCTTCCTTGTTTCAGCAGCGTAATCTTGTGCTTTCGATTTACAAACCTTAATATAATAGCTGGTATGTTGCCGTTCCTCCTGGGAAGAGGGTGGCATGCTTCGACAGAGTTACAGTCCAGGTCAATCCCTTTGGACCGCAGCTGTCAGCGGTCACCGCCTGAGCGTATGACCGGGGCTTAATATGGAGCCACGTGATGATGACGTCGTTTATCCTGGAGTATTGTTCCAGGTCAGCAACCTTACTTTCCAGGTATGCAATCTTTTTCGGCATTTTGGATGCGGAGGAGCTTTACCTCCTCCACAATTTCAATGATATTTTTCTGCTGCAATCTGATAGTGGAAATTTCCTCCATTATGAAGTCAAGAGACTTTTTAATATCCTCGACTTCCTCAGCTGTCGGTGTCCTCTTCGGCCCCATTTTATCTGGTTACCCTGGTAGCAGGTTCAGTCAGCTGATTCCTCAGTCAGCTGTTAGCCTGGTAACGTGTTGGCTAGCCTGCAATTACCTCGTTAACTCCAGTCCAATATCCTGTATCAAAGTCGTAATCCAGACAGGGTTGTACCAAAAGTTCCAACAATTTGAGTAGTCTTTGCTCGAGAAATTGATGGCCAAGTTTCAAAAATCCACAGGACACGATCAAAACACAACTTTCAAACAAAATAACTACAGCCCTTGCTGTAGTTATTAGTGGTGTGGATTAGTGAACTGATATTTCTTTTACTCTTGGCATTCTTCTTGAAGTCATCCATCCAGATCTTACATTTCTATATCAGTCCTTTCCATACTTGGGATATGTAGCCAGTTTTGTTAATGATATGACTGAGGGTGTTCAGGTCTATGCAGAACAGCAATGAGGACTAAGCATGTCCTTGGTAAATCCCACACTTGATGGCAATTGTGCTATTCGCTTGAATCTTAAATCTGTTGTTTTCCACATTCAAATTCCTGATGAAGACTTGTAGGGTCTTGTTGATCTTGTACAGTTCTAGGCATTCCAGGATCCATGTGTTAGGCATTGTGCCCTATGCTTTTTCGTAGTAAATCCAGGTGGTGAACAGGTTGGTCAGTCTGGTCTTGAGTGACTGCTCAATCTAGGCCTAAATGCTGGTGTTCTTCAGGTTTTAGATCTCACCCTGGGTCCACATACCTGAATTAAATGATTAGTTCATTAGCAGGCCTCTGGAGAACTTCAAGACATGTTGAGGAGGTCATTTAGCCATTTAAATCAGCTGTTTTGGGTCAATGTTCCATGTCACAGTAGGGATTGTACATAATGCTGCATTTACAGTACCTATTAGATTTTCAGGGGTTACTTCACGTGGTCTTGGTAATTGGGCACCGTGTAGCCAATTTGTATGTGGTTGTGACCTGTTCGTACAACTTTTTACATTAAAACTTGTGTGAACACTACCACAAAACCACATTTCTCATCCAAGGTGTCCTGAATAAATGGTATTGGCAATTATAAAAAAAAAAACCCAATTATGTTTACGTTTTTAATTAGAAAATTTTAATGTTTAAATATGATTTTTATTGTTATACGTGCATTTTATAATTTAATACTAATGTACATTAATTTTTTTTAGTAAGATACCCACTTCCTAAGCTATAATACAGCATGATGTCTAATCAGGTCATTTTCTCCTATATTACTTAACATGAAGTCAGTCCATTGATCTGCTTTATTTGCCTCACTTCATCAAAGACCTATAAAACTCCCACACACCGCTCATATAAATGATCACTGAAAAACCAAAACAGGCTCTCACACACACTTAACTTCATGGTATCATGAATAGCCTTAGAAGTTATGACAATGCTAACGGAGAGTACATTGATTAAATCATTATACCACTAATTGACTGCAGGCACTGGTCTGAGTTCAGTGCACACAAATCTTTATACGCAGCCCAAACCAGCCAAATGTTATACTTGTTCTATGTCTTTCTCACTATCAGTGTTCAACAGGGCATACATACTATTCTGTCAACCATATTTTCTCTCACCTATATGTATCACACACATATGTATGACCACCATACAGATGCAGAAAAACAGACTTGAACCTTGAGATGCACCAGTTTAAACATTCATTAATGCTTAATGAAGTCATGGAAAATGATTGATTAGGTTTTATTAGCTTCTCTGTGGGATGGTGAGAATGGCATTTTGTTAACTGATTAGACTGCAGTAAATAAGTAATTGGATCAGGGAGTATATACAACTTTCTCACCCTACGATATGAATCTGATTAAATAGCTTCTCTTAAAAGCATCAAACTTCATTTCAGTGTTGTGTCGCATATATCATAAAAGGGTGGCTCATTTGCTTTTGTCAGTAGAGTGTATGACACCAAGCCATACTAGTTTGTTCCAGATAATTCATAAATGAATAAACAAATCAATAAATAAGTTTCTACAATTAAGCAGTAAGCAATTATTCATTACAAATAATAATTAATCTCTAAAATAATATTCAAAAATATTCCATGCACATAAAAGGCTTCTCCCAGAAACAAAACAAACTGTATTACACTGAAGTAACATCTTCAATCACAGCTAAAATGTGCTCACTTTTTTTTTTTATACAAGGTGGTTGATGCCACCGTGTTTGTCTTTTTAAAATTTTAAACTAGATTTGATTGCATTTCGACAAGAGCATGGAGTGCTAAGTTACCAGCTACAATAAGTTGGGAAGGTTACTTTTAAAATGCTTTCCACTACAGATTAGGGCTGGGTCATATCATACCTTTCACGGTAATACCGCTATAATGTTGGGCAACGATAAGAAAATGAAATATCGCAATAGAATATGGGTAAAACGCGCATGCACAGTGCCTTTGTTTTCATAAGCACACGGCGGAAAAAGCATGGCGGCGACAGAGAATGAGAAGAGCGAAAGCGGATCGTTGAATGAAACAGATGAACCAGAACTGGTTTGTAAAAATGCTGCAACTTCAGTGGTGTGGAACTGGTTTAGCTTTTGTCCGTCAGATACACAACAAAGCACCATTTTTGGTAGCGCATGCTAGCGGGCCGTTGTGTGTTTTTTGGAAAATACGGCACACTTAAAATCAATCCTTTGTTTTTTCTGAAAGTCGACAGTGCCCCTTATAATCCCGTGTGCCTTATGTATGAACTCTGGTTTTGTTTACTGACCTCGAAACGATTTTATGTCGTACACGGCGCTCGAAAATCTGTCAAATGTTTCAGTACGACTTTGCTAAGCTACGAAGCCGCACCGCTTGATGGATTGTGGGAGCATTACGGCTATCGTAGGCGGAGCCTCGCGGAGTGATACGTACTGTGCTTCAACATAATATTGCCGTATTGTGTGTGTATGACCACTTTTTAAGTTTTGTGGATATTATACATGGTTGAGGATATGTCGGCCACTTTCCACTGGAAATGCCTTTTGGTTAAACTGTCAGCAAAGAATTTGCATTTGCACTGTTAAATTTTTATACAACTTTGATGCACATAAAAAACAGCTGCTTGTTTAAGTGAAAAAACATTGAATTTTTTTTGCACTAATAAAGTTGAGGAGTTGTAAAGTATTTTGTCTCGTGTCAATTATATCGTCAGTTATATCGTTATTGCAAATTTTCAAATGTACAGTGGGGCAAAAAAGTATTTAGTCAGCCACCGATTGTGCAAGTTCCCCCACTTAAAATGATGACAGAGGTCAGTAATTTGCACCAGAGGTACACTTCAACTGTGAGAGACAGAATGTGAAAAAAAAATCCATGAATCCACATGGTAGGATTTGTAAAGAATTTATTCATAAATCAGGGTGGAAAATAAGTATTTGGTCACCTCAAACAAGGAAAATCTCTGGCTCTCACAGACCTGTAACGTCTTCTGTAAGAAGCTTTTCTGTCCCCCACTCGTTACCTGTATGAATGGCACCTGTTTGAACTCATCATCTGTATAAAAGACACCTGTCCACAGCCTCAAACAGTCAGACTCCAAACTCCGCCATGGCCAAGACCAACGAGCTTTCGAAGGACACCAGGAAAAGTATTGTAGACCTGCACCAGACTGGGAAGAGTGAATCTACAATAGGCAAGCAGCTTGGTGTGAAAAAATCAACTGTGGGAGCAATCATCAGAAAATGGAAGACATACAAGACCACTGATAATCTCCCTCGATCTGGGGCTCCACGCAAGATCTCATCCCGTGGAGTCAAAATGATCATGAGAACGGTGAGCAAAGATCCCAGAACCACACGGGGGGACCTGGTGAATGACCTGCAGAGAGCTGGGACCAAAGTAACAAAGGTCACCATCAGTAACACACTACAACGGCAGGGAATCAAATCCCGCAGTGCCAGACGTGTTCTGCTGCTGAAGCCAGTGCATGTCCAGGCCCGTCTGAAGTTTGCCAGAGAGCACATGGATGATACAGCAGAGGATTGGGAGAATGTCATGTGGTCAGATGAAACCAAAGTAGAACTTTTTGGTATAAACTCAACTCGTCGTGTTTGGAGGAAGAAGAATACTGAGTTGCATCCCAAGAACACCATACCTACTGTGAAGCATGGGGGTGGAAACATCATGCTATGGGGCTGTTTTTCTGCCAAGGGGACAGGACGACTGATCCGTGTTAAGGACAGAATGAATGGGGCCATGTATCGTGAGATTTTGAGCCAAAACCTCCTTCCATCAGTGAGAACTTTGAAGATGAAACGAGGCTGGGTCTTCCAACATGACAATGATCCAAAACACACCGCCCGGGCAACAAAGGAGTGGCTCCGTAAGAAGCATTTGAAAGTCCTGGAGTGGCCTAGCCAGTCTCCAGACCTCAACCCCATAGAAAATCTGTGGCGGGAGTTGAAAGTCCGTGTTGCTCGGCGACAGCCCCAAAACATCACTGCTCTCGAGAAGATCTGCATGGAGGAATGGGCCAAAATACCAGCTACTGTGTGTGCAAACCTGGTAAAGACCTATAGTAAACGTTTGACCTCTGTTATTGCCAACAAAGGTTATGTTACAAAGTATTGAGTTGTATTTTTGTTATTGACCAAATACTTATTTTCCACCCTGATTTACGAATAAATTCTTTACAAATCCTACCATGTGAATTCATGGATTTTTTTTTTCACATTCTGTCTCTCACAGTTGAAGTGTACCTCTGGTGCAAATTACTGACCTCTGTCATCATTTTAGGTGGGGGAACTTGCACAATCGGTGGCTGACTAAATACTTTTTTGCCCCACTGTATATCATGATAAATTTTTTTGGTCATATCACCCTGCTCTAATACAGATTGCAGATTACATGCCCCAAAATGTATTTTGTAACGTATTCCGTTACGTTACTCAATGAGAGTAACGTACTCTGAATACTTTGGATTACTTAATATATTATCACGCTACATGAATGCACTATTGCTGTGTGATTTATTACTATTACTTGAAGTTACTCGCCATACCAATAGCAACTAGATGTTTAAATCTTAATATAAAATGAGTAACAGTTAGTGATGTGTCGGTCATGAATGAAACGGCTCTTAGAGCCGGATCTTTGAAGTGAACGATGCGAGCCGGCTTCTTATTGGGAGGGTGGGTTTTTTATTTCTTTCTCTCACCCTCTCTCTCGCACTTTTTTCCACTTCACTCCGCACGCCAGCCGTGTGCTTTTTTTTAAAAATTATTTTATTATATATATATGTATGAGTCGTTGTGTATAAATACACGAACAATACATATATGCTTTCAATTGTGTAATTTAAGTGATCTAGGTAGCTCTATTTTGGAAGTTCAGTTAACGCTAGAAATGTGTTTTGGAGTTTGTACGTGCTTTGTCTCTAGGGGCCACCACATATATTTATATATAAACATATATAAATAAAACCACTTTTTTTTACATTAGTAATTCCTTTTGTGCATAATTTTATATTGTTGTTAATAATAAATTAATTAAAGCAACAAAACAACCTGAAGAGCCAGTTGGGAGTCGAAAGAGCTGGCTCTTATTAATGAGTTGAGCCGAAAGAGCCGGTTCTCTTAAAAGAGCCGGAAATCCCATCGCTAGTAACAGTAGGGTGGACATTAGGCAAGGCTGCACTTTTTGCAGTGATCTCGTATAGAAAACTATTCGCGCGTATATAAAACAGGTCTGCGGCTCCGAACTGTAGTAAAGGGACCTCTGGCTAATACGTCGGGTTCGTGTTGGGCTCGTAGCTGAAAACTAGCTTTACTTTTGTTGTGTGGGTCAACTTTGCTTGCGAGAGACAGAGAGAGGCGCTGAAAGACTGCTCCAACGGAACTTATTGTTTCAGAGGAAAACACGAACACAGTGTACAGTCGAGTCTTAACAGCTTACTTACAACTGGGCTCGTCAGGCTCTCTTTTTGGCTTCAGTGGTTATTATTATATTTATATGCTTCCAGCTCCCGTTTCTGCTCGGTGACAACTCGTACTTTTCGGCTCTCCTTTCTCTCCCTCCCTCACCTACAGACACATAACGGGTATGGCAGTCCATTCTCCCTGCAGTATGGACTACACTGCTCATGAGGCTACATTCTTTAGGGCTATGCCTGTAACACTCTGCCTATTGCCTTCATATTAAATCATATTTGTGAATAATTTTTAAAAATATTTTTTATTTTTATTATGCAGCTGCAAGTATAGGTGACATGGGCCGGAGATTAGAGCCTCTTAAAACGTGTTTTGTTTGGGTTTCCACCGGCGTGGAATTACCAAAAATAGAGAGGCCATAGCCTAACATATGAAACAGGAAAAGACCGCTGTGTAATCCATTTATTTCAACAAACTAACTGTATTCTGAATACCACCTTTTAAAACGGTAACTGTAACGGAATACAGTTATTTATATTTTGTATTTTAAATACGTAACGGCGGTACATGTACTCTGTTACTCCCCAACACTGACAAGTATATTGGAGCAGCATGTAAAGATATATTTCTGCTAATTAGTGCTAAGTAAAAAAGTAAAAAACAAAAACAAAAGAAATTTGGATTTGGCTCAATGACACCGAAGCACAAACCTAAACCTCATTAAATCATTAACTAAATTCATTTAAAAATGTTCCAAAGGCACCAGCAGCACAAACACAGTGGAGAGGATCAGCTGAGTGACTGAAATAAGCCTCAAGTGACCATTAAGGAACGGCGGTTTTCATTTTTGGCACTCTGTTAAAGAACACTACTCTATTCCATGAGAAACAAGGACACATAATCCACTCTTGCATAAACGAGATATGGAGATATGGAAAATTGTTGTTTTTATACAACACCAGCATGCACACTTGTTGACTCTCTGACATTGACCGACTTCTAGTTTGGACTAACCATGCTCCACATGTCGAGGCAGGTGGCCAATTAGCAGTAGCCTGAGGAGGGACCTCCTGCTAGGGTTATAGCTTCTGACCAATTAGAGGGCTAGATTTATCCCAGCAATAACTCTCTGTGCTCCCAGTGGTGCACACACATGATGTGAAAGTCAGCTGTACATGCTAAACAAGAGACACAAACAGCAAATAAATGAATACACACATGCTAATACACACACAGTGTATTCAGCCCTGTATGTGTTATAATAATCAGCAATTAAAGCATTTAGCAGAATTGTTTATATTTCAGTTTTGTTAAGTAAAAGTAAAGCTAAAGTTTTTTTTAACCTTGCATACTTTCATATGTCATTTCTTCACAGTATGGTTCGTTCAGTTTTGATCCAGGCGAAGAATTCCTAAGTGTCTATACCGAATTTTAAACAACAGATCTATCTCGAAAGTAAAAACAGCTTATCTCACATTAACAATGTATGATTAATCCTTAATTACTGTTTCAAAGAACCAGGAGAGAATATTTTATGACACTGGTGTTTGTAACTACGAAGTAGTATTGCGGCCACAATATAATACAAAAAAAAAGATCATTTTGTGATTAAAGTTAAAATACTATGTTGAGAGTCAAGTCAGAATAAGTTTTCGAGAAATGAATTGAAGTATTACTTTGGGGGAAAAAAAAGTCGAATATAACACAGAACAGTGTCAGTTTGCTAAATTTAGTAGCACATGTACATCTGTGCTATCTAAAATATTTATTGCGTATTTTGGTTCAGTTTTTGGAAAAGTCATCAAATGTCTGAACAATGACATTTATGGTACTTTTACTGCTGTCAAATTCGATTTGAATAATATGTATGGGTTAAATATGTACTTATATGTACACGCACAAACAAATTAAGTATTCACATTTCCTATTAACATATTAAGAGAAGAAAGTTGTAGATTTTAACAAATACTGAAAACCTTTCATTTGAAACTAGATTCTTATTAAATATATTATTGTATTGTAATTAAGGGCAGCTTTAAAAAATCTATTTCCCCATTCAAATCGATTTTAGTTTGAATAATGTGATATTGATTCATTAAATCCTGAATCGATTCTTAAAGATGTATTTTGCCAGAAACGCCAGAATCTCAGGTTAAAGCTCATAAAACTATTTCAACAACTGCCAAACAGCTAAAACAGCAAACTATCAAAGAGCAGGTAAACATCACTCACTCATCTGTGACAAACCACTGAAAACGTTACGTCCAGATGAACAGAATCAACTTTTTAATACAGAAGAAATTTCAGCTTTTGCAATTTACGCCAAATTGCAAAACCCTTAGCTGCGTCCCCGTAAATCTGCTCTGCTTCAACTTCAACATAATCAGGTAATGTTCATCTGTTGATTCATGGCCTTCTTTTGTTTTATATCCCATGCAGAATATTTTTCATGGGGTTATAAAAAGCCAGGCTGGGAAACTCTCCTGCATATTTTTCTGTGTTCTGTTCTCAGTTACTTTGACACAAAGGCATCTGCTCTGATGCTTACACATCTGATTATGTCTCACAAGAGCCAATTGAAGAGAAATAGTCCAATAATTTGGAATTAAATATTTTTAATTTACAAGGTTTAGAGGGATCTTTCAACAGTGCATATCCACAATAAATGGTCATAATTATAATATTTCTGAGTGAAATTCCAATTGAATTGACTCAGAATCAGTGATGACACCCAGGCCTAGTTCTTATGCTAATTTTGTATATTGCATCAAAGCCTCCACCCAAATAAATTTTTTCACTTGACGAATTAAGACTTAAAACTTACTGGCACTTGGGTTTCATTTATTTCTTTATTTTTGTAAGGATCACTAACAGGTGGAATATTCACAGCATTTAGTTCAAGGACATTACACATGTTGGACAATAAGAGAGTTTGACCTTATTTTTTATAAAAAGAAGCATCATCAAGTGGACGGAGGAAATCAGAGATGCAGATGCCATTGAAAATTTCACAACAGGCTGACCAGTGTTGCACAATCAAAGCCAAAATTGAAAGTAAAAAAAAAAACAAGCAAACAAAGTAATTAAAAAATTAAACAACTAAAAAGCAACAATAATAATGTGTAAATGTCATTTTTTAATGCAATCAGCAAGAGCAGTCGGTGTCTAAGTCCATTGTTAGGAAAGTGGTTTATTTGAGCCCACAGCAGCCTTGTTATGTCTCAAAGCAGAGCTAAGACAAGTGTCTCATTAGGACTCAGAAGGCTGTTATGCCATAATGTTTACCCTCGGTAATTATGTTCCATTTGTGTAGAACTGAACTTTTAAAAAAACAACAAAAGAAATTTGACATGAAAGAATAAAATGAAAGAGCAATGAATTATTTCACATACACAGTAATTTCACAAGGCTTAACTGGTCGACAGCTCCTAAATTCAAACTGGATGTTTCTAGTGGCAGGAAAATGTAAACTTCATTATTACAACAAAGAGGCAACAAAATAAACTAATACCATTTAATCTAATACATGTAACATAAACTCAGTCACTAATAAGGTGCACATAAGAAATCATAAAACCAGCCCTCATGTGGTAAATGGCCTGTATTTGTGTAGCACTTTACTAGTCCCTAAGGACCCCAAAGCGCTTTACACATCCAGTCATCCACACATTCACACACTTGCCATCACCAGGCAAACTACAATGCCAGCCAACTAATTGACAAAGTTTAGCACAAAATGAAATTGTGTGATTTATTTGTACTAAGGTACTGCCACTGGCACTCAAGTCATTTCCCAAGATACTTTCTGCTCAGACAGCTCAAGTATTTGTGAATCAGATTTGATACTGAAAAACATTTTAATAATGTCTCAGGGACAAATCATTGCCCTCTCAATGAAAGAATGGCCATTTTGTCTCAGATCAACCAAGCTTGCTCTCTGCATAAAAAGATTTATGGTAGAAAATCTGAACATTTTGAATGGTTGCTATAAAATTTTAGCTTCATATATCAAATACTTTTCAAAATACAGTTTTTCAAAAAATACAAACCACATCAACGTCTGAATAAAAAAATGTTATGCAAATGGTCAAGCAGGTAACTGTACTAAAAAAAAAGAATTCAGAAATAAATCAGAATCACTCACAGACATATACAGTTATACTATCAGAGCAATGTTTCTGCCTCCTGCACATATAGTTGTTAAATTTTGAGTATTAAGAACTACACTTGGGTGGAACAAATCACTTAAGAACTATTGCTAAGTTTAGTCCCATTATGTCATGCTCTGAACTATACATTGTTCTTCATTCATTTATTTCACATTTGGATTACTGTATTTCATTCTTCATTTGTCTAAGCAAAACGTCTGCAGGTTGTTCAGAATGCTGCTGTGAGGCTTTTGACTAAATCATGATGAAAGAGCGTGAACGAAACAACAGTACAGCGATATCTGCAAGTGTATTTTGCTCTCGGTTTGATTGGATATATAACACTGCAAACTAACACAATTATGGGTAGAAAGGGTTAAATTCCATACTTGACATTGGCAATGGGAAATAGTCAGTAAATAGGACTCAATTTAAACAAGTGATTATATTCTATAAAGCTAGAAGATTATGTGACAAGTGGGGAGGGAATGAGACTGGGACTTGAGGGGGGCTGTCAGAAAGGAGGGTGTGTAAATATAGAACCGAGGTGGTAGTGATTGCAAAAAGTCTTGCAGATGACTGAGTTAGTCGTACTTGCTTTGTGACGAGTATGAGTTTTAGCGGTTCTTTGCCCAGCAGATGGATGTCCAGTGAGAAGTGGCATACGCTGACTTTTACAAGAAGGCAAAATAGGTGGGTGTGAGGGGCCGTCGTCTTGTTCAAGCAGTTCGAGATAAATTGAAATGCTAATTGTAAAACAAAGCACTGTACTGCCTGTCTGCACTGCGGTCTACATGGACATCTTCACCTTCAACTTTCTGTAGTCCTGCATGAATATAAAAAATGATTATTGTGCAGAAAAATATTCCCCGTCACTGTTAAATGGCTTGAGCAGTGTGTGATATGATGAACTGTCGATATTCAAATATTGATGTAATATAAAGCTGGAGTGTTGGCAAAACAGCTGATTTAACATATTACATTACATTCTCATAGATGTTAATTTTAAAGTGCTGCTGAGCCTGTTCTACTGGTCAACTTGCCAATTTTATGGACATGTTCACAGCTGCCATCCACATTCCATCATCAGTCAGAGTTTTTCTCCTTTAGTTAATGTACTAAAGGAGTTTCACACTCCATCTTCTCTACATCTCGCAAGTTGGTCAGCGTGGTGAGAAACATGAAACTCATCTGTCTGATGATAAATTACTGAAGCTCGTTTATTTGCTAGCTGTGTTTCCACACAAAGCACAGCTTGTAACTGATCTCAGAGCAGTGAAAGCTGAGCCAGTGAAGTTTGTCGTGACTTGTCTTAATGGGAACCAGACTGGCTCCTAACACAGAGAGCTACAGCTTTGTATGAGGACAAAATAAGTGCTGCTTTTAGCAACATTTGAACCACATCATACAGGAGTTATTCCAATTTCTGTGTTACACGTTTTTAATGGAAAAGAATTGTATTTCCAAGCATTTGCACCAGAGACCAGTGTTTATGAAAAATAGCACATTTGACATGTTTAAAGAAGGTACTGTTTTACAGTAATTTTTATTGAGTCACCTTATTACTGAGATTTGTGAAATGAATTTCATTGGTTTATATGTGTGACACTTTGCTGGTGTTTTGTAAGTCACCCTTCAATTTGGATTCAAATATATAATATGCAGCTAACTTATTAGTTATTATGTAGATGTTTTTTGAAACATGCAATTTTGTACAATTGTTCTGAAGACATCAAATGTCAAAATAAAGATTTTTCATTCAGCTTTTTTTTTAATGGTTTGAGTTTGATCTTTCAATCTGAAAGCACAAGCAACAATAAGGGAGAAAGGAAGAGAACACTAAACGTGGTTGTTGCTTTTTCCTTTAGCTCGACTCTGGAAATGTGTAACGTATATAATGTGTACTTGTGTGTTTCTGTGTGCATGTTTATGACAGTATTTGTGTCACCCACTGCTGTGATGCTGCATTTTAAATAGAATAACCATCAATAAGTAATGACAGTCTCAGAAAATGGTACCATGAACACATAACCAGCACACACAGAGAGAGGGAGAGAGAGAGATCAGATGCATATTGTTATTGTTATGCTTGTTAAAACTGGTCAAGTTGTAGCCCTCCTTGTTAAGAGTTTGCTTGTTGTTGCTGATTGCTGTCATGGTCATTTCTGTACCTATAATGACAGATGATACTTTGTGAGCGCACACAGATACACACACTCTTGCACACACACATCAGCACATGCAGAAAATAAGAGAAAAGACAAAAAAAAGAGAAGACAGCTTTTTAAAATGACTTGAAATGCAATTTCAGTCAGACGGAGACTTGTTTTCTACAGGATTTTTAGACAGTTTTAGCCTGTTATTATTAGTGTGTTTGCTTTGTTACTACTGTTACTGAAAGCAGCTTTGTACTAGAGAGATGCCAGGTTTAAGACCGACTCACTCATGTTCTCATATTCATCTTCATAAAGAAATTTTGGGAAATCTTTATTTTTTCTGCAGCGTAAACTTGTAGACGTAAGTTTTCACAGGGCTTGGACTGTCTTGGAATTCAGTTGTCCAAATTGCATTTCTAAGTACCCTGATGAAGTAGTAAAGTTTTCTCATGATCAGAGAGAGAATTTATGAACAACAAAAATTTTCACCCTGTCTTAACTTTGATGTTGTACTTGACCCATACTGTAGCGAACATCCTATTTGAACATGTTTAGTTGCTTTTCAGATCAACATCTGCCTCTCAGTATCTCTTGACAGTAATGTACCAAGTTGCATGCTATCCTATTGTCTATGATAGTAAAGAACACAATAGTTGATTTCCATTTTTGGCAAGTGACCTGGGATTAAATGTATCAATCCTTGAGCAGCTGTGGATAAAGAATAACACAGCCTCTTCTTATCACCAACACAACCAAGGTTCCTTGGAATGATTCTGTCTTTGTTGCATTTGCACAGAAATGAACAGGGACTTTAAGTTTACCATGGATACTTTTGGTTGCTAGAGAAGTGTGTCAGGAGAGTACAGAAGGTAAAAGGACCTTTAGCAGTACTTCTGGATAGATGGGTATCAGATGAATCACCTGTGAATTTTATAAATTATGTCAGTGGTTTTTCAGCACTCTTCACACTCTATACTGCAGGTCAGTTAGAAAAACTCAATCTGGAAAAATCTTATTAATATGGATCATTTGTATGACCAGAGTACTGAGAAACTTCAGTTCAGTGAGGGTGAACTCGCTTTCACGTTCTAGCTTTGTTGCCAACAGCAGCGTCTTTATTTCAAGCAAAGTTAGCTGGGCCATGTACTGTAATGTGATAACTGTGAGAACAGAACTGTCTGACTATCCACACTGCAGCAGAAACACACACAGACACACACAAAAATCAACTTTGCAATGCTAACTTGTTGAGACCATATCATGTTCATGCTTTGTCCCAGAGTAAGCCCGAGCGCATAGATTGAAATGTGTTCAACTTTGACTTTATGTATAGTGGTGCATCCACCCACAAAGGGAGGGAGAATGTGGCCCCCCCTGATGTGATGATTATTTACTGCATGGTTGTTTAAAGAATATAGAACCATTTAAAGGTTGAATGTGTAGTTTGATCATTTGCCTGTTCACAAGCATACTGAACTGTCTACACTAATTTGGAGATATCCATCTTTGTTTGTGGACACACCTTCTAAAACATCTATGAACATGATGTTCATGTCGGTGATGCAAAACCAATCCAGCAAAGATTTTCACACTGTTGCTGAAGAAAAAAGAAAAGTAATTGAAGTTCAGAACATGATTACTAATTTTTATCAAGATGGGCTTCTCCTTGCCTTCTGGTTAAAAAAAAAAAAGCTTGATTAGTCGACATAATGTATATATAGATAGGGGAAGTAAAAGGCTTTGAAATCATTAGCTTCTTTATGAAAAAAATCAGTTTCTACCAGCTGAATTATTCCATTGAAAAAGAAGCACTGGCATTATCTTTGGCTTTACAGCATTTCAGAGTCTCTGGTTGGCCATTTGTATGACCATAGCCCTTTCACCTCTTTAAATTCATTGTAGAACCCACATCAGCCTGTCAGTAGGCCAATAATGGAACAACACATGCATGTTTTCACAGGTTTCTAAATTCGTTAAACAACCATGCAGTAAATGCTCACCTAGCACCTTCATTGTCGCTTGAGCCAGACTACTTTACAGGGCCTGAGAACTGAAGGATTTGCAGCCACTCTACTTTTAAATCCAAGTAAGCCTGCAGTTCGAGAGTGAAGTGCACTACAGGGAGAGATATACTGTCTCTTTGTAGTCCCACTCTCACTGCAGCATTCTATTTCAATTGAGAGGTTTTTTAGGAAGCTTTTAGATCCATCTGAAAATAATGAATTACAATAGTCCAGCCTAGAAGTAAGAGATGCATGAAGTCTATTTTCAGTATCGCACTGAGACAGGAGTCTTTTGGGGAATACCTTGCCTTTAGACCCGGTCAAATCTGCACATGAAGTTGATACATTGTAGTCCATATACTCACAAAAAACTGGCATGCACCAAGAATGGCTAACTGAAGGCTGGGCAGTTCTGATCTCCAAGACTCCCCAGAAGCAACCTGTCCCATCCAAATACCGACCAATAACTTACCTTAGCACAACGTGGAAGCTCCTGTCAGGCATCATACTGGCTAAGACGAATAGGCACATGGGTCAATACAAGAGCAGGGCACAGAAAGGAATTGGGAAGGATACCAGAAAACACCAGCTACTAGTAGACCGAACAGTCAAAACTGTAAGACCATACTGACCAACCATGTGCATTACTTGGCTAGACTATAAAATACACTACGACTCAGTGCCTCACACATATATCCTGAAATGGTTAGAACTGTACAAGATCAACAGGACCCTAAGAGCCTTCATCAAGGTTTCGGTGGGGATGTGGTGAAAAACACTAGAGGCCACCTCCAAGCCAGTTGCAAAAGTTGATATCAAGTGCGGGCTTTGTGCCCACTACTGTTTTGCATGGGCCTGGACCCAGTTAGCCAGATCACTGACAAGACTGGCTATACTGACTACATGGATGGCCTCAAGCTTTGCAAGCCAGAAGTGAACAAGACATTGATTCACTGATCTAAATCACAAGGATCTACAGAGAGAAGTTACCAGAATGCCATTTGGACTGGACACGTATAGTCCAATGGTAACAATGAGTAGGTAGTCAGAAGTGAGGGGATTGTACAATCACAGCAACACTGTGCCACTGAGAGTAGCTACAAGTCAAGAAGGCAAGTTCTGAGTAGTCAGCTGAGGGGAAAAACAAGATCAGGGCGATCAACACTATGCCCCAGTGAGTCGTCAGATACCCTGCTGGGATAATAAGCTGGCCAATGGTCAAAATGGGATAGAAGTCCAGAAGGGCACAATCCTAGAAATGACAAAGACCTGCAGGATCTTCAAGCTCCCAGGTCTCTTGTAGAGGATCTGAGCTTGAAGGACAAAGACCACCCGCAGGGCAAGTGGGGATACTACTGAGTGTAGACTTATGAGATACCAAACCACAAGTAGTAGTGTTTGTTTTGTTTTCACTGACCATATAAAATAGGGAGGCTCTATTCAAATGAATAAGAGGGGTATGTTTTTTGTATGTAAGTCCAAGTTGGTCAGGATTAACAGGTAGTGTCTTCATTCAGTTAAAATTCAATTATTTAATATAATGAAGTCAATGAGCCTCCTTGACTATGGCATTTTTTATTGTTACTGAAATGACATGTAATATTTCATAAGAATGTGTACTTTTGCTAAACTTTTAGATCCAGTTGGCCATAATCTACGATAAAAAAAAAAAAGATTTATTTGATATAACATTGACCTAACATAACTTGACCACCTGCTACATCATTAACATCAGTACACTCTTAATGAGCTAATAACATGTTATACTACACTCACAACTGATTACTCAAAAAATGTTGGGAATGTTTGTTTTGCTCATTTTTTGTTTGTTTGTTTGTTATGCCTGGAACTGCTGAACATGGCAACAGGATTCACTAAATTATGCTTACAGTTTTAGTGCAGAATTGGTATCTAAATACATTTAAAATGAAAACTGTTGAGTTGGAAATGAAAAGAGTGAAAAGTGTGAAACATATAGCTAATCATGCTGCTGATGTTACATATACAAAAGGTGGATGTCCCTCTTGACATTCAGGTATGTTTGTTGTACTGTTGTCATGTCCAAAACAATGTAGCAGCATTACAGGACAGATGGAGGACTTAGCATTTAGCATAGTTGTTAATGAATTTATGCAAGATGGAGGACTGACAGCTCGTTTGGCAGACCACCAACACATCTCTATGGGTGTTTGTGTATTTTGGCATTCTTGGCTAAACGTCTGTCTATTTTGGAGTTCTTGGCAATGAAGACATTTCAAAAGTCATTTTAGTACTGCAGTCTGTGATATAAAAGCCATTTTTTTAATAAAGAAAAGTTGAGCTAGTTAGTAGTTAGCCAGTACACTGGCTTCATGTGTTCCCAGTTACTATGACTTGAAAGCTCAGCATGCCTCCTGCAACACCGATACTCTGTGTTACTGATTGTCGTCTCATGGTGAGGTGTGCTGGAGGCACACTATGAAATTTAAGGAATAGAAACATTCTTTTAGCATCCTCACCTCTACCATATTCTATGTGCCTATGTAAGTATGTGTTTTTACATCATTTATTATCTTTGTTGCATCCTTGAACCAGTTTCATGACAGTAGAAGGCATTAGACTGGGTAACCCAAAAACAAACCCTCCCATGTCCTTGGCAATGGTTTTTCAATATTACTATTCAATACTACTCTCTTAAATTTTTACACTTTCAAACTGTTTTTGTTGTTCTTCGTGTAGATTAAGATTTGCCATTAAATGTAGTCCAAAAGTCACTTTTTGCTATTCACCAGTAACTGATGCCATAGTTTGTGAGTTTGCAAATGTTTTTTGAAGTGTGAAAAAAAGAAAAAATCGATGTTTCAATACCTGTCATACAGTACTGTGCAAAGGTCTTGAGCTACCCCTCATTTCTTTAGCTTTTGCTGCCAAGGAGCTATGTTTCCTTGTTAATTTTTAAAGTGGTCTTGAGCAATCGTTCTCGAGGCTTTCTGAAAGTTCACTCATTTTCAATCCTGCAGAAGTGGCAAAAGTACGGACATTCTTTACTTAGAAGTAAAAGTGCAGACACCTGTGTTCAAAAAGTACTCCAGTTAAAGTTAAAGTACTGAATGAACTTCTTAAATCAAGTAAAATCAATCAAGTAAAAAAGTACAGGGCCTTAAATGTACTCAAAGTAAGAAAGTAAAAAAGTAGCTCCTTGAATGACAATTCAACCAATTATTTTTATGTAAAATTATGTATGATACAAAATAATAATAATAAATAATAGTAGTACATGAGATACGAATGTTATTTGAATCTAAATTCTAATTTTAATAATTGCACTTAGCTTGAATCTATTATGTAGTGACAGGCTGTTTTCTGTTGCCTACATTGTGGCTGGTTTTAGATGTCAAGTTTTCCTTCACATCTAAAAAGTCAAGGGGTTAAAGTGAGACTCAGCACACTGAGGAACGCTAAGACCGGTTGGAATGGTTCAGCATGGGAAAATCTCAACTTGTTATTTGGATCGCTACGACTCCACACGAAATGCCTGGTTTTCTAATACAGTTGAGTACCACCTAATGTGCAAGGTCATAGCAATGTGGCCAAACAGCCCATGACGTAATTATTATGCGCAAGGCGATGATAAACCTGCTGATATACCATCCACCTGTGCCTTTTCGTCAGACTCAGGGACCATGGCGTTGGTTTTTGTAACCATTTCCCTCATTGATGGATTTTAAAAAATGGTGATTTTCGTGACTGAAATGCTCTTATGACTGCTCAAGTGAACACAACCTGCTAGGCTCGCTTTGGAAATCTGGCTGAGCAGGCACTATGACCTAATGGAAAAGCCTGAAAACCATGGCAAGTGGTGTAGAAAAAGATGATGGCACATGCAGATGTATGCAACAGCACAGGGCTCCACACAAAAAATCATTGGCTGCCCTCTGCCACCCCTGGCAGAGGGGTGGCCATCACAGGTGACACCTCCCCACCCCTCCATCACAGGTGAGACCCTCCCCCCCAAATAATGTGCCAAAAGATAAAAAAAAAAAGTAGTACAGATTTGTGATTAAAAATGACAACATTATCTGCATTTTATCAAATGTCACTAGCCACTAACTTGAATATCACCTCCCTTCTTCCTCGCCTGTCTTTCTTACAACTTTCTCCAACTGAGTGAAGTTATCTAGCACTTTGGAGTTTTAGCTAGTAACAACTGTGCGACAGACTGGACACAAGTTCGTTCGTGCTTATCCTCTTCAGCAGCTGTAGCTTGAAGCAAAAATATCACAACTACGACTTAAGGACAAAAATCTAGGGAATAAAAAGTTGTCTGAAAAATAAGTACTCAAGTAAACTACAAATACCTGAAAACTCTGCTTTAGTACAGTAACAAATTGTTTGTATATGTTTGTTTGCACATGTCCATTGTGGATAAATCTTTGGTTTCTGAAGAATGACTGATGGGAGCTATCATAAGAAGCTGCTGTTCATGCTCTGAGATCGGGAGCCAGGCTTTGTGTAGAAACAGACCAACCGCTAGCAAATGGATGAGCTTCTATGATTTATCATTAGAACAGATAACAGGAATATGATGTATTATTGTAGGTTAAACGGTTTGAAATGTTTGAAATGAGCTCAGCCTTCAGCAATTATGTAATCCAAATACATTTGGGGAACATTTTTCTGCAGAATAACACTTTATATTTTTGATAATTTATGTATAATTTGCCAGTAATACAGCTTTATGTGTCCTGAAATGCTGTGATTGTCTTTTATTCCTTCTTTTGCTGAAGGTCTAAAAAAAAACTCCTCCAGTTCCCATCATCAGTTAATTTCTGGTAATGTAGTAGAGATTTCAATAACTATTCAAGCAAGTGCAGAAAAGTGACTGTGTTTGCTTGCCTTTCTATAAAGTACAGTAACTTTCATCACAAATGACTTGACCTTGGCGAATCTTTCTGTGAATGTGTGTGTGAATGTGTGTGTGAATGGGTGGGTGACTGGATGTGTAAAGCGCTTTGGGGTCCTTAGGGACTAGTAAAGCGCTATACAAATACAGGCCATTTACCATTTTCTGATCAATAGAAATAAGTTAAAAGAAACAATGAAGTAATTTACTAAAACCCAACAGATGTATTTTCTACATTCACTTTCACCTTGAATATACAGTTTGCCAAATAGGTCTGATTTTGCAAATATTCTTATTCCCATTTTTCAGTAAGAGTTACCGGATAATTGAACCTCTGTGTAGTCACATTATCTGGTTTTTAAAACTTCACATATCAAACTGTCAATTTGACTTCTTAGGCCTCTAATTTTCATTCAACCTCCTTAAACCTGTCAGTTATTAATTTTGTCTACTATTTGTTAAAAAAAAAAAAAAAAAGTAATGTGGGGACAAAATCCTTTCAAAATTAGTCTCGAGAGCCCCAGAATAATAACAATTATCCTTCTTTTCATTGCTACTTAGGTTTGAATGGTGCTATTGTTCATCTTTATTTGCGCTTTGTTCACCAAACAAATTGTTGCTTTATTTCAACCAGAAAAAAAGGACCAGTAAGGGAGTTATTAAAGATCAGTGTAACTTTCCAAAGTGGTAGGATTGTGGATGAGAGTGTTTGATGGGTAAATTGGGAGCTGTGGGGGCCAGAGACTCCACAGCCTTGAGTCTCAGCACCACGCCAATGCTGAACAATCTGTAATTGGCACCAGATAGGGGCACCCGACTGTCACCCATAAGGATAGTCAGAGAAGAAGGAGAATAAAGGAGCCTGGATAACAAAATGGCAAAACCAGTGAGGGATCTACTGCTGTGAGAACTTTAAATCAACTGTGGGGGGTTTTTCGGTTTTTCCTTCATTTCCATCTGTCTGCCTTGATTTCTTCAGAACTTTCCAATATTTTTTTTGATTATTATTATTTTACAGTGTAAGCATGTTTCTACATTCACTATCAATAACCGTGCCTTAGTTTTCTGCACTCCTTATGATTATACTATGCATTTGCTCCCAGTTTTTCATCGAGGTACCTTTTATTCCTTTTTTATTCTGACTAATTTTTCGAATATCTCCAGTCCTCTTGTGCTTTTGCTAAACACATTTTACTATTATTTCAACTTCTAATCTTTTGCTGGCCAGGGAAATCACAAGTATATTGATGAACATATAGCTAAACCTATACCTGAGCCTGCGTCAGACTTAGGAACTGTCCAGGGTGTAGACGTCTCTCACCTTATGGTAACTGGGTTCCAGCCCCCCACATGACCCTGATAAACATAGGCAGAGGAGAATGGATGTTTGGTTATACTAATTTTAACACTGATTGTTAAAATAAAATTAAAAAGCGGCTCCATTTAATTTGATTGAAACTGACTGTCACACAGAAATAACTGGATGTCACTGTACAAAGACCAGTGTTGCCAACTTAGTGACTTTGTTGCTATATTTAGCAAGTTTCCAGACCCCTTAGTGACTTTTTTTCTAAAAAGCAACTAGCAACAAATCTGGCGACTTGTTCTCGTGTTATTGGAGACTTATTTATGACGACTTTTTGACGTGAAAGTGCGTATCGCTCTTACGCTCAACAAGTAGCAGGGTGTTGCCGTGAGCATCTCGCACGTGCCAAAGCGCTCACAGGCGGAGGATAGTCCTCCCCCAGCTCCTATCAGGGCAGGAGATGCTCACACCTACGCGTCCAAACTGCTTATAAACACACACACACACACACAAAGTAACTCCACCAGAGTGCCTATTTCAGGTCACGTTTGCCGGTCCAAGCCCGGGTAAAGGAGCAGGGTTGGAATTGTGACATTAAAAAAAACAAAAATTGCTAAAAGAATTTAATTTGTAGTTCTAAATAAATTCTAAATACATTTAGGATATTTTTTACTCACTTTATGTCTCTTCCATGATGTTATTTCTCTCTCCAACAACGTAGGTTACAATTACATTAGCATGACCAATTGTGCAAATTAAGCGATGACATCATTTAGTGACTTCTAGCGACTTTTAGGACAACCAATAGCAATTTCCTTATTGAGGAGTTGGCAACACTGGCAAAGACTGTTTTTCTGTGATTTTTGTCCTTCAGTTGCTTAGCACTCTTTTCACAAATTAAAATATTAGACTGATGGTATTATGGAGTTGTCTTATAATCAGCTGAAACGACCACAACCAAGAATGATTTTGTCGATCTTTTATTATCTTTCTTTTATTAGATCATGCTAAGCCCCTCTATCATGACGGCAAGAACAAAATAAAATAAATAAACACCTTCATTTTGATTTAATTAAGATATTTATTAAGTTAATTTCTTAAAGCCACTTGCTAAAACATCAAACTAGAGAAAGAGCTTTTGAAGCAAGTCCAAAAGGAACTATAATGAGAAATTAGGCGGGGCAATACATAAGGACACTGGAACAAAAGCTGGACTAGAAGAACAGCAGGGAGGTCCGGAGAGGGCTAACGAAACTTTCAGGTCATGGAAAGATTTGGGGAACGGTCCAGGATAGTGACAGTAAGGAGTGGGTAGATGAACTGAATCTGTTTATCAACAGGTTTGAAATAGCACAGAAGGTCGGGAGCAGAAAGGCACAGATAAGCTCTGTGAGGTCATCATGCACATATATAACCTGAGCCTTTGTCTGGAGAAGGTTCCTGTTGTGTGGAAGACTTCCTATCCGGTCGTTAAGTGATAACGTGACAAATCCTACTTCCGGGCCTCAAAAAGCTCCTAAAACAGTCAGTGATCACTGTTGACCTCCCTCGGCTTTTATTACCGCTAATCATTTATTTAAGCTCAGTTTTTAAAACCTTAGGATGTAACTACAGCACAGCCCATGCAGCAGTATATGAATGACTAACCTCGTATTGTGGATGGATTATCTCAGTTGTTCTCCTGGCTGAAGTTTGGTCCTTTTACAGCATCCTGCCATGCGATTACATTTGTTCCTGACCACCGAGAACACTCACGTTAACTTTTATCGAGTGGAAAAAAAAGTTAGCTTGTTTATATTATGCTAACATAGCTGTGTCACTAGCGGTCACGTAGCACATCATTATATACCAGCTAGCCAAACTTCAGTAACCCTACAAACGTCACTGCTGTTTAGTTTTCTGTCTTCATTTATGTTGGAAGTGATAACAGAGCTGTACGTTTTAATTTGTTTCCAAAACCCCGCAGTCAGGACATGCTATATTGTATTTAGATAGAAGCTAGCGAGCTAACTTCCTGCTAACTTCTAACTCCGTTAAATGTCATAAATTCCGTTTTCATGGATGCCTGGATGTTAAACTCAATTGTTACACCTGGTAGAGCAGAACGCATTTTATTAAAGATGAAAGACTTTAGACAGTTTTTCAACTCTCAGTAATGCCATAGTGATCGTTTGATATATGGACCTGCAGCAGAGTTTAGGCCCAGACACGGCTAGTGACGTCAGACTGAATGACCGGATGTGGTTCCGGTACCGAAGACTCTATGACCCAGGGAGCCTAACCACTGCAGACCTGTAGTCTTATTGTCCCACCTGATGAAGCCCCTGGAGAGGACCATTCTCCACCACCTCCATCTCTGGTGAGCATGCTGCTCAACCCCATCCTCTTATTGGTATGAATGATGCACTCATTTGCCTCCTTCACAGGTCACTTTCACACCTGGACTACTAGAAACACTGTGAAGGTCAAGCTTTTTGGCTTGTCTAGTGCCTTCAGTAAATTCCAACTGGCACTGAAGAGGGAGAAGCTGGAAGGAGCATGAGTCAATAGTCACCTGACTGTAAGGACAATCAACGACCTCACCAATGGACTGCAGTACGTGAGGCTTCAGGACTGTGGTGAACCTCAGGTTACGAAAACTTGTCCTTTACTCTTTAGCCTCTACACTTCAGGTTTCAGATACACCATGAACTGCCACCTCCAGATGTTCTCAAATGATACAGCTATCACTGGATATGTATCTGAGGGGAACAATCTGGAGTAAAGGAAGGTCATTGTCAACTTTGTCATCTTGCCTAAACTCAATTTCTGGAGAAAACCACCACCCATCACAGCATCTATGGTTTGGACATCCAGGTGGACGACATGTACAAATTATTGCGTCCAGTTGACAATACACTGGACTGCTCTCAAAACACTCGTGCTCCATACCAAAAGGGCCATCTGCTGGGCAGGCTGAGGTCTTTTGAGGTGTGCAGAATACTACTATGTTGGCTTCAGGTTGTCTTTTATGTGGTCGTCTGCTGGGGAGGTGGCGGCACATGTAGTGACAGGAAATGGCAAGAGGGCTGGCTCTGTCCTGGGCATGCCCCAGACTCTATAGAGGATATGGGTGAGAGGAGGATGTTAACTAGGGTAATGTGCACTATGGACAACACCTGTCACCCCTGCATGAGACTGTGCCAACCACGGTGTAGGACTGAACGCTATCATAGGTCCTTCATCATGACAGCAATCAGACTGTACAATACACACTCAGGATAAATACAGCTTATAAAAACATGTACATTATCATAATTTCCACTGCACTTTATGTACATAAAAAAAGAATCCTGGTGTATTTTACTGTATAAACAAACCATCTGTACATACTGTAGTATTTTGGGTTTTTTAGTTTTTTTTATTTAATTATTTTTATTAATTATTTTTCCATTTTTTATTGTTTTAGAATACATCTCTAATTCAACCTTTCATCCTATGTCATATGTGTTGCTGTAAACAAGTGAATTTCCCAGTGTGGGATTAAATAAAGTCTGTGTCTATACTAATCCCACAGTTACTCTCCCATGCATCCATTTCAGTATGAATCTGTGTAAATGTTAGTCAGACAGAATTAGTCCATATGAATGGGTGAATGAGGCAAGTTGTACAAAGTACTTTGATTATTCAGGTAGAGTAGAAAAGCGCTATATAAGAACCAGCCTTGATTCATTTTCTTGATTTTAACAAATACAAACATCAAGCTGAAAAAAACAATTGAGCATTCTATACACATTTTACATGTAGCTTAGCAGCAGGAACACAAGATCAGTCATGCTCAGACAGTGAATAATGTTCTGTGCTCTTCCTCAAATCCTGAGCTAATCCTTGGAGAGGGCATGAGGAGCTCAGCCATTGGCTGGTGAAAAGGAGCCAGGTGACAACAACAGTCACCCCAAGTGCTTTATATTGTGAGGCAAAGACTGTATAATAATACAGAGAAAACTCAAAGCACATGAACCCCTATGAGCAAGCATTTAGCAACAGTAAGAAGGAAAAACTTCTTTTTAACAGGAGAAACCCACCGACAGCTCAGGAAACGTGTTTTGGGTTAATAAGTACCGAATTCGATGAGTTCAATCAGTTATTTATACAGCGCCACATCACAACAACAGTCACCTCAAGGTGCTTTATATTGTAAGGTAGACCTAAATTAATACATACAGAGAAACACTCAACAATCATATGGCCTTCTATGAGCGACTAGAACATAGGACACACACCAATCATCCAAAATAATTTCACTTTGATCTGCAACAAGTTGAAGCAGTTTTCTGTATTAGGCCATGGGACAGTGAGCTTTAATCTTCAAATATTTATTTTACATATACCATCATATTAATGATTTACTACAGCAATGATCACGTGTCCTTTTTACAAGAGTTTTGTATTTTACTGGTGTATTTTATTAGCTTCTTTATTGGTTTGTATAACTTCAGATAATGGAATGATACCATAAGTATGTTAAGCAACATTTGCAGTATATGGCCCAGGTGTAGTTCACCTCAAATAATTAAACAAACAAGAAAACAGATTTAGGTTTTAACTGAAAGTACCATCAATTTACATTCCTTGCATATATGTTAGATTCAGTTTTCCTTGTATAACACCAAATCACAACAGTTGCCTTGAGGTGCTTTATATTGTAAGGCAAAGGCGATAACACAATAATACACACATCTCAGAAATGCAGCAATGTTTTTACTTTTTCTTTCTTTATTTAATCTTTCTTTCTTTTTTTACCATTTCATTTTAGTGGTGGTGGTGGTGCATTGTATATTTAAACTTTAATAAATTATAATTGGTAAGTCTGTTTTCAAAGTCATCTCTGAGCATTGAATACCTTGCAACGTGTAAGAGGGAAGGCAGAACTGCTCAACATGCAGCCCCAGCCATGTGCATGTGTGTGAACATTTGGTATCTCAGGCCCCCCACAGTCTTTCACCATAGGTGTGCAGATGAAAGCTCTGTTGGTGAATGTGCATACATGCATGCACACATACTCATACAGTTAGGTGCTATTTGAAGTGGCACCCAGCAGCTGAGCTGAGTTGTGGTCATAACTTCAGTTTGACATATCCTCCCATGACTGGAGCATATACGCCCACTCGCTTGCCTTTCTCTATAGCTTAACATGTAGAAATCCACTATGCTTATGAAATCAGTGCCATAATATGGTTGGCTATCTGCTAAAGTGGCGTCAACCCTCATGTCATTTTTTTTCTAACCTACTCTTGTGGATATATAATACAAAACCATAGAAAATATCAATTTACAGATGGGTATCATATCATTAATATAAGGAAAAGAAGTTGACCTGAAAAAAAACTGTCAGCATGACTTTTTAGGCTTAAACTGTAAAAAAATAAATGTGTAGATCTATAGAAAATGTTCTGTAATTAGACTGTCCTGTAATCATAAAAAAGAAAGTACAGTGCAGATATGTCAGGCCCATTCAGGCTCTTGTGATCAATTATGAATTAGCATTCTGGGTAGTTGCCAAGATTGTGGTGGTGCTAATTTCACCAGGCGGAGTAGTAGTGCCATGGGCTGGAACAAAATTTTACATGAGCTGCAGATTATTCTTAGACTTACTCTCATCAGTTGTAGTCATGTCTCTCTGTCATTTTAGTGGTCAGGTCCAGCTATTCCTACGACTGGAAATGTTTGGATGACCAATTATTTATTGACCTCTACTGGATTTGCAAGAGGTTTTTAATTTTTACTCATATAATTGATTTGTTTTATGTACGCTAATATAAGCTTAATGTGTGTCTGAAAGCACGTGTTTGCGTGCACAGACGACCTATCTGCGATACCTCCAACAGATTTGTTATGAGCCCCATTTATTTAAGACTGTTAATTAAGATCAGTTTTTAATTAATCATGTTCCCTGAATCTGCCGATCATAAATTATTCCTGACAGATAGACGCTAGTTTTCAATGGCAGATGTTTTCTAGCTGCGTTTCAAAGATAGACTTCTTTTAGTTTCTGTGAGCTCACCTGCACATTTTGACTTGTGTGATTTTTGGAGAACACTCTAAATAGAAATAACTTGAGAAGAAAAAAGAAAATTTCACTTACACCTTCACTTTCACATAGTGTGATCTCAAAGAACTCCTTCAATTAAAAATGAACAAGAAAAAAAAGAAGAAGCTAAACACTATTTCTTCAAACGGGACAGCCGGTGACACAAAGCAGTTTCCAGCTGTTAGTGTCTGTGTTGTGAGCAGAATCCATTTCCAAAGTCAGATATGTGTGTGAGCTGAGACCATTTAAATAACATTATTTTGAATGCTGGAAAATAAAAGGACACTTTGAGTCAATCAAACTTGAGCTGCGCAAATATGGAGCTATACTCTATGTAATTAGTTTATAATGTAAATTTGGGTCAACAGGTGGATGTTCTGCAGGTTCTTAGAAAGATGCACAGCTTAATGGCTGTAAAAGACATCATACAGTTTCAGATAAATGTGAGATAAGTTAATAAGCAACTACCAGATGCATTGTGGTCATTTTGTATTGAAACTCGCATGGAAAATATGTGAAGATTTAAAAAAGTATAAAAGATATAATTACCTTGTACGTTTTATAACCCCTGTTGTGTAAAATGTAAATCAATACAGAATGTTGCAAATTTTATAAACCTATAATTTATTCACAATAGAACACAGAAAACATATCACATGTTTAAGATGAGAAAATAAAATAAAAGATCTAATTAGATTTAAATTTCATGGCGGCAAAAAAAATTGAGACAGGGTCATGTTTGCCACTGTGCAAGAATTTCTAAACTTTAAACTGAGAAGACCATTTGCTAGACTTTTAGGAGAGTAGCTGTGACACGGACCTGTAGGGGTAAACCCTGTATTTATTTGAGGGGACCCAAATGCAGACGCCTGAGGCACGAAGCACATTTAACTAATAACAAGATGGCCAAAAAAAAAGAGAAACAAAGGCAAAATAACACAGAGATAAACTAAACTAAGACCATGACAAATTGTCCCGTTCTTGTCTGGTATAGCTATTCAACAATCCGAGATGTTCTTTGTCATATTTTATATTTTTAATTACATGATGTTGGAATGCTGATGGAAAGTCTGGACTGCAGGCAGACCATTTCAGCAGCTGCTGGTGTAATTGATGTAGTATGTGGGTTAGCATTGTCTTACAAACTAAGATTATTTTATCTCTTTAAATTCTTAAACGGGTTGGGTCCATTGTATCTTGCTTTCCTCTTAACACCTTGTGTTTCTTCAAGGTCTCTGAGATATGTTGACCAGCTTCTCCTCTGTGTTCTGAAGACAAGACTTAAGAACAGGGAGGGATCAAGCTTTGTTAGCCGTAGCTCCTGAACTGTGCAATGAGTTAACTCCCATGTTAATGAGGTGTTTACCCCCACCTTACACATTTTTGAAATATGCCTTAAAACTAACTTTCTCAAATTTCAGAATTGGTTTTGTAAGAGAGCATTTCTGTGGTTTCTCTGGCAGCCACACACTTGGAAGGCATTTGTACAGCAAAGCAAATCATTTAACTATATGTAGCTAAATACATCTTATACTAAGATGCTTAAACCTTTAATGTTTTTCAGTTTTCTTTCTTTCTTTTTTACTTTTATTCCAAAAGGTTTAAAAATGCAGTGCAGGCACACATACTCATGCATGCTAGTTCTGGAACGCCGTATGTTAAAAGAAGTTCATCCAAATGTGTGTAAGACTTTGCCTTTTCCTGTGCTTCATGAGTCAGGGTGTACGCAAACTTTGTAAGTTCACTTTGTAAAAACAGCTTTGTGTGTATGTGTGGTGTTTGTGTGCGTGTGTGTTCATGTGTGTGTGTGTGTGCGCGCTCTTAGGCAGCACCACTAACAGGATTAGCGTGGTCGCGGTGCATGTGTCAGACAGCACATTACGAGTAGACTTCATGCTAAGGCAAAGAACCACGCGCTGAGAGAGTGAGAGCAATGAGAAGCTTCTGTGGCAGACTCTGGCTAGAGTGAATTTGCTATACTGGTTAATGAGGTTAATTCTGCTATGACCTCTATATCGCTCACAGTTGTCCTTCTTGTCACTGTTGTTAAGCATTTCTATTTAGATATGTCACACTTCATAACAGCATTAATGGCAGGCACATATTTTAGTGACCTACCTCAGCTTAAGTGAATGGAGAGGAAACACTGCTGACTCGTGGAAAGTAATTCATGTCATACTGGATACATTGTGACTGTGGGTTCATTCTGTTGCCACCCTTTGCAACTATAAACGCTTCAACTCTTCTGGGAAGGTTTTCAAAACAAACACGTCTTTATGGACCTTGCTCTGTGCTCTGGTGCACCGCCATATTGGAACAGAAAGGGGGCTAACCCCAAACTGTTTCCACAAAGCTGGGAGCATAGAATAGTCCAGTATGTGTTAGTATGCTGGTGCTTTAAGAGTTCCTTTCACTGGAACTGAAGGGACAAGATCCAACTCCTGAAAAGAACGCCACACAGCTGACTGTAGAATGTTTAGGAGGAACTTTCCCAACTGGAAATTTCACAGGTGCTTCCTGTCACAGTACAATGCTGGAATTCACTGAGTATTGTATTTTTAAGACATGTCATGCCAGTTTTGAGCAGCAATAGCATAGCTGCATGTGTTCACATTCATCATCTTTGTCTCTGAAACACAGTGAGCATTTTGGAGAGTGAACTCAGTTTTGATAATCAAATCAATAAGGTTTACCAGAACTGCTGTCTATAACATAAAAAACACATCTAAGATTATAAAATCACTCAAACTGATTCCATGCTTTCATATCGAGCAGGTTTGATTATTGTAATGTTCTGTTTACAAGATTCCCCGGATTAACAATAGGACAACATCAGCTCATTCAAACTCCAGCAGCCAGAGTTGTTACAGGTGCACCGAAATTTGACCACCGTACGCCAGCACTGGAATCACTTACTGGATCCCAGTGCAATAGGAATCCTTTTGTTAGTTCCCAAAGCGCTCAATGGTTCTGCCCCCAGTACATTTGTGACCTGCTGCTTACAACCCAGTCAGACATGCCAGGTCTTCAGGAGCTTTTATCTGTTCCCAGTATCAGACCTTAGTGTGCTGAAGGTGCACAGAGAAATGCATATCACTTTTACGTTTTTGTCTTCTTTGTTAATCGCATGGAGTTTAAATATAATGAAATGTGCTACATAAATAAAACAGTCATAGATATTACTAAATAACATTTTTCTTCACTCCAATGCTGGTCACCTTGTTGAGGCTGAAAAAGAGGTACCTCTGTGGCAGAATGAGTCTGCAGTGATGGAATATAGGAAATATGTATTGCACAAATAACTCGTATGAATTCTATGAAATATTTCTATAACTAATATCCAAGTTAAATTACTATCTATTATTAATATGCATTGTCAAGGCGTGTAAGCTATGTGCTATTTAAAAGATGCGCAAGTGGGCAAATGCCCTGAAAATGTTATAGATATTTATTATATCTCTGACACAATAAATCATCACGGAAAATAAAGTACTTACTTTGTAAACAAGCATGTATATCTTGAATATTATCAGCATTAAAACAAGTTCCAATCTCCCCAATTTTTCATCCATAAATCTGAATGTATCCTGTATCAAAGAAGGTTAGCCGTGCAATCTACGTTACCATGGTGATGTGTAATGCTGAATAAGTGACATAAAATAAGTGCTAAGCCCAGTTTTGGCTCACTAACCCACATCTCCCTGAAGACGTGTGAAATGTTATTTATTTATTTGATGGCATCGATTTCTATATTTATCTGTCCTCTCTGCTGGGTTAGATGGAAAAGCCCTCAAACAAAATCAGCTCTGGGATATTATGATATTTCGCAAAGAATAATAAACTGCACAGCAGGGAGAAACATGACCTCTTATTATCGTACTGATCAGTTTAGTTGAGATCACTACATGGAAAAACAAGCAAAGAAATAAAGACTTGTGGGCTGGTTACTGCAGCTGTGTTGTGCGCCTTTCTGTCCTCCATTATAATTATTAAAGAAATTGTGGGAGGGTTTCATGCAGCATGGAGAGAATGATCTACTGTGTGTGGACTGTTTGAATCCAGGCCTGAACAACACAAACAAACAATCATGTGAGATTTACAGAAATAAAACAAACAAGCAAAACTCATAACCTCATTTATGACTTATGATGATTACTATTTGGTTACAAGTCTTGCTATGCTTTAAGATTAACTTTGGGTATCATGTGAACTACTGTACAATGTGTTGTTTATGGCTCTTCACTGTAACTGTAAAAAGTAACTCACAGTCAGCATCTCACACTAGGTCGGAGGCCAGGGACTAAAAGTATATTTTTAAATGAGATTTAACTGCAGCGGTGAAGTGGGCTGCCCGATGTACAGTGGCACGATTTTGGAGTCACAAATGCAAAAGCTCAATTACTTCAGAGTTTGCATTGCATCTCTGAAATGCACAAAAGTATCTGGTTTGCTAATCAGAGAGAACAATGAACCTCTGCAGATACAGTAGGATCAGGAGCAAATTATTGGCATGTTTCAATTAAACTGAAGGAAATCGTGTGGTATTCTGATTGATGAACACCTCCTTACTGTCCCCAAAAGTTACTACGTATTAAACATGAGGACAGGAGTCCTCGTGTTCTGAAAACATTCCAAAGATGCATAGACAATTCCCTACTATCAGTAGCGGTCCACCAGCCAGCCGGGCACTTGGCCTTAAGATTTTTTTTCACCATACAGAGCTGTGGAAAACGTTTGGCTCCCTTCTCATTTCTGTATATTCCAACAAGCCTGTGTCATGCACCGAGGCGCACGTGCACAAAAGGATCCAGAAGCAGGCTCAAGTGCTAGCAGGAAAAGACACTTTATTGTAAATAACAAAAGGCGACCCGGGAAAACCAGAGGAGCAAATAAGGAACTAAAAAACCCGGGGAAACAAATGATGCGGGGAAGCCGGAATCGGGACCGTGGGAGGCTGCAACAGAAAGGGGAGAAAATTACTAGTGAGCCGGGAAGCAGGGGAACACAACAAGACAGGATTAGAGTAGTAGGCTTACAATCGGAGTGGGGCCGTGGGGCTCGGGAGGGAAGTGGGAAAGTCCGTGAGAAGGGAATCCGTGGAGTTAGTGACGAGGCCAGATGATGCACGGGGTGATCCAATCGAGCAGGAGGACAGGCAGGTGGCAGACACTGGACGCCGGATCGAAATCTTAAACACATGAAGGCAGATTTAACGCAGTTCAAATAAAACATTAGCGCAACGCTTTCGCGGGAGTCTAGTTACAACAGAGAGGTGATTAACGGACTGACGTGGAGCATCCGTCAGCGCAGGGTTAAGTAGTCCTCCAGGTAATCACCCCGATGGAAAGCAGGTGTGCCGGTGATGGCCCAGCCCGGGAGTGTGGCTACCCGAGCATCACACACAGACTCCATAGACACAGGACCATGACAGCCTGACTTTCTAGTCATTTTTAAAGTGGACTTCAGCAATGTTTTCTAGTCTTTCTGACCAGTTTAATCTTCTTTAATCGTTTTCCTACTTTTTCATTCGTTAAATCCTGACCATTTTTAGAGGAGTATTTTAATGTTTGTTTGTTAACCCACTTCACACTGCCCTATACATTTTGATAAAAGACACCTAACTCAAAAGATGAACCAATGCAAAGAATCAATTTTAAATTGCATCTAAATTAAATTAAATTGCATTTAAATTGCAGTGTTTTGTTACCGGCAACCTTTCACAAAAACATCATTTTGTTGTTGCAGATAGTTCAATCTAAGAACAGTGCCAAAGATAACACAGTTTAAAGTAGAATTTTAACACCAACACAATTCCAGGAGTGTTAATCACCAAAAACTTGCCAAGGATCGAACAGTGGTGCACCAGCGACAGGCTCATTGATGGTCACGGGGAGTGAAGGCTGGCCTGTGTGTGCAGTCTAACAGATGAGCTATCATTGCTCAAATTGTTGAACATGTTAATGCGGGTTCTCATATAAAGGTGTCAGAATACACAGTGCATTGCAGTTTGCTGCTTATGGGGTTCATTGGCACAGGCCAGGCAAGGTCACCGTGTTGAGCCCTGTACACAGCTCAAAGCGCCAACAGTAGTCACCTCCGCATCAGAACAATAGAAACGTGGCCTGATCTAATAAACCGTGATTTAAAAAAATATATATATAGCGTCACGTGTCCAGATTTGTGCATGTTGCTTTACTTGGGGAAAGCCTTGCACTAGGATGCACTATGGGAAGAAGGCAAGCTGGCAGTGTGAGCCTTTGGCTCATGTTCTTCTGCCTTCCATGTGGAAATTACTTACACATAACACTTACCTAATTAAGTATGCTATTTATTTTCTTGGTTAAGGATTTGATTATTTCTATGGGGGTAAGGGATAGGATAAGTATAAGCCATAAGGCTTCAGCCTATTCCTTTTTCGGTTTCTGTTTGAGTACTTTTATGTAAAATTATAATCTGTTGTTGTTGACTGAAATAAAAATTTCAATTCAATTCAGTTCAAGTACTGCTGCAGATCATGTTCATCTTGAAAATGGTATTCCCTGATGGTTATGTCCTCTTTTAGCAGGATAATGTGCTCTGCCACAAAGCCAAAATGGTTCAGGAATGATTTGAGGAGCACAACAACAAATCTGAGATGTTGACTTACCCTCCCGATTCCTGCGATATCAATATCAGTATCTGTGGGTTGTGCTGGACAAAGTAATACTAACGATGTGTGACAGTGTTGCAGGAAGTCGTCCTTTCCCTGCAAATGTTCAGGACAGGAAATGAATAATATCTTCAAGACAC
Organism: Simochromis diagramma; assembly: GCF_900408965.1. Classification (NCBI taxonomy): domain Eukaryota; kingdom Metazoa; phylum Chordata; class Actinopteri; order Cichliformes; family Cichlidae; genus Simochromis; species Simochromis diagramma. The sequence continues at coordinate 888,251 of NW_024387304.1, read as the reverse complement.
TTGAAAATCCTGTTACTTATCCACAACGGATCAAAATAGATGAGGAGTTTGATTTATAATGGTTTTCTCCAAAGAAAGCCAGAACAATATCAACGCCTTAGGTGGGACATTTTAAGCTGTAATTTTATTTAAGTTATTAAGACATATTATTCTATACGTGGAAGGTGAAGAATGTAACACAATATCAGCACATCTACAATGTCAGAAAAACTATAGGTTCACAGATATGTGTCTGTACAAGGTTTAGCAACTGGTGACAAAATGTAACCAGTTGCTATGGCTGGTACCAAAGCTGTCAAAATAAAGTACTACGTTACATTGAATCTGTGTACTGAGGACAAGTGGTCACTGATACCTAATTCCAATGTCTAACTGCTGTAGAAAGCCATGTATGTGCTCTGGCCTACGGCTGCTGTGCAACAACTCTCCTTTTTACTATGCACTGTACCGTTGAGCTGTGGACTGCGTTTGGGGACAGGAGTGGACAAAGCTTCTGGGGAATGATTTTGACAAAATATGAATGTTGAGCACTTTCCACTGAGGTCTGCTCAAGGAACAATGTGTGCTTCACTTCACACAGTTTCTTGTACACACAAAAATACCTCCTGCTGCTAGCACAGACAGGATTAGTACCCTCACCCCCATTTTCTCTCTTTCTTCAATCATTCTCCATCTCACTCTGTTTTTTCTCACCCAGTAACTTTGTGTCTCCCGTCTGCACAACTCAAGCTACATTCCTGCTTGCAGATTCCATTTGTCTATTCCACGCTCTCCCCTTTTTGCAATGCTCTCCCCGGGGTGCCATAGTATCTCAGTAGGGGGGGGGAGCATCACCCCTGCCTTACTTCTCTCTGCAACCACACCCCCATCTTCTTCCTGCTTCCCCTCCAATCATGTCCTGCACATCCAACTTGTCCAATACCAACATTCTCCACACCTGCAGGTCATCATCAGCTTTTAGCCAATAGGAACACGGAATTTCTCTTTCACCACAGGGGGTATAAAGCTCCTCAGCAACAATGAGAAGAAAAAAGGACACTGTAGTAAAAATGGTGACCTAGTTTCCCCTTCTTTTTTCTTGCACACCCACCCTTAAATTCCGTCTTCTCTGAAAGGGAAAAAAAGCTTCTTGAGAAAACACAAGTGTGATTTTCAGATCATCTCTGGGTTGAGTAGGCTGTAACACACAGGAAGGCATAATTCGAAGGGTTTAATAAGGTGAAGCAAACAACTCTATCAGCTAAACTGATTCTTCATTCTTAAAAAAAGAAAGTGACTTGTTAGGGGGCAGAAATACTACCACTGCCTTAATTTATATTCTAATGAATATGTAACATGGCTGTTAAGAGTTTTAAACTGTGGGCAGAGCTGAGGCCCATCTTTTTTATGTATGCCGTCACATAAAAACCTTAAAGAAGACAGTTTTGAATAATGTGTAACTTTGTTGAGGTTTAGCATTGGATTACCAGTGAAGACTTCATTTAAAACATTTATATGAGGTAGAGACGGGACTTTAAGGTTGTGGAAAAAAATGCATGTTGACATTAAGCTACGGTTTTATACCACGCTCCTCATATCAAATACCTGAATGGGTTTCCTCAGCATAATTTCTTGCAGATAAATTAATCACATGGAGAGTCCTCTTCACACAGTAAGGTTAGTTATGGAGTTCACGAGGTTCTGTTTGCATACATATATGTATACATTTTTCCCTTACGCAGTATCATTAGAAGGTATAGCATACATTTTCCCTGCTAAGCAGATGATACTCAACCCTATCTATCCATGAAGCCAGATAACACAACAATTAGTAAATTGCAGGAATGTCGTAAAGACATAAAGACCTGGGTGAGGTCAGCTATGAAAGTCTTAGAAATATGATATCTGACCAGATGCTCACTGTGGATGGCATTACCATTGCCTCCAGTAACACTGTGAGGAACCCTGGAGCAATTTTTCACCATGATATGTTGTTTATATGAGCATATTAAACAAATATGTAGGACTGCTTTCTTCCATTTGTGCAATATCTCCTGTCTCAGATTGATGCTGAAAAACTAGTTCATGCATTTATCACTTCCAAGCTGGACTACTGTAATCATCGTTATAGGGATTTCCCAAAGGCGGCCTGAAAAGTTGATCCAACATGCTGGAGCACAAGACTGACAGCAGCTAGAAAGAAAAGAACACATTTTGCTCATACTGACTCTCTTCTTCTGTTAAATCCAGAATTTAATTTAAAATGGTTTCTGTTTGTTCAGCTTTTCTCTGTTTTCACTGTATCATTGTAGGGACTATTAAAAGTAGTGAAAAACTGTATCAGTGTATGGGTAAACTGAGCTTTTAATCTAAAGACCTTTGATTAATCAGCAAAACCAGAAAAGTAGAACCAGTATATTTAATTCCGATATCAATTAGTTAATTTAACAAGCAAAATATGAGTAAGATTATTTGATCATTTTAAATAAAACAGTCCTAGTAGAGACTCTCCATGCTCATCGATTAAAATGAGATCAATAATATGTAACCTGATGTGTGTGTTTGTGAAAGCCTGTAATGGATCAATCCTTGAGAGGCAGTAACTCAAAGCGAAGCATAATAACAGGCAGTTAGTCCATGTCATAAAAACACTTGAACGCTGGATGGCTGATTGTTCCCGATTCAGGCATGTCTGCGCGCTGCTGCTGATCTCTGTTTGGCTATTAAATATATAAATAAAAGAAAAGAAAATATTAATAAATAAATATTTTTATTTATGTCATGGAAGAATTTTATTTTAACAAATCTGACTACAACCAAAAGAAAATGTTTGTTTTTTTATTTATAAAATGTTGCGTTCAGTTAAAAAAAAATTTAAAAAAAGAAGCTTTTAAAGTACATTTGTGCAGAGTTCTTAGAAATATACAACAACAGCAGTCCTGCCCATTGTTGACCCACAGCTTCTATAGTCTGTATTATCCAAACTCTAGCACTTACATTTATAGCTTCTGTATTTATAAGCTTTGGGTGCAAAAACCCATAAAAGAAACAACTTCAGGACTCTGTAGTTCAGGAAATAAAAATAAGAATAAAAGTGTGATTATGACTGTGGCTCCTGCTAAAGCACAGTTACAGTTTAGTAGTTAACCAAATTACAGTCACACAAGCTTGCATGTAAAAAAATATTACAGTAAATGTGTGAACTGAAATACATGGATACTGTCACTGAGTCAGTCCAGGTAATCATAGCTTCTGACTTCTGTATTGTCTGAAACTAGAATCAGTCCTTTAATCTAAACGTTTTCAGCAGTAAGTGCCCAATATAAAGTGAACGTGTTGCTTATCTGAATGGCATTCTGAACAGCAATTTTAATTAGACTAAATAATTTATAGCAAAAGCAAATGTAGTCACTCACAAGGACAAAAACATGCAAGAGCCTTCTTAGTTCACTGGGTGGACAGAAGACAGGTGGCTTTGATTTCCTTGGGGAGTGCGTAACCACATGAAACAGCTCACATAGCTTCTACGAAGGCATCAGTTCACTTTTGATAGGCAATGCCAAACACTGAGCTGTGTTTGATCTGGTTCAAATGTCTACTCAGTGGTGAAAATCTCTCAATAAATGGCTTCATTCAAGCCATAGCTAATTCAAACCTCAACACACGGAAATAGTTCTTTTTTCAAGGAGAAGCAGAGATGGGTGACTTTGATGTGAATCTGAAATGAGAAGCCTGTGTGATAAGGTGCACAGTGCCCAGAGAGGTGCCTGTGAGATTGGCAGAGAATCATGCCCTGGGACTCTATATCTGCTATTAGTAATTACAGAGTCTCAATGTGGCGCTGTGCCACACAACCAAGAAAGCATCATTAAAATTACTCGTTTTTTTAGAAGAAAAACTGAACTACTTTGATGTAGGTTACAAAGACTAAAGTTCTTTCACATATATAGATTTACACCGCTGCTCTAGAATGCCAGCCTGGCAACGCCTACATGACAGAAAACACAGATATAGTTTTAATGCGGTTCAGAAGGTAAGCCAGCTTTGTTTGACAGCATTTCTGCACAAATTCCCACATAGCTAGTAGAGAAATAGTGTGTGTGTGTGTTGAGGGGGGGGGAGAGACAGCTTCATTGTGCTCTTTGATGCCGATTCAAAATCTGTGTGAACCACAGAGACAATGGGCCACTGCGAGGACATAAAGCAAACTTAAAGGTTGATTTGGAAGCAGACAGATACAAAATCCAATTAAATCTTTAACAATAAACTATTTGGACAATAAAAATTACCTTTGATAGCAGTTAAAAACAGTAACACTACTCTAAGGAACACTGAACTCAAAATGACCCAAAGGCACACTTTGTTGTAGTCAGGTAGAAGTTAAAAAGTGAGTGGAAACGTTTTGAGAAAGATACAATGTTACTGTTTTACTAGAAAAATTCAAGCTTAGACTTTTTCAAATGCATACAGAGGCAGTGAATGTAAGATTTTTTTTTTCACTGTATATTTCTGTCACAATGACAGTAGAGAATCTTGAACCTCATCATGTTTGGTTGATAGGTTGACCATTTTCCTTTCATCCTATTTTTCCTAACACATCCAGATCCAGATTAGTATAAATGTCAAGCATTACTTTTTTCCCCATTCAAACTGATTTATTTTCCGAGTGCTCCTTTATTAGTGTTTTATTTATTTATTTATTTTAAGCAGTGTAATTAATTATAGTTTTCATGATGAAGCTAAAGTGAAATTGTGGTAAAATGGCTGAAACTGTCCATTGTTTAATGTGGGAAATAAAATCAGGAATATTCAGCTTTTCTAACTCACCTTTTAATTAAAACTAAATAAAGCACACTTGTATGTCAGTCAATGCTATTTTTATAGTATGCTAATAGCACTTGTTCAAAAACATGTTTCTAATTTCTTTCATATTTGACTGAATTAAAAACATTATTTAAAAAAACAAAACAATGTTTTTTATGTCTACTGGCTCCTAAAAGTTAGACACTAAACATCTACCATCCCTCATAGTAAGAAAAAAATGTAACAGCTATTAGGGGCACTAAGTGTAGGGTTTTGTTTTTTTGAATTTCTGTCTGACAGAGACGAAGAAAGAAGCTGAGTTCAGATTAGACATACGTGCATTTGGATAAAAGTAATTCTCCATTTAATTCAAGTTCTTTGAGAATTTGTTTGAGTTTTTCAAACCATATCCACACCTGATCCATTGTCATGGGATCTTAAGCACAACTGGGAATAAGACACTGAGAAGCTGGACTGATGCCCCAAGTCAAAGTATTTTAAGTAATTTTGTTTTCTCTTCTTGCTTTGTCATACGAGTTATGGGCATACTGTAATAATCGTTACCAATGAGTTGTTCATTTAGTGCATTCAGTATTATTTTTTGTGATGTTTGATTTTAATGTTGGTAGTAAAACACAACAAAACAAAAATCACAGACAAGCAAACAAAATCAAATTAACAGGCAAACAACAATTAACTGCAGAACATTTTCAGACATGTTCTTTGATGAATCAAATATTGGAGGTAAAATTCTTCACTGATACATTGTGTAAAATGGCATAAATGGCATAGTCTGTGAAAACCAGACTTACTAACCCTTTGGCTAGATTCCAAATCACACCAAGTAGAAAATTAAATCACAAACTGGTCCAGGCATACGTTTACCTGTATGCACTCCTAATGTCTGGGCATGCCGCTGATTAGATGGCGGACTGTATCCTCCTGGATGATCTCCTACCACAGCTGAGACAGGGCATCAGTGAGCTTCTGGACGCTCTGTGACACAATTTGGATACATCAATACATAACGTACACTGAAAAAAGTCTAACATGCAGTCATTCATTCAATCTAATGAGTGCCATTCAAAACAGAATAAAATCATTGATTTGATTGTGAAACCCTTTCTTTTTGCATTTTAAAATACCACTTTTGATTTGGATGAAACTAAATATCTGTACAAAGGACACAACGCAAAGTTTTTGATTTCTCTCAAAACATATATTTCTTTTCATGTTGAACAGATAATATCTTTAATTTGAGTCAAAGTGATTTGCACTTGAACACGCCCACCAGAAATAGACCGGGACCCATTTTTATTCTGCATGGCTGCTGGAAACATCGTGTCACATCTTTGATTAATTTCATCTGAAAATAAACGTAAGTAAAGCCAAGTGTGTTACAAAAGCTTTTATAATTTGTATTGCCAAAATTGCAGAAAATAACCCCATTTAAGCTGGGTCGACAGCCACCCCTAATTTTTGCATGATTGTAGCTGCTAGCTATAAGCTAGCTAGCTATCCTGCGCAACGTTAGAACTGGTTACCAGAAACCGACCATCACAGTCGGGAATGCAAGTTAGGCAAAAAGCCGTTTTTTACCAGTATACTAACTAGCTAGCGTTACCACGATGCATCGGTGGTGGATACAGCTAGCTAGCATAAGTTCATAGTTCATAACATTCATAGTATAACTCCGTGCTCCGCTTCGTTTGAATTTTTCTGGTGAGCTCGCGGTTTCTAGACACAAGCTTGTGTTTGTGCACGCACGTTTGTCTCTCTTCATATAAATATCTGTGTGTTATGTGTGTGTACACCGAGCGCAAAAGATAATTATTAATGTGCATGATTTAGAGACAGAAATAACACGCCAGCATATAAGATCAATGACATAAAACTAATTCCTTCAATTGACTTTCAGGCGCGGCTCGGAAAAATGTGCATTTTCTGAAGAAATTGTAATTTTAACAGCAAAAAATTGACCCTATGCCAAACTTAGTCGCTAATGGCTGGTCTGTAGACTGTTTGGTAAACCTAAATCAAATTATAGTACTAGCTTTTTATAAGGATGTGTATGTCATGTTACGTATTTCTTGGTTTTTCTGTGTTATGTGTTTTATAGAGAAGTAACATTATTCTTTTTTTTCTGTATGCTTTCAGAACCACAGATCGCTCCATCCATTCCATGGCTGAAGCATACATTTTCATTTAATCTGAACAGGTATCATTTTGCATTTACACTGCACATCCTTTTTAAACATTTCATATTAATCTAGACCCTCCCTCATTATCCTCTCATTCACCTTGCTGATGTGTTGAGGACTTGATAAAAGAATACATGGTATGTCCATATCTGTTCTGTCTCTACATGAGATGCAGTCTCTTGATGTAAATTTGGCAACTCTGCTATTAAATGCAGTGATTAATGTAGGACAGCAACGATTAATCAACTCATCAAGTTAATATCTTAGGGTTCTGTATTGTTTTCTTTTTTTTTCTTGGGCTTTGTGGAACATTTATGAAAATGTTCCACCATTGATTTAATTTAATGATTATGCAATTCACAATCTGATTAGTCAAATAATTGTTCTAATAGTCTGTGACCAAACAACTATCAAAATAGTAGTTTATTATGGTCAAAGATTTATCAGGTGTGCCAGACTTCAGTTCTTCACTTGTACATTTTGTTCCATATTTTACCTCAAGATATCCCAGAAAGATGAAGCTGAGGAAGAGCTGCAGAGTACCACCATGGCACTCTTCGTCTTCAGGGACAACTCAAGCCTCCTACATCAGCCTCGAGTCATCGGGATAATCATTGATGGTGTGGAAGTCCTGAATGAGTTGCCTTCTGTGGCAGCTGGAGTGGCAATGGTCTTTGGACTCTGTTATGCTCTTAATATGGAATATCCACGAGGATTCAGGTTCACCTTTGAGGCTCTTCAAAAGATTATGATGGAGCTTGACTTTAACAAGATGACCTCTAAGATTCGCAAACTTAATTGTGAACTTAACACTGCACAGTAGTGTGTTTGCATGCATGTGTGCATGTGTATGTGCACATGCATGTGCATGTGTGCTTGGTTATTTTGCTTGGTTGGCCTGCAGTGGTATTCTACATTCAAAATTTATAAGAACACCCATTTGAAAGGGAGATTGAAGTTGATTTCATTGATACGTGTAGATTTTTTATTTTTTTTTTACATTGTACAGGCACAGTGCACATATAAACATTTTTGAGTACTTGCAAATTGGTTTAAAAAGAGTTTTTATAATGGTTCTATGCCAGTTTTAGACAGGTTGCAGGTTTTATACTGGTTTTCAAAAGATTGCAGGTTTTATAAAACAAACATTTCTCTAATCATTTCTGCCGTAGCACTAAATCTGTATATTACTAATCCTCTCTATTGATTATAGTTAAAATGGTTTGGAACAATAAATAATTTTGAAATAATTGGTTGGCCAACTGTCTTGTTTTTTATAGGAAATGCAGAGCATTTTTGAACTGAAATAAAATGAAATGTAAAAAATATAGTTTGAATATATGTAAATCAATTACCTGGCTTCAACACAAACATATTAGTTCATGTTAATTTGGTTCGATGTGAATACATTAGGTTGGTTAAATTTCAATATATTAGCTTGGTTCAATAATTAAAATATGGTTCTATGTAAAAAAATCAATTTGGATCAATGCAAAATTTAAAGTTTCAGTCAAGTCTAGTAATATTGTTTATATCAACATAAAAGTATCAGGTCATATCAAGTGACTCAATTTGGATTCTATAAAGCCAAATATTTTGGATGTGACAACTGGACATCATTTTTTTATATTTGAATAGGGTTATTCTTTTTACAGTGTACCAGTCAATGGCATTAATGCCTTTATCGTCCAGGAGCTGCCTACAAACTCTGATTAGATTAGGCCAGGTATTGTCCTTCACCTGGAGTAGCTCAGGTCCCCGTGCAGCACTTTATGGTCTGTCACTGGGTCTCAGAATTAAGGACTCAAGATGCCATTGTCTAGCATGTGGAACTCTCTGTAAGCCTGCAAACATATTTCTGTCAAAAAAGCAAACCCAGAGGAAGATCAGTCAGGGGGTAGCTGCGTTTCCACTGATTTACCTTTTTTACCATCACCATGGTAATAACCACAGGCATTACCATAGCAATGGCAACAGTGTCACAGTGGTGGTAAGTCTCATAGGAAAATTAGTTTCTCTAGACAACCCTCGGGTGTTAGTAGAGACTTGAGGCCAAAACACTGAGTTTTTAGATGATCTTTCATGATGGTTGCTAATAGTTATCCAAAAATATTTCTGCCTGTTAATCTGAACTTAATAGATTTCATAAGACTTTTTTGTACTTCGGTTAAACTGACTCTTCTGATAATGCATTGCCTTTTATACCCTGTGAGACAGCATCACACTTCTATGAATTCCATGGGATGGCAACATTAGACTACATTGTTAGTGTAAATCTGATGCAGCAGCTCATGAACATTTTGAAATTAAAAATTCTTTTTCACAGCCAGTTCGCTCTTTGTTGGTACAGTGGGATAGCGATTCCATTGCATGTTAATTAATGGAAGTGAAGTGGAAGTGGAGTGAATCTTCCATTTTCAGGTGCTGGCACAGAAATAACACTGCTTGCTGAAAGGTTTCATTTAAATGTTCCTATAAATACTAATTGGCACAAACAAAATATGAAGGCATATCAATTAGTGATAGAGCGAGTAAGCTAATTCTCAATTATTTTAACTTGAAATGAGCTGTAGATACCTCACTATAAGGAGATGTTTACATTCAAATAGTCTACGTCTTATTGAGAGTTACACATAGTATTACTTACAGTGGCGAGACACGAAATATTAGTTATAAATATAAGCAATAAATGATGACCAGTATTAATCCCCAATTCATCATCAGCTAATTTGCTATATTTGTGGTACTGAATTACGAGAATTAGAAATAATGTTTGATTTGGCTGACAATAAACCTGACCCGTTAATTATAGGACAATGGCAGTGGCAGCAGAATAATTACAAAAGTAGTATTGCGATGTTTGTGTGGGGGAATGAGGGCTGACACAAGTATTGGTGCCTGTTAATCCACTCTTTGTGTCAATATGCCTTTCTGTTGGCTTTCTAAAGCTGCCTTGGATGAATTTTGGATAGCCAAATAAACACAAGCTTTTTGCACGTTTTAATGGCTTGGTACATCATGTATATCTACCCAACACAGCTGACCCACGCACAAGCCTGTCCATGCACACACATAGCAGAGCATTTCCTCAGAGGGGAAAAAGGCAGCAAGAAGAAGTTTTGGGAAATAACACTGAAAAACACACAAATACATAAAGACATGTTTTGAAATTTCAAATGTTCATCTGTCACTTTTTGTTTTTTAAATAATTTTAATATTATATTTTGAAACCCTAACCCTTTTTACATATTATTGGTTGCAATGTTACACTGCTTTAACATTTACTTTCACCACTTGTCCTGCATGGTATATTAACAGACTTTTACAGATGCAATTGTGTGACAATTTTATTAAAAACAGCATTTAAAGATTGCTCTAGTACGTCACTGCATTACTTAAACATAGACAAAAACTGAACAGTGCATTATTTATATATATATATATATATATATATATATATATATATATATATATATATATTAGGGGTGCAACGATATTCGTATCGATATTGAACCGTTCGATACAGTGCTTTCGGTTCGGTACGCATATGTATCGAACAATACAACATTTGTAATTTATTTTATCAATTTTCCTTCTGACGATGCTGTCTGTGTTGAGCGCTCAGTGAATCTGTGTTCGACTACTCCGCCTAGGCTGCACTGTCGAGCGCAGATCCACTGAGCGCTCAACACAGACAGCATCGTCAGAAGGAAGAGCGCAGGGCAAGCTAGCGAGACAGAAGTTAAGCTCTACTTGCAACATTCAGATCTGGCATTTGGAATTATTTTGGTTTTCATGTGACGTATGACCCTGAAGGTAAGCGAGTCATGGACTAAAGTAAAACAGTATGTTGGATGTGCTATGCAATGCTCAATTACATTGGTGTGAACAGTGTGTTAGCGCAGTTAGCTCGTTAACGTGTTTGCCGTCTAGCCCCATGCACGGAGCGATCGGCGGTAGCTCGTTAACGGAGATTTGCCGTGTTGTGGCGTTAAGGTCATTTCAACGAGATTAACCTGAAAGCACTAGTGGGAACACAACGAATATGACTGCACATTTACGCCGACATCATCCTAGTGCAAAGACAAGTGGAAGCAGACAAAAAAAAGCAAGCATGCTACTAACTTTAGCCGAGTCATTTAGACAGCTGTTAGCACATGATTCTCCTTATGCTGCTGAGAATATAGCCCAGAAGAAGCGGATAGTATAGCTTTTATTTTGGAAAGAGCCATTTCTCTGTAATAAACTCTCTTTTCCAAAGATGAGTGATTCCTCAATCAGATACAGGGCTTGCAATATCGCTAGCCCGACGTCCCGGAGCTAGCGATTTTTTCAGTCGGGCTACCAAAATCTATCTCTTCCCTGCCCGTCGGGCTATTGTAGGAAAAATATATGTCAATGCTTTTGCATTCTTTCAGAAATGTAGCTGGGTAATTATGTCATTGGCATCGGTGAGCCACTGTCAATGTGTGACATATTGAAGTCGCGTTTGAATTTGCGCTTGTTTTTTTGCTTTCACTTTGCAATCGTGCGAACTGTGTATAGAGAGCGACAGCACTGATCTGTGAGTGATGATAATTTGTGCACCAATTCCTCTGACATCGTCTTATTAATCGTTAGCTTACTATGCAAACATGACAAGTGAAATCTCCCGCAGCAAGCTTAAACATGTGAGAGGTTGATCGCGCAGAGAATCGCTGAGCTTATGTGAGTGAGCGTGTAAAAGCATTTCAGTTCTGCTGAGCCAAATAAGACAGGTCAGGGTGAAGAAGTGACAGCCAAAGAAAAGCTTACCACAAAACGGAGAAGTTATGACAAATCAGACTATAAGGCAAAAAGAAAGTGCAGCTTTATGGTTTCATGGACAAAAGAATTTCTGTGGCTGCAATATGACGAGCTAAATAACCAGGGCTGCACATAAGTGCAGGTGCGCATTCGCTGTCAAAATAAAAAACACGCACAAGGGTTAGGGTTAAATTTAAAAACTGTACTTTTGAGTTAAAATATATATTTATAATTTTAATAAATGACAAATTAAAATGCATGAACATTTTTTTGTATCGAAAAAATATCGAACCGTGACACCAAAGTATCGAACCGAACCGAACCGTGAATTTTGTGTATCGTTGCACCCCTAATATATATATATATATATATATATATATATATATATAATGCACTGTTCAGTTTTTCAGTTTTTATATATATATATATATATATATACCATCGAGTAGACCTGCATTAACATCATCTACTCGATGCTGTTAATGCAGCACTACGGATGATACCTACAGCCACGCTTACCGAGACTAACAAGCTGATCTACAATACGGCAGCAGTGATCAGTTGATATAAGTTGAACAGCCAGAAGGAGCAGTACCCTCCATGGAGAAGGAGGCTAGAGGGCAAGATCAAAGTAGCACGGAGGGAGGTTAGCCAGAAAGGTGCAACAACGAAGGTGCATAAAAAATACAGCAAGCTGTCCATACCTGAGGCCTTGGAAACTGCCAAGCAAAGACTCACAGCCTTGGCCAGCCGCTTGAGGTAGAGATAGAAGGCAGGAGAATAAACCAGCTGTTCTCCACAGAACCAGCAAAGGTGTACTCTCAGTGGCAAGGGAACAATAAGAGAACAGCACCACCAAGGCTGGAGACGGAGCAATACTGGAAGAGCATATGGGAGAAGGACGCAACCCATAACGGCAATGCTCAGTGGCTAGTGGATCTGAGGGCAGACAATAGCAACCTCCCTGAACAGGGTCCAGTAACCATCACGGTGGAAGATCCGAAGTCGGACGGCCCTGATCCCCAAGGACCCCAAGAAGGGACCGGTCCCATCCAACTACTGACCAATAACCTGACTCAGTACTACACGGAAGCTCCTGTCAGGCATCATATCGGCTAAGATGAACAGGCACATGGGTCAATACATGAGCGGGGCACAGAAAGGGATGGGCAAGAATACCAGAGGCGCAAAACACCAGCTACTGGTAGACAGAACAGTCAGCCGAGACTGCGAGACCAGACTGACCAACCTCTGCACTGCCTGGATTGATTACAAGAAGGCCTATGACTCAATGCCCCACAGCTGGATACTGGAATGCCTAGAACTATACAAAGTACTAAGAGCCTTCATCAGGAACTCAATGGGGATGTGGGCGTACGACACTAGAGGCCAACTCCAAGCTCATAGCACAAGTCACCATCAAGTGCGGGATCTACCAAGGAGATGCTCTGTCCCCACTGCTGTTCTGCATAGGCCTGAACCCCTCAGTGAGATCATTGACAAGACTGGCTACGGATACCGACTACGGAACGGAACAGTTGTCAGCCACCTCCTGTACATGGATGACATCAAGCTGTATGCCAAGAGTGAACGAGACATCGATTCACTGATCCACACTACCAGGCTATACAGCAATGACATCGGGATGTCATTCGGGCTGGAGAAGTGTAATCGGATGATAAGGGGTTAGGGTTAGGGTTAACCTAACCCTTGATGATAAAAAAGAGAGGGAAGGTAGTCAGAACTGAGGGGATCGAGCTACCAGAAGGCAACATTGCAGACACAGAGGACAGTTACAAGTACCTGGGGATCCGGCAGGTGAATGGGAACCATGAAGAGGCAGTTAGGAAAGCTGCAACCACCAAGTACCTGCAGAGGGTCAGGCAAGTTCTGAGGAGTCAGCTGAACGGTAAGAAGAAGGAGCTCACTACAGGAGCTCACTCTGCAGGTGGGGGGAGAGATATAGGAGAGGTGGAGGAAGAACTCAACCTGGGTGTCTATTGTCTTGTGTAGTTTGGGAGATGATTGGATGATGGGGTGGGTGCAGTTTTCTCTGGGGTGGAGTGGGGTGGGCTGCCCCGGACTCTGTGGGACTGGGCGGTGCTGCTGCTGCAGGCCCCGGTCCGGATGGGCCTGGGCCCCCTTGCCCTGGTGGGTTCCAGAGTGCGGGGGTGCCTACTGGGGTCAGCAGGGGAGCTGGCCCCAGGGAGGGGCCGCTTGCCCCTCCCTTTCTTCCTTCCCCATCCTCAGCTGCATCCCTATTCCCACTCTACCACACCCACCCACACACGCAGGGCTTGGGGTGCAGGTATGTCACCAGGGTGCAGGGGAGGCACGCCCCCTCTGTCCCCTTCTGGCCGCCTGTGCCTCAATTTTATTCTGCAACCTAGACATCCACATTACTCACACTCTCACATAACACATACATATAGGGCCTTGGGGGTGGGCACGTTTTACAGCATCCAGAGGATGGTCGGTATACTCCAACCCACCTCTGGCGCTGGTGCCCTACCCTCAATTTTAAATGCATTTAGACACTAAGGGTTTTCGGGAAGAGCCGTGCTGCTCTCTGAGAGGAAGCTAGTACCATGCTCTCCTGAGTTTTAAATGCACTTTAGAACAGCACACAACAACACTACATATGAGCGGGCGTAGGGAGGTTTGAGGTCTTCACTCACCCCGGTTCTGTTAGCGTCAGGGCTGGGGGGCTGGGAGGAGGTGCTGGCCGTCAGACTGGGGTCTGGGATGCGGGGCCTCCCTGCTACTGCAGATAAGGAGGTGGTCCGCTTGCCTCCACCCCAGAGAGAAGGGTTACATCTCCTGGGTCTAGGTGCGGCTTGCCCCTCTGAGGGCGGGGGTACCTGGACCTGGGATATAGAGTATGTTTGGGGAGTGTGACTGTCTGTGCAGTGTCTATTTGTGTCTGTCTACACGTTGGGTGAGTGCCGAGTACATGTATTTGGTTGTGCATATACCCCATATGAATGCACGTCTGTGTCCGCATGTGCCTGTTCGTCTGTGTCTATATGTCAGGTTGGGTCTTAGACTCAACCTCTCTGGGTACATCTCAGGCCCTCTAAAGTACGGAGGCCTATCTCCCCTCACCACACTCCCTGCCGGTGGCTGATGCCCTCAGACGTTGGTGTGTTGGTGGTCCTTGTCGTCTGGGGCTGGGCGCTCATGTATGATATACATGATTCCAAACATTTTTTACAAATAAATAACTGCAAAGTGGGGTGTGTGTAATTATTCAGCCCCCTTTGGTCTGAGTGCAGTCAGTTGTCCATAGACATTGCCTGATGAGTGCCAGTGACTAAATAGAGTGCACCTGTGTGTAATCTAATGTCAGTACAAATACAGCTGCTCTGTGACTGCCTCAGAGGTTGTCTAAGAGAATATTGGGAGCAACAACACCATGAAGTCCAAAGAACACACCAGACAGGTCAGGGATAAAGTTATTGAGAAATTCAAAGCAGGCTTAGGCTACAAAAAGATTTCTCAAGCCTTGAACATCCCACGGAGCACTGTTCAAGCGATCATTCAGAAATGGAAGGAGTATGGCACAACCGTAAACCTACCAAGACAAGGCCGTCCACCTAAACTCACAGGCCGAACAAGGAGAGCGCTGATCAGAAATGCAGCCAAGAGGCCCATGGTGACTCTGGACGAGCTGCAGAGATCTACAGCTCAGGTGGGGGAATCTGTCCATAGGACAACTATTAGTCATGCACTGCACAAAGTTGGCCTTTATGGAAGAGCAGCAAGAAGAAAGCCATTGTTAACAGAAAACCAGAAGAAGTCCCGTTTGCAGTTTGCCACAAGCCATGTGGGGGACACAGCAAACATGTGGAAGAAGGTGCTCTGGTCAGATGAGACCAAAATGCAAAACGCTATGTGTGGAGGAAAACTAACACTGCACATCACTCTGAACACACCATCCCCACTATCAAATATGGTGGTGGCAGCATCATGCTCTGGGGGTGCTTCTCTTCAGCAGGGACAGGGAAGCTGGTCAGAGTTGATGGGAAGATGGATGGAGCCAAATACAGGGCAATCTTGGAAGAAAACCTCTTGGAGTCTGCAAAAGACTTGAGACTGGGGCGGAGGTTCACCTTCCAGCAGGACAACGACCCTAAACATAAAGCCAGGGCAACAATGGGATGGTTTACAACAAAACATATCCATGTGTTAGAATGGCCCAGTCAAAGTCCAGATCTAAATCTGAAAACTGCTGTTCACAAACGCTGCCCATCTAATCTGACTGAGCTGGAGCTGTTTTGCAAAGAAGAATGGGCAAAGATTTCAGTCTGTAGATGTGCAAAGCTGGTAGAGACATACCCTTAAAGACTGGCAGCTGTAATTGCAGCAAAAGCTGGTTCTACAAAGTATTGACTCAGGGGGCTGAATAATTACGCACACCCCACTTTTCAGTTATTTATTTGTAAAAAACGTTTGGAATCATGTATGATTTTCGTTCCACTTCTCACGTGTACATCACTTTGTATTGGTCTTTCACTTGGAATTCCGTTAAAACTGATTCATGTTTGTGACTGTAGTGTGACAAAATGTGGAAAAGTTCAAGGTGGCCGAATACTTTTGAAAGCCACGGTACAAATACGGATACAAATACTTTCTGCTTTGCACATCTCTAATATATATATAAATTCCCTGCGGGGGTCTATCCTTCAAGTTCGGGTCCTCTACCAGAGGCATGGGAGCTCCACATTTTCTTCAGCTCTTCTCTGAACCCTTGGTATTTCTTGAGCTTCTTGTGTTCCTTCTTTCTGATGTTGCTGTCATTGGGAACCACTACATCTATCACTACGGCCATCTTTTTCTGTTTGTCCACCAGCACTATGTCCGATTGGTTAGCTACCACCATTTTGTCTGTCTGTATATGCTGTATATCCTGGTGGTGTGGATCCGTGAATCGATGTCTCGTTCACTTTTGGCATACAGCTTGATGTCATCCATGTACAGGAGGTGGCTGACAACTGCTTGATTCCGTAGTCGGTATCCGTAGCCAGTCTTGTCAATGATCTCACTGAGGCGATTCAGGCCTATGCAGAACAGCAGTGGGGACAGAGCATCTCCTTGGTAGATCCCACACTTGATAGTAACTTGTGCTATGGGCTTGAAGTTGGCATCTAGTGTTGTCCGCCCCATCCCCATTGAGTTCCTGATGAGGGCTCTTTGGGTCCTGTTGATCTTGTATAGTTCTAGGCATTCCAGGATCCAGGTGTGGGGCATTGAGTCATAGGCCTTCTTGTAATCAATCCAGGCAGTGCACAGGTTGGTCAGCCTAGTCTTGCAGTCTCGGCTGACTGCTCTGTCTACCAGTAGCTGGTGTTTTGCGCCTCTGGTATTCTTGCCCATCCCTTTCTGTGCCCCACTCATGTACTGAGCCATGTGCCTGTTCATCTTTGCCACTATGATGCCTGACAGGAGCTTCCACGTGGTGCTGAGGCAGGTTATTGGTCGGTAGTTGGAGGGTACCAGTCCCTTCTGGTGGTCCTTGAGGATCAGGTCTGTCCAGCCTTCCGTTAGCTGTTCTGGGTGTCTCTTCAACTAGCAGCTGGTTCATTTGTGCTGCCAGGTGCTCGTGGAGTGCGGTCATCTTCTTTAGCCAGTAGGCGTGAACCATGTCGAGGCCTGGTGCTGTCTGGTACTCTTCATACTGGAGACCCTTTCTTGGATGTCTGCCAATGTGATGGTTACTGGACCCTGTTCAGGGAGGTTGCCGTGGTCTGCCTTCAGATCCACTAGCCACTGAGCATTGCCGTTATGGGTTGCGTCCTTCACCCATATGCTCTTCCGGTATTGTTCCGTCTCCACCCTTGGTGGTGCTGTTCTTATATTGCTCCCCTGCCCCGAGAGTACATCTTGGCTGGTTCTGTGGAGAACATCTGGTTTATTCCCCTGTCTTCGGTCTCTCTAGTGTACCTCTTCAAGCAGCTGGCCAAGGCTGTGAGTCGTTGCTTTGCAGTTTCCAAGGCTTCCGGTATGGACAGCTTGCTGTACTTCTTAGACACCTTCTTCATCACACCTTTCTGCAGTTCCGATAGTTGGCTAACCTCCCTCCATGCTACCTTGATCTTAGCCTCTATCCTCCTTCTCCATGGAGAGTACTGCTCCTTGAGGCTGTTCAACTTGTAGCCAAGCATCTCACTGATCACTGCTGCTGTGGTATAGATCAGCTTGTTAGTCTTGGTAATGGTGGCTGTAGGTATCGTCCGTAGTGCTGCATTAACATCATCTAGCAGACCTTCTGAGGGTATTTCAGGTAGTCTTGGTAACCGGCTACGGGTGATGCAGGGTTCAATCTTGGCCATGATCCTATCTTTCAGGTCAGTTCCTCTCGCACTCAACGATCCTTCTTCTATCTTGGGGCTTGGTACCCAATCTCAGGTCTCTAGCTTTGAGAGCAGTCCCTTCTTTTGAATGTTGGAACACTGAAAGACTAGTTGTTTCGTCGTCATTGTGGATCCTAAGCTAAGATCCTGTGGGACTTCCAGACAGAGACGGACAAAAGGTGGTGGACAAACAGAAGAAGACGGTCGTAATGATAGACGTAGTGGTTCCCAATGACAGCAACATCAGAAACAAGGAACACGAGAAGCTCGAGAAATACCAAGGGCTCAGAGAAGAGCTGGAGAAAATGTGGAGGGTGAAGGTAACAGTGGTCCCAGTGGTAATTGGAGCACTAGGTGCGGTCACTCCCAAACTAGACGAGTGGCTCCAGCAGATCCCAGAAGTGACATCGGAGATCTCTGTCCAGAAGAGCACAGTCCTAGGAACAGCTAAGATGCTGTGCAGGATGCTCAAGCTCCCAGGCGTCTGGTAGAGGATCCGACCTTGAAGGATAGACTGCCCGCAGGGGCGAGCGGGGAATTTTAATTTGTATCATATTTGCTACAGGCATGGGTGTGTGTTTGTGTATAGTGATAGAATTTTCACTTTGTCATTTTGTGTAGAATTTTGCTGTGAGAAAGAATTCAGTCTGTATCATGTCATGTGCAACAAATGAAGCGCTATAAATACTATACTATAGTATGCTATGAATACTTTCTGGATTTTTTTTAGATGAATTACAGTTTTCATTGATCATATAGATGCAAACATTTCTGGAAATGTTACCATAAACATCAAAATATGTTTTTACAAACCCAATATTAATCATTTAGTACACATTTCATGATCATTTCAATATCTTTAAAACTCAAATGAAAAAAATATTTAGTATTTAACAATTAATCAAGAAAAATTAAACTATAGCAAAATTATCAGTACATCTTGGCTCATGGCGCTCATAAATGTTACACAGTACATCAGCTTTGTTCCTGACCTTGAAAATTCCTCAGAGATGTTGTAGTGTATTGATGGTTGTCACTGTCACTGCTGTTACATATGCAAGAGAACGGATCTGAATATGTAAAATACACACACGGGATGCATTGAATCTACAGTGACTTTCTGACATCACCTATCAAATGGCAAGCTAGGATCTCTTTGAATCCACATTCACATGCATACTCATACAGAAAAGTGGGAGCAGCAGCCAGTCGCAACAGATGAGTTTGCTCTCCTGATGTCGTTTGCATAATGGTAAATTCACTACCTCATATGATTGTTACTGTAGCCAGTGGTGACACAGTGCTCTGCTGAATCCTATTACTATGAGGAAGGCAAACACAGAGAAAAAACTAAGAATCGAGATGAGAGAAACAAAATACAGGAAGAATGAGAAAGAGAGAGAAGAAGAATGACCACTGGAAAACTCTACAGGGAACAAATGAAAGATGGGACAAAACGGATGTGAAGGAGATGAAAGGAGCTGTGGGAGAGAAAAGAACCACAGCAGCCTTTATCTGCATTTCTGTGAGTGTGTGTGTGTGTAAGGGATTTTTTTCCTCTGTTTATCAAGAGCAAAGCAACTGAGATCGGTGCACACTGATGGAGCTGCCCCACTTCACATTCTTCTTACTTCCATGCTCTCACACTGGGTGTACAACCACAGTTTTCTGCTGGTACTATGGGCCACTGAGCAGACCTCTGGGCTCACAGACAGTGTTGGCACAGTTGCTGAGAAAAGGGGGAAGTGGTTTTTGATTATATCACAGCCCAGTGACCACTCTTATAATGCATGGCTGAAGATTGCATTTGTTTTCACACTTTGTCACCGAGCTCTAAAAGGTTGATGATAATACAACTTTCCTTCTCTATATATCTTACTTTCGAGTGGTCAAGAGGTGACACTGTCATCAATTAAATTTTTATTTTCATAAATGATTTAGGAAGCCGATATTTCCAACACTTTCAAGTCCATGAAAAGCCACAGAATAAACGGTGTAAAAACAGTGATAAATAGTAAAAATGGTCAACTACACTGGAAAATATGTAGTAGTAGTGAGTTCATAAAATTATTTGAGAAAACTTCTAAAGTTTTACTGGACACTACAGTTTTCTTTTGAACTCACGTGTGATTATTGTAATTACTGATTACATACTCACTAATCCAGTGTTCTGAACATATCGTACCAGCACAGTGCTCCAAGGTAGAGGTAGGACACACTGGAGAGATTATGTGTCATGTCCGGTTTCTCTCCCTTATTTCTATTGACACATAAAATTTGCAAAAAGATATGAGTCCTTAGCTGGTTTTGAGGGGTGTTTTTGCTTCTTTGTTCCATTGGATCCAGTTCAGGTTACAAAAGCCACTTTTTCATCAGTAACTACTTGGATCAACTCACCACCAGTGTTGGTCAAGTTACTTGAAAAAAGTTATCAGTAACTAATTACTGATTACGTTCCCAAAAAAGTAATCCCGTTACTTTACTGATTACTTATTTTCAAAAGTAATTAATTACTTAATTACTTAATTACTTAGTTACTTAGTTACGTAGTTACTTTTTAAAAACACGATTTACAACCTGAATAGGTGATAAAGTGATAGATCTTTCAGCCCAATTCTACTTTTTCTGCATAATCCATCATACAAAATGTAATCAAATGGAAAAGTCTTTTTTTAAAACTTGTTTTATTAGTTTTAATCTTTTAACTTTATGCATCAAGCAAATGATGCTAATGTTTTTGTCACTTTTTATGGAATCAAACTCAAAGTAAGGTCAGTACTTCAACGCTTTAAACACTGAACGCTCATACTCTCTCCCACAATCGATATATGATCCATTGTTGATATGCACACAGCTGTTGTCACGAACGTCGCACTCGCTTACGTCACTGTCATGAGACATTCTCGCAAAAAAATCACGGTTTTAGTAATGCAGCAACGCAGCGTGCTTACAGGAAAGTAACGGTAATCTAATTATTGTTTTTGCAATAGTAATCCCTTACTTTACTCGTTACTTGAAAAAAGTAATCGGATTACAGTAACGCGTTACTGCCCATCTCTGCTCGCTACGACTAGACTCTGAATGACTGGTTTTCCTCCACAATTTAGTACCTCCATATCCGTTTGGTCATTGCCAAAGCAACGCGTCTAAGTGTCCGATGATGTAAATAATATGCGACACAAACGCTACAACAAAGGTGGACGTCGATGTGATGACGGCTCCCGATGGTTAGGGACAAATGCAATCACATGGCAGGATGCTGTAAACGGACCAAACTTCAGTTAGAACAACTGAGATAATCCATCCACAATACGACGTTAGTCATTAATATACTGCTGCATGGGCTGGAGTTACATCGTATGGTTTTAAAAACTGAGCTTTAAAATGAACAGCGGTAAAAAAAAAACAACGAGAGAGGCCGACAGTGATCACTGACTGTTTTTAGGGCTTGTTCAGATTAAATAGAACAAGATACAAAGCATTAAAACACAACAGTCTTAATAAACTCAGAGTAGTTTGGCCCGGAAGCAGGGTTCATATGTCATCACTTAAAGACCGGATATCCCACCTGCTGTGAATGTTTAAATGCAGTACGTTTGTTATTATTATGACTTGTCACACCCTGTTTACGACACTTTAAATAAATAACATTCATATAAGAAATAAAATTGTCTCGCGTAAACTGTATGTGGTGTTACATAGCCCTATACTACCGTACTTTAATGTCGGTCATAAGGCTGGTACTTCAAGAGCCATATATTTTATGAGAAGGTACTCATTGTGAAAAGTTTGCAGTAGACTAGCCCCAGTCACTGTAGAGAACCATCAACTGTAGGACTCAATGTATTTTACTGTTTTCACACACCTCTGCCCCTGTCACTCCCCAACCTCACAGGACTTGAGAAGAAGATGTGAGGTAACTCTTCAGGAGATAAAATATAAGAAAGGCACCAGAACCAAATACAGTGTCACCCTACAGTCTATGCTGATCTTCACACTTCTTTACATTGATCTTCATGAGATCGCTGGAGCTGTGTGAAGTCCTCTCCTGTTTCAAAACAATCCACAATTATCCTAGTGCCCAGGAAACTGTCAATCACTGGGTTCAGTGACTACATACCTGTCACCCTGATGTTTGTAGTCATAAAATCCTTTGAGAGATTGGTATTGACCTACATGCAAGCCATCACATGCCCCCTGCTAGAGCCCCTGCAGTTTATTACCGACAGTCAGGTCAAACAGGTCAATGGATGATGCTGCCAACAAGGATTACACATCGTCTTACCACATCTCAACTGCCCTGGTAGATATGCAAGGATCCTGTTTGTGGACTTCAGTGGATCTTGTGGACCATCATCCCTGACATCCTCCACTCCAAACTCACTCAGGTCACTGTCCCAGCCTCCATCCATCAGTGTATCATAAACTTTGTGACAGACAGGAAGCAGCAGGTGACAAGGGGAAGAATCACATCCAGCACCTGAAAAATCAGCACTAGGACCACCCACAGGGACACCCTCTCTACTCTATGACTTTGACAGAAAGGACTTTTAAGGTAGTCTAAGGAGCTTGGAAAGAAACGCGTCTGGACTTCTTTGAGTTGCTTGAAGACATTTCACCTCTCATCTGAGAAGCTTCTTCAGTTCTAAGTGTCAAATGGTGGAGAGTCCCCAGATTTAAAGCCAGTAGGAGTTTCCCCCCAAAGAGGGACAAAGGACCCCCTGATGATCCTCTACCTAATCACATGAGCCAAGGTGTGAAAGCGGGTGTGGGTCACAATCAGCCAGGGTTTCGGGTGAGCTCATTGTGAAACCTGGCCCCACCCTATCATGTGATTTCCTGAGGTCAGATGGTCAGATGGCCCAGGATGTGAGTGGGCATTAAGGCGTCTGGGAAGGGATCTCAAAACTGGATTATAGATGGCAGACACTTGGTGTCGTAAACCACCGCCTCTGTTCAAAGATCCAGTTTGTGAATGAGTTGTTGGCAAATGATGGTGTTGAATGCTGAACTGAAGTCTCTAGTATCCAGATGTGTAAGGGCTGAGTAAAGGGTTGAAACGGCATCATCACTTGAAATGGATCCAGGTTGGGGGGAAGAGATGTTTTGATTTTATGCATAACTAACCCTGCAAAGCACCTCATAATGATGGAGGTGAGTGCAACTGGATGATAATCGTTAAAGCAGGAGGGAGCTGACTTCTTTGGTACAGGAATGATGCTGTAGGCTTTGAGGGATGTAGGAATGACAGCCTGGCTCAGTGATGTATTAAATATGTCTGTGAAGACATCTGTGAGTTCCTGGGGCTTTGCATGTGTTGATCCTGGAAAGGGATCTTCAAACACTGTCTGGCGATAGTATCACCACCTCATCGTTAGGGGGGGATGGAGTCTTTTGTGTGGGGATTTAGTTTTGTGCCTCAAAGCGAGTGAAGAATGCATTTAGCTCATCCGGAAGTGGGGGTCACTGATGGTAGATGCCTCCAAAGTAGTCTGCAGTTCCTCAGTGGGATTCGTGGCTATTCCGTGATTGAAAAATTTGTGGATTTGCTTCTCTTTATTTTGAGAAGGAGCTCACGTATGAGCATTGTGAAAAACAAGAAAAATAGCAAAACAAAGATGGGAACACTGTTTTCTCGGGACAGGAAGCAGCCACTGTGTGTGTCTGCACCTCCATCTTCAAAACTGAGCCAAAGTTAGCTAAAATGTCCAAGATCATATTCATATAGGCTATAAATCATATGTTTATAGCCTTATCTCTATCTCTAATTTTAAAAGTAGAGATAGTGTCTGTCTCTTGAATCTAAACTGGGAGTTGGTTCCACAGAAGAGGGGCCTGAAAACTGAAATACAGGCAGAAACTAAAACTTCCTAAACCTGTATTGAAGACATGGAGGCACCCTAGTAATGATGCTGTAGAGAATTCTGCTACAGGACAAGCTCTCAGAGCTGAATATGCCTGCTTCCACTTGCAGATGGATTATTAACTTTTTGTCTGACATAAGGCAACATGTCATACTGGGCAGACATGTCTTGAACTTTCAGTGCATCAGCACCGGTTCCTCTTAGAGCTGTGTACTTTCCTCTCTGCTATCCTCCCTGTACGCCAACAGCTGCACCTCCACAAACCAGTCCATCAAACCTCTGAAGTTTGCAGATGACACCAACCTTATTGGGAACAGGTGGAGATGAGGCACCAAGCGGAATGAGATTGACAGTCTGATGACCTGGTGCAGTATCAACAACCTGGACCCTCAATGCTGCCAAATCATTAGAGATGATAGTGGACTTCAGGTTGAACCCAACACCCAAGCTAAACATTGGCTGCTTCATCGACAACACACAATAGAGAATGTACTTCCTGTGCCAGCTGAAAAAATACAACTGTGACTTCTGCTTCTGCTGATTGCAGCGTGGCATTCTTTCTACAATAGAAATCAAATATTCTGCAGATAGTTCACATGTTGCAGAAGTTCCCACAAATGTGGGCCTTGTAGGTTGCTTTGCTTTCACTCTTCTGTCCAGTCCTAAACCAGCTCGATGGGTTTAAGTCTGGAGACTGTGCTGGACACTCCACGTTTTCAAGCTTGTTCTTTTTTCCTGAGGTAGTTCTGGCATAGCTTGGACTTGTGTCATTATCTTTGTGTATGATGAACCCCTGACCAACTAGGCACATACCAGAGGGTACTGCATGATGCTGCAGAATGCTGTGGTAGCTGCTTTGGTTCAGGGTGTACAAGTCACCCACCCTGGATCCAGCAAAACAGCCCCAGACCATCACATTTCCTCCTCCGTGTTAGACATGTTTAACCTTCTTTCAGTCTGCAGTAGTCCAGTGGCAGTGTATCATGGCCCAGCCAAGCCTCTTTGTCTTACTGACATCTTAATAATAGATTTCATGCTGCAACTCATCCTGTCAAACCTGCAGCTCGAAGTCTTCTCTTCACAGTTGAAACTGAGACTTGCTTATACGACCACTACTAAGCTGTGCTTGAAGCTGTTGTCCTGTGAGCCGCCTATCACACACGCTGTTAACTCTCAGAAACTTGTCCTCTGATTCAGTTGTGGTTTTGAGTCTTCCAGACCTCTTCCTGTCAGTTTGTTTCTGAGTGCCTTTTGATGGTGAAGGAAACTGTACTTACTGACACCTTGACTTTCTTTGTAGTTTCTCTGGAGGAAAGACACTTTAAAATGTTATGATGGTCTGTCTCTCTTCCATTGTTAATTGCCTTTTTCTTGCCATTATTGTAGCAACACACTACTCTCTGCCAGAGCGTTCTCACTCCCGAGGCGTAACATGTCGACGTTTTGTCACGTCCCACGGCGTTCCTGAGGAACGCGAAAGGAGACCTTCGGCGTTCTTATGGTACGCGGCGGGTTATGGCTGGAATCCAGTGCAATGACGCTCCCGCGGTAGTAGACGTTCCAGCCCTGTATTCCAGCCCTATACCTAACCTTATCCCTAGCCCTGACCATAACCTTATTCCTGACCTTAACCAGGACTTTAATGATGTTAAATAGCGTGTTTCTAAGCGATTTGAAGAAAAAGAGCGAACATGTGTAGGTTCAGTCCAGACGGTTCTCATATTTCCTCTTTTTCCGAGGTCGTCATTTAGGAACGTGGTGGGTAGCCGAAAACGTAATATGGTGACGATTTGTCACCTAGCGTAAAATGTTACGCTTTGGGAGTGAGAACGGGTTGTCTCTGCAGAACAATACTGTTCAACTGTGTTCCAACACTGGTTTTATACAGACAGAGGGGGTTGTAAGTAATCCAGAAAAGTTCAAACACCTGTAGGAATTAGTAGCACCAGCTTTTAAGACTTTATCAACCTCCGTTGCTGAAGAACAGCTTTAAATTGTTAACCTATTTTGTGTTCCCTGAAAAAGGCCTTGGATTTTTCTGAAATGTACATTATTTTTCAGTTTCGCGTAACCATACCTTTTTTTCAACGTCTGGCAGTTCACCACCTAGCTTTGTATAATTTCCAGCTATTCACTGGACTTAAATGACTTAAATTGCAATAAACCACTGGAAAAATTGATGTTTTGACCAGTGGTGTAGGTCAGTGGTCCCCAATCCCCGGGCCTCGGACCGGTACCGGTTCGTGAGTCGTTTGGTACTGGGCAGCGAGAGTTGAGGCTCAGGTGTGAAATGTATGGTTTTCAGGGATTTTATCGGTTTTCAGCGTTATTTTGTTATCGTTTTTATCGTTAACTCGGTTTTCCTGGGTCTTTTCACGTGTGTTATGAATAAATCTTCTTTTTTTCGCTACCGGTACTAGTTTTATTTTGTTGTATTTATCCGCGACACCTTAAAGGCCGGTCCGTGAAAATATTGTCGGGCATAAACCGATCCGTGGCGCAAAAAAGGTTGGAGACCGCTGGTGTAGGTGATTGAGTGCAAGCTGCCTTTCCTACAAGACCTGTACACCTCCAGGACACTGAGATGGATGGGAACATTGCTGCCTACCCGGTCATAAACTGTTTGTAACACTCCCCTCTGGCACGTAGCCACTAGAACCAACCAACACTAGAACCAACACCTTAAGGCAAAAGAATAGTTACTTTCCCCAGACTATCTGACTACTTTATAATGTCCCCTCACCCCAATCACTGCTCAGTTAATGTGCAACAATAACACTAATTACTCAGGTGATAAAAAATTTGCACACTGGATTCGTTAAAAATACCCCCCACCCCACCCCCACCCCCATTGTATACCTATTTTCTAATTGTATTCTATGTCTATAGGTAGTCAGTATAAATTCCTTCTTTTGTGAGCATTTATTTATTTTTAATATTTTACATATTTCTATAGATATTTATAAATTATATGTACTTTAAATACCATATATTCTGTTTCTGTGCCACTGTTTTTTCCAGCATCACACCCCAACAAATTTTGTGTTTGCGTACAAATTTGAAACAAACTGCGATTCTGATTCTGACAAGTGACATCTGCAGTGTTTCTGCACCACTGCTGTTGTTGTTGATCTACTGGCTGGACTGAGCTTTCTTTTGTTCTCCTTCCCTCCTTCTCTCACTCACTCTTGCCCTGTTCCTTTCCTTTTGTTGTTCTGTTTTCTTTAAAAAAAAAAAAAATTATAATAAAAAAAAAATCAAACACTTGTGTATTTGTTATTACTGTCAGTACTAATGTACTACAATGCCCTAGACAAGTGATCTTCTTAATTTATGTATGTGTCTACCATTAGCCGGTACCGATTAAGGACCTGTAAAAAGTTGTTGATGTGCCAGCAGCCCATATTTGTGTCACCTTCAATTATGTCTTCAGACCAATGAGCCGTATAGTTATGTGTCTATGTTTTTGCACATATTCAAGGAAACACAACTTTCTTCACACTTTGTTAACCTGATCTGATGCTAATCACATTAAATGAGAAAGTAAAAAAAAAGCTGTATTATTTCAGAAGTTCTAACGTTTGTGTATGAGTTACTTTAGTACTTTGGCTAAGGGTTTGGCTTTTCATGGTTGGCTGGCGGTTAAGAGGTAGAGCATGTATTTTACTAATCTTTCTCTGTGCTGTGAGGCAACAGGAAAGGCACAAGTTTCAAAATCAGAAAACTTTCATAATCTTAATGGAAATGATAGGTTACAGTTTCTCACCCAAAAAAATAAAAGTCACAGACTAAATGAACAATATACAATACAATATATTCTATTATATTACATTATTAGTTTACAAAATATAACTACATATATATATATATATATATATATATATCTCAAGAACATTACAGAGGTGAAATAATGATTGACATTTAACTGTAACCTGTAAAACTTTGTCGTTTCTTATTTTACTGTACATGATGTGCAAAAGGGTGTAACTATTGCACTCTGTACTTGTGCTTTAGATGGAGTTGTACAGGGAGATGGCCACAGGCAGGAATGATTTCTGGTGTTGTTCAGTGGTGCTTTTTGGTAATCTCAGTCTCTCATTTAACGTGCTCCTGTGAATAGCCAGCACGTCATGGGGTGGGTGGGAGGTATTATCCAGCATTTTCTTTATTTATTTAGTCTGTTGCGACCCCCAACCTGCTGCCCCAGCATGCAACAGCATAGAGGATAGCACAGGCCACAACAGAATCGTAATAAATTCTTTTTTTTGTGATCAACATTTTATTGATTTAAAACGGGGTTGGGGGGGTACAGACATATACAGCACAACTGTAAACTGCAGTAGCAAAGCAAACATTAGCAAACAAGGCATAGGGACAGCAAAGAAAAAACACAAAAACACAAAGTTAAAACCAATTATTGCCTCTTCCAGGAGATAACTGGATGAGAAGATTTTCCAAGCGTCAACAGTCGTGGGTCGAGCTTTATTTAATTTTACTGTGGTATGTTCAAAACCAATAACACGGATAAGACATCGTCTCCAGAATGATTCTATACAAATGTCAGGACTGAACCATTGCTTTGTAATAGTCTTCTTTGGGGATGTGAATCCAGCGAACAACATTTTGCATTGTATTTGTTTTAAGGAGATTTCAGAGGTATCATTAAGGAGACAAAGACCAGGATTGGGAACATAAAAAACTTCCAGTACCTCAGATAACACAGAGTTCACAAAGACCCAAAAATTGGATACCACAGGACAGTCCCAAAACATGTGCAAGAATGTGCCAGGTGATGAATCATTGCAGATGTGACAGTGATACGTAGCCTGTAGTTTCATCTGGAACCTCCTATAGGGTGTAATGTATGTTCTGTGTATGCTTTTGAAATGAATTAATTGATGCGCCAGGTTCTTAGAAGTCAAACTCAGATTAGACCACACTGTATCCCAGTCTATATTAACCTGTAGTTCTCCCAGTTCCCTGACCCAAATAGATTCAATGGGCAGGGACTTTATACCATGTTCGGCTAATTTGTTGTAGATTTTGGAAACAGAGGGTCTGCCAGAGTTAGGCAGGATCCAGTCCAACATGGGATGAGAGGGAAGAGGAGAGTCCCAGGGGACACCATATGCTTTTAAAGCTGATCTGAGCTGCAGATACACAAAGTAAGAAGATGCAGGAAGAGAAAAACGTGTCCTTAAGTCCTGAAATGAGCGAAGGCCTTGGGCGTTGAATAGATCATCAAAAAGGTTTATCCCGAGTGAGAACCAAGAGGGTTGAACAAATGGTCGGCTGCCACAGAATCGTAATAAATTCTGAGCATTGTCCGACAGATGTTGAAAGACATCAGTCGGATCAGAAAATAGAGACAACTCTGGTCCTTCCTGTAGAGTGCAGTGATGTTTTTAACCCAGTCCAGTTTATTGTCTATGTGTACTCCAAGGTATTTATAGTTCTCCACAATGTACACATCGACTCCCTTTATTGAAACACGGGTCAAGGGTTTCCTGGTCCACAATCAGTTCTTTGGTCCTTGTCATGTTGAGCTACAGATGATTCTGGTTTACAAAGGAGTCAACCACAGCCCAGTACTCCATCTCATCACCCTCACTGATGCATCTAACTTCCACAGAGTTATCAGAAAACTTCTGACGATAGGTCTCTGTGTAAATGGTAAATGGTAAATGGCCTGTATTTGTATAGCGCTTTACTAGTCCCTAAGGACCCCAAAGCGCTTTACACATCCAGTCATCCACCCATGTGGTCATCCTCCCTATGTAGTGGCTGAAGACCGTGGTGTAGAGGGTGAAAAGGAAAGGGCAGAGAACAGTCCCTTGTCGTGCCCTTGTGTTGCTGATAACACTGTCAGACACACAATGTGGAAGATGCAAATATTGTGGTATTCCTGTCAGATAATCAACATTCCACCAGAGAAGCATCCACGTGCATTGCTGTCAGTTCATCACCCAGAAGGTTGGCCTGAATGGTATTGAAAGCACTGGAAAAGTCAAAAACATGACCCTCACAGTGCTCGCCAGCTGGTCCAGATGGGCGTAGCTAGATGATGCCGTCCTCAGCTCCAAGGAGGGGCTGGTAAGCAAACTGAGAGGGGATCCTGATGTGGCCTGACTCCAGGGTCGTAGTCTTAGTCTTTTAAGGGTCTTCTTCACTTGGAAAGTCAGCACCACAGGCTTGTAATCCTGGAGGCCACTGGGAGGTGGCGTTTTTGGTACAGGAATGAGAGATGATGTCTTCCATAGCACTGGGACCCTCTGCAGACTCAGATTCGACATGAACAGTTTATGAAAGACTCCACAAAGCTGGAGGGCACAGCCGTTGAGGACATGGAGACTCACCCCATCTGGTCCAGCAGACTTGCCTGAGTGGAATCTTTTCATTTGTCTCCGAACCTGATTGTGAGTGGAAGTGATGGGTGGGGGAAGGGCGTCAGGACTAGAGAAGGCAATGGTGCAGTGTGGAAAGAGAGGGAGAGAGAATGGTGTTGCTGTGGATTGCAGGCTGGCTATGAGTAAATCAGCAGGAGGCTGAGCATCTACTGCTGTGTTGAATCTGTTGAAAAACACAGGTTATGTATTTAGTGAGGTTCTCAAAGTTTCTCCCATTCTGTTACGTCAAAACTGCCCTGTAGTTCTGCTAAGGCCTTCTGATCTGACCTACCCAATGGTGGGAGGTAGGAGGAACTGTATGCATCCATAACATACAGCAAATTCTCTCCCCCTTGGTGGGATACACCACATACTGTGTGAAAGTTGGAAGTGTAGTGTCCAAGAGGACATGGTTGAAGTCACCCAAGATAGAAATGAAGCCGCTTGGGTGCTGAGTCTGTAACTGAGCTATAGCGGAGTGCATAGTGTCACATGCAGCTGTGAGGTTTCCTGAGGGAGGACTGTAAACAGTCACCAAGATTACATGGGTAAATTCCCGGTGCAAATAATACGGCCTGAGTCCAACAGCACACGGTTCAATGTTCGGGCAACAAATCCGCTCTTTGATTTTTATCTGAGCAGGTTTACACCACCGGTTATTAACAAAAATGGCAAGCCTCCCTTTCATTCTGCTTACTGCTTGCAGCACTGTCCCTGTGGAAGCCTTCCACTGATGCATCGTCATCTGGAATATCCTGGTGAATCTGTGATTTGGTGAAACATATCAAGCTATAATCCTGATATTCCTTCTGACTCCGTGCTAGTGCTGTTAGCTCATCCATCTTTTTTGCTAGCAACCGAACGTTCCCCATTATAATAAACAAAAGACATGGTTTGACCCTCCTTCTCTCTTTAAGCCTGCTCTGTCTCGCTGTCTCCTTTCTTCTCCTCTTCTGTCCTCCATCTCTGCATCCTTGGTGCTTTTGTCTCCAGATTTCAGCTGGTACTTCCGTGGGTCTGATTGATAAGCCGGCTGGCTTCAGGACAGTCAGCTGATCTCTGGAGTAACCAACCCATCCAGTGTCAGCTGCTACACCACGGTTCCATTGCAAAATGAAAGTAACAGTTCCACTGCAACAAGTAGAACAAAAATTCTCTTGATTCAAATGTTTATTAAGAAAAAAACTATTAAAACAGACAAACACTCTAAGTACTAATTAAAGGACAAAGAAATAAGTCAGAAAAATTTTAAAGTACAGAGAAAAAGCAGGAGCAACTGAAACAGCCTGCATGCTGGTTGACATATGTACACTCGATGTGCAATTTCACTACAGATTATCTTTCAAACCATCTGTCCTCTCTGTCTAAAATGTGAACATTGGCATCCTCGAAAGAGTGACCTTTGTCCTTAAGATGCAGATGGACTGCTGAGTCTTGTCCTGTGGAGGTGGCTCTTCTATGTTGTGCCATGTGCTTGTGAAGTGGCTGTTTGGTTCACATTTTGGACAGAGAGGACAGATGGTTTGAAAGAGGAGTAAAAGAAGCCATCTATGTCCACTGTGAGCGACCATCTTTGAACAGAGGCGGTGGTTTACGACACCAAGTGTCTGCCATCTATAATCCAGTTTTGAGTTCCCTTCCCAGACGCCTTAATGCCCACTCACATCCTGGGCCATCTGACCTCAGGAATTCGCATGATAAGGTCGGGCCAGGTTTCACAATGAGCTCACCCGAAACCCTGGCTGATTGGGACCCACACCCAGTTTCACACCTTGGCTCAGGGGATTAGAGGATCATCAGGGGGTCCTTTTGTCCCTCTGCGGGGGGAGACTTCCACTAGGTTTATATCTGGGACTCCCCACCATTTGACCTTAGAACTGAAGAAGCTTCTCGGATGAGAGGTGAAACGTCTTCAAGCAACTCAAAGAAGTCCAGACGCTTTCTTTCCAAGCTCCTTTGACGACGATACAGAATGCCTTGCCAGGCACAGAGAGGAGGGTGATGCCTCTCCAGTTGGTGCACTCGGAGGTGTTGCCCTTCTTTGGTAGCTTGACTATGGCGCCCTTCCGCCAGGGCAGTACTGTGCCACTTTGCCAGCACTTGTTGAACAGGGTCATCAGTTCTTCCACCATGGCTTGGCCGCCAAGTTTTTCTAAGCTGTCCGCTTTGTTGTTTTTGAGGCTCTTGATCGCGATCTTCACTTCCTCGATGATGATTCTAACAGTATTGACCCCAGGTTCATCTTGGGAATCCTCCGCCTTGAAATTGTACGTCGTGGCGGGCTCTGGCTGGTTAAGGGTCTCTTGGAAGTGTTCAGCCCATCATTTGTTTTGCTCTTCTTGGGCGATCAGGAGCCTTGACAAAATGGTCCTCGATCCAGTAAGCTTGTTTACGATGCGGTATAGGGTCTTGGAATCATTCCGATCCGCTGCTTCCTGAGTTTCAGCACCTTTTCGTTCGAGCCATACTTTCTTGTCTTTCCGACAGCTTTTCTTCACTAGCCGATCTAATTTTGCGTAGCGTCAGGTTCCTGTCTCTCTGGCTTGTTCGGTTTTGGCCTGCTCTCTTATCAGCAACTACGCTTCGCATAGCAACAACAGTGTATGGTATTTCAGTGTTTGGTGTATGATTCTTTATCCGAAACTCACTCCCACAGACTCCCCCTATTACCTTCAGTTTACCCAGTTTATCAGGTCAATATCTTTTCTGTCTAATCTTTCCTAAACAGCTACTGCCAACAACTACAGCTTACTAAAGTTTCATTTAAATGTAAAAATCTGAAGTGATACCACTACACAGTGGTGTATAAGACAGAACTCAGAGGTGGAGGTCACGGAAGTCACTGGTCAATGAATCTGGCTTCAGGTCCTTGTTCACAAGTGAAGGGAGAGCGGAGTAGGAGACTGTGGAATCGATTGGCATGTGCAGTCTGTTGTGGTAAAAAGAGCTGAATGTAAAAGCAAAACTGTACTGTTCTTACCCTCACTTATGACCAATGTTCCCTCTGAGCTGCGCACGTGCGCAATTGCGCACTGCTGGCACGGTCTCTGCGCACAGAAAATCTGCGTTGCGCACAAAAAAAATCTCACCTGAATTGAAATTAAAATTAAAACTTTAACAATTCTGTTTTGCAGTGTTAGTCAGTGAGTGACTGGCTGCTCCCGTATGGGATTAGAACGATGCCACCTTATCCCATAGTCCAGCCAATAATGCAATTTACATTCGTATATACGCAGCTAATCAACGTCGCTGACAGGCTATGACTGCGTCCTTATGTGCCGACACTGGTGTTTTAGCTAGCAAAGCGGCTGATGTGGAGTGAAGCCACGTTAATGACAACGTGGACAACCATTGGAGATGTGAGCAGGACCGATGGAACAATTGACGGAAAAAGTGTGGACTTTATACCAGTTTTTAAATTGTGTTGATCGGCCACGTAAAACCAGAGTTATGATAATATCTGCAATGTTTGTTTTTCTTGCTGAATGCTATCGTTGTTTATATTTACTGCGGGAAGAAACGGTAAAAACTGCGTTTTATAAGAAAAAAGGCTCGAAAGCCTGTGAGCAAAAACAAACTCCACCCCCTCTCCCTTTCCTATTCGTCCAAAAAAGTACCATGTCGACCAATCAAAAAATGATATGGCAACGTGGCATCTAGTTGTTAAGAAACGGGAGGAAGTTTTAGGAGTGACGGCGGTGTTTTGAGATGTGAGAGATTTCAGACGTTTAGCGCAAATCTTGTGTAGTTAGTGTGTAGTTAGTGTGTAGTGTAGTCAATAGTTTTGTTGTGTGTCAAAACAATGAGGCGACTGCTGAATGTTACAGGTGTTACAGCAGTGATACATCTCCTGTTGTCAGGCCTGCAGGTATCAGGCTGTTGTTCTCCTTGATCTCATAGTGGACAGAAATTATTTTTTGGAGTGGCACAAATAATTTGTGTGGCATCAGATTTGATGCAGAACAGCTGATTGTTCTGTAAATAGATTTAAGCGTTTATTTAAAAACGCCTTGGCTGCATTTAAAAAAAATAGCTGCAAAAAACTGTTGTTTGCCAAACTGAGTTACTTTTTTGAAGAAGTAACTATATAATTAATTGCCCAGCATTGCTCATTATATACTATATTTTGCAGACAGAGTTACAGACTCTCTCCCAGACCACAGACTCATACTCATAATACAAGTCAGAGCTGTATAAAAAAAAGAAGAAAAAAGTAAGTTGTGTTTTCGAAATTGGAGTTCAAGTTATTTTTACTTCCAATAGTGTTAACATCCTACACAGGTCAATGACTAGATTTTTTTAAATTTTCATTGTAAGTGGGCTAAAGCAGTTAATTAAAAGTAGTCTAACATAAATGTAAATGCTGTAATTTGATTATTTTAATAAACCATGTAACTTGGATGGATGCGATGCCGGCGTGACCACAGTGCACACGTCTGATGTCGCTCACAGTGGTCCAAGGGATCACTCAGGGAGTTTGTGTGTTCGCTCAGACACGTGAAAAATTAGAGGGAACATTGCTTATGACCTGCTCTGGCTCTGGTTAGTGACTGAAAGAATGAGTCAAGTGGTGTCTGGAATCTACCCACAGCTTTCTCCTAGAGATAGGGTGAGGAGTTAGGTCATTCAGGAGGGGCTCAGATTAAAGCCAATACTCATTCAGTTTGAAAGGAAACATTGGTAGTAGGTAATAACTTTGAAATTACCACATTATTGTGTTCTTGTTTCTATTACCACTTTATTACCGAGCTGTATTTGCATAGTGTTTGGGCCCTTATTATCCATTTACATGGATACAGTGTAATATTACTCAGCTGTAATGACGGTTGCTACCATGATATTACTTGGATTTTTTTGTTGTTATTTCTTTGGTAATTGCATGATAATAAACTAAACTGCCACATTATTACTAGGGCTGGGTATCGTTAGTGATTTCTATAATCGATCTGATTCCAGTTCACAAGGTCCCGAATCAATTTGATCCCCGATTCGATTCCATTTGGTTCCATTTGAAGCAGGGAAATTTTCCTCAGACAGTCAGAAATATTATAATTCTGATGATTTATCAGTACTGACACTTGTGAGACTTCATCAGAAGTGTGAGCATTATAGCAGATGCCTTTGTGCCAAAGTAACTGATTACAAAACAGAAAAACATTCTCCTGGCCTGGCTTTTTATAGCAGATAATCTTAAAAATATTCGGCAGTAGAACAAAAACAAAAGAAACCTGTCATGATCCGGAGTCTGCGACTCCGTGTTTATGTTTAGTTTATTAGTATTCTGTGGTTTTGGTTACCTTGGGTGTTTGTACTCTTCTGTTTCATGGTTCATGTTCCTATGTTCTGTGTCCCCCAGTCTGTGTTAAGTTGGTGTGTTATGTCATTGCGTGTATGTGTTTCCTGTTTTATTGTGAAGGTCTGCGTCTTATGTGAGTGTTTTCAGTTTGTCTCCCTACTCTCGTCACGTAATCACTCCCAGCTGTGTTCCCCACCTGTGTGTAATCTCCCTGTGTTCTCTGAGTGTATTTAAGTTGTGTCTTCTGTCATGGTAGTTGCTGGTTCGTCTGTGTTGTTTCCCCTCGGTCTCCCTGCGTCTCTCCGTATGTATTTCCCCGGACCTCCCTGCATCTTCGTTTCCGGTTTGTGTGGTTAGTTTACCCAGTTTAGGTTTCCGGTTTCATGTTTTCCCACCATTGCTGTTTGTACCCACCCTTGTAAATAAATATTCACCTGCACCAGAGCTGCCACCTTTTGGGTCCTTTCTACTACTCCACACGGCTTGCCCCGGCAATCCGTGACAAAAACCATGAATCAACATATGAACATTACCCAATGCTGCTGAAGTGAAGCAGAGCGAAGTTACAGAGTTTTATCAGAGACACAGCTAAGCATTTTGCAATTTGGTATAAAACATTTAAACTTCTTCGGTATTGAAAATCAGAAATTATTCTTGTCAGAGGTCATTTTTGAAAAAACAAAACAAAGAAACAACAAAGCAGTGGCCGACAGCGCTGTAAACAAAGGTAGACTGGTGCCTAATAAGCAAGCTAATAATGCAGAAAACAGATTTGAGATGGGAAACTGTTCTTGAAGTACACTGAGAGAGAGAGAGAGCTGTGTAGGAAGTGTGATTTTATTGTGGTGGAAGCAAAACAGCAGAAGTAGGAGAGAGTTAATGACAATATTTATCAATTGTTAAGCGTAGTTTGGATCTTCTTTTGCTGCTGGTTCAGTGAATTTTGGTCAGAGAGTGACGGAACCTGCAGCTTCAGAATCTGTGAGATGTCGGCTTTGATTCTGATGTGTCGGGTCTGTGCTTTGTTTTTACGTCTTTGTGTGGAATCTGCTCTCATTTGCTGTTTTGTTTGGTGGTTGTTGAAATAAAAGTTTTAACCTGAGATTCTAGTGTTTCTGGCAAAATACATTTATATTTAAGAATCGATTCAGGATTTAATGAATTGATATTGCGTTATTCGGAAAATCATTGGCTGGATGGATGCTGATAATAGTTTAGTTTGTACTTTGGAAAAATCAAAATGTAATAATGATAACTTCTTCGTTGAGGACTTTCTTTCTCAACTAAATATAAACCTACTCTATCTTGAACTGTCCTGTAGTGACTCGTGTCAGTTCTATTTCTTTCAGGGTCACATTAACTCTTTTGCATAAGATATGTTCTATTTTTTTTTCTAATACTGTTTCTTTTTGATCCCACCCTTCCACTATGTAGGCCTCCTTGTTAAATCACCATTAGTATCTCAGTTGGGAGCCAGTTTGATGTTGCTCGGTGAAGTTTGGTAGAAATAGATCAAACTGAGATCTGTTTTGTTTTTGTTTTGCAGATTCCTCTGATCAAAGTTCCAGGTCAGCTCCCCACTGTAACCAAACAGAACCAGATGACTGCTGTGATTAGGCGACTCCATTGGAATTCACAGAAAAAGACAAGAACAGAGGTATGTGCATATATGTGTATTCATACTGGTGGTGGTTCCTAACAGCTGCCTCTTGGAAGCAAGATATGAATGCTGACCACTCAACAGAGGAGGTCCTATGCTTTGCTAATGAAAAACAGTACCTATATGAGTATTTAACTGAACAGTTATACCCAATAATTTATATGTCATTCTACATCAAGCACGACAGTTTGGTGCAGGTCATCCATGCAACATGTAAACACATTACCCCAGTTGGTTATTAACTTGAAACGATATTTGGAAAAAACACCAACAGCAAAAGCAAAGATTGCACTGGAGCGCTTTAATGCTGTTCTTGTTGTTTGCCGTCTGTGTTCCTCTCTGCATTTAAAAATTTCCTGAAAATCATCTTTATAACAGCTAACAAAATGAAGAGTCTCACTGAGTTAGGTGTGTCACTGTCGAAGTCTTACATCCCATTTTGTACACTGTAATTCACTCACAATACTGATGAAACCACATTTACAGCTGATTTTACACATTTATAGGCTGTATAAAAGGTAAAGACTAAAAATGAAGCACAACTATTTCTTATATGGACACAAAGAAAAGTAGTTTGAGGAGACACGGCCAGTCACCAGATCATCTAACTTTATGCTCACCACTTCAACTGTTCATTTGTGGAAACGGACCATGGTTGAAACCAAGCCATCGAAGTCCAGCAGTGACTCCAGGCTGCATGGAAGGGTGGTGAGAGTAACCCTCTGAAATATTTTTATAGACTGTAACATTATACAGTTGCTCACATGCAATGTTTGAGGCCACTACACCTGCAAAAGATAGGCTGTTTAAATATTTTTTCTTTCTCTCTTTCTTGCTGAAGCAGAACAGAATATTGTCATATTTTATGTGTGACCGAGAAAACTCTTTCACAACTATGGACCTCCTCTGTGTCCTGCCTCTTGCAGCTCCTCTTGCTGCCTCTGGCAGCTCCATCTTCAACAGCCTTTGTCCAGTATATCCACTATCCCTACCCTGCACATGTTCAAACCATCTCAACCTTGCCGCTGCACACATTTCTAAACCTGTTTGTCTTGGCCTCTCCCATTAAAAATCTTTAACTACATTTTCAACTCTGGCACTTCACTCATCTCCACCCACTTTGCTTTGGATGATTGACCCCAGGTATTTAAACTCATCTACCTTTAATATCTCTACTATTTGCATGCTCACTTTTACAGCCGTCTCCTACTCATTCACACACGTGTTCTGCCTTGCTTCTACTTGATTCCATTCCTTTTTTTTCAAGTGCATGCTTCCACCTCTCCACTCTCCCTTCCACCCGCTCCCTACTCTCACTACAAATCACAATACTGTCTGCAAATATTATAGTTCTCGGAGACTCCTGCCTAACCTCATCTGTCAGCCTGTCCATCACTTCTGGAAACAAGAAGATGCTCAGAGCCGATACCTGATGTACCTACCACACATTTTACCACTGTCTTGCTGTCATCATAAATGTTAGTCTTACGTACTTCTCTGACATTCCTGTCTTCCTTATGCAGTACCAGCATTTCTCTAGACATACAACGACACAGTGCAGCTAATTAATACCATTTCTGTACTTCGCTATTAACATTTTCAAAGCAATCTGTAGTGCAAGAGCACTACAGATGAGGTGTTTGCTTTGAAAATGTTAATAGCGATCAGCAAGGAGCCATACTGCTCACATGCTGCTCACTGATCGCCACTTTCCTTTGTAACTTAGCTTCGAAAACGGTTTTCTTTACCTTTATGGTATGACTCATCATCGTTATCCCTCTGCAGTTTCTAAAGCTCTGTACATCACCCTTGTTTTTGAAAAGATTACACTTGTCCTCCATTCTGTAGGTTCCTGTCTCGCTATACCTCTTCATCCTTCCCCAGGTATTTCATCATTCTTCCCTTTAAATCATTGACTCAGCCTTCACCTACTTTCTTTTCTGTACCACCAAAGCCATTCTATAGACTATCTAATGCTGCCTGCCTTCACCTTACAACCACCTATCTCCTACAGATTACACCTTCAGAATAAGATTCCATATTATTTACATCATTTTAAAGCTTGAATACTTATTTATTTTTCAACATAATCACCTTTTCGGTCAATGCATTTTTGTAGATGCTGTGGCAGTTTTAAAATGCCCATGTCATACCCGCTCGCCGCCTCTGCAGAATCACCTGCCGGACAAATGTTCTTTCAACTTTGGCAACAGGTGGTAGTCACTGGGTGCGAAGTCCAGAATGCAAGGAGGGTGATGAAGATCAAACCAAAGTTTTGCTGGAGAGCGACAGTTTGACAGGCAACGTGTGGACGAGCGGTGTCATCCACACTTAGGAAAATA
This sequence comes from Simochromis diagramma, assembly GCF_900408965.1. Taxonomy (NCBI): domain Eukaryota; kingdom Metazoa; phylum Chordata; class Actinopteri; order Cichliformes; family Cichlidae; genus Simochromis; species Simochromis diagramma. Next base: position 848,582 of record NW_024387304.1, on the reverse strand, counting down.
AATAAGTCTTCAAGCTTTAAAATGATGTAAAGATTATGGAAAATAAACGGTTGTTTGTATTTCTAAAACAATAGGAGACCTTACTTTTGGGATTGCCCTCGTATATAAATGTGAGTCATTAGTACGGAAATTCATTCCATCCACTATTTTTTTTTTTTTTTAAAAAGGGTATTTGAGGGAAAACAAAACAAAAACTTTACGGTGAAAAGGTTACCTCTCAGTAGCACCTTACTATGTACTCCTACTGGCACCTTCATCTGTTATCTCCTTGTAAGTATCAAGACTTATACGTATCTTTTGAAATGGTAAATGGCCTGTATTTATATCTTTTGAAGCCACCCCAAAATTTGATTCTGTTCATCTGGACGTAGCGTTTTCAGTCGGAGAAACATTTCATCACTTATCCAAGTGACTTCTTCAGTCTCAGCTGACTGCAGGTTTCACCAATCTTATAAACAGTACATTGCATTAGGACTGGAACTGGCACCACTGGGAGGTAAATGGACTGGTTCTTATATAGCACTTTTCTACTCTCCCGGAGTACTCAAAGCATATAAATCCTGGCAATCCTCCTGGCACTTAACAGCGTACACTATGTTACTCTGTTTGTGTCGGGGGACCCAATCCTTGGGGTGGACCAATTTTTGGCACAGCGTGTTTTGGGGTTTAAAAGCCACAGAGACCTGGTGTTTAGATAAAATGTGTCTCAGTTGTTCCGATACTCCTGACACGTACGGGATCACTACAGGTTTTCGTTTAGGCAGCGGTTGTCCTTCTCTCCTGGATCACCTGGAGCTTTCTTTAGAAGCCTTCCCAGCGTTGACAAAAGTCCAGCTGGGATAACCACATTTACTCAGAGCCTTCTTGATGTGATGTTGTTCTGCTTCCCTGGCCGCTGTGTCAGTGGGGATGGTGTTCGCTCTGTGTTGTAGCGTCCTGATTACACCCAGTTTATGCTCCAGTGGATGATTAGAGTCAAACCTTAGAAGCCTAACCTGCCACTTTTCATATCCTCCCTGGTGAATTTGATGTGTTGGTCCATCGAGTTAATGTGATCCGTGAAATGTGGTACATCCTGAGATTTGATTTTTACCCAGGTGTCATCCAAATACCTGAACCAATGGCTTGGTGGTGTTCCAGGGTAGGATAACAAAGCTTTTCCACTTCTTCCATGTACAAGTTGGCCACGATAGGTGAAACTGGGAGCCCATGGCACACCCATGTTTCTGCCTGTAGTACTGACCCTTGTATGTGAAGTAGGTGGAATGAAGACACAGTTAAGAGCAAACACACTTGGTCGATGCTGAGAGTGGTCCTGTTGCTGAGGTTGGGGTCATCCTGTAATCTCTTACGGACTACCTCCAACGCTTCCGTGACTGGTACATCGTACAAGACCATGGTTTCATCTGCCTCCATAATGACATCTCTCACCTTCTCAACAAAATCCTGGATGTGGATGTGGTGTTCAGAGCTGCCTACCAATGGGTTGAGGATCAACTTTGGGGTTTTTCTTACCTGGATGATTGAGCATGCATAAAGACCTTTTGAAGCCACATTTGTGTAGCTCTCTGTAGGTCTACTTTCGTTGGTTAATCTGGCCTTCTGATTCTCTGCCTAGTGAATCTTAACAAGTCTATACAGGTTTTTGTTTTATTTTGTGGAACCACATGTCAAGTTTTGGGCATTTTAGGAATCCTAACTAATTAAATGCTGCACATCTTTCTTTGCACATTGTACATTAAACATCAGCTTTCTCCCCTGGTTGGCTGTCTGAATCTCATACATGGCCACAAAACATTTCCCTTTATTATTCAATCATGACTTTCCAATCCCACTTCTGCTATTCAGTTACATTATTTAAGATGGTCTTCAGAAAGTATTTTTCATATTTGCTCAATAATTTGAACCATGTGTCCATTCATATGTCTTCATATACAACACCATCTTTAAGTTTTGTGGGGTATTATCAGGTAGTAGTTAGCAGGTAGTCAAAGGAGCTTGCAAAGAAAAGCGTCTGGACTTCTTTAAGTTGCTTGAAGACGTTTCACCTCTCATCCGAGAAGCTTCTTCAGTTCTAAGGTCAAATGGTGGAGAGTCCCAGATATAAACCTAGTGGGAGTTTCCCCCACAGAGGGACAAAGGACCCCCTGATGATCCTCTAATCGCCTGAGCCAAGGTGTGAAACTGGGTGTGGGTCCCAATCAGCCAGAGTTTCGGGTGAGTTCATTGTGAAACCTGGCCCCACCTTATCATGCGAATTCCTGAGGTCAGATGGCCCAGGATGTGAGTGGGCGTTAAGGCGTCTGGGAAGGGATCTCAAAACTGGATTATAGATGGCAGACAGTTGGTGTCGTAAAACACCGCCTCTGTTCAAAGATAGTCGCTCACAGTGGACATAGATGGCTTCTTTCACTCCTCTTTCAAACCATCTGTCCTCTCTGTCCAAAATGTGAACATTGGCATCCTCGAAAGAGTGTCCTTTATCCTTAAGATGCAGATGGACTGCTGAGGCTTGTCTTGTGGAGGTGGCTCTTCTATGTTGTGCCATGATGGGCCACTGGAGTCTCATCAACAAATGTTCAATTCTTCCAATTGATCTCTTCCTGTTGAATGAACCTTATCTGTACGTTAAATAACAAAGATCTATAATCACTCATCTGCCTGCTTTCCTGGGTATTAAGCAGATTTCTGTTCTTTACATCACTACCACTTTCCCACGCTGTCAATTTCAATACTGACCTCATTGCTCTAGTCCAATCATCTTCCTTCCCACCTTTTTGAGCCAGTTAGCCTCTGCTTTGCATGGTTTAAATCTGTGCTCTCCATCATTCTCCCTTTCAGACTCTCATTTGTGCTCCACCTCATAGACAACTCAGTCAGAGATCCATCCAAGCCCCAGTTTTTATCCTCACCACCACCAGCACCTGGACTCCAGGGAGTCGTATCCTAAATCTTATTACCGCTGGGAGTTTGTTCTGCCATGATGATTCATTGGAGTTTAATCACCAGTTTTCATCATTGGCAATTATCATGTTCAGTTTTCAAGTTATCGCTCCTTATTCAGATTATACTGCAGAAAAACAGTCACTCAAATTGCGCCAGCCCTTTGAAAACTGACCTTATGCAACGTTTGTTGCTTTATATCTAATATGTAAGTAAAGAACAATATGTTCCATTAAACAATTGTATACCTTTTTTTTCAAGTTGTTACATCACACTATATATATTGTATATCTCTCTCACTCTCTCTCTGTAGCAGGGCTACTTGTGCTTGTCAGTTTCATGTCTTATAGAGGTTCCTTTATGTACATACATAACACATACGCTATTCGTAAATGATCATGCATGTGAAGTGTGAATGGCTATCAAGTCGATGTATTGTTCCAGATAAAAACCATCAACAGTCAATAAACGATGTCAAGCTATCATTTATCCTAAAGAAAGGGCAACGTGAAAATGTCAATGATATATCTTGACAAATATTTTATATGTAATCAGAGGGCCTGTGTTTGTGAATTGTGTATTTCTCATGTGGTTTGTATATGGCTTGTAACTGAATGCCCAGTTTGTCCAATAAAAATGGTATTTTCTTCTACAACCCTACAATACAGTGGTGTGAAATAGAGGTTGCCCCCATCCTGATTTCCTTGTTTTGTATGTTTGTTACACGTAAATTTTTCAGATCATCAAACAAATGTAAACATTAGACAACAATAACACAAGTAAACATAAATGCAGTTTCTAAATGAAGCTTTTTTATTATTAAGGTGAAAAAAACCAAACCCACATGACTCTGTGTGAAAAAGTGATTCCTCCCTGAACCTAACAACTCCTATCAAGCGTCTGCGATAACTTACAAAGATTCTTTTATAGGGAGGAATTTTTGGCCTACTCATCTTTGCAGGATTGTTATAATTCAATCACACTGGAGCGTCTTCAAACTCAAGCCACAGCATCTCAATTGGATTCAGGTCAGGACTTTGACTAGGCCACTCCAGTCTTCATTCTGTTTTCTCTGGATAATCCATCATATAAAACTGAATCAAATGAAAAAGTCTCTTTTTAAAATATTTTTTATTAGTTTTAATCTTTTAACTTTATGCACATTGCATTAAGCAAAAATTAAATTATTCGTCTTAGATTCGAAGAAATTCATGTAACATTTAAACCTATTTTCTGCATATTCCAGCATATAAAATAAAATAATGTTTTGTGTTTACACTCATTCTTTCAAACAGATGCAAGTAAAACACAGCAGAAAATAAATAAAATCAAAGACTCAGTGTCCTGTCACATTCCCGTGGCAGCGTGCTCGGTGCTTGCTCAGATTTGAAGTTTAATTTTTCACTGTGGAAAGACGTTTTCTTCCCACGCAGAGTGAACAGCAGACACTAATGTTTTTGTCACTTTTTACTGAATCAAACTCAACGTATTGTCAGTACTTCCACACTTCCGTACTCTCTCCCGCACTCCATATTATCCATTGTTGATCTGCACACGTCTCTTGCTGCCACGGACGTCGCATGCACTTACATCATTGTCATGAGACACTCTCACAAACAAAATAATGACAGTTTAGTAACACAGTAACGTAGTGTGCTTACGGGAAAGTAACAGTAATCTAATTACTTTTTTGCAATAGTAATCCCTTACATTACTTGCTACTTGAAAAAAGTAATTGGATTACTAACACGTTACTGCCCATCTCTGGTTCCAAGTTTTCACCATTTGTGGATCACGACTCTCACTGTGGCTCGCTGGAGTCCCACAACTTTATAAATGGCTTTATACTATAAGGCTCAATATCGTGGACTGAATAAAATCTAAATTGAAGTCAGTCAAAGGTGTGATACATCACAGTTCATTCATGTTCTAACCGGGGGGGCATGTAGGTTTGCACTACTTTTGCCCGTTAATAATAAACACCTTCATTTAGGCCACGTCCACACGTACACGGGTATTTTTGAAAACGGAGATTTTCCGTTTTCGTTTTAAAAAATAATCCCGTCCACACGTAAAGGCAGAAATGAAGGAAAACGCTGCTAGGAACATGCCAAAGCAACAGGTGGCGATATATTTCTAACTGTGCAGAAATGTTGGCCAATCAGAAGTCTAGAAGCCTCGGTGGGAAATAGTAAACAAAGCTGGGGCATAGAAGCAGAACCGAGTCGTATGTGTGGGGGGACAGTAACTGTGTGTGTGTAAGCATTTAAACACTGCAGAGAGTACAATTAACAGTAACAGTGTTGTAGAAATTCATTTCACCCAAACAATAACGTGGCGCACAGTGTGACGTCAAAAAATACGCACACCTTTGACGCTGCGTTTTCTCCGTTTTTCTCATCCACACATAAATGCAAAAACGGAGTTTTCAAAAATATCCACCCTGGCCGGAGTTTTTAAAAATCTTCGTTTTCAGTGACCAAAAACGCCGTTTACGTGTGGACGAAAGGTGCAAACGCATAGAAACATCGGCGTTTTCAAAAATACCCGGGTACGTGTGGATGTAGCCTTAGAAACCACATTTTGTGTTTGTGTTATCTTTGTCTAATATTTACATTTATTTGATGATCTGAAATATTTCTGTTTGAATAAAAAATGAAATGAGGAAGGGGGCGAACACTTTTTCACACCACTGTACAATATACATCCAGTGTATATTGCCAGTACTGTTACAGAAAAGAGTTTCCCCTTTATGTATCAAAATCATTATAATAAATTGCCATATATTGTCATAAGTATTCACTCATCTCCCTTGACACTCATATGAATTTGAGTAACATCCCATGCTTAATCCACAGGGATTAATATGATATTGGCCCATTCTTTGCAGTTATAACAGCTACAAGTCTTCTGGGAATCTTCAGGCTTTCCACAAGGGTTTTTTTTTTAAAATGGAAATTGTCAACCATTTTTCCAGAAGCACATTTGTGACGTCAGACACTTAAGCTAAATGAGAAGGGCTGGGTTGTGTTCTCCACTCTAATTCATCCCAAAGGTTTTCTGTTGGGTAGAGGTCAGGGAGGCCAAAGTCAAGTACCTCTAATTCTTATCACTTCTATTCCAAACATTTTCAAATCAGTGCCGATGTTTCAGTTTTTTGATGTGTTGTTGTTATGGTTAACATTCTGAAGTCTAATCCACAAAGTTAGTAACCTTACCCTCACCCATGCACTGATCCTACATTTTTGAGAATGTCTAAATGGAGTTTTTGGGGAAAAGAATGTACACAGTAGTAGCAGTAAACTAGCAAAACAACTGCAACACGCAAATGGGAAATGTCTTGTTGTAGTAAAAGTGCTTGGGTTTGCCACTAGAACACTTTCCTCTTCAAAGTTTCTGTGTTTATCTGTGCATGCTGTATTTTGTGGTTAACAGTCATGTGGCAACTGAACTTTTATTCTAAAAAAGTAATCACGTCTTTTGTTTTCTCAAAAATAATAAACAATTTTTATGAGGAAGGATAGAAGTTATTGTAATAAAGCACAATTTCCAAATTATATTTTTTCACCATTAGACACTAACACTGAATATACTAAATGTAGTGCATAGTTAAAAATCCTGATCTGATGATTATGTGTTACAGTATATCTTTTTTCTGTCACACTCTCATCTGACTGCCATGTTTCTTAACATAATTCATTAGTTACTGTGGTGTAATTACTGTGACTATTAACCTATACAATGAGTATTGATTGATCTATTGTCATTACCACTGAAAAGCTCATATTTTTCACCCTGTCACTCCACCACTCATTCTATTTTGTAATCAAAATGATCAATCAAGCTTTCAATATGCTTGACTTAATTACTCCTATTCAGTTTATATTAAATATTAATTTAGAATTGTCTCAGTAAAACAGCCCGAATTAAACTCTATAAATACAAAGTGTTGTGTTTATATGTGTGTAATATTTATATGTACTAAAATCCAAACAAAAAGTCTTCAATCTACTAAATAATAATAAATACCTAAAAATAATTAAGGGAAGCATGTGCCTGGGATTTTCTTGTATTTCCTTATTCATTTGCCATACACGTGTTCTGTACTAAACTTCCTGTTACTAATGTGATCAGCACTGTCTCATGAGAGCTACACAAGCATGATTAAAAATATTGCAAATATGGAACTTGAGAGCTTTGAAGGTTCTTCTTTTAAAATGGCTACAATAATTCTCTCATGGGGAATTTCTGCAAGCATATGTGTTATAGAATTTAATGTATATTAAAATCCCCACCAGACTTCCACACTCCAGTTAATTGCTTATTTTTTGTTGTTAAAGCTTTGGTAGACGCAAATAACTTTGGAAACATTATTTGCACAATGTATTCTATTCTACTCCCCTAATTTAGACCTCTATAGTGCAGTACACGTTCAGCATGAGCATGAGATTTTATTTATGTAGCTGTTACTTCAATATTGCCATGTTAATATCTGTATTGTGAGCATACAACAGTTGTCACTTCCAGAGAATGATCAGATCACTTAAAAGATTAAACTATTAAAAAGCATTTTAAGTTGCTTTATTTTCCCCATCATTTTTGCTGTCACCTCATATTTCTCAACACAGAGATTTAATACCAGTGGTGTTATGCAATGGTTCCAGTATGACAGCTACTCTTGTTCATTCCACAGTAACATTTTAAAAACTGCATTTAGTATTTTTAAAGTGTCTGTCTGGGATTTGCCATAACTCACGTTAAGCTTCTCTTAAGCTGCTCTAAAGGCTTCATGCATGTGTATAATATTATGTCATCTCTTATATCACGAGTCCAAATATCGAGTAAAAGGCATAAAGAATGTTCAGCAACAAGGACAGCAAGGTAGTTTAGCCCTCACACATCTGTGATCTCAGCATCCTGTAGTGAGACTGAGACAAACAAAACACACAAAAGATTTAAGAAGCTCTCAAACATGTCAAGGTTTCTGCATATGGTGCAATGTTTTTGCTGACGTGGTTCCATGCAGGGAAAAGGGAAGAAATAAACATGATAGACATCAGCAACATCTGCACTGTTACAGGTAGTAAAAACTGACATTTTTTGCACCTGCAAATGTTTTCTGTATATAAAAATCAGGCTGTGGAACATTTGTTACTCTGATTCCCCAGATAATGCTGAGCCCAAGTGTGAGGTTGAATTTACTTAAATAAGTAAATGCACACATTAAAAAAAGCAACAACAAAAAAAAATTAAACACACAGTGTGATGCAAAGCACTGATCTCTGTCTTACTGGAGCCACCCGTTATAAATGCTTCCAGACTAATCCATGCAGGGTAAAAAGTGTGGCCCAAATGGCTGATATTTATGTTCATGTAAGGTAAATGGAATGATGAATGCTACTTTTATTGGCCTGCTTGGCATATGTTTTCCAACAAGATGATGAATGGTCGGCATTAGACAGCTTTCTTAAAAGGCCTGTCTTGAAGAATCCATAGGCCCTGACAGTGGAAAGATCACTCTAAGAAAACACATGCATAGCGTGCGACGGTACTTACCAGAAAGATTACACTTTGAAAAACAAAACAAAAGAAAAAAACATTGTTTAGGCATTTTGATGGGGATTTCTCCAACATCCCGACTCTGCAGAAATAAATAGTATTAAAGAAAAAAACCCAAAAATCTCAAATAGAAACTTCGTGTAAACATGTGTGAACCAGAACTTGTTACTTTGTACATTTTTTGTGATTCACCTCAACAAACTAAACTGTTAGTCGTTGTTGCCTTTTCCTGTTTAGTGCATGTGCTGATCAAGTGATATGAAAAGGAATTTTATGCTCCGGTCAGAAGTTACTTTCGTTGGCGCCTCTCTGTCGTCCTCCACCAAACCATGCACTTACCAAAAGCCCACTGGTAAAGAGGCATCCAGCCCCTTATCTCCCCAACTCCCCCCCCCCTCCCCCCCCTAATTGGGTGATCAATTATTAACACATCAATAAACTTCCTGAATAAGTAATGGAGTTAAGGCTTATGTGGAGTTTCAAGCCCAGTGCCCAGACAGTTGGCCAAATATTTGCTGTTAGTGTCTATTGTCTATTTATCGGCTCTGGTAATTTAAATTTTTAGGTTGTTATTTAGTTTTTCTGAGGGGATAAGTGTTATTATTCATTTTGATTTGGGGCTGGTTGGTCAGCAAAAGAGAACTGAAAGGTAATAATGACAAAAAAAAAGAAACAGAAATGACATGCAGGGGTCTGAAGAAGACTGAGTGTGTAGAGGTGGTGAGTGCACTTATTTTCTCTCTGGCATTTATTAGTTAATGAGCTGAAAGACTTGCAGGTAGAAGTGGATGAACTTGAAAAGTCCTGGCTGTATCATTAGTGAGGCCTGGACAATCACACTGCAGTATTGTTAGAAAATGTGTCAGTATTCTTTCAGCATAGGAAGCAGCAGATCTGCATGATTATTTTTAAATAATTTAAAAATGATTATTTTTAAAAAATTTAAAGTAAAAAACTTGTCCTTTCCTCTGGTTCTGAATGCACCCCTGTGCTGCAGAAAACCGATCTATTTCCTTATGTATTTTAGGGATCAGTGTTATTTTGTGTGTCTCCTTTGACAGATGTGCACCCCTCACTCTCAACTTCACCCGAGTTCTAATGTTGGGTGAGCAGTTTAACAATACAGACAGCAAATATTAAAAATCACCTGTGTCAGTTTTGAAGCCTCTGATCATTGACCTATTTGTAAAGAATTCGTTCAACGAGATACTTCAGACAAGTCCGGCCACAGTGTGATTCGTACTACAGCAGCTTGTGAGGATATTCATTTTCACTTTCCATTGCTCATCAGGTTGATTTGTTCATTTGGGAGTGAAGCTCCATTTGCCTCAGCTATCACAGCTCTTTCATCTGGCTCACGCTGAGCCATAATAACTTCCTCTTTTGTTGAACTCGTCTCTCTTCTCTCTTCTTCCTGCACATTTCCTCCTCTTCAACTGTTCATTTCCCTCTTCTGGTTCCTTGCTAGTACTTTTGGAGTTTTTTCATTCTTGCACAAATCATACTGTTCATCACAGACATTTGAAAAAAGATCTATAACTTATCTGGATGTTTTGTGAAATTTCCTTGAAGTCAGACTGAACTTTTTGTAAATGGCAGTACTACCGAAAAGACAATGTTGCTTTCTGTGTTTTTTGCAGAGAGAGATATGGCGATAATATACAAAAATATAACTTTTTGTGTTTCAAAAGTGTTAATTACATTCTAATATCAAGATCCAATATCAAGTTACAGTAACAGTATGAATTGCATTTGAAATATAGTCAGTAATGCACAGTCTTTCATTTAGTGGACAGATTATTAATTGCAAATCTCTCTGAATATAAAATAAACATTTGGAAATATTAACAATTATAGGAATTCTTTGATGATGTTTGATGCAAGAATGTTGTTTCTAACTGCACAGGTGTCCTGCAACAAATTGCACTTCCCACAGCCAATAGTTAGCAGTGTATGGACAAGCGTTGGCTGCTATGCAACTACCACAACACAACACATGCATGTAACAGCTTTTGAATGGCTGTGACTACTGTGCATAAAAGTGCTACTGAAGCTGTAGAAAAAAAGACTGTTTTCATTTCTTGAAACATGAGGTCATGATTGGATCATAGAAGTAAGACTGCAAAGAGCATCGCTGGCTTGATTTTTTTTCCTTTAAATGTTTATGGCTACACTGAAAGCCCTCGGTCTGTGACTTTCTTCTGCTGTCCCTCTAACTCTAATCAGCCACAGACTTCTACTCCAAATACGTACCTAGGTGCTGAAAGTCTAGGTGAGATGTACTCTGGATGTAAAAATGAAGAAAAGTGGCATTTGTTGTCATTAAGAGTGATTACATAATCAATAAAATGCTATATAAAAAAAAAGAGACTTTCCCACAAGTGACAAATATCAAATTGATTTGTATCACTGGTGACTGTTGTTGCAAAATTGCAGTTCATTGAATGAATCCATAGTAAATGTCAACTGAATGTCACAGTTTCTTTTACTTTATTTGTGTCTGTATGTCTTTCATTGACATTTATTCTCTCAATTAGGTGACATTTAGCTTGACTGTTTAAAGATAAGAAACACTCAATAAAACAAAGTAGGCTGATGAGCACCATTTGACATCATTTAAATTAATAGTCACGGGCACCCCCATAGCTCAACTGTTTGTGCGTTATCCATCTATTGAAAGCATTAAGCTCTTTCTCAGGGTCAGCAAATCTGTAGGCGAGTGGAACAACTCATTCATTTTTGAGACCAAACTTCTTATAGAGCTACAAGAAGGAGCTACCAGAATAGTGCTGACCAGCTCCATTTTTAACAGTTTGGATTTGGAGCAAGGGTCCAGTGTTGTTGCTGTTGGCTTTTTGTTTGTTTGTTTTTTGTTAAAAAATTAACTAAAATATTGTGACTTTCGAGAAAAGTAAAAGAGAAAAGCTCAAAAATATATGAAAAACAAAAATGTTTAGCTCCTCAAAGAAATATGACCTTAGAGTCACATTTCTTTCTCATTTTAAAGGATTTTTAGCTTTTATATATTTTTATATTTTATATCAGACTTTCTTTAGGAGAGGATTTTCAGCAATAAGAAAATCATCCCAGTATTTAGTTACTTTTCCTACCAACAAAATGCATTTTTTTTTCATTTATCATCTTTTTTTAATAACTAAGAAACAGTTCAAAGTTTTGGGATTTCCGGTTTCTTTAAGTACTGACCTTGATTTGCTGATTTTTAGTTATGTAGTGCTGAGGACCTTCAAATTAAATGTTCACTATGTATTTCTTTCAGGACCTTTCTGACAGTTGTCACATATCTTGAAGAGAAGGAATATTCTTTCTCTCTGACTATGGAGTTTGTAGTTCTGCTGTTATGAAATGCCAGGATGCCATGTGATGTCCATGCCTTGGTAATATCAAATCAGACATAATGTGTTAAACAGAACATTGGACAATGTGTTAAAAGTTTACTCCATACATTTTGATCTATATGCACTTCCTGGACCATACGGTTGTTCATGTCTTTATTTGCTCAGGAGTTCAATAAAATTTTGTGACGCTCACTTCAGAGTCTCCAAATGCTAAAGAGTCTTATTTAGCAACAGCTAAACAAGAAAGTGGTTTTGATTCACTTATTACCTGACTTTGGACTAATCTTCCATGCAAACGATCTCATTTGTTGTCTTTGGCATACTCAAATTGAGAACACCCTCATTTAATACACGTTGGCCAAGCAGGATTGGTTAAGGGGTGCTATTCAATTATGAAAGTTTTCACATTGGTAATTAGTCAGGGTTGTAACATATTGTTTTATGGCCTTGACTGTGCGTCAAGGTGGGAATGAGATGTTTTTAATGTGCGCGCTGAGAGGATTTTGTTTGTTAATACACTAATGGCTGTAATGAAGCTATGCAATCTAAAAAGGGTCATGGATGACAAAAAGACTCCCTCACTCACACACACACACACACACACACACACACAAAGTACAGAGGATTTTTATTAGAAAGGTCTTTAGTGTCTGTATGCAGCTTATTTAGATTAAGATAAGTCAAAGAATTCTGCCTAACAAAGAAATCACGTATAGAACTTAAAGTACAGATGATAAAACATTAACTTTGAGAAATTGTATTTTTATGTTTTCTATTTATACGTTTTTTTTTTTATTTTCTTATCTATTTTCAGAAAAAAATTACCCTTTATTTCTTTAAGAGATAAGATGCAGATAAATAACGATGGTATATTACAGCAGTTATGGTAACAACTGTATTAAAGACAAATGGCAATTTGAGCTTTTTTTCTTTATGTGAATGCAAATCTCCTTTTGTGTGCATAGATAGATAAGGATCATTTCAATTAATTCAAAAATTCATTCGATTATTTTCAGCAAAAACTTGACTTGATATTTATTCTAAGTCTTGAGGTGTTTCTGTTTCCATCTCTTCTCCTCATAGTTGACTTATTGCACTTGCAAATGCCGAAGCACTATGTCCCCTGCTGTCTCTGTCTTTCTGACAATCCCAATTAGACATCATGGTTCATAACCAGCAAACCCTACCTAATGAGCAGTCCCAAAACACTAAGGAAAGATGAGTGAAAGTCGAGGAAAAAGCACTAAGGAGAAAGGTGGAACAAGTCAAAGAAAAGGTAATGGGCAGATGCGTTGATCAAGTGAGTTTAAAAACCGTTACCCTATGCTACCCATCATGTCCTTTGTTTTTCCACCACTATAATCACTACCAGTGCACAATGTTTGTGACCCTTGTGTGTTATTGAATGTCTCACTTTTTTTTAACACAACAGGGTGAGTTAGATGGGTGAATAAGAATTAGATGAAGCTAAGATACCCCTCCCCACCACCCCCAAACACACATGAACCATTTGTTGCATAACAGGATTAGTGGGCTTCTAAAACGGCAACATAAAACCTTAGACAAACACATATTCACCCACACACAAAGCAGAAACATCCATTAGAAATGGATGCACACACATTCTGTCCCTCGTGCTCTTTCCACTCACAACAATCTCCCAACAATCGCTCGCCTTCCTCCTCTGCATGCTTGTTACTCCATATTCTCCCTTTCTTTCTCTTTTGCTGTGATTCAGCAGCCTTTACGCAATTATTCCTTATTAAATCAGCAAATGACAAATATTGAGGAAAACAAAATTTTGAACATTATTGTGATAAAAGAACATCCCACTTTTTGTAAACCTCTCATTGTTATGAATATTTCACGTGGATGAAAAAAAAACCCTCATTAATATAATCAGCATCTCCCCTCAGCATTTCACAAAGTCCAGCTATAGATATTTGTGGGCAAGTTAAATTCATTGGCTACAAGAAATGCCAACCACCCTGATCACAGGAGACTTGACGCCTCGGGGTCACCTTGTATAGCACTAGCTGTGCAAACAGGAGACAGTCTGATACTAGTTTAAGATTCTAAATGATACCTATAATACCTTTGATAGGAATTTAATAACAAGAATATAGACTTGGGTCTAATGGATTTCAATCTAGAGACATTTAGTCTCAAACTATATTATTTCTGCTTTCTGCAAACTCTTATTTATCAAACAATGTTATGTTCCAAAGTTTGGACACATTGAATGATTGCTGTGGAATTTTAGCTTCATATGTCAAATACCTTTCATGATTGTATTTAATATTATTGTTATTATTTATTTATTTTTTGGAAAATGGTCCAATCACCCACTTTCAAGTCATAATCCCTAACTAACCCCAACTGCTACAGATAAGCAAGGATCAGGGAGGCAGTGTTTGGCTGTCTGAATGAATGCTGCAAGAATTGTAATATATATGAAAATACTACATTGTTACATTTTAACACCTCTTAGTATATTTTAAATACTACCTGACTGCCAAGACTGCTTCATTTCAGTAGGTTTCAACATGGTTGTTGGTGTTGTTGTAAGGGTTTACCTTACAATATAAAGCACCTTAAAGTAACTGTTGTTCTTATTTGAACGCTGAACTGAAAATTAAACTGAACTGAATAAAATAGGTCTTCAAAAACTGGATATTTAACAATGCGCATAGAACTTATACGGATAGAGGAAACACATCAGACTAGATATGCTTTCTATATTTTTTATGTTCCAATACTTGACAATAAATATATCACAAATTGCAGATCTGATTCATTTTGATGTTAAGACAAAATCGTGAAAATTTAAGGCTTTTATCTTTAATAGTTTTTGAAATATTCACATTCAAACATGACCTCAGCCTTTCACGTGTGAAAGTCTAAATGTGGGTCAACCGACCTTTTTCAAAAAATATATAACTCTTGAAAGTATTTGATATACCCATCGATCCATTCTCTTCCATTTATTTATTTAGGGGAGCTACACTCTGGAAAAATCGGCAAATCTGACACGGGGCTAATACAGCCACGCTCACATCTATGGACAACTTAGAATCACCAATTAACCACTAATTGTACGTCTTTGTGTGAGCTCTCTCTGGGTGCTTCCTCCCACAGAAGCAAACGACACATAGACAGGCCCTGGCCAGATGGTGCAGTCAAAGTCAGGACCTTCTTTCTGTGAGACAACAGTGCTAACCACCACATCACAGTGCTGCCTGGTATTTGGTCTTAAACTTTCACAGCCATCACTGTATATGTTCAATCTCTGTGCCATAAAACTTTTATAAAAATTGGAGATGTTTGAGCAGAAGGCCCATGCTGATATGAGATGGAATTATTTTAAAGCAGTATGATACTTCTGTAACATTTGTATTTTGTTTTATAAAAAGTTGTTACAAATTAAATTATAAATTGTAACCAGTTTTAATAAGTAAAACTGGGGTTAAAGAGATTTCTTACAGGCCAATAGAAATGTCTTTTCTTAAACCGCTCACACATTACATTAAGAATCTGCATAGGAATTCACAAACCCTGGTTAAATTGCTCACCTTGAGCTTACTGTCAGACACATAATAGCAGACACTGCCTGTCTAAGGCCCAGCTGAATGAATCCTTTTTCATAATTAAAAAAAGCCATACTTACTCTTCAAACTTTCCAAATAATGAATATTATTACCAACCTACACTTTTTCCTCCTTAGTTAGGTCTCAGTTCCAGCACTCGGGATGTCATTTATTGCTCCCTTAGAAAATCAGAAGCCAGTGACTCAAGCTAATCAAAATTTTGCCAGGCTTTAAATAGAAAACATTTCAAAGATTGTTCCGGTATTTTCCCTTTTAATTAAGAATGTAAAGTCTTATCAATTGCCAGGGTTGACAAAACACAAAGAATTTTTTTTTTTACTCTGGAAGAAGTTTTAAAAGTTGTGAGAGAGCAGCCACATTTACATAGCATTTCAAGATAAATGTGGGGGCAGCCTGTGTTGCCTAATCCCAAATTAGGATCTTGAAGGTTTTACAGTCATGTTGGAAAAACGAGTACAGATAATTTCCATTTTATTGCAACTTATTGATTTTTAAAATTAAGGTCTCTATTCTTTAACTTTACTTTATCCGCTACTTAGTCATTTAAAGCAATCACTGAAAATGACTGTATTTTAAAGGAACCTTTATAACAGTGAATCTAAAAGCTTCTTTGCTCTACAGCTTTTCACACAATTCAAAGAGGAGATCAGACAGGCAGAGTCCAAGCCAAGCAGTAAAACTGTGTCTCTGCTCACATTTAAGGCACAGCCCAGGACAGTAATGTGGTTGAGGACCATGCAGTGTTAGAAAACATGCAAAGTTCAACTGTGAGGAGTGACTGAAGCTACTGAAGGTAACCAAACATAAATATTGATCCCAATATTAATTCAGCTTTTGATTCTTTGGTTTAACACACGGCCTGATTTATTCCCATCAGTGCTCCCAGTGGCTCTCTGCTAGTCATGCTGACCAATCAGCTGCCTCCAACATGCACTTTGAACACATTTTAAAATAACAATTTCAATCAAGTTATAAACATGTGTTTTCATTCATTAAAAAAAATCATTAAGCATAATTTAGGTTTTTTTATGTTTTATGAAATTAGCACAATAAGGTTATGGTTAGGTTAGGGTTAACAATATATTTAACTATAACTTTGTAATCGATACACAGCTTTATAATCTGTCCAGTAAAGTTATAGGTCAAACCATTATTGACCACTGACTATTGTAAGTACTGTAAACATCAATGGCAACAAAACATACAGAGAAGCAACATTAATTATTATGATCATTTCACTGTTTGTTCATTAACAGTAAAATGTTAAAACAAAACAAAGTTTGTTTTAGACTGAGATCTCCTTCTAATGATCTAACTCTGGTGTTTGTTCATGCGTGCATGTTTATAGAGGTGAAGGTCATCATTTTCAAACTGGCTGTGACCGTCCTGGAGCTGATGTTGTTGTTATTTTCACTGTGTGGGTGGGGTTTACAGCTAATGAGAATATAAACAGAGAGATGACGACCTGGAACAGGTGGGTGGAAGACAGCTGGGAACAAGGTGACATGATGAAAACTGTCATAGTCACTGTGTTTCTGGACTATGTACTTTCTCAATATGCGTTTCAATGTTACTGAAAACCAAAATAATCAAACATGATATTTTTTCATGTTCCTTCTAGCTTGTATCTGTAGCCGAAAAACAAACGAGGGAATAAATAAAGCAGCAAGAATAATGATCAGGGTTGGACGGCTGTCTGGGACCTTTATCTATTTATTATTATTATTGTTGTTCCTTTAGGAAAAGCAGCGGTACATAAATGAGAGGGTTTAACATGAAAAGAGAAACAGTCTGCAGTAACTGAAACATCTTTAAGTAGGATTTCTCCTTCCAGTTTCTCTCTCTCGACTGTTAAATATTGCATCATTGCTTCGGCTTGGTTTGCTGCAGCATCTTGGGGCAGTTTGAACTTCTTTCCACATTTTGAACAAATAAGATTCCCAAGGAGTGTTTAGAGCTTTTATAGAGCTTGATATGCATGGTAGAGAAGAATGGGAGCGAGCACACACAAACATGAAGACAGTCATAAAGTGGACGCATTAGAGAAGACACAGGTATTATTAAAGGTTGTTTTCCATCGTCCTATTCTAATTAACCCTTGTTAAATTTAGAAAACTTAGTGCACCTAGTGTAATACTGCGGCCAGCAAAGAAAAAAACTTTCTTAAACCATAAAAGTTTAAAATCAAATTGTTTGCTCCGGGAGAAATTTCTCGAACAAGGTGAAAATCCTACTGGCTACAAAACACCTCAAAACACCCCAGGAAAATCTAGGACATAGAGACTAGAGCGATGGAGCTCATTTATTGGCAACAGTCCGTCAGCAAAGACACTGAGTGGTGTTAGAAACATGATACCATCGGCCCCTATGCTCCAACAAGCATGTTTGTCCCCTGCCTTTGTTCTCACTCTGCCTATCAATAATCAGATTGATTACTGATATAATCGTAGCAGCTTGCAACCATGTGCTTTATATATTTATATGTTAAAAACACTTCACCCAATTTTCAACTGGAGGATGGCTTTATGATTTTCCTTAATAATACTTCTAAATAACATCTATAAAATAGGGAAATCCTGTATTCACTAATTATCCAAACAGATTATGTGACTGAGTAAGCCTGGCCTAAGTGGGAAGATGGCAGCAGTTGTTCAGGGGCTTATAATCTGTGTTTGCATAGGCAACCTCTGAGAGACTGTGAGTACGTGTAAAATGTGCAGTATTTTCAGACAGGTGACTGTGCTGTCTAATTTGATACAAATCGTAATCTTTTTTTTCACTAAATCTAACCAAGTAGATGTAATGGTTAAAGAAAAGACATAAAATGAAACAGAGCACCTCCCCTGGAAACACTCTATTGGAGCAATAGTTCCATTTATAACAATCCTGAAAGCTGAGAAGCACAAAGTGGCTTGTTACTTCTTAAATTTCATAACGCTCGGTTCTAATTTTCTGATACCATTTTAAAATGTGGTCCTATTAATGTTATTATTATTATTTTAAAGGATGAGGCCCTTTGGCAGTTCTTTTTTTACATAATGATGGCCCTTCTTACAAAGGTGTATCCTGTGCCGTGGTCATCTTATTTTGCCACATAACAGGAGTGGTTTACTGTCACTCTCTCCCTACGTCCCCTGCTCTCTTGTGCTTTCTCTCTCACACACTCTGTCTTTGTTAAGATGTGTCTCTTAGCCAGCCTATAGATAATTCTTTCTTTTTCCTATGTCATATTCTCCCCCCGCCTCACCCACCCACTCCGTTTTTTTTCTCCAAAAGAAATCTTTCAGACATATCCAATTGGCTCTGGCCGCCACAAGCATGTCTCCCTAGTGGGAATAAACCATAAAAATCTATTTTTTCTGAAACACAGGGAAAAATACGCTCTCTCTCTCTCTCTCTCTCTCTCACACACACACACACACACACACACACACACACACACGGACAGATACCTCTAAATGAAGCTGTGACTCAAAGACCAGGCCACTAAGAGAATGACTTCTCATTAAAGGTTTGCTTGTCACTTGTTCATGAGCACATATGTGTATCTGTGTGTGCAGGAATAAGCGTGACACCCTACGGTAATATTGTGGGTCCACGCCTGGTTATGTTCCACATAGGTCCTTTTTAGTGGACTCTTGGTGCCCACATTGATTCAGACACACTTAGACAGAGACAGACAAAGACGCACATAAACCAGGTGAATTAGACATTTTTATATTACTGCTGCTGTAAAACTTTTCTTTGGTTTCTGTGTCCTTTTCTACCTTTTTTCTTTAATCTATAATTGTCTGTGTATTTTTACATTCTTGTTTAGTTTTTCTTCTTGCAGTGTGTTTCGTTATTTCCCGTTATCTTTGTGTCCTTACTTCCCTCGATCATAGTTCTTCACTCCACAATCTGTTCAAAATGTTCATTACGCTTGGGTTTAAAGGAGAACATTGTTGCAGCCACGTTTGGACCAACTCTCCTGTTTTACCCAGCTGCTGATGCTTAGTCATGGTGTATAATTAGCCCATTTAACACATTACATACATTTTGTTACCATCAGCCAACTCCAGTCGAGAGCATGAACGGCACAAAATAAAGGTAATGTTCCGCATCCAGAGCTGACCACAGGCCTTGTGTAATATGTACGTAGATGTGTTTCTTGGACTTGCTTTCGTGTCGCACATTTGTGTCTTTTATTTACAGACTGCTCTGCTCTTTCTCTTCTTTAAATGCTATAAACACATATGTATATAATGAATTCCACACCAACAGGCATCTTACATGCCATATTCATTAGCATGCATAAATAAAACTGCCTTCTCTGCTGTCCTAATGCTGCTCGGAGCCGTCCTTCATTCATTCTTTTCAACCTTACACGCTGGAACAGTTTCCTTTCTTCTCTCTCTCATCTTTTTTGTCTCTCTTTCAAAGCTCAGCTCCCCCACCGAGGCCTTGAAGTACACCCGCTTAGATTGCAGCAGGCAAATCCGTCTCCTTCGTCCACCTCCTAGCTTCCCCTCTCATTTCATTTTCTCCTTTAAACATTATGTCTTTCTCAGACCAACTGAAAGGCTGCTTCTTTTTCTAGTTTTCGGTCACACTTCTGTTTTCTGTAATTTACTATCAATTTCTGTCTGGCTCTCCTTTAATAGCTGACAAATGTTCCTCTTTTTATTTGCCCGTTTTTGTCCGTCTGTTCTCCCTCATTTATGTTGTATTCAGTCCTCAGTACTTTGTAGCTTTTTAATCCAGCCCCCTGCTTTTACCACCAGACATTTTTTGTCTAAAAATAATGTCTGAGGAGCTGCAATTTAAGATACCAATTTTTCTAAAGACCTAGGTGCTAATATTGTAGCAAGACTTGTTTTGAAAGCATCACTAAGAGCTGACAGCTTTGGAGAGCCGTCGTTTAGGTTTTCAATTCACGAGCAAAGCACGAAGAACCTGGTTTTGCTCAGATGAAACTCACAACAGCAGAGCGTGCATGAAAAGCAAAACGTTAGCTGTAGAGACACTTCATCTGCCTCTAATAGCAGTTGAGATTGCTGTTTTATTGTGATATTTGCACATTTATTCTTATGGTAATTTTTTTTTTACCGTTACCATGGTGCTTAAATGATTACTAATTGTTAATTAGTAGTTATGTGATTAAGAACTGTTTTTGTGTATGAGCTATTTTTACAGCTAGACTAGCTTTCAGTTTGACTTGCACATAAATGAAATTTTCACACTTTCCTAATTGCTCATTTGTTCCAAGGCCAAATTAATATGTACCCATGAAAATACTATAAGGTACATATAGTATGGTGTATAGTATTTAGAATAAATACCATTTAAAAATATGAACCTACAGTGAAAACACCAGTCCTCACATGTGTCAAATAAGCACCTGGATATTACCCACAAGTGCAAGACACAACATATTTCCCCACTCTTCACCCACCTAACAGCTTGAGTGGCTCAGTAGTTCTTATATGTAATGGTGAACAATGCAGTTTGAGCTTATAGATCACAAGTATAATTTAAATGTAATTTTCAGTGTCTAAACAAATAGCTGCGAAATGTATGCAGTTGTTGCACAGCAGACTATCTCGCTTTGCTGTCAGCTAAATTCCTTGTTAGGGCCTGAACCCTAACAGTTGTACATTGTATCTCCTCTGTTTATCATTATTAGTTATGATGAATTGCCATTTTGGGGGCCTAAATATCCTCAAAAACTGATTAAATACTGCAATATTTTGGTGAAAATGTATGTATTTTATTGGACATGGGTATTTCAAAATGACTTTATAGCGCCACCAGTGAAAAGTGTTGCCAGTACATAGAATGAGCTGTGACATTTGGTGCACACATGTAATATGCCAAGATGTACAACAAAGGGACATGTGACCCAAACCCAACAGAAAGTTGATTTTACGATGCTATTTTGATCATTTCCTGTGGTTATACTTTTTCAAACTTCTCTTAAAGATTGTATCCAATAAACTTCATATTTGGTCTGTCTAAACTACAGAAGGGGAAGATGCTAAGTTTTCGTTGGACGTGTTCGTGGTAAAATTTGATCATTCGCCATGAAATTTGAATTTGCTGTCATTCACACGTACATTGTCCAATGTAGACCAAACATCTTAAGTATTATAAGGAGCTAGCCTTGAATACGTTTTGATTGTAATATTTGACAGCACCACCAAATGGTAACAGGAAATGGCATGATGAATTTCGATGTCTCACCATGAAGCACAAATGCCACGGGCTAAACCCAATGAAAAGCCTCCTATTTTCAAGTGAAAGTGTAATTTTGTAATTTGGTTGTAATTTTTAACCATTTTCACACCTCATACTTCAACAAACAAATCCATATGATCTTTGGCGAGGGGAATCTAAAGACCTGTCTGGTATTAGTTTGCGAAGCTTTTGAATTTTAATGAAAGGGCGCGAAGCGCACCCAGTTACGATCATTCGGCTCATATTCAGAATAAACACAGTGTGACATACAGTTGGAAGGTATTCTTCCTCACCGCCTGGTGAAGAAAGTGTGCAGTAGGTAAATGAGGGAAAAGAATCAGCATTCCAGACTTAAAACATCCACGTGACTGTGTGACGCTCATCAGCAGCATTCCTGAGACATCAGCGTAACTTTGTGCTGAACATTGGGGGGTTCAAGATCTCTGTCTAAATAAATAAATAACTCTGGATAAATTCCCAGATGATTAAACATGGAACTATTTTGCTGGTATTAACTGAAATGAGTAAAGAAAATCAACAGCCTACTTATGCAAGATAATTCATAATTTTATTGGGGGAGTTATATTAGTGGGGTCTGATTATTGGGGGGGTCATAACCCCCCTAACCCCCCCTGGAAATTACGCCCCTGTCCTGAGACACCTATTGGCTTTGAGGAATGCATTCCTTGAAAGCCAGTAGATGGATCATTTTTAATCTGTGGACATTTGAGTGAAGGAATGCCTCATTGAGTACGATTATAATTTGATCAGGAATTTTGGAGAAAAGAGAAGAAAAGCAACTTATTTCCCCTGTTACTTATCCTGATGTGTTGATCATACTCTTAATGTCAGAAAGACAAACAAAAATTTAGATTTAAAAAAAGAAAAGAAAAAAATGTGAACTGAGGTTTTTGTTGCTTTTGGAAGCAGCTGGAAAGAAGTTAAAGATGTTAAACTTTGGATTAGCCCATTGCCCTGTGTAGTCTTAGAAAATGAAAATGATTCTCAGAATTGTGTCTGATTTTCAGAGGAAAGACCCAAAATAGTCAAAGAAATTGAGCTCAATTATCTACAGCTTCACATTTTTCAAAATAAACCCAGTAGCCTCCAGCTACTAATTGGATGCTATCAAAAGGCCTTATTAGTGTTGAATTTTTAAAATATAAATGCCTAGTTTATAAAAGAGTAACACAATACTCTGAAATGTCAGATTTTTCCAAATTCAATCCTTCAAACAATTGGAGGAGTTTCAGCTGAAATTGTTTTCAGTGCTCTCTTCCCTGAGGTTTTTAGCCAGTTCAATCAAGCTTTTACACAAAAAGCCAGAGGCTAGTTTCAAGAAACACGAGTTAAAAAAACCCAACAGCAACAAGGATTTTTAGCATCAGACCAGTGGTGCCTTAAAGTGCAAAAGACCAAGTCAAGTTGTAGCAAACAATTCCACCCCATTTCTCTCCAAAATGCATATTCTAGTTACTGCTAGTGGTAATCGAGTTGCAACTCTCATTGCTACATTTTTGCAGGTGTAACATGCTGAATATAGACCGTATGCAGTAAAAGGTTCAGGTAGCTTCCAGGTCAGAACAACGTAGCCAGTGTGGAAGTACCTTAAACCTGCCTTCTTTATGGAAGCCACCAGCTTGTGTGTTTGAAAAAGACTCCCAGTCCTACAGAGGTCTGGGCCCATGGCTCTTGGCTTAACCTCTATGAACACTTTCTTGATGAGTTTATGTCATGTTGAATTACAAAATGAAGAGTTATCTTGGGTGTGCTCATTACCCAACAATTTGTGATTGACAGGTTATTAGTCTGTGGGAAAAGTTGTTATTATCAGTAGTAATGCAAATTATTTTAGGGCAAAATATAATTGTGTGTTAAAACACACAACTACATTTGAATGTTGTAGTATAAATGTAAATATGGCATTTTCTAAACCACATATTCTGATGAGCTTTTTATGAGGTCAGATCAATGCCTGGTGGAATTGTTTTTAATTATCAGCAACAAATTTGAGTAACAACGCTTCCTAGGAAAGAGTTTTTTTCAACATGGAAAATTTAAAGTTTGTGTTTGACCTTTTTTTCTAAGGATAAACCATTAATTGCATGTACAGCAAGGCAAACATGTTGGTCGAGTCCCAGTGTGAGCTTAGTACACCGCTAACCTTGTTCAGGCCAAAACAACATTACTGCAGTGACCACATTAAGGGAACTCTATGTGTAAACAAAGCCGGGGCACATCTCTGTCATGTGGTCTGTGCTCATAATCGCTGCAATCTCTCCCTTTTTAGACAAACACAGTAATACACACACACACACACACACACACACACACACACACACACACAGGGGAGCTGCTAGTAATTGTGCCCGGAGTTGTCGTGGTTACTGTGGTTTCGATGTCTTAAAAACAGAAAGAAAGAAGGGAAGGAATGAAGTCCTGTGAGGCTAACATGCATTTGACAACACTTACACTCTCTGACCTCACAGAGTGGCTACAATAGAAGCCGCTGAGTCGGGTCTGTAAGTAAAGTTGGGAAGCAATAGGAAACTGAGATACGTGTCGAAAGAGAGAAACAGGAAAAAAGAGGAAAAGCAGTGGGAAACAAGAAGGTCTCACCAGATTTGCAGTTGGGTGATCACTCTGCACAAACACACACACTGAGGGCAATTGCTGCAGACACTTGTCTTTTTCTCTCCAGAGGGATAAAAAGAGACCGAGGGGGAGCGAGGAATGACGAGAAGAACAGAAGAAAGTTAAAAGCACTTGAGGACCCCCCACCCCCACCCCCACTTACTCTGTGTGACCTTGAGTGTGAAGAATGTGTAAACAGAATAAAGGACACTGTGGAAACGCTCTCCTCTAGGTGTAAAAATAAAATCAAGGTATATACCAAATGCTTTTTCAGGATTAACAAGACGATATTTTGCAGATACATATACTTAAAAAGTACTTTTATATTAATTAGTCGAAATTAATTTGAAAGATGTAGTATGCAGTAAGAAATGTTCAGGTTACCGCTAAGATAGCTGAGCAGTTGTAGTTTGTGTATTTGTGGAGGCTGAAACATGGCCCACGGTGAGTTATCCTCTTAATCCAGCCTTGAAAAGAAGTCAAAGTTTAGTAAATTATATGCTGAGGTCAAAAGGGAAGAATAATAAAACAAATTACTAGCCATTAATAAGTTATTTAGCGAACCTTGGCTGAACCCCATTAAAGTTATTCATTTTTGATAAATGCAGTGAGTTTCTTACCTTTTGCCAACTGACTTAAATGTGACTGGTGAGGTTTGGTGAGCAAACAAACTTTGCATGCACCTTTTTTTAATCCCATCCATTTTATTTTACTGTTGGATGACAAATGTAAACACAACAAGAACAAGTGGTCATAAAAATATCTGAGTCGAGCTGACAGGATTACAGAAGCTTGCATAATCATACTTTTAAAAGTGTTACAGGCTTGTTTGGTGTAGCTGAAGCTTTGTTATTGTGTAGCCTTTCCTTTATTAGCTCCTTTCTGAAATCATTTCTGAGCAGAAGTCGGCAACTCCTGTTGTTTTTAATGTAACACATCCTTTTGTAACCTGCTTTTATTACATACAGTTTAAATATTGGGACTAGTTGACTTTCACTGATAAATAAACGTAAAACAGAAACAATGAAGCATTTAAGATTAAATGATTGTTGTCATATAAATTACACACAGAACAGATTTAATAGCATCGAGTTTGACAGCTGTTTTTCTATGATGTGCTGTAAACCCTTTCAGTCTTTTTTTAGGCTTTTCAGTCAAACATGTTGCCAGATGCACATCATCGTCAGTTCATATATGCAAATCTGATCGAAAAGGCAACTCAGGTACTCAGAAAAAAGTCCCGAGTGTATCCAGAAGATGCTCCCTACCTAATGCATATGTGTGCTCTCTCTCTCTCACTCAGTGTTCATCATCCCTCGATCTCCCTCTCTCTCTGGAGAGTGTTTAAGGCCTCCGCTCTGGATTTGGAGCAGACATATTGTCTTCTGATGAAACAGACTGAGCACTAATTGGCCAGAGTGAAGTTTGAAGACAGCAAAGAGAAGCAGAACAAAGGAGGCACTGAGAAATATGAGAGAGAGGGAGAGAGAGAGGGAGAGTGCTGTAAAGTAAGAGAAATGAAAGAGGGCGTGTCAGGAATGTTTGGTAGACTTAAAGTACTTTAAAACCATAATGGACCTATTTCCAGACAGGCGCCATTTTAAACCTCCACCCCGTGCCCATGGCGCACACACAGCAAGCACTCACACATAAAGGATGCAGACATTTTAGCAGATTTCGAGTTCTTGAGCAAAGGGTTTGCTGTGCTGAGAAAACGGGAGTTGTGATATTTTGAAATAATGTCATTTATTTTAGATTTGTTTTAGAAAAAAACCCAGTTTTGACCTATACAGACAAGCAGCCTGGAGAAAATGATACTTCAAAAATGCTGTTTACCCGCGACGTAATCTTGCTTTCCCTCTTCAGTCGCAAAATCTCTCGCAGCTGCCCCTGAATTTCCTTCTTTCTTTTCTTTTCTATTTTTTTCAGTGAGTGCACTGTTAATGTGAAGGAGGATTAGATGCAGGAATATTGGAAATTTGATGGAAGATCCCAAAGAGACTGTTTGTCCAGCCCATCAGCTGCTGAGCGTGGTCACAAGAGTGCATTGTCACTACGCCATTGTTCTTACACTCTTGTACTGACAACTGAAACTACACTGTTGACCAGACTTGTTTTTGTCAGGTGTGAAAGTCTTTTTAATGGTGTTTCTTTTCTTCATTATTGATTAAAATATAAATAACAAAGAAACTGAAGATATGTTATGTGCTGCAGTCGGGCTTCTTGTAATAAGTAACAACAAAATAATGACATCCCACAGCTGCGTCCAGCCTCACCGTCCTTTTTCTGATGCATTCAAGATGCAGATGTAAATTCTTGGTTGCAGTAGAGCCTACTCAGCATCCAGCTAGCACTGCAGAAGAGGAGAGAACACAGTGGCAGGCAATTTCAAATGCAACATTTCAAACAGCTCAACAAATACAAATGCATCACCAAACAAACTGCCTCTGTTTCGTAATGTGTCTGCAAGCTGATGAACAGCTGAGAAAGATTTAAGAGACACGGGACAGCAGAGGAAGAGGAGAGATTATTTTCAAAAGTTCAGAAAGTGTGATGTAAGCTCTAAACTCTCATTCATTCTAGAGTTCTTGGATGAACACATGATGCTTTCAAAAGAAACCGAATTTTATTAATTTTGTTTTATTAAAATGTTGCATTAAAGTATGTACTGGCCACCTTAGGCCAGTGTGGCGTGCAGCATTGTTGTTAAGTTTACAGTGGCACACTGTGGCGTGGTCACAGTCGTGGTCACAGTCGTACCAGAGGAAAAACACGTTAATGACATCCATGTGAAACCAAAAATCCCCTGATGGGAGGAGTCCCACTCCGACTGACTGCACTGAGTCTCAGAAAGATTAGCAAGGATAAATAACCACCATCACAATTATAAATGGTAGGTTGACAACATATTGCGGCATCATTTATTTCTCTAAATGAGGACAAATGTAATGAATCCCACAGACGTAAGTTACTAAGATTTTTGGCATGCAAATTGGGCTAAATTTAACACCTTAATTTGTGCATGATCTGTGTGTGATAGTTGTCAGTAGCAATGAGAGGGGGGGATGTTATCAGAACAAGTGTGTAATTGGCATGGCTGGGTGGTTCAGAGTGCCACAGCGCTGCCTCTGTCCTGTTGCTCTTTCCTGCTTTGCAATGGAACATCAGATCGAAGGAGTGTTGTTTTCTTTTGAACGTGGACAAAGCGCGGACCATTGTTTCAGACCTTTAGTCACATTTCTGCACAGAGACTAGCACACAATGAAAACATGCTTTTGTCACCAGTGCACGCACACAGAGGAACAGTCATTTCATTCACGTCTGTCTTTTATTTCCATTGACAGACGTTATTGTATGATATATCTGTCAACAAGCAGCTATTAGTGTGTAAGAATAATGCCTGTTACAATATGTTAATTAGGATTAGTTACATTAATATGCACAGCATCCCCAGTCTTTCCTCTTCATACACTTCCAATCAAAAGGTGAGCTATATCACTTAACTTTAAAATTTAATGTGAAGTAATGTCAACAGCAGAAAGTGCCATCGGTTTAAAGAAATTATTCATTGTATTATAGTCAGTCAACACCTAATAAAACCCTCTGCACAGAGGAATAGTTTGTAATAAAGCAAGTCTGGATAAATCTTTCACTCCACCCAAGTCTCAGTTCTCAGCAGCACACAGCGTCGCCCAGGGGCATAATTTCCAGGGGGGTTAGGTGGGTTATGACACCCCCCCCCCCCAAATAATCAGACCCAACCAATATAACTCCCCAAATAAAATTATGAATTGTCTTGCATAAATAAGCTGTTTATTTCCTCTACTCGTTTCAGGTATTACCAGCAAAGTAGTTGCATGTTTAATCATCTGGGAATTTATCCAGATTTATTTATTTATTTAGGCAGAGATCTTGACCCCCCCCCCAATGTTCAGCACAAAGTTACGCCGATGGCGTCACCAGCTATTTCTACCAGAGGAGTTCACTGATTCTTCTACAGCCTGCTTCCATATATCTGAACAACCACACATGCATAAAACCTGCACTTACACTGTATCGTTTTGTTAGTACGTTATTTGTGCTCTTATTTTGTACCACGAGTTTGTGCTGCTCTCCATAGAGTGAATTAATTTCAGTGTGTCTGTTTGTTTATAAGTGTATAAGTTATTAATTTGCCCAGTTTACATCTGGCCCAGTTTAAAGCTCAGAGAGTTGTGCTTGAGGTGCAGATTTGTGCAGTCCACTGTTGGCAGATTGAAATGAAGTGCCAGTTTCAGTCCTTTTTGACCAAAAACTGATATTCTGTAGATGCAGCAATTCATTTTAAAGATTGGAACTTATTACAGGTGGTCTCAGACCCGGCCCCTCACCTGTGACTGTACATTGTCACAGTAACATCCTACAGTGTCCAGCAACTGTATTCCCTAGCAGTCACATGATAGCAGAGACACACTGATTTTATTTGCTAATATCTTGCTGAACTTAGCAGATTGAATTAACAAGCTGATCACAGCCTTTACTGTCTCCAAGATCACACACACACACACACACACACACACACACACACACATAAAAAAAAAAAAAAAACCACCCAGCACGCCCCTGCGGGCGGTTTATCCTTCAAGCTCGGGTCCTCTACCAGAGGCCTGGGAGCTTGAGGGTCCTGCGCAGTATCTTAGCTGTTCCCAGGACTGCGCTCTTCTGGACAGAGATCTCCGATGTTGTTCCCGGGATCTGCTGGAGCCACTCGCCTAGCTTGGGAGTCACCGCACCTAGTGCTCCGATTACCACGGGGACCACCGTTACCTTCACCCTCCACATCCTCTCGAGCTCTTCTCTGAGCCCTTGGTATTTCTCCAGCTTCTCGTGTTCCTTCTTCCTGATATTGCTGTCATTCGGAACCACTACATCGATCACTACGGCCGTCTTCTTCTGTTTGTCTACCACCACTATGTCCGGTTGGTTAGCCACCACCATTTTGTCCGTCTGTATCTGGAAGTCCCACAGGATCTTAGCTCGGTCATTCTCCACCACCCTTGGGGGCATCTCCCATTTTGACCTCGGGACTTCCAGGTTATACTCGGCACAGATGTTCCTGTACACTATGCCGGCCACTTGGTTGTGGTGTTCCATGTATGCCTTGCCTGCTAGCATCTTGCACCCTGCTGTTATGTGCTGGATTGTCTCTGGGGCATCTTTACACAGCCTGCAGCTGGGGTCTTGCCTGGTGTGATAGACCCCAGCCTCTATGGCTCTTGTACTCAGAGCTTGTATGTATATATATATATATATATATATATATATATATATACATATATATCTGGGGACTTCCGGATACAGACGGACAAGATGGTGTCCTGGGAACAGCTAAGATACTGCGCAGGACCCTCAAGCTCCCAGGCCTCTGGTAGAGGACCCGAGCTTGAAGGATAAACCGCCCGCAGGGGCGTGCTGGGTGTTTTTTTTATATATATATATATATATATATATATGGGGCTCTTTCACCTGCCAAATCCCACTTCTATAAAAACTAAATAGAAATATGTGCACAGAAATGTTCATATTTTGCACACAAAATAAGTTTTGATGCAAAATTACCTTTGGATACATGCATCGTGCTGGCTGGTTTTCTGTAACCACGTGAGTGGATCAGAATCAGTCTGAACTGTCGGGCATATGCCCACTGTTAGCAGTAGGCATGCTGCCAAACCCTTAATTGGCTATAAAAGAAAATTCATTTGCCTGGAGCAATATCATTAAGAGAAGAAGAATGTAAAAATTAATTCATTAATTAAAAAAAGAAAGCTGCATTTTAAGAGGGGCTTTTGACTAAAGGAAGTGTAAAAAACATGGAAACATCAAAACGCCCCTCCCCAGAGGGTGAGGACACAACCTGCGTCTCACGTAATAACTGAACAAGTTTGACATTAATAAAACAATAACAGACCAGATAAAAAGGGGAGCTTGATCTGACAGCCTGGACTATAATTACATGTTAAATAATTATTCTAATTAATTATTAAGTCAAATATCATGCAAAGAAGGGACATCAGTGTCATGGTTACTCAATACATTTGAGTAACAGTTTTACAGTTTTATCTTGCTGCCTTCTGTGCTTTTATATTTATGTGCTTAACAATAATTTAAGGAGGTGTCTTACACTTGTAATGTGCATCTGGACCGCAGATGTTTTGCGCGTCTATAAAATAATGTCAGTATTTAAAAAAACTGTAATGAATTATCAGTAACTCATTAACATTCTCCCTCATCGCTGCATGACCAGACTTCATGTGTTACATCGCAGCCACACATGAACCTCTAACTCGCCTTGTTCCTGGTTTGTGTACTCATTGTGTGAATCTAATCAATGGTTCCTGACAAACTGAGAGAGGGGACCATTGTGGAAGTGAAGTTTGTCACTCAGCCTGATGGTAACTGTAAGAGTATCTCATGATTACAGTTACCGTTGGAAATAGCTTTTCTTAGAGGTTTAATTATCGTTAACAAACCAAAAACCTGGTTAATAAAGAAATCGAGCAGATACATCACTGCACAGTCACAGTATGTCACAGAATTTACTGTTTTCTTTGAACTCTTTGCAGTAATTAGTGAGTAATTGTGTAGAAATATATTTTTTTATTTTCTTGGGAATAAAATTTAAAGGTTTTTGATAAAGTTGTTTTCTTTGTCATGAAGATGTTGGAGGATAATTCTTAGGGATGGGGGGTTGATAATAAACACCAACACACTGATGCAGCCAAACGAACAATGTATGGTTCTGTTTTTTCAGCATAAACGTGCTTTGAGCATCCATCCAGTAACACTAAAAAGAGCTCATTCCTGTTTAACTGTAGTACAATAATTATCTACATTAGCTTTGTAACAATATGTAAAGAGACCAATTTTTAATTGGATTTTTTGCTTTTTTGATACAAAATGTGAAAATTTAAACAGATTTGGATACACAGTGAGATTTTCTTTCTTAGTTATTACTATGTTCAATTTGTAATGTCCACCATATATTTAATTATGGAAACTAATCAAGGCATGTATAGCTCATGAATATCTCATTTTGTCCCACAGTGTAATGAACTTTGCATCTTTTAATTTTATATGCAAAGATTATTGCAGTGGGGATTGCTGGGAATAGCTTTGATTTGAGCCTGCAGAGTAAAATGAATTGTCCTGCAACCACACAACAGTCTCTGAGCAAGAATAAATTAGACTGATTGAACACCTCAATAAGTGGGAGTCTGACTAACAAACGCTCACACATGCAGAGAGATGCTCCTTCCATTACTCAAACACTTGCACACGAATACAATGCTCACCATACACACAAACACGATCAATTTACACATCAGGCATTGTATTGATCCGGCTATTTGCTGCTTGAGTCCCCTGCCATGGCCTTTCAATTAAGCAGAGAAAGAGACAAAGAGAAGGGAAGAGTGAAATATAGATTAGCTAATAAATATAATCATCAGTGTTTTTTTCTCTCTGCATCTTTTTTTCATGTTAATGCTGGTTTGATGTAGATATGGAATGTATGTTATTTTAAATTGAATTCAGTCACTAGTCTTCATATATTGAGCATTGTTTGCAAATGATTTAAAGTGTGCTCGTGCAAATGCATTGATGCACATATGATCAGACTTGAAATCTGGTCCCACAACGAGAAGAAGAACCGAGATGAAGAACGCAGCGATGCTTTTTGATGGTCACACATTTCACAGTCAGAAATTACAATTTTCGATTTCAAGCCAGCTTTTCCAAAGATAAACATATCAGTGTGTTTAAATCCAGAGAAGCAGTAGCTACTGAGCAAAGTCTATATCTAATAAGATAAAGATACTGAGTCACTTTAAATTTATACATTTTTGCGAAAAGCCTCAAATTTAAGCATATATGACTTAGAATCAGCAGTTTTCCCATTTGTGTCCAATATAACTGCTTTAATACATGAAAAAAATCATCTTTTGTGAAAAGCTTGTGACACTTTTCTCTCAGCAGAAAAAAGAAGATGGTTACAGTTTAAATAAAGTGAGAATAATGATAATATGAGCAAAAACAATTAGAAGTCCTAAAACACACAAGCTGTTCTCCTCTGAGCTGGTCAACAACAACTGAAAAGCAGAAGCTGCACATAAAAAGAAGTGTGCTAACATACCTGACAACATTGAAAAGCTTGATTTTTAAAAGCTAAATTCTTTATCAGATTAATCCTGCTGGAAAAAGATTGAAAAAAGAAACTATTCAGAGACTGTGTGCTGTAAATTTTCAGAGGGTCAATCAGAATTCATTCCATCTTTTCTCCATGTTTTTCTCTTTGTTAGCCATTCAGTGTCACACTAAGAATATCTTTATTGTCACTGTAACAAGTACAAATAAATTAAGTGCACTTCCCGCAGTGTCAAGAGACAAAGTTTAAATATAATTACGAAAGAATAATATAAAAAAGAGGCAGAACACAGTCATTCAGTATAATAAAGAAAACCTTATTCAACATAAAACACTATTGCACAGGATGTCATCCACAGCACTGCACAGGCTGAACTAGAGCTGATTACGTGTAACTCAAAGCCCCGACAGCTACTGGGTAGAAACTGATGTTTATTTGTTCTGATGCTCCTGCGCCGCCTTCTTAAATGCATTTTATCAATCTGAAAGATTATTGTACAGTTGTAAAACTGTCATAAATACAGAAAAACAGGACAAAGGTTTGTTTGTGCATCATGCATCTTTCTGATATAACAAACAGCAAGCTCAAGGACGACGCAGTAGTGTAAGATTCAGAGAATCTTCTTTTGAAAGCTTAACTGTGACAGAGTTGCAACAAACCTTCATATTCCTATATTTAATTCACAAGAATGTTGGGACATTGTGTCAAATGTACAGAAAAACAGAATCTAATGATTTGCAAATTTCATAAACTAATGTTTTTGGGTTTTTTTCACAAAGGAAAATCAAAAACATGACAATATAAGCTCATAATGCTGAAAATGCAAGTGGAGGAAAATATGCAACTAACTAGGTCAACCTGCAACATGTCTAAATAGTGTTTACAGTTCCTATTAAACATATTCATCTCCCTTGGATATTTGACACTTTTATTGATTTAAAAAAATCTAATCATAGTCAATGAAATTTGGCTTATTTGACAAGAAAAAAGTCAAATTCCAAGAACACAACAAATCAGTACACCTGGAAAATAAATCCTCCGAGTCATAGTCCTCCTGCAGGCTGAGTCAGACTGGACTCTGATGTTTGATGATATTTGTTCTGGATTCATGTTTGAATCAATGTTTCTTCTAATTCTTCATTTCACTAACTGTGCTTATTTATGCAAACATTTATTTTACACTATATAATATATATTAACTGATATTGTTTTGCAAAACTCAGTTTTCACTTCTTTTTTTAGCAAATACTTGCCAAACAAGGTAAATTATATGAACCACGGTTTCATTTATTAAATGAACTCATTTTAAATACTTTATATTAAAAAAAATAATACCAAGTGCAATTTCCAAATATAACAAAGTATTTTACTCTGTTTTGTATAGCATGTTATTCTATCTTATCTTATTCTATTCTATTTGGGGTATTTTCTTTTCTATTAATTTTTACTGCTCTTAACTTTCTGCAGTAACCGAAAGATTTCCCACGTGTGGGACTAATAAAGGTTTATCTGATCTTATCTTACTTTGAGACATTCTCATAGATGCCAGTCTGAGAGCACTGCTGGACCTGTCCTGGTCAACCTGCCTGTTTTATTAGGCTGGACATGGTGCCATCCCCTCTCTATCTCTGTCAGAGTTTTCCTTGCTGATGTTAAAGGAGTTAATAACAACTCTTTCACATCAAAACTGATCTCAGAACAGTGAAAGCTGAGCTAGCTGCAGCTTGCTGGTCTACAGTTACAGACCAATGGTTTATCCACGGTTCACATGCTCAAACCACCAGAAAATAAGTAATATATATATATATATATATATAGAGAGAGAGAGAGAGAGAGATCGAAAATGTGACGTCAAAACCGCAAAGGATTGTAGTTACGAGTGGCAAGTGGCACTAGTGCACGCAGGGTTTCACATGAAAACAGTCACACAGCGATAAAAAGAAACACAAAAATGGCAAGAGGCTGTTGTATTATTAACTGCAATATCCGGTCGCATGACAGCCACGGGAAGCCGACGGGTAAAGAGATCGGTTTTTATCGGATTCCGTTGTGGAAGAAAAATTGTTCAAGCCGTGTTTCCGAAGTAACAAAGAGGCGACGGATGGCCTGGATTGCAGCCATTCGAAGACCAAATATAACGTCCCAGAACACTCCAGCTCACAGGTTAGTCTGCTCCAAGCATTTCCACAAAGGCAAGTCTGCTGTTGTAGTTAATACGTCATTTATCATAACAATATTGTTGATGTAGGTTACAAATAAGTCTTATATTGATTTGAATTGAGTTTGTTGCTATGCAGCTTTGTTCACTGTGGCTTTGCGGGCTAATGTTTGTTGTGTTTTGTAGGAAAACCAGCCTACAAAATGCAGGAATGCGATCCAGACTGGGCCCCTCTATCAACCTGGGTCATACCGAGTTTGAAGCTGCTACCCCAGCCAGATTTGATCGGTTAAGAGGGAGAGCGACATCGAAACAGCCACGAAACGTCCCGCATATATGTGCCCAAGTGTTGTATTGAAGCAATCAAGTGATGAATAACTGTTTTCCAATATGTTGTTTTGCAATGGTTTTTTTTTTGCATTGTTTATTTGTTTTTCACTGAAGCAGCTAATAAAGGAAAATGAATTTTTACAATGTTGCCTCTTTCTTGTAAGATTCTACAATAGAATGAAACAATGATGGCAGTTATAAATAAAGACAATAAACTGAGTGAATTACGAAACACTCATTTTATTTCTATTAGATCTGAAAATGTTGTGTAACACTACAACCTGAAAGGACAAACAGATTGTGTTGGCCTGTACAGGAGATAAAGGGGAAAAAACAACAGCTGTGAGATGGAATAGTCCAAATCACCAAAGTAAACTGGACCTGGGCTTGTTGCAGGGGTCTGAAGTTACTAAACATTTTGTGAGTGTATGCACTCACACCTAGGACCATATAATAATAAATATGTGCGTGATGAAAGTCGGGCAGCACGCTAACATCCTTACCCCACTCTGTATGCTCGTGTGGGTCTGACCCTTTCACTCCTTTGATTTTTTCCCTCCTGCTTTTTTTTTTATGCCTTTTCGTCACGTCTGTCTTTGTACGGAGCTGCCGTGCTCTCCGTCGTTCTGTACATAACTGTTTTTGGACCAAATAAAATGCAAGTAGGGATTAAAACCACAGAATTAATGATTACCGGTGCTGGTAATTGATTTTGCTGCCACAATGTAATGTGCAAAAGTCACGTGGTCTATCGATCTCTATATATACATATACATATACATATATAGACACACAAATATGCTGTCTATATAAATATATTTTTATAACTCATTGATCTGGCTGTTATTATTTTTTAATTCCAGGAGTCCCACTGCTAAAAACTGAGAATCTATTTGTTATATAACGGTTGGGTTTAAAATACACCCTTTCACATTTATAATTACAAAGTTTCAGGGTCACACTGACCCATTTAATATATGAATGACTCTCTTAAAATGAACAACAATCAAGAACATGAATGGCAAAGAAGATGTTTGTGAAATTTCCAAATTCAATGTAAGGATAAAATGCCAGGATTAAAACATGCTGAAGACCAGCCGTCACTAATCATGACCTTAAATCAAGTCCTCACCATAAACATAAAGGATTAAGTTGTAACCAAGAGCGGAGTTCTCTTTGTGAGCAAACAGTCAAATCTTTACAAATAGTGAGTAATGCAAGTACACAAAAACCTGTTCGTAGTTACCCTATTTGAAGTCTGCATATGGTGATCTGAATAAAAGCTAAGTACACTCCTACATCAAGTACTTTCTCCCCTGCAACATTAATGCAACACAACTGACCCTTGCTTGAACTCTGCAGTAAAATGTGTATGAGTGTGTCAGTGTGATTTTGTGTGTGCGCATGCATCAGGGTTTGTACAAAGTGCCCTCTATAGCCGAGTCATGTCTGTTAAACCTCCCCAGCCGGCTGAAGGGAGACAGAATGTCTCACATCAATTATTGAACCAGAAAAAAAGAAAAGTAAAAGAAAGGAGTGGGTGGAGAGACAGGAGAAGTGAGGGAAGCAGAAAGAGATGTAAAAGACAGAGAGAAGAAAATAGGATGGATGGATGGATGGATGGATGGTGGGTGGATGGGTGGGTGGATGGAGCCTAAAAAAGACTGTGTATCTGCATTGGACATGATGGAGAGCAAGGTGTGACTCATAAGGAAGGTGTTTAATTCATGGTTTGGGTGGGAATAAGAAACTCGTGTTTAAATATTAACATCTGTATAAAACGCTTTTGACTTGACCTCATCACTCATGCACACTTAGGTCACCATAAAGCAGATTTAAGAGCTGGAGACAAACAGAGTGGAAGTTACATTTTTGGACTGAGTAATTATGTTATCTGAAAACTGAATAGTTGGAGAAAGCTGTTTCACCTCTTTAATGTTCAAACTTCTGTTACTGCTTACATCCTAAGGCTGTTTGGAAGTGTAGTGTGAACAACATAATGTTCCTGCTGTGTATAAATATATAAAAAAATTATTTATGTTTACATGCAAGCTTGTATATTTTCATGTTTTTCTTTTATATTAAATAAAAGACAGTTGTATGCGTAAAATGATAAAATAATCCAATAATACGATCAAATACATTATATAACTGTAATTGTAATATACAGATATAATTAAGCAGTTGTAAAATCACAGATTTACTATTTGGGTATTTTGGTATTGTTATTTTAATTATATTTATTATGTAATTTTACATATAAAATAAGATCAATTTAACTCATATTTAATGTAATGAAGTGACATACCACCAATTAACAAAGCAGTCAAAATATTGCAATATATAAATGCTTTGTCAAAAGTATACATTTGTATAACAAATCCTGTATATTTAATAAATATTTAATGTTCAAAATATATTCCAACATGTGAAGCAAATACATTTGGTAGCACTTCATATACCTGCATGCAATCAAAAAATAATAGTAATATCAGTTAATACTTAATTAATCAATTATAAAGCTTTTTTCCTCCTTAGTGTGTCTTTTATAATCATGGATGTAAATGTTCAGTCTTGCTTCACGAGCTCATATATAGCTTGTTTAATTTTTATTAGATAAGTTTTATACTTTATGATGATGTTTGTTATATTTAAATAAATAATAAATAGTATTAGATCAAGTATTTGAACAAGTTCTTTATATCATTGTTTAATACAAACGTGAATAAGGTGATCACAAATCAATGGGAATATTGATAGAGCTTCAAAACAAGTAGAAACACAAAGTGTAAACATTAAAGTGATAAAAGCTTTTTTGGGGCTGCTGCTGAATGACAGGGGATCACCTGCAGAGGAACATGTGTCCTGGAGAAGTTCTTGAGCTTGTTCATGGGGTTCAACCTTCATCTGGTGTGTGGTCAGCTAGTTTCAGACAGACGACACAGTGTCTAGTCAGGTTCAGTCTAAAGCCCTCCTGTATTAAACAAATGAGTTGAGCCTGGATAAAACAGGAATGTTACTGCTTTCAGATCAAATAAATACCAGTGTCCAACGGCCATGATGAATGGAACATCCAAACTCTCAAAAAACTGCTCTACATAGGAAATAAATAAATTAGTGAAACACAACTTTTGGTGTAACAACTGCCTTAAATCGATTGTGACCTCTTTTTAGCTTTTATTTGATCATCAATTAAAAAGCAAACTTTTTTTTAACTTTGAAATTTCATTCTACATTGCAGTTATCCCCAAACAGCACTTGTTTAGGTGACTGGACTTTAAGTTCAGCAGCACTGTGTTTGACTTCTCTCACAAAGGTCAAACAGCCACAGGGAGAATGTGGGGTTTATGTTTCTTGATACAGAAGATAAAAAAAGAGAGGAAAGAAAAAATGCTGAAGATATTGGAGAAAATCCAAACCAAAAATCCAATAAATCAGTTGTAAATTCATTCTTAAAAAATATATAAGTAATGTCAGTATTTTGCTCTGATTGGGAATAAAAATGTTCCCTTGTAGCTGGCTATTTGATAAAAGTCTGCTTCAAAATGTTGAAAACTGCCATCGCCTCTACACAGCGTCAGCTGACATCCTTTCAGACTTTCACGTAAACTGCTGCTTACCTCCTGACAGTGGTTGTATTTTTATTGATAAAAGTCTGAAATTTCAGAAGGATTTAACGTTTATTGTTGAAAATAACTACAGTTATGATTAAATTAACTCTATATAGACAATCCACTCCTATTCCCAGGACTTTTTGGTAATTTTTCAGTTTTTAAAAAATGCATTTAAAAGGTACCGCTATCATATCTATCAATGATAACACCGGCATTTTGATACTTTACTAATAGCTGTAATCTTTATTTTTTTAGGAATGTATTTACAGCATTAAACTAAAATGTTATTTCTTCTTTAACATCAACTCTACTACACTTTTTCTGCTCCAATGCTTAAAGTGAATCATCCTGTCAAGGGCAAAAATGGCAAAAAGTGTTTTTATTAGGTTTGACTTTTAATTAGCTTGTCTTTGTGCTCTATACCCCAGGCCACTGATGGCCAAACCGCGGCACATATTCATAGCCCAGTGCTGTAACCTATTGATTTTTGATGGCCCATCACTCTTTTACTTTGCACAGATTTTCTTATATTTGTAGCAGGGTTATTTTAATACACGCAGAAAACTCAAATTGCAACTTTTGTTTTTATTAATTAAGCACTTTATTTGAAGACAACTTGAAATCAAAATAACATTCATTTATTATCCTTTTATAAGTAGAAAGCCCTCCACATAATATTGAAAATAAGTAATAAATAAAATATTAATGACAAAATAAATGTTAAAAGACTAGTGAATTGTTCTTCCTTTTACTTTCTTTCTTAACTAGATAACACACACCAATGAGTTAAACTGCAGGAATGTCTTAAAGACATAAAGACCTGGATGGCCGCTAACTTTCTGCTTCTTAATTCAGATCAAACTGAGGTTATTGTACTCGGCCTTGAAAAGCTTAGAAATATGGTATCTAACCAGATTCTTACTCTGGATGGCATTACCTTGGCCTCCAGTAACGCTGTGAGGAACCTTGGAGTCATTTTTGACCAGGACATGTCCTTCAACGCACATATTAAACAAATATGTAAGACTGCGTTCTTCCATTTGTGCAACATCTCTAAAGTTAGAAATATCCTGTCTCAGAGTGACGCTGAAAAAACTAGTTCATGCATTTATTACTTCCAGGCTGGACGACTGTAATTCATTATTATCAGGATGTCCAAAAAACTCCCTGAAAAGCCTTCAGCTAATCCAAAATGCTGCAGCAAGAGTCCTGACAGGGACTAGAAAGAGAGAGCAGATTTCTCCTGTTTTGGCTTCCTGTTAAATCCAGAATTGAATTCAAAATCCTGCTCCTCACATACAAGGTCTTAAATAATCAGGCCCCATCTTATCTTAATGACCTTGTAATACCATATCACCCTATGAGAGCACTTCGCTCTCGCTCTGCAGGCCTACTTGTTGTTCCTAGAGTATTTAAAAGTAGAATGGGAGGCAGAGCCTTCAGTTTTCAGGCCCCCTCCAGGCTGGTTTGTCTTCTTGGATATAACTACCCCACACCAATATGGCAGCCATATTTCTAGTTTTTTTTTTTTAATATTTTTTCATTACTGTATGTAAAATAGCAAATTTGTTTAAAAATCTATATAAAACAAACGAGTTTCCTTTTCATTCTTCCAGCTCTCATTGTTGCTTACTACAAAACAGCATCTCAACCTTTGGAATTACAGAACTGGCATAAACTATGTTCAGTTTTCAGAATCAGAATCAGAAAGGGTTTTATTGCCAAATGTTGAGCGGGTTTACAACATTAGGAAATTGGAAATATACAGTTTAATAGTATTTTTAGTTTTAAGAACTGTTTAAGCAAATTTTAAAAAGTGATGTTTATTGTGTTCAAAAGAAAATGTAACATTATAGACAAGCTTGTCTTTAACTCTCTCTCTCCATCAGTGCTGAAAGGCCATATTGCCTTGTGTTTACCAGTCATGTTGGACAGATGGATCTTGCTTAGTCATTTGCCCTTTTTACAAAGTTTGTGTGCGTGTGTGTGTGTGTGTGTGTGTGTGAGAGAGAGAGAGAGAGAGAGAGAGAGAGAGAGAGAGAGAGAGAATGCATGTGTAAACATGACTGTGCCTTTACATAAAGTCTCTTTGTTCTAAAAATGCTTCTCGAATGAGAAAATGATCACATCAAACGTTATACGATTTATTTACATTTTAAGGTTTTGGATAAATTGTAAGCACTAAATGGACTTCAGCAAATGCTTCATTATTCAGATGGTAAGTAATTAGGTGGTCAGTTTTAAATTAATAACAATAATAATTATTTAAGGAATGAATCTTTCCTTAAATAAAATATAATGAAATATAAATATAAATGCCTTATCATGGCTGCACTAGAAATATTACTTCAGTTTAATAAGACCTAACATGAGAGAGCAGAGTCTGAGACAGAGAGAGTACAGGTCATATAAAGTAACAGATTAGTGTGTCTGGTTCATTTTCAGAAATATCAGGGTTGTAAGCTTTTGCAGGTGGGTGACATTTAACATCAGGGATCAGGTTTGGATCCACTGTAAATACTTACAAACTGACCTTAAAATGGACACTAAGCATGCTGCAAAAACTTTCATTTTTCAAGTTGTGTGAACTAGGTTTCTTTAAACAAACAGTCTCTTTACTGAATGATTTAAGCAGACAAACGGTTACAACTCAAAAACTATGTAATAAATTTGAAGTACACTGAATAAAATAAAACTATGGACCTAAACTCAAAATAGAGCTTGGGCATAAGTAGCAGATCATTTACAACCTTAAGTGATCTACTTAATATCAAGCATCAACTTCTGACTTTTTATTTTTGTAATTTCTTATTAAGACATTAATATAATAATTAGATTATAATAAAATGCTTAGATTTGAAACAGTGGTGAGTATCTATAGTGCTGTATAACACTTTTTCTTCAGTAACCAGAATGATTAGCTCAGCATTATGCAATCCTCTTTGTTCACATATACAGGTATATTCCTTCTTTCTGTGTTAATATTGTAGCAGAAAGGATAAAAAACAAAGCAACAACATTTATTTCCATGAAGCATCAGGATCAACAGGGAGTGGAAGAGTGTCCGACACACAAATACACAGACCAGTGATACACGATCTGTCACTAATGTTTTTAATGTGAGTTTTGGAGATTAGATGACAGAAAATGCCAGACACACATATGCGCACCTATACACACAGATGTTTCTACGAGGGCGAGAGGGTCTGTGTGTGTGTTAGCTTGTATGCTTGTGTGTGTGTGTGTTCTCTTGACACTGATGGTTTACAAATGCAGATGAATGATCGGCAAATGACAATTCCCGTAATCGTTAGCCCTCAAACCCCACCCCCACCCCCACCCTGTGTGCGCTATCCATCAAGGGAGAGTGGAAAGAGGGGGAGTCCCGAGTGTCACATTTGTCTAGGAGACCTAGACAGCAGCAAACTGAAAGAGATAAAGATTGAGTTTGCGCTCTCTCAGTCTGCCTCTTACTCTGTCGTTCCTCTCACAGCAGATTTCACCACTTTCTGTATCATCTTTGTGGTCTTTGTGTCTCTTTTGGCATCATAATCTGCTCTTCATTACTATTTACTGATGAACAAACTGAGCACAATAAAATCTATGTCATGATGCACAAAACAAAAAATGCCCAGCGCAGTAAAAACTGTAGGTTATGGTTTCCCTTACATTCCAAAGTTTTTAAAATGACTTTCTCCTCATCTTTCATTCTGTAATTTATTTTTTAGGTAAGGTAGAAAATGCAAACTGATGGAAGCAATCCATTTCTGTGTATAAAAACTCCTGCTTTTCGATATGTCCTGGAAGGAACAAACCAGAAGCTGAGTTAAGAACAAAAACTGAGGCAAGATTTACTTTTTCCACAAAAAGGTTTATTAGCCTAGATCCATTCTTTCTTGGAGACCCATCTGCTTATATGCATTTTGGTAGATATCAACTTTGGTCAGTGCTTTCAGTTCTCCTATTACCATGACAACTTTAATCGAAAATGTTACAGTGAAACAATATTTTTAAAAATGAATTATATTATATTGGATTATTATACACCTTAAAATGAAAAGAAACACTGATAATCATGTCTGCTCTCTATAAGGCTGGAGCAGAAAACATTTAACTGTGATGTAGAGCAATGTGAAATAGTGACAAAATGTTGTATCTCTCCCTTTGTTATTGTCTTTTCTCTCATTGCATTTGACACAGCTCACTCACTCACTCTCGTTCTCTGTCTCTCTTTCACACACACACACACACACACACACACACACACACATTTTCACAGACCCAGAGGAAACAATAACAATCAAATTCCTCCCTTCCCAGTTGTTCCTGACCCTTTCCTGCCTTGCCAGTCCTCCTTCCACCACCACCTTTTATCCATCCCTCCTCTCTCATCTCTGTCCATCTGATTTTATGAGTGTCTGGGGAGTTTGTCTGTGCATGTGTGTGTGTGTGTGTGTGTGTGTGTGTGTGTGTGTGTGTGTGTGTGTGTCAATGAATGTGGTGCATGTGTCTGTGTGTGGGCACAGAGGGTGTATGTAACTCTAGCAGAAAAGGGCGGCCTGTCACATTAGTGGTTGGATGGGCTAAAAAATCACTTGTGTAATCACATTTAGATGCCAGACCCAGTCATGTTAACCTCTTTATTTAGAGGTATGGATGTATTTTACAATGGCTGCAAAGATGAAAGGATTGCAAGCCAAAGAGAAGCAGAGAGTAGGTCTTGTTCCTATTACGTGTGCGTTTCCTTTCTTTCTTAAATATATCACTGTTTAAAAGTGTAGTTGCCATTTAAGACTGTTTCTCTTGCAACATCTA
The DNA here is from genome assembly GCF_900408965.1 of Simochromis diagramma. NCBI lineage: Eukaryota > Metazoa > Chordata > Actinopteri > Cichliformes > Cichlidae > Simochromis > Simochromis diagramma. Next base: position 805,167 of record NW_024387304.1, on the reverse strand, counting down.
GATTTCAAATATTTGTTCAATAGTCTCAACCTGAACTCTGCATAAAGTGATACTTGGGCAAAACCTTATGGCATCACTTATTGACTCTGAACATGTCATGGAGGTTCAAGGTTCAAGGGTTCTTTATTTGTCACATGCATAGTTATACAAGTATAACACACAGTGAAATGTAGCCTGACACGCTCCTCGACATGTGCAAAAATTGGGGGGGGGGGGTGTAGAGGAAGAACATTATATATATATATACAGACATATAGTATACACACTGGGTGAATGTGCAGTAGTAGTAGCAAGCAGGTAAATTCTGTACATTAATATGAATAGACATCTGACTATTTTACAGGATAGACAATATAAACATATTTAAAATTAAAGGAATTGAAATGTACATTGTGCCTTGGTTTAGTGTCTGGAAGAGTCCTGTCTCAGTCAATTATAGATGATGTGAGAGGGCGGGTGTGTGTGTTTAGGGCACGGATGGCTTGGGGATAGAAGCTCCTCTTGAGTCTCTCTGTCCTTGCCCGGAAGATGCGGAACCTTCTACCAGATTGCAGAAGTTGGAACAGTTTGTTGCCAGGATGGGACGGGTCCTTCAGTATCTGCGCTGCTCTAGTCCGGCATCTCCTGGTGTAGGTGTCCTGAAGCGGGGAGTCTGAATGTTTTAGAAATCGCTTATCTGCTGGAATTTTTCCCACATGGCTAACTGTAGGGTTAACAGAGAATGCTGCAGAAAATATCCAGAAAAATCCAGCGAGTGACAGTTCTCTGATGCCAGGCGGGATTGGATAAACTGCTTTAAGCTAATAGGAAGGCAAAAGTTACTGAAATAACCACATATAACAATCAAGGTATACAGAAGAGCATCTCTGAACACAAAGCTCATCAAACCTTGAGAGAAGAAGGTCTAGCAGCAGAAGACCACACTGGGTGCCACTCACATTGGCTAAGAACAGGAATCTGAGGCTGTAATTTACACAGGCTCACTAAAATCAGACAATAAAGTGTTGGAAAAACACTGTTACTGTTGGAATACTGTTGGGACAAAACACAAAGAAAGAACAATGAAGTATCCACACCTGAACCACAGAGTAAAACAGTGAAACGTGGATTATTAAATATTATGTCTCTCTCTTCCAAGTCTCTGTTAGTACAAACTCAAAAACCAACTTGCTATCATCTATCGTCCACCTGGGCCTTACACAGAGTTTCTGTCTGATTTCTCAGACTTTTTATCTGATTTAGTTCTGAGCTCAGATAAAATAATTATTGTGGGTGATTTTAACACCCATGTAGATGCTAAAAATGACAGCCTCAACATGGCATTTAATCTGTTATTAGACTCAATTGGCTTCTCTCAAAATGTAAAAGAACCCACCCACCACTTTAATCACACTCTAGATCTTGTTTTAACATATGGCATAGAAACTGAACATTTAACAGTGTTTCCTGAAAACCCTCTCTTGTAATTAGTTACTTATTACTTAGTTACTATTTAAAAACATGATACACAACTTGAATATGTAATAAAGCAATAGACCTTTCAGTCTAACCATTAGAGAAAAAATTACCCATAATCATCCCACAGATGTAATATTATCTACAGCTACTCTTAGTACCATTGATGTTAAGTTAGACTCTTTTTCTCCAGTTGATCTTTCTGAGTTAACTTCAATAATTACTTCCTCCAAACCATCAACGTGTCTTTTAGACCCCATTCCTACAAAACTGCTCAAAGAAGTCCTGCCATTAATTAATGCTTCGATCTTAAATATGATCAACCTATCTCTAATGATCGGCTATGTACCACAGGCCTTCAAGCTGGCTGTAGTTAAACCTTTACTCAAAAAGCATCTCTAGACCCAGCAGTCTTAGCTAATTATAGGCCAATCTCCAACCTTCCTTTCATATCAAAAATCCTTGAAAGAGTAGTTGTCAAACAGCTAACAGATCATTTGCAGAGGAATGGCTTATTTGAAGAGTTTCAGTCAGGTTTCAGAGCTCATCACAGCACAGAAACAGCTTTAGTGAAGGTTACAAATGATCTTCTTATGGCCTCTGACAGTGGACTCATCTCTGTGCTTGTCCTGCTAGACCTCAGTGCAGCGTTCGATACTGTTGACCATAATATCCTATTAGAGCGATTAGAACATGCTGTAGGTATTACAGGTACTGCACTGCAGTGGTTTGTGTCATATCTATCTAATAGACTCCAGTTTGTGCATGTAAATGGAGAGTCCTCTTCACACACTGAGGTTAATTATGGAGTTCCACAGGGTTCAGTGCTAGGACCAATTCTGTTTACATTATACATGCTTCCCTTAGGCCGGGGGTGTCCAAACTTTTTTCACTGAGGGCCACATACATAAAAATATAGGAGGGGCTGGGCCACTTACTAGAAATTAGGTATATAACCTTAACTTTAGTGTATTAAAGTTAGAAAAATCACTTAAAAGTGGTCAAATGTGTTATATTGTTGAATATAATTAAAGACAAAACTGCCTTCATCACAGCTTTCCATAAATGGATCTTTACTGATTTATTCAGAAAAAGCTTTGGTAGCTCATTCTCACAACAGCAACCTCAGATTTAACCTTAGACAGAAGATTTACAGCACAGAGAAAAAAACATTAAAGGGGAACGGGTACATTTCAAGCTTGTTATTTAAGTTATTAGGCTTAGCAAAACATCTATTAACGTCGGTTTGAAACGATTATCAACATTAACAGACTGAACTGGACTTAATAACAGGAGTGCATAATTTTAGTAAATTATTCTGGTGAGTATCAGCTGTGCTGGGTATGTAAATCGGGCCATCCAGCCACGGTGCTGATCCGACGCCACTCGTGCCAAAAAGCACAAAAAAAAAATCCTGTTGCTGACCCTGCAGGAGAGTAGTGATGGGATTTCCGGCTCTTTTTTTAGAGAACCGGCTCTTTCGGCTCCAAACCGGCTCTTTGGGTTGCTTTGTTGCTTTAATTAATTTATTATTAACAATAATATAAAATTATGCACAAAAGGAATTACTAATGTAAAAAAAGTGGTTTTATTTATATATATTTATATATAAATATATGTGGTGGCCCGTAGAGACAAAGCACCTACGAACTCCAAAACACATTTCTAGCTTTAACTGAACTTCCAAAACAGAGCTACCTAAATCACTTAAATTACACAATTGAAAGCATGAAAGCATATGTGTATTGTTTGTGTATTTATGCACAAGCACTCATATATATTCAAATAATTTAAAAAAATGTTCATTTACCTGTTACTACCACACACCAAATCCGGTCGTTGGTACTTGCTGGCTTGTGTAGCCACTAGGTAACAAAAGCTCAACACTGCCCCCTAGCATCCTGGAGCACTTCTGTTGTCTTTTGTACGTGGTCTGCCTCTAGGGGCCACCGTAAATATCCTTTTATTTATTCACGCCACATAAAATGTAATAAATAAATCATATAATACAAAAACCAACTATTTACATTTCGACTTTTAACTATTTAAATTTTCAGCTTTTTCCTTTTAAACAAATTTAAAGTGAAACAACACAAAACACTGCAAACCACAACACAATTAAATATAAATTACAATATGAAAACAAAAAGAAGATGCACATTCTCTGTCATATAGGCCTGCATGAATAAACTTTCTGTATCCTTTATCATCTGCAACTGAAAATAGTTGTGGATGATTACTATACCTTTCTAATGTGACGTTGTTGTCCCTGGCTCTCTTTCTCTCTCTCTCCCTCCCACTCTGTTCCTGTGCTACTGCGAGTGTAACTACCGCCCCTACCCCCTCTGCCCAGCGCAAAGCACAAGGCTCACGTGCGGAGTGAAGCGGAAAAAAGTGCGAGAGAGAGAGAGGGTGAGAGAAAGAAAAAAAACCCCACGGGCTCGCGTCGTTCGCGTCAAAGATCCGGCTCTAAGAGCCATTTCGTTCGCGACCGACACATCACTACAGGAGAGCTACCAGTGTAGGATGCATAGGCCAGATGTTTGGTTTCATAATGACATCGTACATCATAGGTGTCAAACTCTGGCCCGCGGGCCAAATTTGGCCCGCAGACTAATTATATTTGGCCCGCGAAGCCATACCAAATTACTATTAGAGCTGGCCTACTGGTATTATACAGCTAATATATATATCGTTTAGTATTAAACTTTGCTTGTTCCATATTCAGTTTTTCAGCAAAACTTGTTTGAGTCCATAAGAAAAGATTCATTCTTATATCTAGAGGAAGATTTTTTTTTCAATAAATATTAATGTTAGCCCGCGACTTTGTTCCAGTTTTGAATTTTGGCCCACTGTGTATTTGAGTTTGACACCCCTGTCGTACATTATACTCTTTCATAACTGCCACAGTTTCAGTGCAGATCAAACAGACACACTTCCCCTTGAATTCTTTGAAGAAATATTCACTCTTCCACCGTGTCTGAAATTTTCTGCACTCACTTTCTACCTTTCACTTCTTTGGTTCCGCTATGTTTAGTAACTTGGGGTAAATTTCTTCTGTGATTGTCCTTTTTGGTGGAGCAACTGCCTTGATCAACAGCCGCTCCCCCTGGTGTTAAAACTAAGAAGTGCAATACACTCAAGAAAAAGTTGAAGTGCGGCCATATTCTATTCTATTTATAAAATTACTTGCGGGCCGGAGTTTGGACACCCCTGCCTTAGGCAGCATCATTAGAAGACATAGCATACATTTACACTGCTATGCAGATGACACCCAGCTCTATCTGTCCATGAAGCCAGATAACACACACCAATGAGTTAAACTGCAGGAATGTCTTAAAGACATAAAGACCTGGATGGCCGCTAACTTTCTGCTTCTTAATAGTGACGCTGAAAAACTAGTTCATGCATTTATTACTTCCAGGCTGGACGACTGTAATTCATTATTATCAGGATGTCCTAAAAACTCCCTGAAAAGCCTTCAGCTGATCCAAAATGCTGCAGCAAGAGTCCTGACAGGGACTAGAAAGAGAGAGCAGATTTCTCCTGTTTTGGCTTCCTGTTAAATCCAGAATTCAAAATCCTGCTCCTCACATACAAGGTCTTAAATAATCAGGCCCCATCTTATCTTAATGACCTTGTAGTACCATATCACCCTATTAGAGCACTTCGCTCTCGCTCTGCAGGCCTACTTGTTGTTCCTAGAGTATTTAAAAGTAGAATGGGAGGCAGAGCCTTCAGTTTTCAGGCCCCTCTTCTGTGGAACCAGCTTCCAGTTTGGATTCAGGAGACAGACACTATCTCTACTTTTAAGATCAGACTTAGAAAACTTGAGGAATATATGGCAGAGAGATTTGAGTTGTGTAATTTGTAAAGAAGATTGGTGCAGAATTTTGTCATTCTCCAATGAGTATAAAAGAGAAGCCAGGGGTAAATTTACTCAGTACAAATTAATACACAGATGGTACTTCACTTTTTGTAAACTTTACAGAATGGGAATCATTTCCAACAATATGTGCTGGAAATGTAGCTCAGATTCAGGGACATTTATGCATGTTATTTGGGAATGTGGGAAAGTTTATCCCTTTTGGCAAAAAGTATTGGACAGAATAGGAGGGTGGATTGGTTTGATAATACCCTTGCCACCAAGACTGTGCTTATTAGGGGATCGGTCTGTGTTACCTGGGGTTTCAAAATATGATTTTGTGGTTATAAAGGTGGGGGTGATTGCAGCGGCTTGAGTGATTCTCAGTGTGTGGAAGGAACACTCTCCTCCAGAAAATAATAGCTGGGAAGAAAACATGCTGAAAATGGTGTCATATGAAAAATTAATGATGATATGGAGGGTTTTGACAAATCATGTGTTTTTGGCTGAGATTGACATATTTTATTTTGGCAGTGCAATTATCTTTTGTTTAATGTTATTTTTGCTGTGTTGTATGTTTGTTTAGGCACTTAATAACAGAATAACCTAAGAATTTGATTTTACTGTCCCTTTTTTTGTGTGTGTGTGTATTGGTATTTGGTAACTATTGACAATGGACCCAAAATGCAAATATGAATTAACCATGGGATTGGAAGCTGTCTTTTTTTGTTTTGCTAAATTTTGAAAACAAATAAAGACTTCAGTTCCAAAAAAAAGAAAAGAAGAGGCTTCAAACTGACCCTGAATCCTCCCTTAGTTATGCTGCAATAGGTGTAGGCTGCTGGGGGATTCCCATGATGCACTGGGCGTTTCGTCTTCAGTCACCATGTGTTAATAGACCTCTCTGCATTGAATAATACTTGTAATTAATCTCTGGCTCTCTTCCATGTCTTTTGTCCTGTCTTCCTTCTCTCTCCCCAACCGCTTGTGGCCGCCCCTCCGTGAGCCTGGTTCTGCCCGAGGTTTCTTCCTGTTAAAAGGGAGTTTTTCCTTCCCACTGTCACCAAAGTGCTTATAGGGGGTCATATGATTGTTGGGTTTTTCTCTGTATGTATTATTGTGCGGTCTACCTTACAATATAAAGCACCTTGAGGAGACTGTTGTTGTGATTTGGCACTGTATAAATAAAACTGAATTAAATTGAATTGAAAAATCTGACAACATGAAATCATGCCTTCATCCTGCCTGTATCAACAATTCAGTCTGCTGTTAGGGATGCAGTGGTGCAGGGGATATTTTCTTGGCACACTTTGGGCCCTTTAGTTCCAATTGAGCATCATTTAAATCCCACATCCTGCCTAAGTATTATTGCTGACCATGTCCGTCCCTTTATGACCACAGTGTACTCATCTTCTGATGTGCCATGCCGCAAAACTCAAATCATTTCAAAGTGCTTTCTTTAGTAGTGAGTTCAGTGTACTCAAATGGCCTCCAGTGACCAGATCTCAGTCCAATAGAGCACCTTTGGGATATAGTGGGTCAGGAGATTTGCATCAAAGAAGTATGGTTCATTTGTTCATTTGTAATGCTATGTTGTCAAAATGGACCAAAAAATGGAGGACTCTTTCCAGCACCTTGTTGAGGCAACACAAGATTTTGAAAATAGGTAGCGTAAAAAAAGGCCTGAAGCAAAGTGAACATTCACACATATCTTGATTTAATGCTAGCCTTTAGAAGAATGATGAGAGGCTAAATGCAATAACATATACAAAATTTTCCATTTGTCATTCTTTCTTGTATGGAACCTTGTTTGATTTGTTTCTTTTTAAAGTTTGACCAGTGAGGGCAGTGAATGTTACTTTATTGTAATGATAAATATAATGATTGATTTCATCTTTTTAGTTATTTTCCGTAAACACAGTGATACTTGTAAGCACGTCCCTTCTAAGAAAAAAATATAGTGTATCCTTATGAGTTATGCTTCATAGATAGACTCAACAGTGTCATAAACTGTGGAGATTTATGATGTAGCATGAATTTATTATTTCAATCCAACAAGAAGTAAACTGATGGGCGGCATAAAGTCAAAATGTTTAAATAGGAGATTTCTAAAAAAAAAAAAAAAAAAAATCAGATTGAAGAGGTTGCTGTGTTAATTTCATTTCTTAGCTTCATGAACCAATGCAACAATTATTATTGATTATATTGTTATGATTTGCAAGCTCTGTACAATAGTAGGCTCAAAAGCACAGACACATTTCAAAAATATAATGTGCAACATACTGTCTGTAAATCTACAGTCCAGTAAATCCTTTTTCAGCCCTCAGCGTCTGTCAGGACTGAATATGTACCCAGACAAGGAACCACAATCGCTGGGGATGTTGCTACTTCCCTGTCGCTGTCACTCTGTCACACAAAAAGTCCCTCCGTTACTCTGTTTTGTTCTCCTGACACACAGGCGTGCTGTCAGTTTCTCCCAGGTCACAGCAGAGACACTTTTTTAGTCCCTTGCTGTATTCACAGCGGCACAGAGGTTGAGTGAGGAGTGTCTATCTTTTTCAAGCCACCACTTGTTTTTGGCACCTAATTTTCATCCATCTTTTTGTCACACTACTGTGTGACATAACACTGAACCATTCTTACAGCGATAACTTGTCCTCAGCTTTACCTGTGTTGCTGCTAGTTTGGTCAGACAAATATGCTATACATAATAATTTTTAATTTACATCTTTCTTTAATCTCACACAGCATTTAAAATCAAATAATTACTAAATACATACTTTAAAGCATATGGTGTTGTGCTCACTTTATTTTGTCCATTTTCAGTATTGATTTGTTCCAAGACAGTGTACCGAAAAATTCTCCACTCCCTGTGTAGCTGTTTCATAGCTGATGTTTACACTGGTGTAATGTTGTTTTAAACTCTTTGGCCCTATTCTTAGCCCACGGCTGATAGGAGTCCAAGGTTCTTGCCTTTGCTTACACTAAGATTTCACATCATCTGAAAGGATTCAACATTGATCTTAGCCCAGGGCCAGTTTACTTGTACTCTGAGGATGCATTGCACTCCTGAAAATCTTCTTTCAGGACTGGACTCCTGAAAGTCTAACAGTAAAGATTTGTCAAAGTTGCTGCAGAGTGCAAAGGAGTGAAAAATAAGCCTCAAGCTAACTCTTGGTCTTTACTTAGTCTGTGGTTTTAAATAAATAAAGAAACAGGCAGCTGCCATCATGGGATTTGAGTCAAGCACAGTGGCACACGGTCTTGTTGCTAGGAGAATTCTGATTATTCCTGCAATCTGTAATTTGTGCTTGATTTGTGCTTGTGTGTGCCCTCTCACAGCTGTGCAGGCATGAATAGACTGTATGCTACTTAACAATTTGTATGTGCTAAAAATTAACCTTGCTATATAGCTATTGTGCAGTTGCTAACATGCTGTAGATGCCAGGAAGTAGCATAGTCACAAAGCTTTCACCCACATGTTATTCTGCTCTCTAGGTCCTAAACAGCTGTTTCATTTGCCACTGTTGGTGTTATCGCTAAGATGAGATAACACGTGAGAATGCATAAAAACAGTGACCTGAATTGAAAGAGGAGTTAAAGTTAGACAGACAGCTACATGGCTGAGAAAAAAACCCAGTAGCATTTATTAGAAAGGAAGAAGGAAGAAGAAGAAGCATACCTCCAGGAACAAATAAGAGTGTAGCTTAAGCAGTTTCTCTGTGGACATCAATAAAGTTAAAATATATGTCTTGCTGTTTTTTGTTTGTTTTCAGTTTCCACAAAGTGTCACCCTCACTGCAGCTTTAATTTCACATCCACTCGTTTTTTCCATCCGTCTTCAAGAAGACATATTCTGAGGTTATATTCTGGAATGCACTACCTTTCTAAAAACTGGATACATTGTAGCCAACAGATACTGTGTGTATTAAAAAAAATTCACATGCAAATTTAGAAACATAGTCACAAGGAAACTTGCATCGTTATTTCCTTATTAGGTTCATAGCCATAGTGCTGAAGAGCATGCCCTTCAAAAAGAAAGATCGTGAATAATCTTTAACCATGTTTTCCAAATCAAATACATTCAGATATTTTTATTTTATATTTATTTTATATTATTGTTCTGTTTATTTTTATCCTGCTGCTAATTATAATGGACTATATTAGCATAATCTCTTTTATGAATGTATTTAAAATCAGTGATCAAGTCCAAGATACTTCCTTTTAGGGGGGCATAAAAATAAATACTGGTCTAAATTGCAGAAAAGTTTGCTGCCTTTATATTACTGGCTTTCTGGACAGTTCAACCTTTTCAGTTCTGCATTAGAGGAAGAGCCTAACATGATGCTTTACCTGCTTGAAATAGGCAGTGGATTGCTATAAGCTCCAGGGTGATTGCTCTTCAGACAAACCTCGTCCCTTCTTGAGGTAGACAAAGGTAAAAAGGAAGAGGACGTAGTTAAACTAGACAGCCTGTATAAATTACCTGGGAAGGAGAATTAGAGCACCCCAAGCTTAAGAGTGATTTTAAAAATAGTCTGAAAAGACCAGAAATGATATATATACACATTCATGATTATGTTGAGGCTAGTTTTTACAATAATGTAGGACTGGGATTATGATGCCAAGTAGAAATAATTAGTCAGTTAACAACAAGATCAAATTTCAGATTGCATGAGTAGCAGTCTTCTGTCACGTGTAGAATGTAGATACCACTCCAGAGCAAACAGCAGTTCCTGTGAGCTTTTAAGGTGCAATGTAAAAAAAAAGGTTACAACTATTTATGCCACCAAAGAGTCATTTTGACTCTGAAATGAATCAATGTAAACTAGTCTAAGGACGCTGGAAATAAGAAGGCTGACAGATGAGATGTGAAAGGAAGTCCAGACTTTCACTTAAACCAAATGCTGGAGAGTAGCAGGAATTTAAACCCTAGAAGGAGTTGTCTGTTAAAACGGTTGTTGACCCACTATTAATCATATGAGGCAAGGTGTGAGAAAAAGAAGGTGTGGATCATTGGAGTGGGTGGAAGTATGAATGTGTGTGAATGTTAGACTGCTTGTATGAGTGAGGCAAGTTGCATAAAGTGCTTTGAGTCCTCAGGTAGACTAGAAAAGGTCTTTATAAGCACCAGTCCATTTACCCTCCAAAGGTTTATGGTGAAATCACTGCGAGACTTTGCCTTACCCTGTCATGTGACCTACTGAGGTCACCTAATGCGACATGTAATCGAGTCATCTGGGAAGTCTGCATTGTAGTTGGCAGACAGTTGGTGTTGTAAGCAGCCCCCTAGGACTGATGGTCCTTGACAGTGGACATAGATGGCCTCTTTTACTCCTCTTTCAAACCATCTGTCTCCTCAGTCCACACTGTGAACACTGGCGACCTTTATCCTTCAGATGCAGCTGTGCCTTGTTCTGTGGAGGTGGCTCTTCTGTGCTGTGCATTGATGGAGTAACTTTTTGGTTTCTCCAGTGTAGAGCTCCAAAGCACTCCTCACTGCACAGCACACACTTTGTTGTTTGTGTTTGGGAGTTTTTTCCTTGGACCCAGTTGTGTCTGTGGCTGGACCACTATAATTACTGTTTCATTGCTTGCCATGTCTTCTATTAAATTAAAAAAAAAATCTTAATTATGTTACGATATTGTTCATGACATATAACAGCATTCTAACCACACTGGCGCTTACATGTCCCAGTAAGACCAGAATGATTATTCCTTTTAGTTTTTGTTTTTCACAATTTGAATGAATGAATTTTGCTGCTTTTGAAAAGTTAACACTAGACTGTGTTTGAACCATATGAGCTGAGGCCATGTAACTCTGGCCAGGTCTAAAAGCACTTCACCACTATTGTTCTGAAGTTTGAACATGGATCCATCCATGAATCCAACTTTCTTTCTGTTAAAAATAAATATTTCACATTTATTAAAAAGTTTCATGTTGTGCTTAAATTGGTATTTTATAACATTCACTTAAATAATTTTGCATTCTTTAAAGTTCATTGCATCCAGCATTCAGTTTTCACAGTTATAGCTGTTTGCTCATACAGGTACAGTAAGAATGTTTTCTGTGGATCCCAGAGAAAGTCCAGATTCTTTTCTGTGAGTTCCCAGAGGTAACTAAAGTAAAATTTTAGTTAAAATGGAAAAGAAAAAGAAGAGACCAGTGTTTCCTCAGCTATGGTCTGCTGCCTTCTCTGCACTCCTGTCTTCACACACAATGGACACCACTGTGTGTGTGTATGTACGCTGTGTGTTCTTAGTGCATCTGTGTCAGTGTGTGTGTGCAATGTGGACTCAAAGTAGTGGGTCTTCAGGGGCAGCTCTGTACCCAAGGCTCATTTTAATATATGTAAAAGCCATGGCTCACTGGAGAGCCTGTACAGTGGACTGATCGGCCTGAGGGATGTGTCAGAGACCTGTGTGTGTGTGTGTGTGTGTGTGTGTGTGTGTGTGTGTGTGTGTGTGTGTGTGTGTGTGTGTGTGAGAGAGAGAGAGAGAGAGATGAAAGAGACAGTGGCCGAGGTTTGGCCATGCGTCAGTGGTCTGCTTCCAAACTAGTCTCAGCCCCAGACACATCCCATATACACACAGATGCGCAAACCAGTAGGCCCTTAGGTCTGACACATTTGCATATGGTTGTCTGTTGTGGCAGAGCCTTGCAGTTCCACCTCATACAAAAAAAAGAAGAAAAAAAACTCCATTGCAGTTATTCCAAAGTTTAGCTTTCTGAGTTGTGTTTCTCAGTGAACTTGTGCAGGACATGGAATTTCTTCAGTCTCAGCATACCCGTCTATTCGGACTAATTACAGGCAGGTGAGGAGGATTTGATTGCAAGTGTGTGAAAGGTTCAAGGGGCCTCTTTAACCTCCTCTTTAACCCTAACACTCCAGTACAAGAGCCCAGTTCAGCCTTTGCTTTCCACATAAAAGTGGTAAAATTAGCCTTCTTGACAGTGAACCGCAGTTCTAGTGATGTGTTATGCACTACAATGCCTCTGGGAAAGACAGCTTAACAGGACTGTTAGCCACTGGATCCTTTGTAATGGTGGCAGGTGAGTTACAATTTAGGTGAGTCTTACAGAGTGAAACACGGGGATGGTTTCAGAAACATTATCTGAATGAACACCTGTTCAACCATTCCAAGCTTAGACTGAAATACGGCTTTGATTTTGTCTTGAAAAGTTAGATATGGCTTATTGTTCCATTACAAAACGTGCAATAAATATTTAAATACAGCAGAAAAGAGCAATACAAGTACCAGTCCATTTACCATGTAATTAGACTGAAATATGTAATGGAAAGACAACAGAGCACCAAAAAAATGAAAGGAAAAAAAGTGACAATGAAGACACTGTTTGGTTTATTTTCCTTAAACAATGTGTCAGAGGCCATAGTTAAGCTGTTAGGAAACCCCTTTCATCCCTGACACTTCATTCACCTTGCAGTGTTTATCTGCTACTTACTCAATCACGTAAGTAGCAGATAAATTATGACCTGTCACTAGGACAGTAAAGCCAGAAGGAAAACATGAGAGATACTGACAAGAAAATGAAAAGGAAAAACAAATAGGCACTAAATGCAGTGACAGCTGCGCTTGGCTGGAACACATAGAGTAGACAAGCGCAGATAAAATCTAGGATGCACGCAAACGATCACGAACACACAATCTGTGTGTGTTGTAGCTGACGCTGACTGCATGGTGTTCTGGCATGAAACGGCGAGACAGGAGACAGTGCTGGATCTCTGGTGTCAGCCACTGAAATCAAGCTATTCGGTCACATTGCAAATATAATGAATAGACTTAACAAGCTTTCATCAATAGAGCCGCTCAACAGCAACCCTCCTCTGGCCATGTTAGAGAACACACCCTGAGCACACCCCCACACACCGAAGAAGGAGGTGAAATCTTAAGCTTTCATCACATCAGCTGCTCAAACACACAGTTTTGTGATCACCTTAGTTTTCTGCTTCATGCATAAATCAGACGCCAACATATTTTATGTATTCATCCCTAATTCTCCAAAACCAAAGGGCATGTCACACTTTATAATCACTCTCTCCTGCTATTACTACAGTATATCGTATATATTTGTCAGTGTCTCTCTGCCTCCCTGGGATCTCTTTGCTTGTAATGCTGCACTGGGGTCAGTCAGAGGTTAAAACACTCATGAATATTTTACCTGTCACCCAGTGCAAACATGAAAAGCACTATACTTGTCTGGTGTGCTGTGTTCAGAAGAAGCACTGTACGAGAGGGCAGGAAGGATGTCACTCTGCATGCTGGCTTGTGTAAAGAGCACTAATCTGCCAGGAGAAAAATTACAGGGATATTACAGCAGGTTTGATAACGTATTTCAGTAACACTGAGGGACTCACATTAGATGTCTTGAGTTCACAGTGAAAATCTACAATAAAGGACTGTACTGTGCAAAAGTCTTCAGCCACCCCTCATTCTGTGATAATTTACTTCCTAATTTCATGAAGCCAGATTTTCTTGTAATTTATTTTTTATCCGGTCGGGAGCAACAGTGCTGGGTCTGGTCTGGGAAATGGATCAAAACATTTTCTTTCCTGTTCTTATGTCTCATTCAATCGCTCAGATCAATGTTTTTGTTTGTTTGTTAAGATATTTAACACTCACCTATGAATCACTCAAGCATATAAAAGACATCCAGGACTGTGTTGTGTCTACATATGTAGACCAACACCACAGCCCCCCCCCCCCAAAAAAAACAAAAAACAAAAAACAAATCAAAACAAAACCTTATGACTCAGAAACTGGCTGCCCAAGTGTGGTGTGTGTTATCAGCATAGAGAATACCTTATAGAGATATAAGAGTCTTTAATATCATATTTTAGTGCACGAACTCTGATCTTTCCTTTAAGATTCATCTGAAAGTAATGATGATGCTGCAGCACAAAAAGCATCGCACTTAAGATTAAATCAGTTCAAACTATTATACGTTAGGCCGATCTCTTCTAAGGTCACGTTAGTAAATTATTTAATAATTGATCCGCATAATGATTTATTCTCCCTTATGGACACAGACCAACATTTCCCCGAGTCACACTAACTTCAGAATCATCGAAGCACAAATCTTTCACTTTAGCTTATGAATCTGCCAAACATTTAGACTTTTGATACCTTTGAAGGCCTCACTCTTGTCCACCATAATTGGAAAGCAAAAAAACCTTTTTAGTAGTTATTGTGTGTTCTCCTGCTGGCCTTCACTCAGGATTTATGTCTGATTTTTCAGACTTTATCTGATTTAGCGCTCACTTCAGGTATTGTAGGTGAATGTAAATGAATGTAATGTTTATTTCAGTATATGAGTATATGGGTGAGAAATATAAAAACAAATAAACAGGAAAGTCATCCTATTTACAAGGAAAAACAAAAACATAAAAATAAAATGTCCTTATACACAGCTGTTATTTTTCATTTTCTGTACTTTAAACGTGTTTTTAATGTTGTTTTTTAACTGATTTATATTTGTCAGGTTTTTCAAATGTTCCTCCACATTATTTCACAGATGCGCCACACTGCTATGGACATGCTCCTCATTGTTGTCCTTACTGTTATTGTTATTATTATTTGACCAGTTTTACATTTTTACCAGACCCACAAATTTCAACATGTTTAGGCTTAAAAATAATTTGTGTGCTCCAGATATCCTGCCTTTTTTAAAAATGTGCACAGTGGCTGTAGTGGGCTTTTGCATGTGTTAGCCCATGTGTCCACACAGTAATTCCAGGATGATAAAACCACTGAACAGGATAAAATATGCAATGATTTCTGGGACAGAATGCACCCGTCTGAAAAGAGAAGTTACGGATGCATTATAGTGTTTTTTTGTATTCAATAACTTCTTTTACTACTGTCATAGTAATCTTATTCCAGTTCGTTGGTGCTTATTCCTACTGTTTTACAGTTTCTATGTTTTTTTTTGTTTTGTTTTTTACATCTACAGCTCTTAAAAAATAGAGTGAGGATTCATTTCCCAAAGATTTTCATCACACTTAGTGGTTTTGGAGTTGGCCATAAAATCAAATGTCGTGGAATCACAAACTCCATCTTTCATATCTTTTATAATTTTCAGCTAAATATTCAGATGTATAATAATACTGTTTAACACATTCCAAATACCTTTGATATTGTTTTTTTTATTATACTCTAGTATTATTAGTATTATTATATTATTCCTTTTTAAAAATCCTCATAATGTTAGTTTGTTTAATTTATATATACTTTATATTTTCTCTCTTTGTCTGTTGTTCAGTCTTTTCTTTTTTGCAGACATTTTTCATATCGTTAATGATTCATGGACTATCGATTTGTTTTTGCACACCTCTGTACTGCCTTATAGGGCAGCGCTTACCATATGATATTTTGAATATCTTTAGAAATATATGATATCCTTCTACTCACAGACCTTATCCATTTTCTCTTTTAGCAACTGATTATTAAATGCTTTAACATTAATATTTAATCTTTTTTCTTCAGTTTTTTTAATGTCCTGTCCGGCACTCTAGCAAGCAGAATTATTGTCTGAAGGCCAAGAAAAATTTTTAAAAAGTAGACCATTATGGTTATTGCTCTACTGGTCCACTTGAATGCTATAATTTATTCGAACACTATTATTATTATTATTGATTTATTTATCTTGAGTTATTACGATCGGACAGGAAAGAGAAGGGAAGAGAGTTAACAGGAGGAGAGGGGGAGAAAAATAGAGGATAGAGACAGGAAAGACACTGAAAATCTTCTGGATCACCTGCTGAGAGAAAAATCCAGCAAAACGAAGACAACGCACCTTTTCTTCCATTCTTACTCTTTTAAATTGAAATGAGAAGTTTCCCTGTTTTCTATCATTACAGTGGTAGAGAAAAAACAGGAAGGTGATCACTTCTGTTGTCATATAATCACACATTAATTATCTTCTTTGATTCTTTCAACGAGAATTTAAACGTTACATTTATTACAGGAACAGCACGTGTTTGTTAAATTATAATAAATGTGTATTTTATGGTGCTTTTATGTAAAAAAAACAAAAAAACATTTTAATGTTGTAATCACAGTTGCTGGTTTAGAGTGTTGTTTTAGGCAGGTTTCACACTTTATTTATATAATTTTACTTATATTGCATGTATTTAAAAATAACAGGAAAATCCTTAAAATTTAAAGAAAAAACTTGCTAAATTCCAGTTCTTTATACTCTAAATTATGCTGAGCACAATATGTATTTGTTTATGTGTTTTCTTCATCGTAGATTTGCCACATTTTTATTGTATGAAAGCAACAACAACAGAATGAAAAATATTTTTTTCTTTCTTACTATATAGTCCTTAGAAAGAGAACCCTTAAAATGAGTAGTGGTGTAGTGCATGTATGAATGTAAATCAGCTGTGTCGTAACATAAAACACCTTAAAAGTGAATGGATTCCTACAGTGGGCACATTTTAGCAGAACAGAAGTTTAAACCACGCTCCCAGGAAAGGGACACAATACAATAAAGTGATGTGATATACTTCAATTCTATTTTAAAGGTTAATGTGTATTTTATACAATACTACATACTAGAAAGAAAATAAAATGCATCATATGAAGCTGTTATTGTGTCTGAAAGAGGATGATTAGAATGAACCCTACTGTGTGTGTGTGTGTGTGTGTGTGTGTGTGTGTGTGTGTGTGTGTGTGTGTGTGTGTCAGAGACAGCAAGAGAAAAGGAGAATGAGAGGGCGAATATGTGAGTGAGACTGTGAAACACTTGCCCTCACAAGTGTTCGGAGGGCAGCTCCAGTGAGTCACAGTGCCATGTATACCTCGCTCATCCAACATTTACAAGCTCTGAGCCCCTCCCACCCCCACTCTCTGCTGCCAACACATTACCCATGCTTCAGTACTTCCCTAGCTCTCTATTGACTGTCTTCCCCTGCTCGTCACCAGGTCTCTGCCTCTGTTTTCTTATCGTCTCACTTTGCTTGTGTCTTTGTTATCTTACTATTATTTTATTTGCCGTCCTCACTTTCTCTCCCTGCACAGTTTTTTCGTTTCATCTTTCACATCTCTTTCTCATGTCCTCTTACCCTGTTGTCTTTCCTTTTTTAATATATCCTTTACCACCACCGTCATTCCATTTCCGTGGTCCCACCCTCCTATTCCGCTTCACTTTTCATCATTCATCTTTTATCTGTGCTCTCTTCGCCTCCCCCCACTCTCCTTTTTTGACTTTCCTTTGTCCTTTGAACTCTTGTTCTTCCTTGTTTCACAGTCATTCATAATTTCGTCTCCTAAATAAACTCCCCTCTTTACATTTGGGGCTTCAACTGTTTAGCTTCAAAGGTAATGCACTATACTGAACAGTTGTTCATATTTTTGCATCTATCCCCACAAGGCACCTACTATTTTACAAGCAAATATTTCCTCAAGCAAAGCAGCTCACCATGAATAAAAAAAATTTGAGGGGTGGGGGATGGGGGGTGTTTTGTCTTTGGTCCTTTGCAGTTGAGACCTGCTGTTGTTTGTGTTTGAAAAACAGCATCACACAGAAGAAAAATAAAGTGATGCTTGATTAGTGCTTATGCTTGTTTAAAGAAATGGTTATCAAATACAAGTGAAATCACCAGTGTTGACATGAAGTAAATGCCACAGTTCCCACTGTCAGATGTCCAAATTTGAGAAACCGCCGTGCAGATGAAGGTTGGTTTTTAGGGTTATTTCCCTGTTATTTCTTCCCCTCTGCTCTGCTGTCACTCTTCACTTTTACTATCTAATAAAGCCAGAACAAAAGCCAAAGAATCATTTGAAAAAGGCTCCTCTGTCCCTGCTTGCAACACTGAAATGCACTGATATTTTTTTGGAGAGTGACTCAATAAATGAACATGTTTGTTTATTCAAATGGGGGGGATTAAAAAGATATTTCCCCATCTGCAAAACATATGCTTGTAAAACTAAATATAAGAGCCATTGCTCTAATGGTTTTGATACTTTCTGCACAGCACTCTATGTGCATTTCCTTTAATGTTTCTTTTTTTGTTGCTCTTGAATTCAAACATCAGGGTTTATTTATGTGTACGCATGCACTTGCACATCAGTGTTCTTTGGAAACTAGGTTTAATTATCAAGCCGTCCCTGTAGTACTTGGATTTATTCAGTCCTTTATTTGAACAATGTGGAGTAGGAATCCATTGTGGCCGGCTCTGAGCTCAAATATGGAGAAGAGCATGACTTAAACAGACAGAGAATAGGAGAGACATTGAACGAGAGCTTTATTAGAAATGTGTTTGTCTAAAGATATGTCGACACACATTGTGATGAACTAAGTAAAGGCCATGCTGTGAGACAGCCAACAAGCAGACAAACCAAATATTGAATGCTGAATATAATTTTGAATTGCTGATTTGGTGCAGTTCAACAGAGCTTCCATTGATTAATTTAAGTAATATGATGATTGTTTCACATAGATGAGAGGTATAAAATAAAATACACACAGTGTATGCACAATGGTTTAGGCGGAGCTTAAGTCTTTGTTTTTATTTTCTTCATTTACAAATGTTGCTTAAAGAATACAAATAACAACAACATTTAACTTATATTTTATATGAACAGCATATTTGGTATATGCATAAATATACCAAATATACATATATATGCATTTTATCTACATAAAAATCTACTGTATATTTGTAAACATGCAGCATGTTTTTCACTGATTAACATCAGTTATTATATAGTTAATTAATCCAGTTGTTTGTAGGTAATAACTTTTTGCTAAACACATAGTTACAAATATTTTGTCTGATCCAGATCATTAATATCTCCACAGCAGCACTGGCCAGAACAAAACGAAGGACTGAGAACAAAAGAAATGTTTTTTCCACTTAGTTTCATTTTGTTGTCAGTTTCTGTATTGTTTTATGTATTTATCTGTACCCATTGTTTGAAAGGATTAAAAAAAAGTATTTTCAGAATATTAACCTTTATGTTCAAAAGGAAGAAATCCCATTCAGCTGTGACACCAGTTGAATCTGATCCCGGTCGATTAGTTAGACGTCAGAGTCTGGTCAATATTGATTCATCCATTCACTTTAATAACTGCTGAACTTCAACTTTGTGCCACTAGAGCCTTTCCCAGCGAACAAAGGGTGACAGGCAGATTACACCATGAACAGATTGTTGGTCCATCACAGCACTACACAAAGAGAAAGACAACTGCACATTCTCACACTCAGATTTTCAAGGAACGCTAGTTTAGCAGTAGACTTTACATGGATGAGGAAACTCGGCCGAGCCTGAGGACAGCTGAAGTGGAATCAAAAGTCTTGCCCTCTCTTTAGCGCTGTGTGTGTGCGTGTGCACACTGTCTTGTGGTACCACTCAGCCTCATAGTAGATGCACGTATGGTATGAATGCCTAAGTCGCCTTTTTCTCAAGTTATTGCCTTCACAAGATTTTCACAAAACTTGGCCTCTCACCTCTAACCTTGAGGTCAAAGTCAATGAGATTTAAACTCATCCGAGATTTTTAGTAGATCTACCTATGGTAATACTTTAAAACGCCTAAATCGCTTTGTTCTCAAATTACTCCATTCACAAACGTGGGTGTCATGTGGCCCGCCCACCACCCAACCAGCAGCATGACAACAATACCCCATCAGATTTTACGGCCAAAGGGTGAAAAAGCATGTTATAAATGTGTTGGTATGAATGTTTGATAGTTTAAAGATTTTAATCATGTTGTGAGTTTACTCATTAGCACAACTAATGCCAGTCTAAGGTTACAGAGAACTACTAAAGGTAGAGGTATGCTGAGTTATAGCCAATTTGTTTTTCTGTGATATGGACATACAGATAAAAATGATGCCTACAAATACATAGCAATGCTTTCTGGAAACCTTTTCTGAAATGCTTCGGATCTGAGTCAGAACTGTATATTTCAACTAGGCAATGACGCAAAGCAAAAATACTGGTGGACAGGGGAACCTAGACTGGAACTTAACAAATCAGCTCTGAAAATAGCTCATTTTGTTTGAACCGTACCCTCACAGGAAAGGGTCACTCCAAATCCTACAAGAATGTTTTTGTCAAATTCCAAATTTAATATCCATCCAACTAGGGTTAAGGTTAGTTAGACCTCTATGCGAGATTTTGGGTCAGTATGTAAGGCATCATCATCAAATCACTAAATGTGGGAAGGATATATTATAGAAAAATGGTGTTTCATGCCTCGAATAGAGTTCATGGCGAATCATTGCACACTTCATTTTTGTCCATTAATTTGTTGCTGCGTTTTCGTGCACACAACTCTGTGCAATTGCACATACTCACTAAGCAGCAGGTATTCTCCTCCTGTGCCTGTCATGAATAAACATCTGCTCTGACTGCAGACTTAACAGCTTGTAGTATGTAATACACCCTATCACTAGTTGGGTGTGTATGGGAGTGTGTATGCGAGTGTGGTAATATGCCGTATCAGAGCTGTTTGTCAGGCAGCCATGCCTTTGCATAAAAGGAGCCTGTTCAACAAGCCCTAGGCTTTGTCATTCTGTCTCCTTTCAAACACTGATTTTTCATTATGTCCTTAAATGTCTCATTGCTGTTCAGTTGTGCTCTTTTGTTTTTTTTCTTGTTGCCCTCTATTCGTGTCTCTCTTTCTTTCTTGGTGTCTTTGTTTTTGCTCAAACCTCTTAGCTACTGCTCCCAGCTTGCTGAGCAAAGGCAGAACTGTGATTATGAACCTCTTACTCCTAATTTTTCTCTTTCACTAATCTTTCCTTCTTTGCTAAGCAAAGATGGGGATATCCTCTTTATGCTCACTGTATATGTTAACCCTCTGTTCTGCTCATCTCATTTCTCTGATGTTTGTACTTTTGTCATACTTTATTTCCCAGTTATTTCAACAATGCTTTTGATATAAAGCGCTCTTTACTTCTCTCCATAAAACCACTTCCCTAATAGACCATGAGTGTCAAGTTAATGCAGAGGGCAGTCCTGGAAATCGGTCCTATATTGCTTGCAGGCAATTTAGAGTACTACGTCTAGGCCACTTACTAGGTTAAACTGATGGTCTCATATCACCCCACTTTTAATGTCTCTTCAGTGACCTCCTCATATTTATGATCCAGTTCAAAATTCTCACCTTCACATAGAGAACATTACACATTTGGGCTCACTCATATGTAGCCGAGCTTTATCAACTTGATGCTTCAGCGTGCTCACTTAGTTTGAAGGGTCTAAAATTACTGTTTGTTCTGGGGACCTGTCTAAGTACACTGGATGTATACATTTCTCTAGATATATCATCATCTAAAGCATTAGGTACATCAAGTACATTTAAAGCTCAATTAAGTCCAGCTGTTGGCCAGCCTACCCTGGCACTGCCCCTGAATCCACTGGACCATCCCTCCTCTGCAGCCAAGCCATGTACCAAACCCAGCCACATACCCCACCTCCCCACTTAGGCAGGAGAGCCATCCAATCTTGCCTGCTCCCACGTCCACAAGCGGGAGAGGAAATCAGCTATGACCATCTGTGCCCCCAGCCCCCATCTGTGGCCCCACCTTGAACTTAAAGAGCTCTAACGCCACATACCATCAGGTGATCTGGGCATTGGGATCCTTCATGCAATGGAGCCATTGCAGCGGGGCATGATCCCAACAAAGGGTGAAAGGGCAGCCAAGGAGATAACAGTAAAGGGAGTCCACCGCCCTTTGGATCGCCAGGCACTCTTTCTCCACTGTGCTGAGAGAGAGATTCTCTTTCAGACAGTTTCCAGCTGATGTACACCATGGGGCATACTTCTTCAGGCCGTGAGGCCTGGCTGCCTCAGGGACTTCATTCACCTTGCAGTAGTCTACAAAGAACCGTATAGACCCATTCTTTCTTCACCACAAGAACTATGGGGCTACACCAAGTGCTGTGTGACTTCCATCACTGTCATTTTCAGCATCTCAGTAAATTCCTTCTGAACAATTTGTCTCTTATGTTTGGGTAACCTACAGGCCAGCCAGTATTCTATGAGCGTGGTGCAGGAACAGGTTGGATGCTAGGATAGGTGCAGGGTACTCTGGAAGGCACTGCTCAGATATACTAAAAGCCACCTCTGGCGGTGTAGTCTGTGAAAAATGACCTGTCTTTGGAAGAACCAGCTCAGGAGCACAATTAACAGTGTCAGATAGGGCTAGCATATTGTTAACAAACTCTGACTGTGCTAAAGGACATTAATTTTAGTCTTCTACAATGAATGAATAAATGAATGAATAAACTTGGAGTAAGGAACACTATCAACAGTCTTGGAGCAAGGAGCACAAGCAGTCTCAGAAACAGTGGGCAGGCTTTGCTGCCAGTTCTTCTTTCGATGGACCCTAGAGGTTAGCCTCCAATGGGCCAGAACATATGGGCCGTATCAAGGTTGAAGAGCTGTTTGACAACAGCATCGAGGCAGGTAAGCAGAGCACTAAGGTGTCAGTAATCCCCAAGTACAACAGAGTGGATGAGAACTCCTCAGAAGAGATGCTGGACACAGGCTAGTGATTCTGCTTCTGGCATCAGGACACACAATTAAGGTTAGCGGAGGCTAACTGCCAAACCTGGGGCTGAACTGACTGCTTCCCCTCAAGGGTAAAGGAGATAAACCACTGTCCACAGAGTTGGGCTCAACGGGTAAAGAATTCCTCAGAGTTGCTGAAACCTGCGTCCACTGGGTCCATGGTGGTCAGAGCATACTGTCACAAGGGAAATTTAGACAATATATGCCCAGGGGGGTGATCAGAGGAAGTAAAGTCAGCTAGGGAGAACAAGACACAGGTAAAGCAAATCAGCAGACAAGACAAGGGAAGCAAAACTAAAAGCAAAGCACAAGGAACACAAACTCTCAAACTAAAGCAGAGAAATGACAGACAGGAGAATTAACTTAACGCAAGAGTTTCCTCCTAGGGGACCCAGGAGGAAAAACACTGAGGAAGGAATAAACTCCAGAGGTTATTTGGTTTCCCAGATGTATAAATCATGGCAATCCTACTGGCACTTAACAGCGTACACTATATTGGTAAATGGTAAATGGCCTGTATTTGTATAGCGCTTTTACTAGTCCCTAAGGACCCCAAAGCGCTTTACACAACCAGTCATCCACCCATTCACACACTGGTGATGGCAGCTACATTGTAGCCACAGCCACCCTAGGGCGCACTGACAGAGGCGAGGCTGCCAGACACTGGCGCCACCGGGCCCTCTGACCACCACCAGTAGGCAACGGGTGAAGTGTCTTGCCCAAGGACACAACGACCGAGACTGTCCAAGCCAGGGCTCGAACCGGCAACCTTCCGATTACAAGGCGAACTCCCAACTCTTGAGCCAAAATCGCCCATTTTGCTCTGTTTGTGTCAGGGGACCCGATCCTTGGGGTTCCCTGGCCGCTGTATCTGTGGGGATGGTGTTCTATGTTTTAGTGTCCTGATGACACCCAGTTTATGCTCTAATGGATGATGAGAGTCAAACCTTAAATATGTATGCGTAGGTTTACGGTACACATCAGCTTTTAAATGTCCCCATTACTGCTGGAAATCTCACAGTCTAAGAAGGCTAACCTGCCACTTTTCATATCCTCCCTGGTTAATTTTCCACTTCTTCCATGTACAAGTTGGCCACAGTGGGTCAAACTAGGGAACCCATGGCACACCCATGTTTCTGCCTGTAGTACTGACCCTTGTATTTGAAACAGGTGGAATTAAGATACAGTTCCAAAAGCAAACACACTTGGTTGGGGCTGAGAGTGGTCCTGTTGCTGAGTTTGGGGTCATCCTGTAATCTCTTACGAACTACCTCCAGTGACTACCTTCAGTGACTGGGATGCAAGTGAAGACAGATGTAACATCGTACGAGACCATGGTTTCAGTTGCCTCCATAATGACATCTCTCACCTTCTCAACAAAATCCAGGGTGTTCTGGATGTGGTGTTCAGAGATGCCTACCAACAGGTTGAGGATTGAAGCCACAAACTTTGAGATGTTATAGGTGACCGAGTTGATCATACAGACAACTGGTCTTAAAGGTGCACCCTGTTTATGTGTCTTTGGTAAGCCATACAGACTTGGTGTTAATTCCCCTGGGTATAGCCTGTGGCATGACGTCCGGTCAATAGCATTGTCTTGTTCTAACTTCTTCAGACAGTCTATCATCCTCTTCCTGTAGCCACTTCCTGGATTTCAATGGCTCATAAGTACTTTGTCACTGAGCAGACATAATTTTCTCATGATAGTCTTTCTGGTTTAGCAAAACCGTGCACCTACCCAATCAAGTTGACCCTTGATTGCTCCTGCTCTGTGGAGAGGAGTGTGTTTGGTGACTAATCCTTTTTTACTTACTTTTCAGTAATGCCTGAGTTTTGTTGCTTTCTTTCTTTAAATGGTAATAGCGGCTTGTCCGTCTCTTTTAGTTCAGTTTTTAATAGAAACAATAAAACTCTTCAATTTAACCATTCTTCCACCCTGCCTCCTTTTTTTTACTTTCCCTCATCCCCTGGACATTTTTAGGGGGAACATAACAAGTGCATTCATTTCAACTATGAACTCAACACCTGGTCCTAATGCACGTAGAAGAAAAAAACGTCAAACACCTAAACATAAGATCTTCTCTAACTCATACAGAGTTAAGTCTCTTTATCACTTTTCTTCCTTGGTTAAGGTGACATTCAACCCAGTTATTAGTCTAAAACTTATTAGTAGATAACTGAGTTTTGCCATGGTTTGGAAAGGACACTGATTAAAACAGTATTTGTACAACGTAATGACTGGCACAAAACAAGCCTGTCGATTTAGTCAGGTTTCTGTTTATTATGCTCATTTTCTCAAAACTTAATAATGCTGGAGATACATGTATCGGCACTGTGCTAAATTCTGATGCAAATCCTAGATTCAAGCTGGATCCAGTTGTTTCATGAAAATTTTCTTAGAAACCCTTCAAGGTCATACGGTATTTTGTCTAATAAATGAGGTGGCCACAATATTTGTTAAATATGTCTATTAAAAAGTTAAATTATTTGAAAACAAGACTTCATAGCTAAATAGTCTAATCATTTTCAGTTGTGTCTATTAATTATAGAATAAAAAATACTTGGGGCTGCCAGTGCTACCCCTCAGCCACCTAACAGATGCACCTATGGTAAATTTTGAAAATTTCAAGTTTCAAGTTTTATTGTCATGTACAGATAAGCAGTGTGACCACATTTATCCATAATGAAATTTTTTGGCTGTTGCTCCTCAGCCTTACGTGAGCATATAGAAAGTGTGCGGTTATATTAAGAAGAAAATAACAGAATTTAGCAAGTAATAATAATAAGAAGAATGAAAAGGAGAGAAAAAAGTAATAAATATTAGAGAACTTAAGACAAGTTCATATTTACATTTAAGACAAGTTGGTATTTACAAGTTTGTACAAGAGTATGTACTGGTTGTGCAAAGCTGTGCAACGAGCATTTAAGTGCTAAAATCCTAGATGATTTTCAAAATCCCCAAGGTCAAGGTCACTGAGATTCAAAATCTTTTTAGTAGCTGCACCTATGGGATAAATTTGACAATCCTATGTCACTTCATTCTTGAGTTGTCTATGCTGCCCGCCCAGCAGTGCGACGACAAAAGCCCATCAGCCTTTTATGGCCAAGGGGTAAAAAAGCCTCTGAAGATATTTTAGATTTTTGAAGTTTTTTTGGTGCATGAAGTATCCATTTTTTTCAATAAAACTGACCTTCTATAATAACACTCACCACACATTCTGTCACTAAATTGCTCGGATCTTAGTTGAGGTACACACAGAGCCCCTTGATAATACATTCATGCATGAGATCAAGCAGCATTTTGTTAAAATTATTATTTTCTCTAGACTGTACACATAAATTAAAATTCTTTCTTACCTGGGCCATAGGATCCAGAATGTTCTGCAGTCTTCTTCCTATCTGTCCTCCTCGCATTTTGAAGACCTTCATTAGTTTGTCAGGTAGCACATCTATCTGTGAGAGAAATCTGGACATGGTGGTAATGTGCTTAAACTCCGCATTTATCTAAAAGGAGAAGTTGTCACATAAAAATACTGTCAAAAACTCACAAGGTCACATTCACACAAAGTTCACACACACAAAGTTATTTTTTCTCATATTACCATTCATTCGCTATGCATCCCATTTTACCTTTGAATATATTTTAGATTTTAAAATAAATCTACATTTTGTTTTGTTTTTACAACAAGAACAATGTCACAGGCCACACAGACTGACAGCACTAAATTCCACAAGCTCCCAGAGGAAATCTACTACTACTACTGAGTGGCTTATAACCATTAATTGTATATAAAAAGAGACTGATGTCATCCATTAGTTCAACTCTATCTAGAAGTCTTAAGCTGAGCAGTTTCACAGTTGCCCTGTCTTCCATACCACCCAAAGCTTGTTTGCAACCACAGGAGCTGCATCCTTCTGGGTCATTTGGCAGAACTACATCTATTATAGTCATATAAACATCATGGTCTTTCATTAATACATCAGTAATTTGACCTTTCCAGAAAACTTAATTTTCAGAATGTGAGATAACATATGCAAATCTTCACTAATAAATGAAATAATGTTATTAAAACCTTAACTGTAACACCTCTACGTAACAGCACTAGAGCTCTGAAGCAACAACAACTTTCACCAGGGAGCATGTATCTGTACAGAAAATATACATTTTACATATTTATGTTGTCATGTTTTTAGGCCCCTTCATAGGTGTCCAACCAGTGTCCAACCAGTTAACTAAATGGACACAAGTTTGTTAGTCAGTATTCACTGAAAAAGAGAAAAGTGAAAATGACTGGGCACCAGTGTTGGGCAAGTTACTTTGAAAAAGTGATTAATTATAGTTATTAGTTACTTCTTCAAAAAAGTAAATGAGTTAGTAAATGAGTTACAAGATTCTAAAAGTAATTAATTACTTGAAAACTACTGCGTTACTTTAAAAAAGTGTTTAACCCTCTGGGGTCCAGGGTATAATCGGCCATTTTTAACTACTTCTGATGTTTCCTCTACATTTCACCTTCACTAGTTACTTTGCCTTGTTTGCTGTCATTCTTTTCAGCACAACCTCACGTGTCTGAATTTACAGTCATGTTTTCATTTTGATATACTGCATTAACACAATTGATCTAAAATCAGACAAACAACAAAATCCGAGTAGAAAGTTATATTTGTTACTGTAACAACCACAAAAAATGTTTATTGAATCATATTTCATAACTTTAAATGCAAATATAAATTGTCAGTTTTAAAATCATACGCACAAGTTTTGCAAACAACAAAGTGATTTGCAGCCATTTACCTTTTACCCTTTTTAATAACAATTTCAAACTATTTACAGAACCATCAGCTGTTCTTCAATAAGATGCCACAAATTATTTGTGCCACTGCAAATATTTCTGTCCACTATAAAGGAAACATCACAGCCTGATACCTGCAGGTCTGACAGCAGCAGGTGTGTCACTCCTGTTTCTACCTGGAGACAGCAGCCGCCTCATTGTTCTGACACACAACACAAAACTATCCACAACACTACACACTAACTACACAAGACAACACATTAACTACACACTCCAAACACGCTAAACGTCACAAATCTCTCACATCTCAAAACTCTCTCTCTCTCTCTCTCTCTCTCTCGCCGTCACTCCTAAATCTTCCTAAACAACCAAATGTCATGTTGCCATATCATTTTTTGATTGGTCGACATGGTGCATTTTTGCACAAACATGAACGGGCTGATTTTGGTTTGATTTTTATTTTTTTGCTCATAAGCAGAGAGGTCTCGCTGCGCTGTCCTCAGACAGTAAACACACGTATATATTGTTTATCATGACTCTGGTTTTACGTGGCCTATCAGCACAATTTAAAAACTGGCACCTTGTTGCTTTGTCATCTTGAAGTGGTCATGTGATCGGCTTACCACGACTACTTTATTCTTCCTCAGTCAAACAGCAGCACTCATGCCATTGTTTTGCCCCCTGAGCTCCAGGTGTTTTGCCAAAAAGTGATCGTCAGGGCAGAAAGTGATTGCTGTCCGCGGGAGCGCGCAGCTGCTTAAAGCTGCAGCGCCCAGATTACTTACAGCTACTTCTGTGCAGCTGATATAAGATGCGTTAAGCTGAAAAATAGTAACGCGGCCGCACCGCATTTTCTTGTTAGTAACGGTAACGGCGTTGTAACGATAGGAATAGTAATTAGTTAGATTACTTGTTACTGAAAAAAGTAACAGCGTTAGTAACACTGTTATTCCCATCACTGTTGGGCACACACTAAACAAATGTTAATGCACATAATATTGTCCTGCAGCTTAAGTTAGCATTATCGTCAATTAACTTGAGGAATGATTCATATTTTCTGTTATGCTGCTCAGCAGCAGTATATAAGAAAAACTACCTTATCTCATGGATGTTCTCTTCATTTCCTCTCAAAAAGGTAGTTTTAAGTTTCATTTACCTCGAGAAAGTAAAGCTCTGCGCCAAACGTAAGCCTCCTCGAGCGGAGAGAAAAAATAGCAGACCGCCACACTCAATTTTCCCTTGCAGAACACACCCTGGGGGTGGGATTTTAACAGAAAACATAACTATTTCCTATTATTTTGATATGACTGGTTTTAAAAATACTGAACATGCTTCTAAAACAAGTGAAAAGTGAGAGACTCAATTATTTTTAGTCCAAAAATATAAATGGTTCATGTAGGGTATATGAAGTCAATTTTTGCTAATTTAACAACCTCATCATTGCATTAGCTTCATGCTATAGCATTAAGCTTACATTTGCTTGAAGCTGAAGGTCATCATTTTATTTAATTTTATCCGGCTCTTTCGGTTCGGCTCACTAAAAAGAGCCGGCTCTTTCGGCTCCGAACCGGCTCTTCAGGTTGTTTTGTTGCTTTAATTAATTTATTAACAATAATATAAAATTATGTACAAAAGGAATTACTAATGTAAAAAAAGTGGTTTTATTTATATATGTTTATATATATATGCAGTGGCCCCTAGAGACAAAACACGTACAAACTCCAAAACACATGAACTGAACTTCCAAAGCAGAGCTACTAGATCACTTAAATTACACAACTGAAAGCATGTGTGTATTGTTTGTGTATTTATACACAGGCACTCATATATATTCAAATAATTTTTAAAAAAGTTCATTTACCTGTTACTACCACACACCAAATCCGGTCGTTGGTACTTGCTGGCTTGTGTAGCCACAAGATAACAACAGCTCAACACTGCGCCCAGCATCCTGGAGCACTTCTGTTGTCTTTTGTACGTGTTTTGGAGTTTTTACGTGTTTTGGAGTTTGTACATGCTTCAGAGTTCGTACGTGATTGAAGTTTGTATGTGCTTTGTCTCTAGGGACCACCGTAAATATACTTTTATTTATTCACTCCACATAAAATGTAATAATAAATCATATAATACAAAAATCAACTATTCACATTCAACTTTTAAACTATTTAAATTTTCAGCTGTTTCCTTTTACAAATTTAAAGTGAAAACAACACAAAACACTGCAAACCACAACAATTAAATTAAATTATAATATGAAAACAAAAAGAACATGCATATTCTGTCATATGGACCCGCATGAATAAACTTTCTGAATCCTTTATCATCTGCAACCGAAAATAGTTGTGGATGATTACTTTACCTTTCTAATGTGACATTGTTGTCCCTGGCTCTCTTTCTCTCTCTCTCCCTCTGGCTCTGTTCCTGTGCTACTGAGTATAACTACCGCCCCTCCCCCCTCTGCCCAGCGTAAAGCACAAGGCTCGCGTGCAGAGTGAAGCGGGAAAAAAGTGCGAGAGAGAGAGGGTGAGAGAAAGAAAAAAAAAAAAAACCCACGTGACGGCTAGCGATAAGGAGCCGGCTCGCGTCGTTCATGTCAAAGAGCCGGCTCTAAGAGCCATTTCGTTCGCGAACGACCCATCACTAATAGCATAAAGCTCACATTAGCTTGAAGCTCAAGGTCATCATTTTATTTAATTTTATTTTCTGGGTTTACAAACAGGACACACTGTTACACTGAATCTTGGGTCTGTGTTGAGTCTTCTAGCTGCTGACTGCAGAAGCCCCACTGACCTATCAGCATATTTATAGTGGCTGTGGCTATGTGCTGGTAATGTTACCTTGTGTGAGCAGTAACACTGGCAGCAGACATGTTTCAACAAGCTAGTCGTATCCCTGCCATAGCTTGTTTAATGGTTAAGACACTGCAGGTACACTTACTACAGACACGGACGCAAGTTTGTAATAGTCTGTTAATTTGGACTGAAAAAATATACAAAAAATATTAACTCACATTATATTTGATTATTACTAATTTGTTTATCACACCATTTCGGTTAACATTAGCTAACTGGAGCCTTACGCTGACCTTTCATGTGTTTCAATAAACAGCCCACATTCCAGTAAAATAACCTTACCCCCAAGTCTGCATATATAACGGGTCTACAGTCTTTCTCACTGATGTTTTAGCTTTTAATTTTTATTTACCTTCAAGTGTAGAACTCTCGATAGTAGTAGAATTTCCAAAGCAAGAGACAAAAATGGCGGACAGTGCAGCCGATTTTTCCTCCAGAACCTTTCCAGGGGGCGGAGCTTCAGGAGAAAACATGACTACTTTGTTTCTTTTCAAGATGATTTATTCTAATAGTCTGAACATCCTTAAAGAATATGTGAAAATTAAAAGACACAATTATGTTTAGATGTGGAATTTTAATTAGTCCTGCTTCATACATTAAGTCCTTATATGCAAATTCAACAATATTGCATTTTTTTCAGTGTATGGTAAAAATATTGCAGGTAGCAAAATGTCCAGTACACAAAAATAAGATCTCCTGTTTGTCCATTTCAGGGTTGTGGGGGAACAATACCATTGTGTTGCACCACCTTTATCAACAGTCTGTCACCTACTTGCAGCAAAAGAGTCGGCTGCCAGTAGGTTTCCGCCTTATCATTGATTGACTCCTAACTATCCAAAGATAGCACCAAGTAGTAGCACCAAGCCGCCCAAGTTTTATACTGAAAAATGTGAAGTTTTGAAAGAAAAACAATGTTAAAGAAAGTGTGATGTAATTGTCAGTTCTTCAAGCAACAATTTCACAGATATGGACTGTCCTATTGAAAAACAAATGCACCATTATCATCTATGTATAAATTAAAAAATTAAATTCAACTTTTTACTTTTCTATCCAAAATAACATATTATAATATTTAATATTAATTATTAGAAATAAACCACTGCAAAAATTTACTGGAGGCTAGTTAATTTGTGAGTATACAACACCTCCAAGCCCCTCACCTAAACTGTTGAAAACTGGAGTGCTTAATTTTCTTTCTTATTTTCTTATTATTATTCTTATTTAACCACATGTAGTTCTCTATCACTATTTACAATAATGATGGTGAGGTTATTTCACGACAGCCTTACTTTTACACAACCTTAGTTTTTATAACTACTCTGAGTATTATTAGCTAAGCTAACATTAGCTACTAACCTAATGTTAGCTACTCTGTTAGTGGTGTAATTTGATGGTGTGTGGCATAAGGTAACAACTATGAGAAACATGATCCTAAATATAACTAAAGGAATAAAAAAGGTTTTACTTTCCCTGCAGTCCTACTGCAGTAGGTAGAATGTAGGTTTGATTCCAGATATATTGTTATAATCCATTAGTTTAGGCAACCATGGATATATGAGGCACGCCCAAAAGGAGGCAAATGGTGGCTTAAATTAGCAATTGGTGCCCACTTCTTCTTTTTCTTCATCCAGGGATAAAATAGAAAGTGCAGTCTCCCAGTAGACAACAGTCTGCCGCCTACTGGCAGCCAGCTCTTTGTAGGCTGTTTCTATTCATGCTTATTTCACAGAAACTACCATAGGTGTTTCCAGGTAATAATCACACACTTTTTAAGTGTGCTTGCTTTAATAGGTAATTAATATGTTATTAAATAGAAACGAACAGTGTTGCATTTTGCAGCTCTCCTGCTTATTACACAAAAACTACCAGTGGTAACTGAGAGGTAAAAACGTGGAAATTACTGCACTATTTTACAGATTTCTGCTAAAAAAAATGGATAGTTGGCTGGCTATTTTATTTGGTGTGCTTATTAGTGTAGTGGCAGCAGTTGTTACTAATGTTGGAAAAGAAATTATTCCCTGGGTCCTTTTCCAAGTCCAGAACATTAGGGTCTGTGTGCTGAGATGTTCTCAATTCCAGTTTAACATAAACAGAATTCAGTTGAATTATAACGTTATTGTTGCCAGAGGCCGATTAAGTTCTTTCACACAGTGCCATGTGATGTGTCTTGTCACATATGTATTCATACCTCCAGTGTATATTGAACAACAGTGCCTGTCCAGTTCCTCCATGTTTCTGATGACCGTTACTTTAGCTTGTTACACTGGCACATTAAATGATATTAAATATTTTACAATTTGTGGTCCATGTTTTTTTAATGTTCCCTTATTTCTTTAACCAGCATGCATTCTTGGTGATATCAGGATTTCATTTGGTCAGATCATTTT
Source organism: Simochromis diagramma (assembly GCF_900408965.1). Lineage (NCBI taxonomy): Eukaryota > Metazoa > Chordata > Actinopteri > Cichliformes > Cichlidae > Simochromis > Simochromis diagramma. The sequence goes on along the minus strand of NW_024387304.1, from coordinate 772,265 downwards.
ATCATATATTGATTATAACGGCTGGTTTGTCATTGTCATCCTATCAGGGCAGAGGGTAGCGAGCCTGAATGTTATGAGGTTAGTTTGCCACTAACATCCTTCCAATATATTACAAGTTATTTAAACCAAGGTTTATAACAGATAGTCAGCTGGCTATAATCCAAAAACAAAATCCCAAAAACAAAAAAACATAGCTGTCAATCATTAACAGGACTCCTTGTTTCCTCTTACTACTGAAGGTATGTCTACTGGGACCAGTCAGTGGCTCTTAAATGGTACTACATGTGTTATAGACAGAAAAGGTCAGCTAGGCTGGGCTGAGCTAAAATCAGCCAGACTCATTCATGTCATTTCTGCAGCTTTCATAAAGCACTCAAATATTTTTTTTCCTATTGATAGCAGTGCATTTCACTGCACTCACACAGCACTGTAGGCCATTCTTCTGACATTTATTGGGCATTAAGCACAAATTCTGGAAGTGATATTAATGCATGTTTTCTTTTTAAATCAAACAGTACTTTGTGTTTTCTATTAGCTTTGAAAAACAGAGTGGGGGTCTGGGTAATTTTCCTTTTTTTTGTATGCACCCCTTGGCTCAAAAGTTACATGCATACATATACTATACTATGCTTTCAACATATTATAATATGTTGAAAGGAATCCGTCCCAATGACATCATGCACAATCATAAAAATATAAAAAAGACAATTATAGAGAATGATATTTATGATAATAATAAATTACATTAATCATTTCAGTCATATTGACTGATTTTAAGTCTATATGATTTGCATCATATAGATATGCATCCTTTTCACGTGTTTCTGTGGATACGTATGCTTAACGCTTTGGGAATGTGCATTTATCAAGACATAACATGTGGACTATACACTCTTTGTTTCGCAGAACAGCATTCTTTTGATGGAGAAAAGTGGCCTTGAGCACAAAATAACATTTCATAATCAGAGAGCAGACTGCACACAATTAGCCAAGCACATAGCCTTGAAATCAGGCGTTTGGCAGTGAGTGTCTGTTTGAAAGCAAGTGGAGTTTGTGCATCTGTCACTGCAAAACCCTGGCAAGAGTATGAGTATGTCTATTAGCACACATTCTGTTAATTCAGTAGCCGATACAATAGCAATAGCTTCAGGCTTTGGATTACGTTAGTGATATGGTTGTTTTGTGAACAGACATCACACACAGCATTTTTACACCATCCTTGAAAAATTAAACGGTAACCTTAAACAGCATAATAATAACTTTTTACTTTGGTGAGAAAAAAAATAAGTGTATCAAGTTTATAAGCTTGTGAGCATGCATTTGAATTTAAGTCATGGATTTTAAGTGCATCTGATTGGTTATCATGGAAGCAGCCATCCCAGCGACAGTGTGACTAAACAGTTATGAAAGGGAGACACATATCCAAGTAGATACTGAGCAAAAAGTTTAAAATGATGAACAAACCTAGTGCTGAGAAAATATCAAATATCATTTTTTTTGTTCTCTATCAAAGAGAAAACGCCCAACATGTGATAATATATGGGCAGAAAGACAAGAGTTACATCACAGGCATTTCTGCTTTAGAGTGGTGTGGACTAGGCAAAGAACACTGACTTGTACCGATAAATCACATTTGGGAATATCAGATAACAGAAATTTAGCAAAAACCTTCAGCTTTATATTTGGATAAATTTGAGTGCTAAAACAATGTCGTCCAGTTGGTTAAAAATGCCTGTAATAGATACCACGGTTGTTTACATGTGTGACATGAGACAAAAGAATGAATATTTAACATTTTGTCAGTAGAAGTTGTGCTTGGCATGCAAGAAGTGCTTCTGTAGTGCATCATATTGAAAAATTGATTTTAAACTATTAATAGCTGTGGTCTTTGGTCAAGGCCGCAGAACACTGCTTCAATGCAGTAATCGAGTCATCGGATGAATTTTTTGTTTAATTTATAATCCCGTACAGGTTACAGACTTCAATGATCTTTTGAAAATACTGAAAAATCTCAAACATTTGGTTCATGGCCACAGAAATTAAAGCTGGAATCATATCATAACCATCTCAATGGATTTCCCTAAAAACACATGCTAGCAATCATGATCCAAAAATCTGATGGCAAAAGTAAGTGAAATATGAGCCCAATGCTGCTAAACAAGCTTTTCTTTACCATTTATTAAGCTTCATCTCTTTCTTATTTGTTAATATAGTAGGCAGGACTGTACAGGAATGCTCTTATTATTATTAATAATGATAAGAAGAAGAAGAAAAAAAAAGGATAAAGCCATATTTGTTCAAAAATGTATTCCGTAACCCGTATACTCTACTAACTGTAATAGTTTTTTGAAGACGCTTCACCTCTTCAAACGTGAAACATCTTCAAAAACCTTAAAGCAGTCACTTTCATTCCAAGCTCCTGAGAATACAGATTGTTCCATGTGTAACATTATTACGTTATTATTATTATTATGTTCTCAGACGTTCTGGTTTTTCCATCTGTCTGAAGTTGTCCACCAATCCTCAAATAGGACTAATTGTGATGTAAAACTAACTTTTATCGTATGTTGCAGCACAAATTAATGGAGCATTTTAGCTTAAAAATACTGGACTGCAACCAGTTTGGCATGTGTTTGCATCGCAGGGAAGGTGGACTCCAGTAGTGAAAAGGAATGGAGGAGCTGTCTTTGTGCTGTTTGGGATTCGCAGCCAAGTCATTTGACAGTCACAGTGTTTAAAAAAAATGGCATTAGGGTGGGCGTCTGAAATGCCCCCCACAGCGGGGTTCTGTCGAAACAATTACTATAAATGTACGGCGGGAGCACTTTTCTCTCCATACGAGATTTTTATAACTTCGCCAATGAAGTTCGAATCATGCCAACTAATTTGTCTGGCAAATTAGCTTTAGCATGTTTCGCAGCGTGATTCAACACTTACAACAATTGGAGTCAAATTGTTTTTTTGCATTTGTGTGTCTGGCGTTGTGATAAATGGCTCATCTGAAAATGGAGAAGCACTGTTTTAGCTATCAAATTAAATGGTTTTTAATCAGTTGGTGTTTTTAATGGTGGCTCAATGCGGGTTCAGTTGTGCTCAACACTGACAATAGAAGGAAACAAATGCGGTAGCTTTATAATTGAAACTGCTGTGATACCTCAGTTAAATAGTGGTATTATGATGGTGTTATTTTGGTTTGTTCACTCGCTCAGTTTGATAGTCATGTTTTTTGTTTCTTGAGGGACTTTGGAATTGGTTTGTGATTGTCTTAATGGGCATAAATGTGGGTGAGCATGTTTGTGTAATTTGCATGTGTGCGTATGTATGTGTGACCAAAGCAAAAGCACAGACATGTTGTGGCGGTCTGTTCTGTTCATCCTTAAAGTTTAAAATCGAAAATTGTTTTAAAATAGACAATAATATAAAGTTTCTAATGTGGTTGGTGCACATTGTGTTAGTGAGTGTGTTACACATCTGACCCCTTAAAAGCAAAGTAAAGAAAAATGAAATAAATGGAGAGTATACGTTAAAAAACCACAAAAACCCCATTTAAATGCCGACCCCAGGTCTAATGCTCAGATAAACTGACATAAATACATGACAATGGAAAAGCAAGCCACTGCGCACTGTGTAAATATTTGTTATTATCTTGCCTCTTCCTTTCACCAGCTAACTATCTAAACAAGCTAAACAGCGAGACAAATGTATTCTTTCTGGGTCATAGATGAGAGACAGTGTGTAAATAACGGATCATGTCCTTGTCTTCTGGTTGTCTACATCGATTTAGATTTGCTCCAGCTCATGATAATATTTTGTTGTTGACTGATTAACACAAACACCTGCCTATATAGTGACTGCATAAAAACAAGGGCATGCATGTACAGTTTGTATGAATGCACCTACCTACTGATACATGGACACAAGGTAAGACCATTTTTTTGCCCCCATTTTGTTTGCTTGACATTCATGCTATTTAAGACTTCTTGATCTCCAGCATTTCACTTTCAATAATATTTTGGATACTTACAAAATATGCATGTTTTGGAAATTAAGACTTAAGATGGTGCTGTTACGGGTCATGATCTCCATTTGCTACATTCAACTGCTCAGCTCAAACTATTTCCAGAGTTATTCACAGTTTATTACATAATCAGAATACAGAGGTAATCTTAGGACAACAATACACACATACTGTATACACACACACACACACACACATATACACACACATATATATATACATATTAGGGGTGCAACGATACTCGTATCGATATTGAACCGTTCGATACAGTGCTTTCGGTTCGGTACGCATATGTATCGAACAATACAACATTTGTAATTTATTTCATCAACTTTTCTTCTGACGATGCTGTCTGTGTTGAGAGCTCAGTGGATCTGCATTCGACTACTCCGCCTAGGCTGCACTGTCGAGCGCAGATCCACTGAGCGCAGCGCAAGCTAGCAAGACAGAAGCTAAGCTCGTTGTAACATGTCAACTGCCTCAACTTTACCCGAAATTGAGCCTCCCCCATCCTCATTCAGATGTGGCGTTTGGAACTATTTTGGTTTTCATGTGAAGTATGACCCTGAAGGTAAGCGCGTCATGGACAAAAGTAAAACAGTATGTTGGATGTGCTACGCAATGCTTAATTATATTGGTGGGAACTAGTGTGTTAGCGTAGTTAGCTCGTTAACGTGTTGACGCCGTCTAGCCCCATGCACGGGGCGATCCGCGGTAACTCGTTAACGGAGATTTGCCGTGTTGTGGCGTTAGCGTCATTTCAGATTAACGCTGACAGCACTAGTGGGAACACAACGAATATGACTGCACATTTACACCGACATCATCCTAGTGCAAAGACAAGTGGAAGCAGACAAAAAAAAGCAAGCATGCTACTAACTTTACCCGAGTCATTTAGACAGCCGTTAGCACATGATTCTCCTTATGGGGACCTGGTATGTTTAATATGCTGCTGAGAATATAGCCCAGAAGAAGCGGATAGTAGAGCTTTTATTTTGGAAAGAGCCATTTCTCTGTAATAAACTCTCTTTTCCAAAGATGAGTGATTTCTCCATCAGATAGATTTTTTTTTTTACTTTGTTGTTTCAGCAACATTAAATTTAAAAACTGTACTTTTGAGTTAAAATATATATCTATAATTTTAATAAATGACAAATTAAAAAGGCATGAACATTTTTTTTGTATCAAAAAAATATCGAACCGAACCATGAATTTTGTGTATTGTTGCACCCCTAATACATATATATACACACACACACACACACACACACACATATATATATATATATATATATATATATATATATATATACATACATACATGTGTATTTTTTTTTTTTTTTTTTTTTTTTTTTAAGAGCTGGTTTAATACTAATACTGGTATTGTTTGCCTGATTTGTAATGACAACCTTTCCACTACAGGACCTTTATATTTAAATCCTAAATTCCAGAAAAGTTGGGACACTGTAAAATGTCAAGAGTGTAATGATTTGCAAATCTCATGAACCCATATTTTACTCACAATATGACATATAGAAAAAACTGAGAAAATGTAAAGAATTTTGTTTCATACATTTTTTTAAAAAATTAATGAAAAATGAAAAGGATAGAAAAATAAATGCACTAAAAAGAAACAGGTAGACAAACATTTTTCAACTAATTAGGTTTTACAGGCAACAGGTTAGCAACACAATAGGGTAAAAAAAGAAGATCTTGGAGAGTTTCTCAGAAGTAAAGATGGGTAATGGTTCATCAGTTTTCAAAAACTCCATCTACAAATTGTGGAGCAATTTCAGAATAATCTTCTTCAATCTAAAAATCACAAAGACTTTGAATATCTCATCATCTACATTACATAAGATCAGGTGTCAAACTCAATTGCACAGGGGGCCAAAACTCAAGGCACACTTTAGGTCGCGGGCCAAACAAGATAAACATTTATTGAACACACTTAAACAATGTTTTTTAAACATAAATATGAATAAAAACAGACAGGAATATTATTCCAGATTAAATAAACTTAAAATATCCTGTCAAAATTTTGCAAGTTAGAAATATGAACATGCTGCCAAAACCCCCAGAAAAAGTAAATGAAAGCAAACACAAGGTTGGAGCCGCATGTAGACGGAGCTGGGCGTTGCTTCAGGAATGGAACTAATAAACTGTGCGGGCCATTCAGTGTCGTACTTTGCCTTGAGTGCATCATTACACTGCAGCTCCATCTGAATCTGCACAGGTGCAGCTCAGCAAAGTCCGCTGACTTGGTTCACCATTCAGCTTATCCTGACGTTTTGTCTGGTAGTGCCGTCTTAAATTAAATTCCTTCATTACAGCCACATTAGCTCCACTAATAAGACACACGGGTTTACCAGCATGTCTGTAAACATATATTCAATCTCCCACTGGCGCTGAAAGGCTCTGCTTTCAGAGTCAACTTTTCTCTCCACCATTGTGAGCGGCTAGCTTCTAACAGAAGTTTGACTTGATTGACGCGGGAATGTTCCCGGTTAGCCTAGCGTTCAGCAAGGAGGCTGCAGCACTGCATTATGGGATCTGTAGTTAGTATATTATTAGCGCCTCATATTGGGCCATGCATAACAATAATAATACATCTATATAAAATGATCTCGCGGGCTGGATATAAATGTACGCCGGGCCGGATGTGACCCGCGGGCCTTGACTTTGACACATGTGCATAAGATCATCAAAACTAATTTTGATCTGGGAATCTGGAGAAATCTATTTACTCTGAAAATCAATATTGGATGTCTATAATCTTCAGCCACTACATTAAAAGTAGGCATGATTCTGGCATGAAATAAAATATGGGTTTATGAGATTTGCAAACTATTGCATTCTTTTTTCATCTATATTTTAGACACCATCTCAATTCTATTGGAATTGGGGTTGTAAATAACTAAACCATCTAAGTGCCAAACTTTAACAACATTTTTCATTTCTCTTCAAAACATGCAGCATTAGACGTAACAGTAATTCTACAATGGGATCGACCAATGACTGTAGAACAGCTTAACTGTTGTTCTGTTGTCTGTTGTTGTAGTTTGTTGACCTTGGAAGGTCTTTTTAATATCATGCTTTTTCAAATAAAGAGCCTTTTTAAATATACTGACTTGGTTGTAATTACCTTAATTTAATTATCTGAGAGTCGCAGTGAAACCATGAGGACCAGCAGGTGTGTGGTCAGGAGTGTGCTGCAGCAACTTCACCAACCCAAGTCACTACTGTGCACACTCTGGCTCTAAAGATGCAACAAGGGAGCCCACATGAACGCAATATTTTGGCTTCATTTTTTTTTTACAACACGAGGAAGTGGAGCTATAATGTCTATCTTTTATACAGTAATTGGGTTAGATCTTACAAGGTCAATTACAACAAGGTGCAACAGATAAAAACTAACAATTGGGATAACACAGCTGCAGAAATGCTAACTGATGCAATGACCCTGAAAAAGAAATCAAACAAATTCTAAAGCTAAGTAATATGCCACAGTTGGCAAATTTCTAAAGAAAAACAAAAAACATTTTTAAAGGGTGGTAACTGTGTGAGTGTGTGTTCCAACATTCAGAGTTTGAAATCTGAACTGTGTTTCACCTTGATTTCAAACTCTGAGAGAATGTCAATGCCAATCTGTTGTAACAACATCATTCTAAGCTCTGGGAGAAAAATATATTGAGAGCATTTTTTGTAATGCTTTAATCCACATTTGAACTTTACTTGTTCACCTCCCTCCCATGTGTCAGTCCACTGGACGTTGGATGGCTGCTGACAGCTGGTTCATGGTCACACTGGGGCCTCTGCTGGTAAATCAGTTAATCTTCATCAGAATCAGAAATAGAATACTTCATTAATCCCTAAGGAAATGGTGCAATTATGTGGGCTCAAAAAATCCCACCCAAAAAGAATTAAAAAAAAAACCCAAAAAACAACTGCTTGTCTTTTTGTCCTTTTTTGATGCATCCTGTTGTGTTCACGTCAGTTAGATTCTTTTGACAAGCTGAATAGACAGAGGTTTTGGGTGGCAAGTAGATGGTGATTAAAATCAATATGTCATCATGACTGCACATTGAAGGCTTCCTTCAGGCTGAATACCATTTTACGGAGGGTAAATGTCTGGTAGTCATATGACACTTTTTTTACTAGGCTTCTTTACATAACTATACACAGACTCTTACAGCTTCTCTGCCTAAGCACTTTCTAACAGTAACACACCTTCTCTCATGCCAATAGATTGGGGGCAATTTGTGGTTCAATATTTTGCCGAAGGATACTTTTGCATGCAGACTAGAGGAGTCCAGAATCAATCCCCCAACCTTCTGATTGGTAGACAACCCACTCTACCACCTGAGCCAGAGCATGGTATTCAAGTTTGTTTTGTTTTGCATTTTTAAACTCAATATGATGTAATGATTTGGCATAATTTGCAAATACTAAAGCTCCATGTTATTTTCTTCACACTGCTTGTGTTATATGCAGGCAGCCTCGAAGTTCATGCAGTTATCAGCATCACAGTATCTCCCTGGTCAACACTGAGTAGTAAATTAGGCTGATAAAGTGAAGCATTAAGTTTGCACCTACATTTAGCAGCAAACAAGGCTTTATTGTATCGTGTATATTTGTGCCTGTCTGTTTCTGCAAGCATGTTGAAAAAGTCTGCTGATTCAGCAGTGAGAACAGTGTAGATGGGAAAGCTCTACTGTGTTTCTGTTAGATTCAGGGAAACAATTGAAAAGGTCAACTTTGACAGCAAGATTAATAACTACAAAGATTTCAAACCAGTTGCACTGAAGCTGCAATGTTTTGCATGTTTAGCCTGGTCAATCTGCAGGCTTGGTGGGGTCTGTGGCCACCACCTGCAAAAACCATTCCCATTTTGTCTACAGCACATCTGTTGTCGCGCTCATTTGCAACTGATTCATAATCTTTTATGCCCCCGTCACAGACTGATATCCCTGCTTTGTTTTAGATTGTGATGATGAAGTGTTTCTTTATTTTTGAGGAGTTTATTTTAACACATGACTCACTTAGGCTTCCATAAAATCATGCACCATTTCAACATGGCTTTTCACGTAACGATTCAAAATCATCTGTATTTGAAACATTAGTTTGTAGCAGTCATACCCTTTTAATAAATGATTGTCTTGCCTTTTCTTGAGCACTTCATTTTCACTCTATTCTGTTTCACTTGAATGATTTCAGTTAATCACCTGCTTCAAACACTATTAGCCCGCTGAATGGGTGTTATCAGTGGTCATGTACATTGATTTAGGTTAGGTGGGGCCCTCCTACCAACTGGCTCAGAAGGATGTCGTTGATCCGTTTAATGGTGGTGCTGACATACATCATATATGTGCTGGAAACAATAGCTACAGAGTCTGCAATCATATTTAGTAAGGTCTTTGTCTCTATAAACTATATCCTGGCCTTTTACCCAAGAATTGGATTTGACCTCCATGTGGAATGAGTATGAATCCTTTTTGATTCCAGGTCTAACCAAGTATTTCTTAAATATAATCATACACTTAGTGTAAATAAGTAAACAAGTTAACACAATCACAGTCTCTTGGGTGGCGGTTGTATGATTTAGATTTGTGTATCTTTGTGTATGTATTCTACCTGAAGGTCTTTCAACATCTTATTTTGACATTAGCTGGTTTTGCACGATTTCCCATCCAGTTCTTGAGCCTGACCATTTTCAGAGGAATGTCTTGTTTGTTTGTTGAACCACTAAACGTGGACCTATAAGTCATTAAAACACATAAAAGGCAACTCACTCAAGGGATAAACCAATGTTGTTTCTTCACACAATGAACCGTGTAGCAAAGAACAAATTTAACTTGTTTCTTTAGGTACTTTGTTGCTAGCAACTTGTTGCAAAAGTGTATACTTTTCCCAATTTCTCTCATTAAATCTATGAAAAATGTAAAGGTAACACAGTTTGACAAGGCTGCCTCATCCCTGACAGGACCATGATGGAAACCTTATCTGTTCCTGACTGATTCTTGGCTGTAAGGATATCCCCCACACCATGAATAGAGAGTAGTGGTGCTTAAACGGCAGGCTTGCTACACTAGCAATGACTTTTAAATAAATTTTGTCTTAATTATACCTTTTAAATTTATTTGTTTTATAATTATGGCAGAATCATAACCAGATATGTTTCCAGCAAATTAAATACAGGTTGTGCACACCGAACAAGCCCGAGAGAAAGTGATGCTTGCAATTTATGATTGTCGCTGACTTGAGTTTCTGCACATGAAAGCACAAAATGAACATTTCATAACACTGCTAACGTTTTCATGTAAAAAGCAAAATCTTGATTTAAGAGCTTTCCATTTGTGCAACAATATGTATATCTGTGTGTTTCTGCCAGAAATATATTCAGGGTTTGTTCTAAATATTTCTGATGATTAATAAGGTCAGTGAAAATTCTCGCCATTAACACTTTTCAAATAAATTAACAGTCAAGCTGTCTGCCACTAATCTTAGTCTGTATTTATTTTAATACTCTGGCTCAAAAATTTTGAGCTGTGAAAGGGACACTCCAAATCCATGTCCCATGTAAAATACTTGTCCCGCAAAGCTGTCTCACACACTGTCATTAGCATCAGGTGACCATTAGCAGCTCTCCAACCCCCACAGAAGGCCAGCGACTTCCAAACCCTGGCCCAAATATCCTCTCTGTCCCAGCTATGATTTTAACACGTGTCCCAGGAATCACTGACAGAAAGAACTTTATGGAACCCTGGTAAAACAACCATTTTCTTGATATTTTCCCAAACGTTTTGACAAAGTTCTAATGAGGGATTTTTGCTTTTATCATTTTAGCACTTATCATTCAGATCATATGCATCAAGCAGCAACCCCCATCTCTGCTGGAAAAGTTTCTTAGTGAATGCCATTGATGGGGTTTTTGTCCTTTCATAAAATTAGCCACAAAAGAAGAAGTCCACAATATGTTATTAAAGCTGTTGTTAATTTATCTGCAAACTTTGTGACATCATGTTGAATTTATAACAGAGTGTAACTTTAAAATATGCAGAAGAAATTTCTACTTAGTGGAGCCTAAGCCAGAATAGGCCGGTTTACATCCGCTCAGTCAGAGAAACAGTTTTCAGGGCAGAGCTGCATTCATGAAAAACTTCAGCAACAACTAAAAAACTGAGAAATCAGAAACACAGACACTCACACGGCAACATGGGACACCGCATCAACAGGCAGAGGACAACAGGGCTTAAATGCACCGAGGATAACGAGGGAATGAGGCACAGGAGGGAAACATAGCTGAGACTAATCACACATAATGAGACAAGGAACACTGAACAGAGGGCTTGGAACTGTCGAAATAAAACAGGAAACATGAGACATTCACAAAGATGCAGACTTGACACTGTGACAAGGAGACATGACTGACAGGGGAGACAGAGGGAACACGGAGCACGGGGACCACGAAAAACATGGCACACAGGAGGACACCTATAGACTATAACATAAGCACAAAACCCCAAAGAGAACCAAGACCATGAATAACAATAAATCAAATAATATTAACAGGAACATGAATATCAAGCAGGAAAAGCTTAATTTTATGGAAATCACATAATAGTATAGACTAGACTTCTAATGTCCGGTTTTTTGAAGGCACTATGAGATTGCAAAAAATCATGCAGACAGGAGTGCAGGACGTCACCATGTGTTTTTCATTTTCCTCTTGACAATAACTTATGGATTCTCTTTGGGGTTTGGGTACTATGTCTTTGTTTGCATATCAAGCACCGTAATAACATGGTCAGAAAACCATTAGGTAGCACTGTGCTCTTAAAAAGGCAAATCTGCATCTTCATCTCCAAAGTGTCCCAGTAAGCAGCTGCTTTAACTATGTACTTAATAAAACACAATGAATCCTAACACCAGCAGTTGATATACATTTCACACTGAATCTTGGATTCCTGGACCTATCCCAGCTGTCTTAGGAAAAAGGCAGGGTACACCCTGGACATGTCGCCAGTCTGTCGCAGGGCCAACACATCGAGAAAGACAACCATTCACACTCACATTCACATCTATGGGCAATTTAGAGTCATCGGTTAACCTAACCCCACTGAGTGCATGTCTTTGGACTGTGGGAGGAAGCCGGAGTAACCAGAGAGAACCCACACAAACACAGGGAGAACACGAAAACTCCACACAGAAAAATGAATAGGATGAAAAATGAATTGAACTGAGGAGCTCTTTGTGTGAGACACTGCACCACCATGCTGGGTTAGGGTTAGCGTAATGTATTTACTTACTTGTGAATGTAGCTGTAATCCTTTTTCAGAAGATTTCTGTTCATGGTGACTCTTGATGCACTGTTTCAGGGTTTGAATCCACCTTTTTTGACCGTCCTCTAAAGGCTGAAGTCATCCCAGTTGCTTCTGCACCTTTTCTTACCACATTTCCCCGTTCTGTCCCCTTTCCAGTAACATGCTTCCATACAGCACTCTGTGAACAGTCAGCCTTTTCAGCAATAATCTGCAATGGCATAAAAAGTCAGGCAGGGCATTGCTCCAGGGCCCATAATGCAAAAGGGCCCCAGGCAAAGTAAATATCAAATGGGCCCCTCCACATTACATTGCAAGTTGCAGGTATTTACACAATCAGTTTACACTCCACTGATTAAAACCATGTTTTTGGGTATTTGTACTTGGATTGTAAAATATTAATTTTACTTCTTGACTCTGCTGGCTGCCGTTTGTGCAAATGCATGCAAAGCTCCTTTTTAGCAGTAGTATAGTAGTGTTTAGTAGCTCATTAGCACAACTGCATTATCAATTAAAAGTAAAAACAGAAAGGAGAGAAGAGACCAGTGTAACTACCACCAGAAGTTATCCCATAGAAGTAAAGCAAGTGTGTAAGTTCATCTCTAAATGTTTGTAAAGCATTCCCACGTTAATCTTAACAACCGATATATGGAACGACTGCCTCTTCTCTCTCCTCCCTCTCCTGTTGCTACTTCAGTCATGACACTGATCAATGATCAGCTGATCGGCTTTTCTGTCGTGACTCCCGTCTCTCTTCTTTGTTTTTGGCCCACTTTGCACCAGCAAGAGGAAACCAACGGCTGAACAACAGCAGCACGTTTAAGCTTGATAAGCTCTTGTTAGAATTTGTTTAATATTACTTTCTACACCAGGATCCTTTTTTTACGTAGCTGACGGCTGGTAACTGTGCAGGGGCGGGTCTAGCAAAGTTTTGCCAGGGGGGCAGGTAGGGGATTAACAGGGGAAAGGGGGCACAAAGAAATACTTTTCTTTCTTATTCTCATTTAAAATGTCTAATAATAAATAATAAATAATTACATTGATTAAGCATCATGAGGCGGAGGGTGGGGGGTGGTTCCCTATTGTCACGGCAAGTGGGATGAGCCGTGTGGGGAAAAGTAAAGGAGGATCCAAATGCAGACACTCGCTGATATTTGAAGGTGGTTTATTGAAAATATAAAGCACAGGGTGAACAATGACAGAACGGAACAAAAGCTAAACTAAAGTAGAAAGTAGACGAGGATAGATGATGGTTGATAGCAGGAAAAACACATGGTAGATACACAGTAGATTCACAGACGGACCAGCGACTACAACATAAGAAGACACGACTTAAATACACACAGGAGGAAGTAATTGACGAGACGAGATAAAGGAGGCAAAACTGAGACACATGAGACACGGACTTTCACAATAAAACAGGAAACAAGAAACCATTACACAAAAACGCAGACTAGACACAGAACTAAACCTACACTAAACACGAGACACAACCAAAGAACTAATCCCTAAACATGAATAAAAAGAAACATAGAATTCTAATAATAATCAACAAAGCACAAGAATATCAGAAAACATGCAAAAATATACCAAAACCTAAGAAACTCAAAATGCTGGGTCAAAATGGCCCAGAACCATGACACACATTATTTTTTGCTGGGAGTTGGCAACCCTATTAGTTAGGTTGCTTAATATTTCCGTTAAGTACTCTTTAAAATACCAGAATAGGGAGGATGGTGTAGGTTTAAGTTTATTAGATTGATCAGTATTGCTGATCCAAGAAATATTTTGGGTGCAGTGTATTTTTTGCATACAGGTTTAACAGAATAGCTTTAGCGTTATTTTTTTAAACTTCAGTATGAACTTATACAGCAAGATATTGAAAAAACAGTTGATTAAAAAATACACTGTATTGGATTCATATCGGTATCGGCAGATATCCAAATTTATGATATCAGTATCGGACAGAAAAAAGTGGTATCGTGCCATCTCTAGCAATTATCTATAGCATTATTTATAGCATCTGTATGTTACTGTAGCAGGGCTAAATCTGTTTTGAGCTTGTTGTAGTCTCCCTGAAGAAGATGGTGTGGGCGTGTCATAAACTTAAATTAATGTGTCTGACTGTTGACTGTCTCTGGTGCTAATAAAAGTTCCAGTGATGTTATTGATATTATTGATTATTGCCATCCATCCATCTTCATCCGCTTTATCCGGGGCCAGGTTGCGGGAGCAGCAGCCTAAGCAGAGAGGCCCAGACCTCCCTCTCCCCAGCCACCTCCTCCAGCTTATCCAGGGGAACACCAAGGCGTTCCCAGGACAGCCAAGAGATATAATCTCTCGAGCGTGTCCTGGGTCTGCCCCGGGGCCTCCTCCTCAGGAGGCGCCCAGGGGGCATCCTTGTCAGATGCCCGAACCACCTCAGCTGGCTCCTTTTGATGTGGAGCAGCAGCGGCTCTACTCTGAGCCCCTCCCAGATGGCCGAACTTCTCACCCTATCTCTAAGGGAGAGGCCAGCCACCCTTCGGAGGAAGCTCATTTCCACCGCTTGTATCCACGATCTCGTTCTTTCGGTCACTACCCACAGCTCGTGGCAATAGGTGAGGGTAGGGACGTAGATCGACCGGTAAATTGAGAGCTTTGCTTTTACACTCAGCTCCCTCTTCACCACGACGGACAGTGTCCGCATCACTGCAGCTGCAGCACCAATCCGTCTGTCGATCTCCGGCTCCCTTCTCCCATCACTCGTGAACAAGACCCCAAGATACTTGAACTCCTCCACTTGGGGCAGGAACTCAACCCCGACCCGGAGTGGGCACTCCACCCTTTTTCGGCCGAGAACCATGGCCTCAGATTTGGAGGTGCTGATTCTCATTCCCGCTGCTTCACACTCGGCTGCGAACCATTCCAGTGCGAGCTGGAGGCCTTCACCCGATGAAGCCAACAGAACCACATCATCTGCGAAAATCAGAGATGAGATTCTGAGGCCACTAAAGTGAAAGCCCTCCGCCACTTGGCTGCGCCTAGAAATCCTGTCCATAAAAATTATGAACAGAATCGGTGACAAAGGGCAGCCCTGGCGGAGCCCATCACCCACCGGGAACGAGTCCGACTTATTGCTGGCAATGCAAACCAAGCTCTTGCAATGGTTGTATAGGGATCGAATGGCTCGTAGCAAAGGACCAGACACCCCATACTCCTGCAGCACCTCCCATAGGACACCCCGAGGGACACGGTCGAATGCCTTCTCTAAGTCCCCAAAACACATGTAGACTGGTTGGGCAAACTCCCATGCACCCTCAAGTATCCTTGAGAGGATAAAGAGCTGGTCCAGTGTTCCGCGACCAGGACGGACCAACTACAGGACGATAACCCTGTAGTTGGGACACACCCTTCGGTCTCCCTTCTTAAAGATGGGGACCACCACCCCGGTCTGCCAGTCCAGGGGTACTGCCCCTGATTTCCACGCAACATTGTAAAGGCGTGTCAACCAGGACAGAACTCGGGGCGGACCTCATCAACACTAGGGGCTCTGCCACCAAGGAGTTGTTTAACTGCCTCAGTGACCTCGCCTCTGGAAATTGGCAGGTCATTCCCCTCATCCCCAGACTCTGCTTCCTCCTCGGAAGACGTGTCAGTGGGATTAAGGAGGTCCTCGAAGTATTCCTTCCACTGCCTGACAATTTTCGCAGTCGAAGTCAGCAGCGCTCCGCCAGCACTATACACAGTGCAGGTAGAGCACCGCTTTCCCCCCCTGAGACACCTGACGGTTTGCCAGAATCTCTTCGAGGCAGTCCGAAAGTCTTTTTCCATGGCCTCTCCGAACTCCTCCAACACCCGAGTTTTTGCTTCAGCCAATGCCCGAGCCGCAATGCAGCAGCTTCGGCAATGGAGATGCTGAACATGGTCCATTCAGACTCAATGTCCCCAGTCTCCCTCGGAATGCTGCTGAAGCTCAGCCGGAGGTGTGCGTTGAAGATCTCACGGACTGGGGCCTCTGCCAGGCGTTCCCAGCACACCCTCACTACGCGTTTAGGTGCACCGGGTCTGTCCAGCGTCCTCCCCCGCCACCTGATCCAACTCACCACCAGGTGGTGATCAGTTGACGGCTCAGCCCCTCTCTTTACCCGAGTGTCCAGAACATATGGTCGCAGGTCTGGTGATACGATTACAAAATCGATCATCGACCTACGGCCTAGAGCGTCCTGGTGCCACGTGCACTTATGGACACTCTTATGTTCAAACAATGTGTTCGTTATGGCCAAACTGTGATTTGAACACAAGTCCAATAACAAAACACCACTCGGGTTCGGATCAGGGAGGCCGTTCCTCCCAATCACGCCCCTCCAGGTCTTGCTGTCGTTACCCACGTGAGCAACACGACCTGAGCAAGCTCGAAGTTTTCCAAATGCGTTGCCTTAGATGCATGCTCGGCGTTTCCCTTCGCGACCGTCATTCGAATGACACCATCCTCACCAGCTGCGGCAGCCAACCGACGATCGGCGACCTAATCCAGCGCCGCCGACTCCGTTGGTTTGGCCACATTTGTCGAATGGACCCGAGCCGCTACCCCCATGGCCTACTCTGGTTGACCCGCCCCACTGATTGGAGGGTGCATCGAAATGCACCAAAGAAGACATGGATGAAACAAATCCAGGATGATTTGAAGGCCCTTCGACTTGACCTCGAGCAGGCAAGAACCATCGCCTTAGATCGAAAAGTGTGGAAGATAATCGTTGGTCAAGCAAGATAACCTGCGGCACCTACAACAGCGTACTGGTTGCGCGGCAGACCACCGCCGCTGGTCGCCCGCTAAGGACAAGAAGAAGAAGACCCACGTGAGCATTGAAGTCTCCCAGCAGGACAACAGAGTCTCCAGGTGGAGCACCTTCAAGCACCCCACCCAGGGACTCTAAGAAGGCTGGGTACTCTGAACTGCCACTTGATGACAGTCAGGACCCATCCCCCGACCCTAAGGCGCAGGGAACAAACCCTCTCATCCAGCGGGAAAAACCCGAACTTGCCGGCAGCAAGCCGAGGGGATATTAGAATACCCAGCCCGCCGCCTCTCACCAGGGGCAACTCCAGACTGAGACAGAGTCCAGCCCCTCTCCAGGAGACTGGTTCCAGAGCCCAAGCCATGCGTAGAGGTGAGCCCGACTATATCTAGCCGGTACCTCTCAACCTCACGCACTAACTCAGGCTCCTTCCCCACCAGAGAGGTGACATTCCATGTCCCAATTGCCAGTCTTGGTAGCCAGGGATCATCACGTCAGGGCCTCCACTCCTGGCCGCCGCCCGCCACACAATGCACCCGACCCCTATGGCTATTGATGATTATTGCCATATGATGTTTTTTTGTGTGTACAGGAGTAGACTGTAGTAGTAATGAGATATTGCATTTTTTATTTATTCTTTTATAATAGCAATATCATCAGATCACATTAAAAAACAAGTTTTGAAATATTTTTCTTTATATGAACCTGAAATAAAACCTTTTCACATTATATAAGAGATAAAGTGATCAGTGTAATAACTAATGGTTTCAGTTGAACCTGGTCATTGTACATGGAATAGAATAGAATAGAATAGAATAGAATAGCCTGTTATTGTCATTGTACATACACAATGAAATTGTGACATTTAGCCTGACAACTGATAAAATGTATGAGAAAAAAGAAAACGAGTTTTGTTTCACTCACTAGAGTGGAATTATTTTATTGCACAAAAATCCTTCCCATGTGAAGTGCTGTAAAGAGTGTCAGTTAAAGGCCTAATTTATAATTAGGAATACTTCACATTTCATGGTTCAGTGCCTCCAAGAGTGCTTCTGAAAAACCAGAGCACACCTCATATTTTGACCTCTGTATTATCCATTTCAGTCAACAACCTTATTTAGATTGAATAAAAATTCAAAGAGGTTGTGGGTGACAAAATGTTAAGCATGCTCTTCAATCTGATGTCAGTAGCAAAATAACAGCAGGTGTTCATAACAATCACCAAAAAAAGAAAGAATTCCTATTGAAGAGTTAGTTGAATGGTTACATAAACCCTGGATTACACTGTTGAAAAAAGAGAAGGAGAAACCTAAAAAAGATCAAGGATTACTTTAGTTCTGGAAATTTTTACTTATTTGGTTAATTAAAATATTTCCATAAACATAATAATAAAATTTGAACTTGAATGACATTTTTACCTCCAACAAGCAATATGTATCACAAGCTAATTTACGGCCAGTAAATTATTGCCAGTCCCACGCCCAGAAACATGACATGGTGTCTGGTATAAAAACTTGTGCCAAAGCATACATTTTATTATTACCATTCAAAGGAATATTATAACTAGAGAAGGAAGAAAATTGAAGCTAACAGAACTCTTTGAAAACAACAGTCACAACTGGAGAAAACTAAGTCATGTTGACTTGTTATACATGCTGTACTTAACTATACATGTAGACATTATTCTCCTTTAAGAAAGAAAGAAAGACAGAGCCTTCATATCCAGATACATCAATAGCAACACAGTAGAATATATGGATTACATTAGCAATGACTTTTAAATAAATTAAGTCTTAATTATTCCTCAATTACACTCCACTTCCCCTTCAGTTACAACCCTGATTAGAATCTATCAGAAAGCAAACTAAGTAGGAGAAATGTATCCCTGGTAGCCACAGTCGCACTGCAAGAGAAATTTACAGAAGATGCAATAACTTGTTTTGTCTCTGTGGACATCATCTTGTCAAGCAGGAAATGTTTAAAGGGCTGACTGTCTGATTTTGTCGGACTCTCTGACTGTGTACGCAAATATACAGTGTTTGCCAAAGACAGTATTCACAAAAAAAATCTAAAGTCAAATCAAAAGAAAAGAATTCAGGAGGGGAAAAAAACAAAATCAAAAGAATATAGAATACAGGGCAAACAAAAATGGAACTCTTCGGATGGACTCTTCGGTGATCCCCACATGCTTCAAAGAGTCCATCATTGTTCCTGTCCCGAAGAAACCCCACCCTGCTTCTCTCAATGACTATCGCCCTGTAGCCCTCACCTCAGTAGTGATGAAGTGCTTTGAACGCCTGGTCAGAGACTTCATCATTTCTTCACTACCAGACACACTGGACCCACTACAGTTCGCTTACCATCCAAATCGTTCCACAGACGATGCCATCTCTCATCTCCTCCACACATCACTCACTCACTTGGACACTAGAAGGGGGAATTATGTTAAAATGCTCTTCATAGACTACAGCTCTGCATTTAACACCATAATTCCCTCCACACTCACCACCAAGCTGGAGCATCTGGGACTCAGCTCATCTATGTGTCTGTGGATCTCCAACTTCCTAACTGGCAGACCACAGGCAGTAAGGATGGGCGGACATGTCTCAGCCTCCACCACTCTCAGCACTGGAGCCCCCCAGGGGTGTGTTCTGAGCCCCCTGCTGTACTCTTTGTACACATATGACTGTGTGGCCACTACCAGCTCCACCACCATCATCAAGTTTGCTGACGACACCGTCGTGGTGGGCCTGATCTCTGATAACAACGAGACGGCCTACCTGAAGGAGATTAGGAATCTGGAGAACTGGTGCCAGAGGAACAACCTCCTTCTAAACGTCAGTAAGACAAAGGAGCTGATAGTGGACTTCAGCACAAAGCAGGAGAGGAACTACCAGACCCCTGTCATCAACGAGTGCCTAGTGGAGAGAGTGGACAGCTTCAAATACCTCGGAGTTCACATCACGCAGGACCTGTCATGGTCCTGTCACATCAACACCGTGGTGAAAAAGGCCCGTCAGCGTCTCTACCACCTCAGACGCTTGAGAGACTTCCAACTGCCCTCCAAGGTGCTCAGGAACTTTTACTCCTGCACCATAGAGAGCATCCTGACGGGAAACATCTTAACCTGGTTCGGGAACAGCACCATGCAGGACAGACGAGCTCTACAGAGGGTTGTGCGGTCAGCTGAGCGCACCATCCGCTCCGAGCTCCCTGACCCGCACTCAATCTACAGCAGGTGGTGCTGGACCAAGGCCAGGAAGATCGTGAAGGACCTCAGCCATCCCAACAACAGACTGTTCTCTCTGTTGAGGTCAGGAAAGCGATTCCGCTCCCTGAAGACCAACACAGGAGAGACTGAGGAGGAGCTTCTTCCCGCAGGCGATACGGTCTCTCAATCACACCACCACACAGTACTGACCCACACATACAGTTCTTACACACACTGGACATTCTGGACATTGTTTTCACTTCATTACTTAAATCACGCTGCTGTTATTGTGTATATGCTGCTGTTATTGTGTATATATTTATTTATATTTCTTCATACATTCTTATATAGTTCTATATTGTGTATTTTGTTGTACAGTTATTTTATTTTCAACTTTAATTTATATATTTCATCTTATTCTCCCAGTTAAATTTACCCTTCATTCTAATTTGTGTTGTACAGTTATTTCATTTTTAACCTTAATTTATATTTTATTCCTTCCTAGTTAAATTTACCCTTTTTAATTTTTCATATTTATTTCCTATCTTATTCATAGCCTTTTCCTTTTTTGTTTTCTTTAGGTCACGAGCAGTTGTCCAAGCATTTCACTACATATCGTACTGTGTATGACTGTGTACGTGACAAATAAAATTTGAATTTGAATTTGAATTTGATTTGAACTTAGCCTTTAATCACAAACAAATAAATAAATAGATAAGACTGTAGCTAAGAGCAAGGGAACAATTAATGGAAAACAATGTGCACTGCACTCTTCAGATATCTTTTGAAAGGCAACCTCAGCTGTGTTGGAGTTTGAAATTTCTCAATACAAGTACTGAAATGTGAAACAAAGCTTTTCCACAGTAAGTGACATGTTTAGAGGCACACTATCAGTGGTCTTCAAAACTGCACTTTTTCACTCAGTGAGCAAAACCTTCTGCCTGTGTTGTTTCTCGAGTCACTGCCAGTCAATATATCTTGTGCCAATGAACAAAACACAGGGCTTAAATTTCCCATCCAATCGAAAGTTGTTTCAACATTAGAATACCGTTCCAAAATGAATCTTTTTCATCTAAAATTCAGGTTTTTTGTTGTTGTTGCTTTTTATCACTCTCTTGTAAATTGAGTTTAAGGTGTGGACATGGAGAGCTTTTTGTTGCCAGGCTGACTGAAATGTTGTGTAGACTAGATTTGGTGTAGGAAACATCTTGTAATAAAGGTTTTGAAATTGAAGTTATTGGAATATTACAATTAGTATTTTAATACATATTCAAACATGCCTGGAGGGCAGACTGGTGGGGAACTTGATAATAAGTCAAGAGTTGAGACTGAATTTTTGACATTTAATTAAGGCTGTAATTCATTATCATTATCCACAGCAGTGTGTGGTTAACTTTGTTATGAACAGACAGCATGAATAGGCAGGAAGCAATGTGTCAAACAGACCTGTCCTCTGTGAGCGTGGAAGAAAGGCGTGCTGCTGCAGTTGCAGAACACAGAAGACACTGAATTAGGAAATCAATCAATAGCCTATTTAACAATGAGCTTCTGAAAACATTATTTATTTATTTTATTTTATCTACAATAATTATACCTATCCCCCCAATTTTATAACTTTCCAATTTTAGAATTAGAATTTTAGAAGAAGCTGTTTTCATCAATCATCAAATTTGGATTAAATGTGTGATTGCCAATTACAAAAATAACTAAGGTGTTCAAATTATGGCCTCAACAGGTACATTTGCCTCCACCATAGTGG
Source organism: Simochromis diagramma (assembly GCF_900408965.1). Taxonomy (NCBI): domain Eukaryota; kingdom Metazoa; phylum Chordata; class Actinopteri; order Cichliformes; family Cichlidae; genus Simochromis; species Simochromis diagramma. The sequence continues at coordinate 750,178 of NW_024387304.1, read as the reverse complement.
TTGTGTGTGTGTGTGTGTGTGTGTGTGTGTGTGTGTGTGTGTGTGTGTGTGTGTGTGTGTGTGTGTGTGTGACCACACGGAAGCCTGGCTGCTTGAGGGTTCTGGTAATATTTGCTCCTTTACTCTCTAGCACTATTTTTGTAGAATGACCACTCGGTAGCTTTCTTATGATGCTGCTTTATTGAATGTATATCCAGCATGGGTTATTACAGCACAACAACGGGTGCGGCAGCTAGGAGTAGAACTGCACATAGACAGCCCTGCCACAAAGCATGTCAGGGTGGCGTAAAGCCGCAATGCCCGCCCGCTCAACACAGGCAACCCAGTATAGGACATCTCCCCCCCTTTTCATGTTATTTCCAATAACAAACCCCAAATAAAACAGCAACAACACAATGATAACAAGTGACACTATAATAGCCTCTGGGCGGTTCTCTTAAGGACCCGGGCACAATTGGCTTACTGTCGGCCTGAAGGGCAGTGTCCACAAAACAGTACTTATTAAACATGTTAAACCTTTAGGGTAATTAACTCAAACAGGTAACAGCAGCATTGGTTGCAGCTCAAAACATAATTGCAAAACAGCAACAATACAGCATTCCCACTCCCCAGTCCTTCCTTCCCTCCCATTACCCCAGTGTTTACAGATCTAGCCTCTTGACTGGCTTGCGTACCCGGCCGCACCTCGTGCATACCTGATCCGGGACGTCTTCATGAGTGAGTGCAAGCGTTGGGGCCAGACTAGGGGCCAAAGGTGGGGTCTCTGGAGTGGAGACACCAGCGCACTGGGATGGCAGCCCCTCAGTGTCCACAGTGGGTGGTGGAAGGGGTTGTGGCATAGCCCGTGGAGATGGTTCGAGGAGTAGATGGCGGCGGTTCCGTCACAGCACTGCACCTTGGGGTGTGGCAACGAGATAGGACCTTGGAGTGACGCTCTCCTTGGAGACAATGGCAGGTGTTGCCCAAGCCTTCTCCTGGTCCAGCTTAGTAAGGACAGCATCCCCTGGATGGAGTGGAGGTAGGCGGTACCATGGCGGTGGTCGTAGTAGAATGCCTGCTTGGCTTCTGACTAGCGTCCCTTCGTTTAACCTCTCTTTTGTTGGGCCATGTAGGTTGAAGATTCTTCTCCAAGGTGGGCAGGGTTGTCCTGATCTTCCTCCCCATAATGAGTTCCACTGGGCTGAAGCCTGTAGTGGTACAGGGAGTAGACATATAGCACATTAGTGCTATCTGTGGGTCATCATGCCGAAGGATTTTCTTTGCAGTCTGTACTGCCCTCTCCGCGTGACCATTTCCCTGTGGGTGGTGGGGACTAGACGTTATGTGGGCGAAATCCATCTCTCTCACGAAGGCCTGGAACTCAGAGCTGGAGAACTGAGGGCCATTGACACTCAGCACCTCGTCAGGCATCCCAAACCTAGCAAAGGTCGACTTCAGCTTCTGAACAACCTGGCCACTGGTTGTGGATGGTAGGTGCAGTATTTCCAGAAAACATGAGTAGTAGTCCGACACAACAAGGTAATTATTCCGGTTGTGTTCACAGAGATCCAGGGCTATCCTTTGCCATGGACGATCCGGCAAAGGTGTGGAGATGAGTGGCTCCCTTGTCTGTGTTGGCCTCTGTGCCAGACAGGTGTGGCACTGCATTCTTTAGCTCAGTGGAGAGCCCTGGCCTTTCCATTCGGCTTGGGGACGCTGGAATGCCGTGTAACACGGTGGCTATGTAGCAGTCCACTTCACTGTGAGTGCTAGTCTCATCCTCAGCCTGAGTCTGTGGACTCCGTGACAACGTGTCGGCGATGACAAGCATTTTGCCAGGGGCATAGACAGCCTCCGGTTTGTACCTTATGAGCCGCATCAAGAGGCGTTGACACCTCAACGGAACATTGTCAAGGTCCCGGCTGTTGACCAGTGGCACCAAAGGTCTATGGTTGGTCTCAAGCCTGAAGCGATCTTAGCCACATAAATACTTATCAAACTTCTCGCAGGCCCACACACTCTCCAAACACTCCTTTTCGATTTGTGCGTAGCGTGTTTCAGCCTCCGTGAGGCATCTAGAGCAGTAGGCAACAGGTTTCCACTCTGCGCCATGAAGCTGAAGCAGCACAGCCCCAAGCCCGTAGCTACTGGCATCCGCGGATACGGCTGTGGGTCTGTTGACATCATAGAAGGTAAGAACATGTGCTGATGTAAGCACTCTCTTGATGTTCTTGAAGGCTGCCTGCTGTGGGTGGCCCCAGGTCCAAATGTTTTTGCTTTTAAGAAACTCGTACAATGGCTGGCATACTGTGGCAAGAGCAGGAATATATCTGCCCAGGTAATTAACCATTCCTAGGATCCGTTTAAGCTCTTGCACATTTTCTGGTGATGGCAGCTGAAGAATGGCGTTCACTTTCTCAGGGTCTGGCCTGACCCCAGAATAGCTAACTCAATGCGCTGCAGCACCTTCTCAAGTCGAGTGTCGTGTTGTTCCATGGTGGCCCCATAGACCAGGATGTCATCCATAAAGACCTCCACACCCTCGAGCCCCTCTAAGGTCTCCAACATCTTTCGCTGAAAGATCTCTGGTGCACTTGTTATCTCAAAGGGCAGCCTCTTAAAGCAATACCTGCCAAATGGCGTGATGAATGTCGTTAGTTTGCAACTCTCGTGGTGCAACGGGATCTGCCAAAATCCACTGGCTGCATCCAGCGAGGAGAAGACCGTTGCCTCACTCGACCTGGACATGGTTTCCTCAGGGGTAGGCAAGATATAGCGCTCTCTTTTGACAGACTTATTCAGTTTTGTCAGATCGACGCAGATCTTGGCCCTTGCTGTGTTCTTCTTCAAGACAGGCACCATTGGGGCACACCATTCGGTAGGTTGGGTCACCCTCTCAATGACACCATGGTTTTCCATTCTTTGTAGTTCCTCCTTCACTTTCTGCAGCATGGGGAAAGGCACACAGCGTGCCGTATGCACCGCGTATGGCACAGCATCGTCCCTTAACTGAATTTTGACTGGCTCAGTTTTTAGTGTTCTGTGTTCACCATAAAGTGGTTGGTTCCTGGTGGCAGTGAGCGTTGCTTCATCAATTCTTCCCTCCAGGTTCATCTGCACTGACAAGGAGCGGCTGAAAAGGTTGTTAACTCTGCGTCCACGAACCACATACACCTTGGATAGGTAGTCTTTGCCTTTATAGCTTATTGTGGCCTTGAAGTAGCCAAGACATAACAGCTCTCCTCCGGGGCTATCTAGAGGGAGATTAGAAGGCTCTAGTGTTCTCTTATGAGCAAGTGTGTGGAACGTGTCTTCGTTTATGATAGTGACATCTGCTTCTGTGTCAATCTTCGATTCTATTGGGGCAGAGTCTAGCAGTAACTGCACAGTCCATGTTTCACTATTTCCTTTTGCATTACACACTGAGCCTAGAAAATATGAGGCCTGCTCGCTTTTCTCTGTCTCTGTAACCTCATTCACTGATCTGGTGTTACGACACACCCTGGCCCAGTGTCGCATTTTTCGACAGCTATGGCAAACAGATTTTGCTGCCGGGCATCTTTCATCCCTGGCATGCTGTGTCTTCCCACATTTACCGCATTTCTTGTCACGCCCCGCCCATTTTTTTTCCCACGGGTAGCCTGCCTCGCTGTTGTTGTTGTGATTTCCAGTCCATGCTTTTCCGTTTATCCCATACCTCCTGTACTGAGCCTCCCGCATCTCCCTGCAAGCTGACCTGCGCTGCGACCTCCTCTGACTGTCTGACGATCTGGGTCGTTTGCGCCAACGTGAGGTCCTTCATCAGCTGTAGCCTGCGGGAGAGGTCCTTGTCTCGTATCCCAACCACAATACGGTCGCGGATATTTTCCTCTTTACATGCACCAAACTCACAGTGCTCTGAGATGTCATACAGGGCTCGGATAAAACTCTCCGCCGTTTCGCCTGGCCACTGGACACACTGGTGAAAACATGCTCTCTCATGTATAATGTTCCTCTGCGGGAAAAAATACTCGTCAAACTTCCTCATTATGACGGCGAAGTTGTCACGACTTTCATGGTGAGTGACTTGTTAATGTTCTCTGCTTCATTGCCCATCGCGTAGATTAGGCAGCTCACCTGTACTTGTCCTTCGTCTTTGTGGAGTTTTGTTGTGATCCTGTAGTGCTCGAAACGCTGTTTCCAGTCGGGCCATTCCATCGGCTTATCAAAGGGGAAGCTTGTCGGGGGATTAAACTTAGCCATTCTGTTGTTTTCTCCCTTATGGCGTTATTCCGGCGATGGTCCGGGTAACTTCTGACACCATGTAGAATGACCACTCGGTAGCTTTCTTATGATGCTGCTTTATTAAACGTATATCCAGCATGGGTTATTACAGCACAACAACGGGTGCGGCAGCTAGGAGTAGAACTGCACATAGACAGCGCTGCCGCAAAGCATGTCAGGGTGGCGTAAAGCCGCAATGCCCGCCCGCTCAACACAGGCAACCCAGTATATGACAGTTTTCTCATGTTGTTGTCTACTGGGATTGGCATGTCTATCATTGGTACAGTCTTCTGTCCATTACCAGGGACCACTATGTCTACTTGACTGGCCAGTACCAGTTAAAACGTTGACAGTTCTAAAGTCCCACAGGACTAGGTTCCAAAACCACTTTTGGTGGTCTCCTCCAATTGGGAGTTTGGGACTTTTGAGCCACACACAGCACACATGTTCTTGTACACTATACCAGCAACTTCGTTTTGCCTCTCATAATGTCCCAGTTTGCATCTTGCACTATGTGCTTGGTAGTTTTGGAACACCTTTTTGTGTCTCCCTCTATGAATCTGATGCTTGGGTCCTTTGTGTTGTCCTCTAAGACAGCCTTTTCTAGCCACTGGTCAGATTTGCACGTCGTCCACCTCATCTATCTGTTGATAGTACATCCCATACAGGGGTTTGGTAATCCATGATACTTCTTCCGTCTGTTCCTCATTGCTGTCTTCAGTTCTCTGCGAAACTCCCATAGAAGTTTCTTAGCAGCAGCTCATAGAGTCTCAGGGTGCTGGACTTTGAGTGGACACCACTGTACATTGTTAGGAGGTTTTAGGTGTTGACATCAGTGTTATGTGTGTCCTCCTGTGGCCAGCTTACTATTCCAGCTGGGTATCTGATGACATAGATGCATATGAATTGATAGCTCAGATCTTAGTCCTAACATTGAGCTGACTTCTCATCACTTGTCTTACTTTCCAAAGTATTTGACTGTGGCTGACCTTCCATCATGATGGATCCCATTTCCCTTTGGTAAGGTTACCCAAAACACAAAAATAATGGAGATTTCAAAATTATACAAAAAGGACTTTTTCAGGGATCACAAAATGGGCTAACAATTTAAAGTTATTCTGCAGCAACGGAGATTGATCAAGGCTTGAAAACTGGTGCTTCTAATTCCTACAGCTGTTCCAACTTTTTTGGATTACTTCCAACCCCCTCTGTCTGTATAAAAGCAATGTTGGAACACACTGTGGTACCATACCCTCGTGAGCATCAGATGAACTGTATTGTACTGCAAAAACTTGATTGTTGCTACAAAGATGGCAAGAAAAAGGCAACTAACAATGGAAGAGAGACAGACCATCATAACACTTATAAATGTAGGTCTTTCCTACAGAGAACTTACAAAGAAAGTCAAGGTGTCAGTGAGTACAGTTTCCTTCACCATCCAAAGGCACTCAGAAACAAACTCTGACAGGAAGAGGTCTGGAAGACTCAAAGAAACAACTAAATCAGAGGACAAGTTTCTGAGCGTTAACAGCTTGTGTGATAGGCGGCTCACAGGACAACAGCTTCCATGTTGTAAAGAGGAAGGTAATTGGCCAGTGCTTTGATGGTGTCATACTCCTTCACGATCAGAATTTTTCTACCCTTTGTGAGCCAGTCCACCTGTTGTTACCAGGTGTTCATGAAGTACAGTAGGCATGCTGATGCCATCAAGCTCTTCATTTCTATGACTTGTGAAAAAATCTGCGTGTGATGCTGGTGGGTTCTTGTTGTAGGAGGTTGGGTGGTCAAGAATAGAAAGTACTATTACTACTAGTACATGACCTTTCCTTCTGTTTTTCCTAAACTGTCCAGAGCTTGAAATCACAAAAGAAAAATAGCTTCTGACAAAACAACAGAATTTCGTGTTGGATGTGATCATAGTGTCTGTGACATTTAGAAACATCAGTTAAGTTTATTGGACTAGAGTACACTTCCCATTAAAAACATTATGCTAAACCTTCATCTTACAATGCATGGGACAACCACACGTAAGCGTAAAGACTTAGAATCATATACGTGGCTCACATCACCAAGCTAAGTATCTCTTTGCAGTGAAATGATAAATGTTCATACTAGACACCTTTTTAATAGTTTTCTTTTTATCATTTTAAATAAATGTTCCCTCGTGGTCATATTATTAACTTCTTACATGTGCTAAAGCTAAAGGTTGCCATTTTTTCCTGCTTTTAAGAATTCTTCATTTAAAATTAAGAATATTTTTAAAAGGGGGTGACACTTATTAGTGGGCTATGCCATCTCCACCTTGCTAAATATGGCCCAAGCTTCACCCCAGTCACCATGACAACATAGAACACTGGATGTATGGTAACTATGGTGATGAAAGCAGGTAAATGAAAAGGTATAATGGATGAGGCAGGAGCAGGAAGGAAGTTCACATGAGAAGAAAAAAACTGAGACCAGAACAATAAAGACAAAACAAAAGAAACCAACAATTGTCATTTATTTTCAATCTCTCTCTTTCATCCATCTTACCTGTCCGCTCTGTCTTCTTGTAACTTTTAAGTCTTGCTTTATTTGTGTGACTTTATAACTGTAATAAGTGTTTGAGTGTACGGCCTGATCTTCAGTGTCAGCTCATCTTCTTTTTCACTTTCTGCCACATTGATATCATTCGTGACCGATAACAACCATTTTGTCTTTTGGGTCTCTGAGTTTATGCTGTTTCCATATAAACTTGTTGTCTCTGAATACATATATTTTTTCTCACAAGTTTTTTGTGAGAAAAAATACTTCAACCTGCAGTGAGATCAGTGAGATTTATATGAGAGAGGTCACACTGAAATTTTTTTTTTTTTCTTTTGGCCTTCAGGATTTGAGCCAACTCAGTGTTTTGGACATTAAAAATGAATCACCATTTCGATATATCTTTTATATAGAAAGAGAGATGTGTTGCCCATTGAGGCACAATGAGGGAAAAAAAGGATTTCTGTGGCACAGAGTTAGTATTTATCTTTACTGAATAGTAACTACCCCTGTTCTATAGAAACTGTATAGAACAGGGGTTTTAAACTCATTTTTGCTGAAGGCCACAGCAGAATTATGGTTTCACTGTGCTACAGCACAGTTCTCCCAACTACTGTGCACCTTTTTTTTTTTTAAGCTTTTTCATTGTGTCTTCATCCAGCGCATTAATCACTTTTAACCATCTGGAACTGACAGACATTGGCTGTGTCCAAATTCAGGGGCTGGATCCTTCCAAAGACCCAGCCTAAACGGTCTACATAGCAGCCTACACCTATTGCAATATAACTAAGAATTCAGGGTCACCTGATCCAGCCCTAACTATATACTTTAGCCGCCATTGTTGGAAACTGAGCAGGGCCGCGCTATGAATTCTGGGACAGAGCTACTTCTTCTTCTTCGGGGTTTAACGGCAGCTGGCATCCTTGTACATGCAGTGCTGCCATCTTCTGTTTCAGTCCGTTATTACGCTCTTAAATCCTGCTACTTATTCCTGCGTCTTTTGGGATCTTACAAAGCTTCAAACGACGCGTCGACTATTAAATCAGTCGTCGATGATTTTGATAGTCGACTAGTCGACTAATCGTGGCAGCCCTAATGTTGGGTATCGAAGATTCCATAGGTCCTGCATGCTGTTCATGCAACCCCTTCCACTAGGGTTAGTTGCATAGTAGCGTTCCAACAACACCATATTCTCATCTATTGCTCATTTGCGCCTTCTTGTTCCAGTAGTCCACTACTAATCAGGGTGTTTTAGTTCCCCAACACCTGACGTATACCTTGTTAATCGAGGCGACATCAGAGCCAGTATGGCTTCAGTTACCTCTCTCTCACACATATCTGAGGAAGGCTTGGTTAGCAATGGGAATCTAGCATGGGGCCCCTTACCGAATACAGTTGCCCTGGCTGGAAGTGGAACCCCCAACCTGAAGTTCCAAGGGCGATTAGTCAATAAATGATACAGCAACAAATGATGTATAGCAATGCAACACCAATGTTACATATAATTGAGAACTTGGCTGCTTTGAGTGTCTCAAGGAGTTGACTATTGTTTATTGAACTCTTTACAAAACATGGCCATGTCCAGGATTTTTTAAAACAATTAAAGCAAAAACACAAAGAGGGCAAAAGGAAACAAATATGATCCTTCAGATGGTAGTCCACTAGCCAGCGGGTGACAAAACAATGGCCGCATCAAGCTTTTATTTATACTTACATAAACAATGTAAATGTACAATAAATAAGGCTGTAGCATATACTGTGTATACTTACATGTGACAAACTTTCTGTATTTAACCCAGTTTTGTAGGCTAAGCACAATTTTCTTTTAATTCTACTCTCTTGAAAGCAATACTGCACTGCAATAAGGGATGACCTTCCATTAGTGGACATGATGCAGTTCTGAATAAAAGATATTTTTTGTTCATATGTATATGGGTACTAATTGAGTTATATAGACTATATTGCCAAAAGTATTCATTCATCTGCCTTTGCACGCATATGAACTTGAGTGACAATACTTAATCAATAGGATTTAATAAGATATTGGCCCACCCTTTGCAGTTATAACAGCTTCAGCTCAGTCAAGTCCTGTTCTCACAGTGCCAAACCCGGACCCTTCAATCAGATTGCCAGATGGAGACGTGTGATTCGTCACTCTCTAACCCTAACCCAGAGAACACGTCTCCACTGCTCTAGAGCCCAGTGACAGGATGCCTTACATCACCAAGCAGAATGCAAAGCATCAGACGCAGTGTTGTAAGGGTTGGCCATGAAAACCCAATCCATGAAGCAGGCACTGATCTTGACCTAATCTGAAAGTTCATATTAAGTTGAATTGACTCTGCAGAAAGTTGGCAACCTCTGAGCACTATGTGCTTCAGCATTCGCTGACCATGGTCTGTAATTTTCCATGGCCTAACACTTTGTGGCTGAGTTGCTGTTGTTCCCAATTGTTCTCAGAGGAAATTTCACAACTGGAAAAACTGTCCTTGTTCTATCACTATCACAGTACAACACTCGATTCAGTTCACTCCTGAAAGTGACCCATTCATTCACAAATGTTTAGAGAAGCAGTGTGCATGCCTAGGTGCTTGATATTCTACACCTGTGGCCATGAAGGTCATTCAGGGATTTGGACAGGTAAGTGAATACTTTTGGTAATATACTGTATCTTTAAATCTCTCCATTTCTCCCTCTGTGTCTCACACACACAACCCACACCTTTCCCTGCTCCACTTTGCTTGTTTCAGGATTTCTTTAATGTTGGACTCTCAAATAGGACAAAAAGAGGTGCCCGTGTCGGCTAGGATAGCAGAAATGCAGGGTTGATAATATCAACATCACACACACAGTCCATTGTCCCTTGTAACAGATAATAAACAAAGTGCAGGTTATAATTGCGCTCCAGGATCTGTGGCGCCTGTTGCTGTAGGGATGTGTGTGTGTGCATGCATGTGTGTGTATTTGTGTGGACATGCTCTAGTGTATTATGGCATACTGATGGTCATTAAAATTAATGATGTGGGGCTGATGTCACCAAGTAAAAGAACTGTGTGCATGTGGATGTGAGGAATATATGGAAGTGAAATAGAATGTCATAAGGCAGAAGAAAGATGATGTTTGAACTTAAGAACAATATAGAATATTGGACGGCACATTTTTAATATGCACATGGGTTTTTTTTTTCTGTCACTAGAGGATTTATGGGACAATAAAGGGTAAAAAAGGTCTTGTTTGTGAAGGGGAGAAAGAGAGAACACAGTGGGGTATTTGAGACACTCAAGCATAAATCATTTAACTAACTCTCTTCCCAAATAGACACTTGTGTCTGTTGGTTACTTAGACAGGGAATGAAAAAGGGAGGAAAAGAAAGCGAATAGACTAAAACATCCAGTAGGGATGGAATATGAGTTTGGATGAAATAGAAAAGTAAAATGAGTCAAACAAAAAAGGGCAGAGTATTATCTTTGGTAGATTTTCTGATGAATATTGCTAGCATTGCCCTGCTACATTAAATAATAATAAGAAAATAAAGTAATAAAGTGGATGCAGTGAGCTATACTAAAAGAAAGCAAAATTAAAAGAATGAAAATAGGCAACATCTGAGACCTAGAAGACACACAGTAAAGTGCAAAGCTCTGCTAGTGCAGAGTAATTCAATAGCTTAGAAATATGCAGTTTCTATTATGGTTTGTTTGTTTATAATTTGATTTTCCAACAAAATAGTACATGCTGTTAAGTGGACCAGTTTCAAACTCAACAAAGATACAATCTAAAAACCCCTGTACCACAACCTTCCATTAATACCCGTCCATTATCTTCCGTTTATCCAGGTCCGTATCGTGGGGACAGCAGCCTAAGCAGAAAAGCCTACAGCTCCCTCTCTCCACCCATCTCCTCCAGCTTATTGGAGAGAAAACCAGGGCATTCCCAGGCCAGCTGAGAGAGGTAATCTCCCCCGAGTCTGCCACTTGGCTATGCCTTGAAATTCTGTCCAGAAAAACTATAAGCAGAATTGTGACAAATGGCAGCCCTGTCAGAGTTCAACACCTACTTGGAACAAGTCTGACTTATTGCCAGCAATGTGGACCAAGCTCCTGCAAAAGTTGTACAAGAACTGAATGGCTCATACAAAAGCACCCCCCAAAACACACTCCGAGGCACGTGGTTGAAAGCCTTGTACAAGTCCACAAAACACATGTAGATTGGTTAGGCAAAATCCCACGCATCCTCAAATATTCTTGAGAAGATATAGAGTTCGTCCAGTGTTCCATGAACAGGACAAAACTGAGTTGTACACCTTCTTGGGGAGGCTGAGGAGTGTGATTCCTAGGAAACTGGAACACAGCTTGTGGTTTCTCTTCTTAACAATGTGAACCACCATCATAGTCTGCCATTCCAGAGTAACTGTCCCAGATTTCCACGTTATGTTGTTGAGGTGTGTCAACCAAGACAGTCACACAGCATCTAGAGCCTTTAGCAACTCAGGGTGATCCTCTTCCAGGGGAGTTATTGATCCGCTGCTCAGGATGTCCCGTCATGTTTACTGTCCTGTCCATTATGATCGAACACGTCCAATAACAAGTCCAATAACAGAACAGAACTTAGGTTCATATCAGGCACGTCATTCCTGTCAATCACACCCCTTTAGTTCTCACTGTGATTGTTCACATGAGTGCTGATATCACCAGACACCAGCTTAGAAACCAGATGGAGCACCCTTGAGCACTCCACTCAAAGAATCCAAAAAGGCTGAGTACTGTGAACTGTCATAAGTGGAAACAATAGTCAGGACCCATTCCCAGACCTGAAGATGAAGGGAAGCAACCCTCTCAACGTACTGGCAACAAGCCGAGAGGGACACAAGAATACTTAATACAAAACAAAATGTCCATCAAAGGCACAGGGGCACAGGGAAAAGACCAAAACTCAGGTCAGGGGCCGGCGTGGGGGCCAATGGCTCCATAGTTCCGCAGTTCAGGGGGCCGACCCGGAGGACAGCAGCACAAGAGTCTAAACAGTTCAGGAGGCCGACGGTTCAGTAGTCCGTGACTGAACAGTTCCGGCGACAAAGCAGTTCTGGAGGCCGGCCGCGGAGCCAGTGGTGGTGACGAAGCAGCTCCAAAGGCTGTCTGCGCCGGCGAAGAAGCCCAGTCAGTGGCCTAGAAGGCGGCCGCCAACGCCAAACCACACATGGATGAGGTTGAGCTGGCTGAGCCGGACGTGGACAGGGCGATGGCGTGGCAACCACAGGATCAGGCGAGGCAGGACCAGGCGCGGCAACCACAGGACCAGGCAAGGCAGGACCAGGTGAGGACGGCACTGCGGACGACGTCGTGGAAATCACAGGTGGTGGTGCTGCAGGCTGGATAGATCCCTCGGACCCTCCAGCGGAGACAGGTTGCTGAACGGGCTCTCCAGAACCCCCAGCAGACATGAGGAAGTGCTGGTCGGGCTCTACAGAACCCCCAGCGGATGAGGCAGACGGCGGCGTGGGAGCCGCGGAGTGCTGGATGGGCTCACTCGAGCTTCCAGCAGGAGCAGATGCAGGGCCAGAGGGTATTGGGACCCCTGGCTGAATGTCTAGCTGACCAGGTGGGTGAGTGTGTAGCAGACTAGGAGACTGAACTGCAACAGGGGACTGCACTGCTACAGGGGACTGCACTGAGGGCGACTGCAAAGGGGACTGAACTAAGGGCGACAGAGCTAATGGTTCAGGTGCAAATGGAGCTGCTGGTGAAGGAACTAATGGCTGTGTTACAGAGAGCTGAGCAGGAGACACTGGGGACTGAGCTACAGACTGAAGTAAAGGTTGGTGGTTGTTGCAATGAAAGCTGCGATGGTGGTTGTTGTAGCTGTTCTCCTTAGTCTCCAGAACATGGGAAAAACTGCTGGATGGGCTTAACTGAGCCGCCAGCAGAAACAGAAATGGGTGCAGGCTCTTGCTGGGCACTAGCCACTCCCACCCGAGGAATGGGCACAGGTGCGAGAGCTGGCTGGAAAACTAAACAGTTCATAGAAGGAGCGTGATCTGCAGTCTCTAACTCAGTTAGCTCAACAGCAGGTTGTCCATAATCACAATGCTCAGACTGAGTGAGTGAGAAACAGTCACAATCACTCACTGACAGGGCTTGCTCAGCAGCTGTGGGGTGATGGCGACGTGAGCGCCGCTTTCTCCGGGGAGTGGGAGAAGGCAGGCTGGGCTGTGAATCCTTCTCTCCCCTTCTCTCTCCGTCCGTATTAGGCAGTGCAAACAACTCCTGGCAGAGAAACTTCACTGTGTAAATCATGTCCTCCCGGAGCTCAGCAGAGGGGGTGTGAGTTGCTGGGTCCATTGTCTGGTCCTTCTGTCACAAAACGGCTGTATGCAGGCAAGAGAAGGACCCAAACGCAAACTCACAGAGACTAAAAGTAAACTCAAAAAACACAGCTTTATTGCCGGCGTGGTGGGACAAAAAAATAACAATACAAAATTAAACTGGGAAAACTAAAGCACAAGGTGACACAGGGAAAATCACACAGCTATAAGGGAGGACGCAACACTGAGCACAGGAAGACAGAGGTCTTAAATACACACATGAGGTGATCAGGGGAAGTGGCAACACATGGGGAAACAGTTGACACACATGAACCTATCGACATCACAGGGGAAACTTAAAACTAAACACAATGAACACAGGAACACGGGACCTCTTTCAAAATAGAGCAGGAAACATAATGAAACGCAGACCTGACAGCATGAACTTATCAAAAGACATCCAGGCATGAAACACATGAAGGGGAAGAGAGACTCCCCGTATGGAAAAGAAATAGTAAAAACTTATAAAAGACTTGCATCAGATGTGGCCTACTTCATATAGTGAATCATATAAGACTTATATGATTTACTCATGAAAGTGGACACTTTCTCATTACTTTCATATATTGTTTTAGTAAGTATCCTAAACATACAAGTTTAATTTATATGATTTTTCAAGGGATCTTATATCTGTTTTCACTCTTGTATGCTTTTCATTTAAGTTTCACACAAGACAGATACAAACTTTATAAGATTTATATATATCTTTTCCATATGGGTTAACACAGGGGTTGAAAACACAAGGGGAAACTAATAAGCAAATGAACAATTTAATGAGCTTAAACATACACTATAAACATCAAAATAAACTAAAACTCAAAACGCTGGGTCATAAGACCCAGGATCGTGACAAAAGGTGGTAAATTTAAATACCAGCCATCAAAGCAATGGACTTTGCACAACAGAGGTAAAGAAGAGAGTATAGGCAGAGTAAAATTCGTGTAGATAGTGAGATGAGTTTATTATGCTTAATAGCATAAAAACTGTTGTGTTGTCATGCTAGCATTAGTCTTGGTTTGAAAGCACTACTGTGCTTTGTTGTACAGTGTGACTGCATACTATTAAGGGCACTCACATGGGGTTCCAGTCATATGTCATCATGGAAACTGAAGAATATTTTTTTAGCTTGCTGGTTTTGAAAACTATGTGAGAATACTACTAAGCATTAAGTATGCCACCAGCTGCAGGCATTTCAAAGTGTCAATAAAAGCTCAGTACTGTACAGCTTGTACAAGTTCAAAATGTTAAGCCTTCAGAGGGTCATGCTGTTTAGAAGGATTAGAGTGCTGTAATGGCAACACATAGTGTTTGAAAAAAAATGATCTCGGAATATTTCAAGGAATTGCTATTGTCTTAGATGGATTTACATATCACTAGTGTTGGGTAAGTTACTTTAAATTAGTAACTTAGTTACATTACTAGTTAACTCTATCAAAAGTAACTCAGTTACTTCAAGTTACTCCTTACTCAAAGTAACTAGTTACTAGGGAAAGTAACTTTGGTTTTACTCAGAATTCTCTTGTTAATGTGTTGCTTCCCTAACTGGATACCCAGCAAGATTGCCAGTCTTCTAGCTTGCTTACATGTTAGCACTATCCTGCCAAAAGTGCTCTGTGCCACCTACCAACAGAAAGGAAAAAAGTAATGTGCATATTTTCACGAGAGAAATCCCACGCCTGGACCGTCGTCGACTACTGCCATGATTCTAGCCTATGTCACAGCGTCACGTGCGCTTTTTACATCCAACACGAAAACTGCAGTCGTGGTGCTTTTGATTGTACTCAGAACTCGGAAATTCTGCTTTCCGAGCGGGAAGATGTAGGTAACTCCAGACTGCAGATTAGCTGCATACAGGGCTGGACTGGGACAAAAAATCAGCCCGAGCATTTTGACTAGAGACCGGCCCACCATTATAGGAGAAATCATAAAGCCTTTGAATGAAAACAAACGCTGTTGTGACAGTGATGTACACTGTCTTGTTGGTATATATGCATCAATCTATCAATCTATCAAGCGTTGGTTGTAAGATTCAGATAAGATTCAGATAATTATTTGTTAAAAGCTAGATATTTTAAATGAGAATAAGAAAGAAAAGTATTTCTTTGTGCCCCCTTTTCCCTGTTAATGCCCTACCTGCCCCCCTGGCAAAACTTTGCTAGACCCGCCCCTGCACAGTTACCAGCTGTCAACTGTCACCACATATACAAACTGATATCATGACCAGCAGCTTTACAGCTGTGGCTCCAGCAAACATCAGCTGATACTAGAAGTTAATATTAAATAAATTCTAACAACAGCTGATCAAGCTTAAACGTGCTGCTGCTGTTGTTTAGCACGACATCCGCTGGTTTCCTCTTTCTGGCGCAAAGTGGGCGATAAACAAACAAGAGAGACGATCAGCTGATCATTGATCAGTTTCATGATTGAAGTAGAAACAGGAGAGGGAGGGGAGAGAATGAGAGAAGAAGAGGCAGCTGACAGCGTGAAGACACAGAATGACTCCAGCTTTGTGTCTTTTCCATTGTAGCTGAAGTCAAACTGTGTTCCTTTTCACCTCAGTACAAACTGCATAATATTTTCTCTGAATACGAGACGATTCTGTTTTTTATGGGACGGTTGGCAACTCTACTAATTAACCTTATGAATTAAATAAAGTTCAACATCAGTAACATCATAGCACCCACCCAGCTGTATAGAAACTCCGTCATGCTAGCTAGTACGCAGTATGAGTTGTTTAACTGACTGTAAAAAGTCAGCACAAGGAAAATAAACTCCACCTAAACTTGGTTTATATCTGACCCAGATAGACTGCAGGTCATAACTTCTGACCTGAAGTTCAGTTCACCTGACACTCGGACCAGCGGCCGCCTCGGGTCTCTGCTCCTCCTGCCTCCCCTTTCTCTCATCCACCTGCTGGCCTCCACCACTTGCTAATGTTACTGAATCTGTGGAGCTCCACGATGCCACCAGCAAACAGTTAAAGAGTTATTTTTTACACATCTTCCAGCATCTGGCCAATCCACCACCTTTCATTGTTTATACCATTATGGAAAAAAAACAACAACAAAAAAACATCGGCATATCAAAACGAAAAATTACCATCGGCCCACCGAGTCCAGCTATGGCTGCATATGTGCTTAGTAGTAATTTGTTTTAGCAAAACAGCCGTTTTCAAGGGCATTGCCATATTGGAATGCCGACTTCTCTGACGAGGCTAACCAGAACGCCGTTTACTCGAGTGTGACATCATTCCCAGGTCCGTGTTCCGATTTCGGAGGCAAGTCGAATGCAACACACGAAGTAACGAATAACGACCCTATCTAAATCCCAGTAATGATTAATGCGTTACTGATTTTGGCATAATGACTAGTTACTGTGCTCGTTACCACAATAATAATGTAGTTACTGTAATGTGTTACTTAATAACACGTTAGTCCCTACACTGCATATCACACACCACCAGTGTTGGGAAGGTTACTTTTAAAATGTATTCCACTACAGATTACAGATTACATGCCCAAAAATGTATTTTGTAACGTATTCCGTTACGTTACTCAATGAGAGTAACGTATTCTGAATACTTTGGATTACCTATTATATTATCATGCTTTTTACAGCTACCTGAATGTACTACTGCTGTGTGATTTATTACTTTTACTAAAGGTTACTCTCCATACCAATACCGACTAGATGTTTAAATCTTAATATAAAATGAGTAACAGTAGGGTGGACATTAGGTAAGGCTGCACTTTCTGCAGCGATCTCGTATAGAAAACTATTCGACGCATATATAAAACAGGTCCGCGGCTCCGAACCGTAGTAAAGGGACCTCTGGCTAATACGTCGGGTTCATGTCGGGCTCGTAGCCGAAAACTAGCTTTACTTTGTTTCTCGCTAGCAAAGTTGACCCAGACAACAGAGAGAGGCGTTGAAAGGCTGCTCCAACAGAACTTATTGTTTTCGGAGGAAAAACACGAACACGGTCTACAGTCGAGTCTTAATAGCTTACTTACAACTGGGCTCGTCAGGCACTCTTCTTGGCTGCAGTGGTTATTATTATATTTATATGCTTCCATCTCCCGCTTCTGGTCGGTGACAGCTCGTACTTTTCGACTCTCCTTTTTCTCCCTCCCTCAGTCACAGACACATAACGGGTATGGCAGTCCATTCTCCCTGCAGCACGGACTACTCTGCCCATGATGCTACATTCTTTAAGGTTATGCCTGTAACACTCTGCCTATTGCCTTCATATTAAATCATTTTTGTGAATAATTTTTTAAAATATTTCTTCACATCATTCTGCAGGCCGGAAGTAGAGGTGACATGGGCCATGAGATTGAGACACAGGCATTAGAGCCTCTTAATGCGTGTTTGGTTTGGGGCGTGGACACCAAAAATAGAGAGGGCATAGCCGAACATATGAAACAGGACAAGACCGCCATGTAATCCATTTATTTCAACAAAGTAACTGTATTCTGAATACCACCTTTTAAAATGGTAACTGTAACGGAATACAGTTACTCATATTTTGTATTTTAAATACGTAACGGCGGTACATGTATTCCGTTACTCCCCAACACTGCACACCACAACATATGCTGAAAGTGGATGTGACAGTCTGAGAGAGTAGAGAAGGGGAGAGCAAGAGAAACAAAAGAAAGAGCAGGTAAGACTCCAAATGGCTTCCTGACTTTTATGTCCAAACCCTAAAAAGGGTCTTTCCATCTTTGTCGTCATATCTTTCTACTGATGGGACACACACACACACAAACACATGCTGCACTGGCTGCACAATGGTAAAACACCTCTCCTAGTGATATTTGAAACACTTGACTTAACCTCTGGGATGTGGTGGTCTCTACTGAGCATGCACATACACATACACAGACCTTTGAAAAGAACAACTTAACCTCAGAGAGTTGATCCTCGCTAAAACCTACTAAAATATGGAAGACTTGGCTGGAGGAGGGGAGAGAGCTTAACGCAAGCAGTCACAAAGACTGGAAAGAGAAGGAGAAGTACTCCTGGTAGAGAGAGTGAATATTAGATAGCGAAAGACAAGGTCATAGAAAGGTCTGGGACATGTGCTGTGTCAGTGCCATTACATGATGGGAGAACTGCTGTCATACATCCAAAGGTGGAGAAGCATACAACTGAAATTCAAGTATGCCAAGAAATTCAATGACAGGTTATTTAAAACAATAATTACAATAATAATCATCATTATTATTACAGTGAAGGTTTTTTCTATCTTTCTGAGGCAATTTTCTGAGTCTGAGTTTCTGAAAAACTGGACAGATGAACATTATGCTTGTTTCTTCAGAGAATATAATGGCGTTATTTTCTCTTTCATTATCAAGGTGTAGTTTTTATTAGATGTTCACTCTTTCACTCATTTAAAACAGGTTGTTCTTGCCAGGTCTGTAAGGGTTCTCTCAGGATACTCTGGCTTTCTTCCACAGTATAATGTCAATGTCAATTTTATTTCTATGGCGCTTTTAAAAGCAACAAATTGACCCAAGTGCTTCACAATTAAAGTGCTTCACAATTAGTTAATGAACAAGAGAAAACAATAACAAACAAATACAGACAAAAAAGACATTAATAGATGAGGTAATGACAATATATTTAACATAAAAAGAAATAAAACAAACCTGATGGTACTCAAACTGAGCTTGAAGTAAAAGCCACCGTAAAAAAGTGATTTTTAAAACGTGTCTTCATACCTTCTAACACCTAAAAGACGTGCAGTAGCATTTTGGATCAACTGCAAGTGATGAAGAGATGAGTGTCCATCAGAAGGCCCAAATAGAGAGAGCTGCAGTAGCCCAATCTTGAGGTGATGAAGGCATGAATAAGTTTTTCTAGGTCTTTAGGAGGAAAATAAGGCTTCGCTTTGGCAATTTCATATAACTGATAAAAGCTGGTATCTGCCGCTGCGGACACTTGCTTCTCTAATTTAAAAGAGCTATCTATAAACACTCTTTTCTTAAACACTTACTATTTCTTACAGTGTGAGAATGATGACAAGCAAGAGGACCGAGCGTATCAGTTAACTTATCCAAAGGGGCATCACTTCCAAAAACAATAACTTCAGTCTTATTTTCATTTACAGTGGGGCAAAAAAGTATTTAGTCAGCCACCGATTGTGCAAGTTCCTCCACCTAAAATGATGACAGAGGTCAGTAATTTGCACCAGAGGTACACTTCAACTGTGAGAGACAGAATGTGAAAAAAAAAAATCCATGAATCCACATGGTAGGATTTGTAAAGAATTTATTCATAAATCAGGGTGGAAAATAAGTATTTGGTCAATAACAAAAATACAACTCAATACTTTGTAACATAACCTTTGTTGGCAATAACAGAGGTCAAACGTTTACTATAGGTCTTTACCAGGTTTGCACACACAGTAGCTGGTATTTTGGCCCATTCCTCCATGCAGATCTTCTCGAGAGCAGTGATGTTTTGGGGCTGTCGCCGAGCAACACGGACTTTCAACTCCCGCCACAGATTTTCTATGGGGTTGAGGTCTGGAGACTGGCTAGGCCACTCCAGGACTTTCAAATGCTTCTTACGGAGCCACTCCTTTGTTGCCCGGGCGGTGTGTTTTGGATCATTGTCATGTTGGAAGACCCAGCCTCGTTTCATCTTCAAAGTTCTCACTGATGGAAGGAGGTTTTGGCTCAAAATCTCACGATACATGGCCCCATTCATTCTGTCCTTAACACGGATCAGTCGTCCTGTCCCCTTGGCAGAAAAACAGCCCCATAGCATGATGTTTCCACCCCCATGCTTCACAGTAGGTATGGTGTTCTTGGGATGCAACTCAGTATTCTTCTTCCTCCAAACACGACGAGTTGAGTTTATACCAAAAAGTTCTACTTTGGTTTCATCTGACCACATGACATTCTCCCAATCCTCTGCTGTATCATCCATGTGCTCTCTGGCAAACTTCAGACGGGCCTGGACATGCACTGGCTTCAGCAGCGGAACACGTCTGGCACTGCGGGATTTGATTCCCTGCCGTTGTAGTGTGTTACTGATGGTGACCTTTGTTACTTTGGTCCCAGCTCTCTGCAGGTCATTCACCAGGTCCCCCCGTGTGGTTCTGGGATCTTTGCTCACCGTTCTCATGATCATTTTGACCCCACGGGATGAGATCTTGTGTGGAGCCCCAGATCGAGGGAGATTATCAGTGGTCTTGTATGTCTTCCATTTTCTGATGATTGCTCCCACAGTTGATTTTTTCACACCAAGCTGCTTGCCTATTGTAGATTCACTCTTCCCAGTCTGGTGCAGGTCTACAATACTTTTCCTGGTGTCCTTCGAAAGCTCTCTGGTCTTGGCCATGGCGGAGTTTGGAGTCTGACTGTTTGAGGCTGTGGACAGGTGTCTTTTATACAGATGATGAGTTCAAACAGGTGCCATTCATACAGGTAACGAGTGGGGGACAGAAAAGCTTCTCACAGAAGACGTTACAGGTCTGTGAGAGCCAGAGATTTTCCTTGTTTGAGGTGACCAAATACTTATTTTCCACCCTAATTTACGAATAAATTCTTTACAAATCCTACCATGTGGATTCATGGATTTTTTTTTTCACATTCTGTCTCTCACAGTTGAAGTGTACCTCTGGTGCAAATTACTGACCTCTGTCATCATTTTAAGTGGGGGAACTTGCACAATCGGTGGCTGACTAAATACTTTTTTGCCCCACTGTACAAACGTGGAGTTAGTGGGGCTTAGGGGCTTAATATCCAATCTTGGGTGGAGGTGATGATATCTCCCCCCTGACCTGACATCCTGGCTCCCCCTTGCTATAGCATTTGTGTTGTACCTTACAGATCTCCAGTTGTGATAGAAATTCCTTCTGAATAATGGAACACTGAGCTATTAGTTGTTTCAGATTCCATAGGTCCCACATCCTCTTCATGTAACCCCTTCTGCTGGGGTTACTTGCATAGGAGTGTTGCCCCCTCTTCTTTTGCTATATCTACTGCTATGAATGTTTTTTGGATTATGTATTATTTTTACACTGCATTATTCTTGTGTAATGTTTTCTTTGTTTTTGTATATTTATCTCTTGTTGTTACATCTTTTGTTGCTTGTTTGTTTGTTTGTTTTTATGATAAAGAAAGTGTGTCAGTATCAGTAAGTGGTTAATCATCTATAAATTATTACTCCTCATTAGTGTGTATTAATACATTAATGTACAACGTGGTATCATTTTTTTTTCATATTAAGTCCAACTAAGTGATTAAAAAGTATTTAGATGCACTTTTTTATATAAACATTAAGATATAAACTCATTGTTTGTGAGTTTGTTAATAGTTTTTGTTATTTTCATATTAAACTTCATGGTTAAGTCAGGCTGTTGTTAGTTATTATTTTATGTGACCACATGCAACATGAGGACTATTTTTGCCTTGTAAAGCAGAAATATATCAACACTCAAACAAGTATCAGCTATCTTCACAACAGAACAATGACACATAGCAGAAACAGATACAGAACATACAAATATTTATTGCCAGATGCAAATAAAAACTCGCCTGAGGTTTGCAGAACACAAAAATGCAAGTAGGACTAAATTCTAAGTTTGTAAAAGGGGTTTAAGTGAGAAAGATACTTTGAGCAGTGGGAGCCACAGGCTAGCTTTGCTTAAATATCCTTAGACTTTTTCATCTAAAATAACATTTTAATTAATTATTTTACAGAGATTCACAAACAAGTGTAAACATCATAAACAAAGTGACAAAAATATTAAAGTTGTAAGTCAGAAAAATGTCTTTGGGATTTCTGTACTTCATTCCTGAGTTTCAATTTTCCTCTGGTTTTTAGAGCGTTAGCTAACTTTAGCCAGAGAAGTCAACATCCAGTCAGGTTACGTTCCAAAGTGCTCCTCAATTAAACAAATAAAATCCCATATAATATACTGGGTTGTCATGTACTTTCATTTTGCCACAGAGGTTTGAAGAAGTAGATTAGCCGGCAAAAGCACACATAAGATAGCAAGTGGGGTGGTGCATCTATCAACCTCCAATAGGAGGTTGTTTAATGTACCTTCTTCTGACCTCCAGATCTAGAACTATATGGAAATGATGTCACCCATGCAGTATGACATAACCCACTCAGAAAAAAATTGACAGTAAAAAATGTCTAGAAAATGTTGAGAAAAAAAAAGTCCTTTTATATTTTTTTTGGTGGAGCAGTGAAAGAGCGCTGCTGAATTCAGAAGACAGCCCTCACTGTGTACTCAGACTAGGTAAGGTCACTTGTACTGTACCACTGCACCTTTGACTGTTCCCAGTAGCCTCATACGATCAAGAGAAAGTCGAATCTGAAACGGTAAAGTCTTACTTTTCCCTGTACTATATATGTTTTTAGTGTAGGAGGTATGGAGAGTGCCATTTCTTTGGATGTCATCCAAAGATTACAGCATTAGAGGCTGAAAGTGCTATGACCTTACGCACTCTTTGAAAGCCCTTGAAAGCTTTTCAGTGGCAATCATCTCACCCTCAACAAGTGCTTAGCTAAAAAGCTTTAAATTTCCTGTTAGGTCACCAACTGTGTTGGATGTCCGTGCATTTGTGCTTGTGTATGTCTGTGTTTGTGCATAATTGATTACATGCTCAAAGGTGTTCTTCTGTGCGCAGGAATATACAGGGACGTGCACTGTGATACAATGATCTTTTTTTCTATTAAACTAAAAAGAGAGACACAGCAAAATTTTCTACAGACTTGAAATAACAGTAAGACCCTAACATAGTTGTTAAAATGGGACAAAGAGTTTCAGGGGAATTTGCCATTTACAGTGATGCACTGTGGACAGCTTCCCTATGTGGACCTGAAATATTGAGTCCCCTGAGACATGTATGTTCTGCAGCACATGGAAGATTTATGACTATTTATGGTTGGCTTGGTATTTGAAAAAAACAAATGCTAAATACTGCAGTGATGCATTTAAAAGCAAGCTTGACTAACTAGACTACTAACAGTTTTGTGCTTTAACATCTTTCAAGGGACATTAGAAGAATTTGGGAATCACTTATGGAGTCTAAACCTGAAGAGTAAAGCACAAAAGAAAATCTCATTAATTTTCCTGTTGAATGTGCTATTGTGCATAAAAGTTAACGTGGATTTTGTCTGAAGCTATCCTCAATCTGTTCTGATGTAAATCTGATCTCCTAGTATAAAGCATATCAGTGCTATCTTCATTTGAATCATTGTAGGCTTAAACAAGCTCGTCACTGAATGCACCATGCTTGACATCCTTACAAAAATCTTCATTTGAATCAGTGTAGACTTAGACGACCTCGTCACTGAATGTGCCACGCTTAACATCCTTGGAAAAAAGGCAGCAGGTTCAGTTTTATTAACGATGTACTCTGGTCCCAGGGCAAGGACCCTCAGGTCGAAAAGAGTTAACAGAATTTGTTTCTGTTGTGAAAAATACTATAAAAGCTGACATGGAATCAGCACATGACATACTCTTTTATATTAAACAGGATTATTTTAAGGGCATGGCAAATTGTAGAATTCATTGTGCATTTTTTATTTAGTGGTGTGAAGTTATAAGAAACAAAAGTCGATTCACATTTACATTCATATTTCCCGAGGGTAACCAGTGACGATGAAAAACAAGAGCCTCGTGTACTGTTTATATACGCTTTCACTGTAGTGTTGCAGCAGTTAAATGTTTGTTATGTACAAATTTAAAAAAATAATATTTCCTCTCTGATCTCTACTGGTATGCAGCCCCTCCGATGTAGAATAAGAGAATAGAATAATGCTGAATACTTGTACGTTCCAAATTATGTTTTGTTAGTGTAGAATATACAAGTCTCGCTGTTACAGTAGCTTTCACTAGATCTGCTTTGTTGTAACAAA
This sequence comes from Simochromis diagramma, assembly GCF_900408965.1. Classification (NCBI taxonomy): domain Eukaryota; kingdom Metazoa; phylum Chordata; class Actinopteri; order Cichliformes; family Cichlidae; genus Simochromis; species Simochromis diagramma. The sequence goes on along the minus strand of NW_024387304.1, from coordinate 726,165 downwards.
ATTCTTTCCCCCAGTTGAGAAATCAAACAAAAGCGTAAAACACCAACAAAAAAGAACAATAAATATTACTTTAGTATATCTTTTAAAAACTCATGTTTAACATCATAAATGCAGATAATGGACGGTTTAGCAAAGCCAGTTATTCTGTTCCCATCCGGCGTCCATACCAGTCAGCTCAGTGTTAGTCATATACAGACCGGTCTGCAAGACACTTGATTCCTAATAACTACACATATTTAGACATTTTAAATGGGCTTGCCAACCTGTTTGGCAATGTTATGACAGGACAATAATATGCTGTTTTGTTTTTATAGCTGATTGGGTGTTGTTTGGTCTTGTGTTTTTTTAGGTTTTTCGACTGGAAAAAAGGAATGAATATTCAAAATTCAAAGATGTTTAAATACAAACCCACGTGCAATTTAAAAATTCCTACTGCTACAGCTGAAAATGTACATACATTAATTTATAGGTGTGAATGTGGTGGTAATTTAGGGATTTTAATAATTTCTTTGAATTGTTTTTTTCCAGGGTGGAATGATTTTATACCATATATGTTTAGTCTTTAAAAATAGGAACCCAGCACACAAATATGAATTTTATTTTGGATTTTCTCTCATTCACACAGTTTCAAAAGCAGACGTACATCCCAACTCTTATGGTTAAATGCACTTTGATGAGATGCTTTTGGTAGCAATCAGTAAGCTTCTGCCATAAATGTGGCTGGATATTTGACCAGTGGTTCATTCAGAGAGAGATTTCATGGTCTTTATGCAACTCTGTGCATTTTTAACATAAAAAAAAAACCCTTTTCTTCCTTGTCTTAACTTTACGTAATATGCAATATTTTACAAACGTGTGTGTGTGCGCGCATGAGTGTGTTTGTGTGTGTGTGTCCCAAGGTTGTGTGTGTATGTTTTTTTTTATATGCAATGACTCCCAGCTTTTTTCTTTCTTTCCAATTCTTCCAACTTCTCTTGTTTGCTCAGTAGAAGAATCAGGGGTTATTACACTGATCGAAACAACAAATATCTGGTGTGTGTCTGACACCACTTGACAGAAGTTTTACAACATTGTTCACTAACTAGGGCAATCTATGATTAGAGCCTGACAACGATGTATTTTTCTAGATACATTCTAGACAAGAATGAGCTGGACCAAAACATTGATTTTGCTTCTGTAGTCAGTCGATATAGATGTTGTGTCTGTGGATTTATATCCTTCATGAGCAGAGCTCTCATGTGCAAATCTCACACCAAAACAAACAAACCACCCGACACGTAGCCCCGCCTCTCTAATGAGTACATAAGGAACGGCTAACAGTAACAGCTAGAGTGAAGGAAAGGCTGGACATGCTGTGAATTTGGTTTTGTTTGCAAAGACGGATTTGATAATTTCATCCTGTAACTCTTTGAGTATAACTCTTTCCTGCTCAGTATTTATTCATCAAATTCATCCAGGTTATCAGTAAAGTAAGATTAGTATATCATAAAATAGAGGTTTTTTAATAAAATAAAGTAAAATTATACAGCAGTACAAAAATGTTCATTCTCAAAGATAACAACAGGAAATTATTTTAGATGTTACGTTTGTCCAGTGTGTGACATTTAAATGTGTTTCAAGTGTTTCATGGCTCGTGCTCATACTCACGTCTTGCTTCATGAGTTGTTGTCAGCTCACTAACATTTTTAAATAGTGTAAAAGTGAAGTTAAAGGTTTTGCTGCTGCTGTTATTTCTGAGATAACACCAGCGCACAATATCACCAGTTACTTTATAAAGAAATGATGGATTTGTTCAGTGGCACCCACGGAGCATCACTAACTGTATGAGTCTAGTTAGGGCTCCGAGCACTGTGGATCTCTGTTAGGTGTTTGTGGTGCCCTGCTGCTAATGGACTCTGAGTCCAGGCAAAGCACACACAAATTAGAAATCAGTTTTTCTTCTGAAAACACAACTTCCCTGTTGGGAGCACTGTTCCTGTTGCTTATCAGCAAGCACAGGGCCTGCTTTAGCACCATCTGCACCGGCAGGGGGTCAGTGTGTGAGAACGTGCATCTGTGTGCATGCCCACGCTGCAACCTTCTTCAGCAACATATCACCCCTGGCCCTGTCTGTCCTTGCATTTAGTCCCAGAATAACAAACACGGTTAGTAAACACTTGTTTTACTGCTGCTCTGAATGGAGTACATCTTGTTTCCTTACATCAACTGTGTGTTGTTATTCACTCCTGTCTTTATTTCATCCTTTCTTTTCTGACATACATCAACATCGAGTGTCTTAGTAAAGAGCTAGCTACCATGTTCATCCTGAGTAGCATCGATGCTAAATTGTCCAACTGTCTGAAATGTCTCCATTCCCTTGAATGTCTCCTATTTTACTACTGCAGAATGTTTCATGTCTTATAATGCCTCTTTTTCACCCATGTTTTATCCTCATTTAGCCAAAAGTCTCATGGCCTTAGATGTTAACACAGTGTAGCAGTCCTTTAATAGAATATAATTAACATATTAGTTCACCCCAGGCTGTGATGATGTCAGACAATAAGACATTCCAACTCTGACACATCTCATGTGTTCTTAATTTGTAGTAATTATTTAGTTGTGATGTGTTGATTGGTAATTTCTAAGGAGAGCATTGTGACACTTTCTTTTAGCCGTTGGACACCAAACAGTGACGTCCTTTGACGATACGGCGGGCGTCAGCATATCTCCGCCTTTCTAGAGAATCTGTAGAAGTGGTCATAGCTAACAATAGCTAACTAGCACTAATGTAAATAATAATGAGGCCCGGGGCCTTCAGATGTTTATTCCCTATTTAGCACAAAATGGATGCGTGGTTGGAGACGAGGCAGCATGCAATAGGTTTGGTCAGAGTAACATTACAGAGTCGTGTGTGTGTGTGTGTGTGTGTGTGTGTGCCCCAAACTTCATTCAGTAACAAAGACACAAACTGCCCCCTACAGTGTGAGAGGAGGCCATGAAATAATACTAGACCAGAAGGGAGGGGTGAGCCGCTGTGACACAAAATGGCCGACTCGAGAGAGGATCTGGTATGAAATAGCATTTGTCAGGCAGACACTGGCTGTGTGGGGGGTGGAATTGTGTCCCTCCTGAGGTGCATCCACTACACTATCAAAAGGTGCGTGTGTTCATGACTTACTGCTGCCTGGACTCCAGTGCATTTTACAACGTTTATGTTTCATAGAAGACAGAAAACTGTTGAATCGGACAAAATATTGCAGATGTAATAATGAGTGGAAATCATGAAGGTGAAGAAAACTGCTGAAACAAAAGTCTTATTGTTGTTCGTCTGATGCCCCAGGAATATCCAGTTTGCTGTGTATAACATCTGGAAACACTCTTACTGTGTGTGTGTCAAATGTACACAAAACACACCTGGCTGACAGCGGTGGAGGGGCGGAGCATAAGCAGAGGAGCAGCACACACAGTGTTATAGATTAAGGCATGGATGTGGAATTTTCTCATGAATTCTTTCTTTTGGTTTTTCAAATTTATTAACATTGTGAGAGGATTTGTTGTTGTCAAAAAAACTACCTGAAACTGAAACCAGATGGAAAAGTGGCGCGTGGCCAAATCTTTAAAGTTAGAGCTAGAGCTTCGTCTCTCATGAAGGTTCCCTCAGAGTTGCCGAGCATGAGCACGTCCTCGCATTTATACGGGCTTAAAACACTGATTGGTCCAACAAATATTGCTTCAAACAGTCGTCTTACTGTTCCATTGCCAGTATTTCAGATTTTTCTGACCAACAACAAGATAACCAAACAAGGTTGGATGAAAGCAGAACACTCAGAGACGTACAGGGTGCACATAATCTGTGCACATTTTTAAACCTCTGCACACCTTAAACTCCACCAGTCAGTGGATACTCGCTCGTAGGTTTTGCCGACTGCGTCTGTGAGTGCACCTACATTTCTCATGGAATATGAAATAGCTTCTGAAACTCTGTTGCAACAATGCCATGGAATACAATAAGACAGAGAGACAGTGCTTAGCCCTGGGGGTTCTGGCAGAGCTGGGTCTCCCTGTGGAGACTGGGCACCGCCCACAGAGTTTCCCATGACCATTCATTTTTAAGAGCTTTGAACATATCAGCTCATAAAGGCCAGGGGACAATATACATGACAAAACAGAGATGGGACACTGCTTTCCAACCACACAGCCTCACACTTTATGTTATCCATGCACATGTCTTGTAATATCTTGGCGATGGAAAGCTTTTTTTTTTTTAGTAAATGACACGAAACAAAGGACAAAATGTTTTTAATCTGCTTCTCGTTTTCTTGTGTGCACCCCTCTGTCACTGTGACTGGTTTTAGATACTTTTGCCTTTTCTTCTTCTTCTTTTAACTCAAGCTCTCTCTGTTCTCCAGGTGCTTGTCTTTGGTTTTGGACTCTGGGCTCTGTAGCAATGACAGACGATTGCTCCGTGTAACATCTCAAGATCGTACCAGTAAGATTTTTGAGCTACTATTCTTCTTTGTCAGTCACTGTTTTTACTGATAGCGTCACATTTTATATTCTCACCACGTGCAATTATTTGGTTTCTATTTAACTGCACAGGTTACAGTCAGCATTCAGTATCACAGGTCCAAAATCACATTAGTTTATTTTTGTACAAATAAGAATAAAATCAGACTTTATTGAGTCGACACTCAAAACCACACCATAAAAACAAAGTGTGGCGTTACACTAACATGGTAAATATGTCAGCTTATCTCAGCACAGGCCATACAATTATTAAATTAAGTAATATTAAATTATTAACTACTAATATCATTATTAATATTCATGACAGAGAGGTTCATGTATCAGCCAAATCAAAACTTGATTGTGATAAATCTAAAATAATATCTCCTGTTTTAAAATAATCGACCATGTTGACCAGCACATGTTTTCTTTAAAACAAGTCTGTGTAACTGTTTTACTGGCAGACGAAGTAAAAACTAGTAAACAATCCTATATCTAAATGATCAACAGTATTTTTGTGCATTTCTTTTCTCCTTGTTTTCTTGAAAGGCCAGATTCTCAATAAAAGGAAGGGAGAGAAAGAAAAAGAACGAATAAAAGTTTTTGACAGTCATCCTCACAGACAACCAAAGATTAAATGCATCCACCCTGTCCTATTTTTCACAATTCACTAAGGGTACAATGCCACATTGTGCGCAGTCTGTTTTTGTGTGAGAGTGTGCATGCATATACAAATGCCTGTGTTTGTGCTGTAACTTGGAAAAGCTTGTCTTCATGCAGGCCTGTTGGTGAATAAGTGTATACAGCACATGTAGTTGGGCAAGGTATACATCTCCCTGTGTGTGTGTGTGTGTGTGTGTGTGTGTGTGTGTGTGTGTGTGGTGTGTGTGTGTGTGTGTGTGTGTGCGTGTGTGTGTGTGTGTGTGTGTGTGTGTGTGTGTGTGTGTGTGTGTGTGACTGAACCCCCTCTGGTGCTTATTTGCCATTTCTGTGACAGAGCATACAGCTGCATCTCAAGACAAACTAGGCCAACAGCAGGTCTGTGGAGATGGAGCTGCTGACATTTGGCACCTGTTATCCAAACCTCTCAAGACTTTGTTATATCACAAACTCTCAGGTGTGAAACACTGTCTTCCTGTGGTTTCTATCCTGATCTGAGCTTTTATCCCAAGTTCTTGCTTTATTCTCAGCAGCTCCAATTTCACTTTAACATTGATTATTGTCAGAATAAAAGCCAAAGGTTATATAACAATTGCACCAAAGCAGGAATTGTTCACGCTGACACTAACTTGGATGCAGATTTTACATCTGTGTTCAAGGTTTTACGTCAAGAAAATGCATTAAAGCAGACTATAGGCAACTTTTAGCTGCAAAACATTGTAAAAGCAATGGAGATATGAGTATCTAGTATGTGCAGATGTATTTGCGGTTCTGTACTGTATGCTGTTGGAGAACTACCGATACTAAAAAGCTAAACCTTTGAAATTTCTTGCTTTAATACTATTATTATTTAATACTATTATACTTTAAAACTATTAAACTCTGGACCTATGCTGGCTAACCTGACCAGTCTAAACTGTAGTGAAAGCTAACTAGATGAACACACTTTGAACATGATTAGCCAGAAAACTTGGTTCTTTTGTGCCCTCCTCCATGAACTGTCCACCCCTGGGAAAGTTCACCACTGTTCCCAGTTTCCCCCATGTGTGAGTCTCACTATGGTTTGCTGGACTCCCAAAGCCTCAGAAATGACAACTGACATATTTCCAGACTGAAAATGTAGGCTGTGGTTGCTTTATAAGATCTTATAACCTACTTCACTTAGTCAGACAGGTGATTTCTTGGTTCATCAGGTGTGTCATCTTGGCAGTCATGCCTGGGATTAGCTTGTGAAGTTGAGCTCAGCCTTCGAAAAACTGCAGTTAATAGTTAATTTATGATTTGCATGAAGATTTCCTTTATAATAATAATAACTTTATTTATAAAGCGCTTTCAAACAAAGTGCTGACTTGACAAAAAAAGATAAATAAATAAAAGCAATACTAAAACAATACAATTTAAAAACTGACAGAAACAGTAGTCTAAGGAGCTTGGAAAGAAAAGCGTCTGGACTTCTTTAAGTTGCTTGAAGATGTTTCACCTCTCATCCAAGAAGCTTCTTCAGTTCTAAGGTCAAATGGTGGAGAGTCCCAGATTTAAACCCTGTGGGAGTTTCCCCCCACAGAGGGACAATAGACCCCTTAATGATTCTCTGGGACTCTCCACCATTTGACCCTTAGAACTGAAGAAACTTCTCGGATGAGAGGTGAAATATCTTCAAGCAGCTTAAAGAAGTCCAGACGGTTTTCTTTCCAAGCTCCTTGGACTTCCTTGATCTTTATGGATGACCTGGATGACTGAGAACCTTCACAGGCATACTGGCAGAACCAGTAAAAACTGGTGAGCAGGTGGGTCTTTACCTCAGCTTTTAAAACCTCCACAGAGCATGCCTGCCTCATATCTTGAGGGAGGTTATTCAGCAAAGATGGGGCACAAAAAGAAAAAGCATGCTCCTCAGTCTTTCTTCTAGCTTTAAGAACTTTTAGAAGGCCAGTGCCCTGAGACCGGAGAGCACGGGAACATAGAGGTCAGAGAGATATGAAGGTGCCAAACCATTTAAAGCCTTATAGGTGAGCAACAGGACCTTAAAATCTGCTGGAACCTGACAAGGCAACCAGTGAAGAGATTTCAGTACTAGGGTAATGTGCTCATGTCTCCCAGTTTTGGTTAAAATGCGAGCGGCTGCATTTTGTACCATCTGTAAACCTCTAAAACATTTCTTCGGTAACCCAGAAAGGAGAGTGTTACAATAATCAGTGACACAAATGCATGGACAAGAACCTCTGCAGTGTCAAGTGACAAAACGTGTCAGATTTTAGCTGTGTTATAATAAATGAAATCATCATCATTTAAAAACTGTATTACACGTACATGAGACAAATATGTAAAAATAAAGAATGGGGCAACTTGTTTTTCTCACAGCACTGTTTAACATCATTTGCATGGATTACAGCAGGGACATTTTGCATGGAAAAAGCTTAGTGGCAAGAGATCAGACATTATTATCTTTGTTTGTCTAATGTGTCATGCTCTGTTTGTAGGAAACAGAAGCTACAGGCTTTCATGTTCCTGTTGGTTTTCATGTCTGTCAGAACAGACGTGTGCAACTGCAAAGAAACAGGAGAGCAATTATTAATGGTTAAGGTCCTGGAAAAATACTTCACCTTACCTTGAAACACATACAGTGGACAAGCAGGAGGATTGTTCCCAGTGTAATAACTTCATCTCAGTGTAAGAGAAGGAAGCACCTGGGGGGAAGGTAGGAAATGAGAGCACAGTTGAACCAAACACAGAGAGAGAGCTGTGCACACGGAAAAATATCCATAGCTTTATAGTACAAACGGCTTTCTTTCAGAATAAACATATAAATAAATCCACACTGCTATCCACTCTTCCTGTTGCCAGAGTAGAGTACTTGCTTGACCCTTACAGAGTGAGAGATGTTTCATCTTCCCATTTCCTTTATCCTTTTTCCCTTCTTCAGAGTTTCCTCCGACTACATTGTGTTTCCATTTGCCTACCAGTTACCATGGCAAATGACCCACACAAAGAGCATGAGCTGTGAGATTATAGATGTGTCCGTCTGCCTTGCACCTGTATGCACGCAGCCATGGCATCACACTCTGCACACGCTGACCTTTTTCTACAGAGAGATTTAACAAAGTGTGAAAGAAGAAGGCTGAAGTTGGAAAAAAGAGGAAAAAACAGCAATTAAAAGATAATTATCTGCTGGAAAAGGGCTGTAACTTTCATAATTTCTGTAATGCTGTAAGAAAGCATAACACGGAGAGCAAGTTGATTCCCTGCAGTGTAAATGTCAAACCCTTGCTTTGACCTTCTGCTACTTTCTTCCAGCTCTGTTGCTACAGCATGTCATTCTAATCAGACTGTTTTCTCACACTGGAACTTGAGTCTTTGTTGACATGATCAGATTTCATAATTATGCAATCACAAAGATTTGTCCATAATTTGCAAAAGCTGGTAATATTGCCCCAGTCCCTGGAATGTCGTGACAATGGTCGAATCTGAAAAGTAGCTCATATGAGAAATCCAATAAAGAGCTCTTGCAGGTCAACACCAATGCACAAAGGCTTGAATCTGCCACTGTACACATTTATTAAATGCTGGCTGTCTATCACCTCCAACCAGATCTGCTAATTCAAGCAATTTTTAACCTTTAGCCTAATCTAAATAATCTCCGATCAACAAGTGCATTTAGATAACTCGTATATAGCAGTGCACAATCCATGTGAGCTACAATGATCACAAAAATCAGTAAAAAAAATTTTTAGAAGTAAGTATTATGAATAGGAGTATGTTGGATAGAACGCACTTAAAAACATGGGGAAAGGTCCTTGTCTGAATAGGTGAATGAGGCATGCTGTACTTAGAGCTCTGGGAGAGTCAGTCCGTTTATCATGTGCTTAATGTGGAAGTAGCAAAAATTGCAGTTAGGTATCATTTGATCTTGCCTACAAATGGGATTTTTTTAACCATTAGATATTTTAATATAAAACTGACCAAACTCTATGCCAATTTTAACATATTTTTCCCCATATAAGGTAACGTGTCCCATGTCTCACTGAGAATAGATATGGATATGGTGCTAAATCCACTGCAGAAAGATGCTGAAAGTTTGTCTGGACAGGAGAAGGTCAGATCAGTTTATTTTCTCTCTGTCTCTCTCTTTCGAGATCTGCATTCAAGTCTAACTGTTCTTTTTCTCATTTTAATCAAAGAAATTGTGCCAAAAATGTCTCCAATATAATGAGTGGTCCAATAGCCATTGAAATACACATCAATGTATTTGAGACATGGCCTTTTCTGAAGGACCCCGAGGAGTCAGCAGTCATAATACAGTCTGGTCTGTCAATCTCAGTGTTCCCTTCTCTGTGTCATATGTTAGCGTTTTTCCACCGTCTACCTGAGCACAGGAGTAGAATGTGTTGGTAATGCACTCGTTCATACACATACTGGAACTCATGAATATGAATGTACGTTTACACAGTCATCCTCAGAGTTATGCTACGTATCTAGTTCCTGCATGTTTATTTTTTGTTGTGTTTGTGAGGGATAGGGACTTGCAGAGTCATACAATGTGAGTGGTAGAGACACAATTAGTCACACACATGTACTATAGCAAGACTGCATGCGAGCCAGTACAGAAGCCTCATGTAGAAATAAGCACACGGTTCGATGTGTCGATATGATGACAAATAAATCTGTCATGTATTTATCCTAAAGAAGCACATTCAGCTCTAAGGGGCCACCTCAAAATCTCAAAGCACTATGTTTTACCAGGCTTGTAGGAAATGTTCACCTGGAACCATTTTTGTTTCTGCAGCAGGTTTGCAGCAGATCCTCTGACTCTGCAGGTTTCAGCAAGACGATGTTAAATGTCAGCGATGCGTCTGTCTGAACTGACAAGGAAACACTGCATGTCGTTGTTTTTTACTGGGACACTCAACAGACATGGTTAATGGTGTGGTCACCAATCTGGCCAGTAATGCCAGTAAAATATACCTTATGCCTCGTGGATACTTTAATATAAAATGAAGCAAAGTCTATGTTAATTTTAAGATATTTTTTATGAGTCTTCAGTCATGCATATTACACATATAAATAGTGATCATGTATATTATTAAAATTTCTATTAAGGTGTGTATTTTTTCTCAAATATTCAAGAGAAAAATAAAATCATCCCAGTCTACTCTAAAGCATTGGGATAATAATCTGTGCATAAATTGCTGTTACGCTAATAATATATTTGCAATTTGTTTTCCACAGTAAACAGTTTATTGTTAGAAAATACTTTCGATTTTTTCTCACCTTCTATTACAGAAAATGGGACAGCTGCTAAAGTATTAATTATACATATTAGTCATCTTTTTCTCTAAATCATTAATAGACACAGTCATGATTTAGTAATAGCAACGCACTTTCAAGAATATTTTGTATGAGCTTTATGATTTTCAGAACAACTTTAACGACACACATGCTTGATATGCTTTTTTTTTCTTTCCATAAAGTTGAGTTGAAGTGTTTTGCTCATTTTCTTGCTGGGGGACTGGACGCGTTGGTTTCTCACACTAATGTATTTGTTTTTAGATTATCTGTGACTCTGCTAAATTGACTACTTACTTAGCATAACGAGCGAGCCATTAGCAAAGAGCATGGGTTAAACTATTATTATACGGGGTTATGTGAGTACCATAAACCAATCACAGCAGTTTGTTTGAAATTCTAGAAATTATTTTTCAATTTTATTTTCTGTTATTCCTGCAAACGTGATGCAGCTGTAATGAAAATATTTTACAGTCATAAGAAGAGTAATATTTAGAGCCATGTGCACATTTTTCTGAGATAATGGTAAACTTGTGGAGCCAAGATTCAAGATCTAAGTCAGTGGTGCAGTTTACTTGGACTTGTTGCTTCTCCACCGATAAGCCTGTGACACAATACAATATCAGGTAGTAGCAGCGATAATACCAACATAACTTTTACATATCTGATGGATGTACAATGAATGGAGATAGTAAGTTTAGCCGAAAGTCAGAGTTTTAATGTCACAAAGGTGTTGAACTTCTCACCAAGCTGCCATGGGGATTTATGCTGAACATATAATCTGGTAATCTGGTTCGAATGAGTTGAGAGAGGTAAAACCTGAACCTCAAGTGAAGATACCAGGTATCACAAGTGTTGTTATCAACTGGCTCTGTCCACAGTCACATAAATGGGTCCTTTCATACGTCATAATGCATCTTATTCCACACGAAATGAACCCCATGAGGGCAGAAGTCGTGCAAGTTATCAAATGACGATGATAAAATAGTGATCAAAACGTTGACATAAAAATTCAGTATTGTAGCACATTTGACAGAAAGTTACTGCTGCAGAAAATTGTTTTACCACGAGCCATTGTGCAAGTCTCTGCTTACTGAAACTTAAGGAAAAGAGGGGACTTAAGGGGAGACGTTGTCTCGGTAGAAAAACCAATGTACAGAAAATTTTGCATAACAAGACACCAAGACACTAAAAAAGTTTTTTATAAAAATTAATGACCTCAGAATTGGAAAAAGAGACGTGCACTGTACTAAAAACATATTAATTAACATATTTATTTCTAACGTAACATGTGTTAATGGTAAACACACTGTGTTGGGTCTGCGCTTCCACAGGTCCTGCTGGTTTAGAAACTTATTCAACAACTTATTCGTTTCCACCCTCAGCGATATGACGCCATTTCAAAAAGGAAAAGAATTTAGACTGGATTACCTCGCTGAATCCTTTTAGACAGGGACACGCGTTCTGATTGTCATAATAAGTGACTTTCTCCCGAGCCCATTTTAATGTGGAGAAACTCACTTTGCAACCGTTCCCGACATGTTGTGTAGCTCTTCCTGTTCAAATTGTTCAGATGCTTAAATGACAGAGGTTATCAAACAAAACTTTCAGTGCACTATGAAAGTAACAAAATAAAAAGGAAAAAAGCAACTAAACAACAGCCTTCCTCTGTGTCCTCACCTGCTCCTCCACTCTGTTCTCTCTCCCACTTTGCAGTCCGATGGCAGTCGGTTCTCTTTAGTTTTGTCCTGTGTTTTCCACTGTCTCATCTTGCCATTCCACTCCAAACGTGGCAAATGTCACTCAGATAGTCTCCTCAAAAGTCCTCTTCACACACAGTGAAGTTGCAGCTTGCTGGAAACGCATCTCCATCCAGTCAGGTGATGGGTTTTCTCTCTCTCTGATGCCGTTTGTCCACACTGCTGCTGCTTGCTGGGTCTTTCACTCAGGAGACTGCTTGTCTCTTGGGCTGCTGTCAACTGTTGATGTTCATGCCTGTGCTTCTGGAACTGCACTCCTTGTCTTCAAGCAGAGGTTAGCTTCCTTGGAGCTTGCTTTTCAGGATGAGGAACACAGTAGTGAAGCTGTAAACACAATTCAGCCAAAAACTGGGCCTGCGTGTTTCTAATGGTGTTAACCTATAATTTTCTTCCAACTGCTGCATGTGGAAAATTGATCCAGGTCTGCTCTTCACCTGCAAGTGACCAGAGATGGGCAGTAACGCGTTACTTGTAACGCGTTACTTTTTGTAATCCGATTACTTTTTTCAAGTAATGAGTAAGGGATTACTATTGCAAAAACGGTAATTAGATTACCATTACTTTCCCGTAGGAACGCTGCGTTACTGCGGTTTTTTGCGAGAATGTCTCATGACAGTGACGTAAGCGAGTGCGACGTTCGTGACAACAATGGATCATGTATCGAGTGCAGGAGAGAGTATGAGCGTGCAGCGTTTAAAGCGTGGAAGTACTGACCTTACTTTGAGTTTGATTCCATAAAAAGTGACAAAAACATTAGCGTCCGTTGTGCGTGGGAAGAAAACTTCTTTTTACAGTGAAAAAACCCCTAAACCTCCAAGCAAGCACCGAGTAGCTACGACGTAATGGGAAACTCACAGAGAAACTCGTGGATTCTTCCACTGACCGCTGCAGCACACCTGCACCAGGGTAAACCTCCGCCTACCCCACTCCTGCTTTACAGGTGAAAATAGAGCAACAGGACCGCTGAGTCTTTGACTTTATTTATTTTCTGCTGTGTTTTACTTGCATCTATTTGAAAGACTGAGTGTAAACACAAAAAATATTTTATTTTATGTGCTGGAATGTGCAGAAAATAGGTTTAAATGTTAAACTAATTTATTCAAGTCAGAGAATGTTGCATATAGTTAAATTTTTGCTTGATGCATAAAGTTAAAAGATTAAAACTGATAAAACAAGTTTTAAAAAGAGACTTTTCCATTTGATTACATTTTGTATGATGGATTATGTAGAAAAAGTAGAATTGGGCTGAAAGATCTATCGCTTTATCACCTCTTCAGGTTGTAAATCGTGTTTTTAAAAAGTAACTGAGTAACTGGGTAATTAATTACTTTTGAGTAATCAGTAAACTAACGGGATTACTTTTTTGGGGAAGTAATCAGTAATTAGTTACTGATTACTTTTTTCAAGTAAGTTGACCAACACTGCAAGTGACACACTGAGACATTTTCATTATTCTCAGCACTACTGAAACAACACACATCTCCCCTCTCTGGTTTTTGAACTCTCCTGTCTTAAAAACAGAAAGTGAGATTGTAGTTGTTTTAGGCTGAGAAACACCAAACACTCTTCATATTATCATTGCTTTGCTTTTTTCATCAACAACACAACTATTTTCTTTCTTTTGTGTCCACTGGGGTAGAAGGTGACCTGCAGAATCACCTCTTCCCCACTTGGAGACAATTCTCGCACACACACTTTCACACCTCTCTGTGGCTCACACACACAGTGACGTCAGACACATTCACCTGCTTTGCGCACAATTTCACTTCTTTCCTTCTTTCCTTACTTTGCAATGTATTCCATCCCCTGTCAAGGCAGACTTACTCAGTTTATTCCCCGTTACAAGACAACAATCAGCCATACACAAACCACGTCTGGTCCGCATTCACTCACACGCGTGTTCACACACAAAACAGGCACCAACGAGAGCTCGATCCTCCTTGCATATTGGTGAAGAAACCAAACACTCAATGCCTTCAGCGGCTTATTGGGAAAACAGTTCACACAATACACATCACAGCAAAAGCACCTCCCACCGTAAACCCCCAAATGGTTCTAAGACAAGGCACTATGTGTGTGTATGTGTAAACATCTGTATGCATGTGCAAGAATGTGTGTGTGTGTGTGTGTGTGTCATATGAGAATGTGTGTGTGTGTGTGTGTGTGTGTGTGTGTGTGTGTGTGTGTGTGTGTGTGTGTGCGTGTGTTTGAGTGAGTGCGTGACTTCCAAGTGTTTCTAACAACATCCCTAGTAATGAAACGGTAATCTCCCCCACACCCAATATATGGTTCAATTCCTGTATTGGTTCATCATGCACAACACAGTGAAGCCACAAAAGGGCAGCAAGCTGACCACACAAGAATCAGATCTTTCAGATAGGATGTATCTGCAATAAAACCTCCCCCAGCACAGAGTGGCTGGAGAGGAATTGTCATGGTTCTCAAGATCTGGAGAGGTCGTGGTGTGTGTATTTTTTTGTCTTAACCTCTCCCACCAGGGCGGAACTGGACCTTGGTTCCCCGCCTCTGAACCCACCCTGAACACACACCTGTGGCTCATTCACACTGATCCTGGCAGACTACTTAAGATGGCAAGAGAGGCTGCTTCCTCGCTGGATCGTCACATTACCAAGTGCCTTCTAGACTCCCTGCCCGTCTTCCCTGCTGTCTGGATTTCTGTGGATGTGTGTGAGTGAGCGTGAGCTTCTTAGTGTGGACATTTTTGAGTTACGGATCAAGTGGAAGAAGAGCGTGTGTGTACCCCCGTCTTGGACCTTCCCTTCGGACCCCGCCCTACTCCCTGGAGCCCCGTGTTATCTGTTCCACTGTATATATGTACATATTCTCACTTGGTGTCACATTGCAAATAAACCCTCACCTTCTCTCTAAACTTCAGAGTCCTGCGAGTGAGTCCTCTGCCTACTAATCTGTGACAGAACGATCCAGCCACTATGGACTCAGCGGATTCTGACCCTGTTCAACGGGCTCTCCTCACTCAGGAAGCCCTGCTGGAGCGGCACGAGAAGATGCTCCACCATATCAATAAAGAGCTCTCCGCTCTTACACAGGCTCTCGCCCAGCGCACACCCCTGGTAAGCTCGCCCTCTCCGAGCGTAAACCCATCTCCGCGTGTAAGTCCCTCTCCATCTCCGAATCCCCAGGCCGCTGCTGCACCCCCCGACCCTCCCGCTGCCTGGCTAGAGGCCCCGGGGAGGACGATGCCTAGCCCCGAGCCGTTTACAGGTGAGCTGGAGAAATGTTCGGGTTTTCTTGCCCAAGTCACCCTGTTTTTCCGCCAGCAGAACAGGACGTATGCCAGCGACGGTGCCCGGATTGCTTTCTTTGTTCAGCTGTTACGAGATCGCGCGCTCCAGTACGCTCAGGCACTATTGAAAACCCTGCCGAATATCTCCTACCTCGACTTCCTGACTGAATTCAAAAGCGTGTTTGAAAGGGATGGCGGGCCCTCTGCTGCTGCACAGCGTCTACTAAATCTGAAACAAGGTAAACGCACTATGGCTGACTTCTCGGTTGACTTCCGCATTCTCGCTGTAGAAACCGGGTGGAAAGAAGAGGCAGTAAAGGAGGTTCTGCTCAACAATATTGCGGAGGATTTGAAGGATGAGCTCATGACGAGGGAATTACCATCATCTCTCAGCTCATTAATGTCCCTGTGCATTCACGTTGACGAGCGCCTGCGAATGCGCCGTGGGACGCGCCACTCAGTTTCCCAGAGTGCTCCGCTCAGTGTTGGGATTTTTGCCGGTAGTGCTGCTTCACCACAACAGCCGGCCTCGGTGGATGTGAGCCCCGGCGAGGCAGAGCCGATGCAGATTGGACGTGCCCGGCTTACACCAACGGAGAGGCAGCGCCGTTTCATGGCTGGTGAGTGTTTATACTGCGGCCGTCACGGACATTTCATCGCCGTTTGCCCCGCACGAGCAAAAGGGCGTGCCCGCCAGTAGAAACGGGGGTACTGGTGGGCGAAATAAACATCTCTCATTCCCCTCCTCATCTTTTGTTACCAGCTAAGCTCACTGCTCACGCCACCACTCACTCACTCAAGGCTTTGATAGACTCAGGGGCCGAACAGAGTTTTATTGATGCATCACTCGCTAAGAGACTGGGCCTAACTATTGAACCTCTGCCCCATGCTCTTCGAGCCTCATCTCTGAACGGACAGCGTTTGCCTGATGTCACCCATGTTTCTGAACCAGTCACCCTGTGTTTGTCTGGAAATCACACTGAATTTTGTTTTCAAAGCTCCGCTGACGCCTCTGGTTCTGGGCTATCCATGGCTGTTGCAGCATAACCCACTGATTGATTGGCAGGCGGGCTGTGTGTCTAGATGGGGGGAGGGTTGCCATATGACTTGCTTAAAATCAGCCATTCCATCCATTGACTCCTCCGCATCACCCCCGCAGACTCCTCCGGACCTAACAGCAGTTCCTTCAGTGTACCATGAACTAGCGGAGGTGTTTAGTAAGGATCGCGCCCGTTCTCTTCCCCCACACTGGCCTTATGATTGTGCCATTGACTTGTTACCAGGAGCTCCGTTGCCTACTAGCCAACTCTATAGCCTGTCACGGCCAGAAAGAGAAGCCATGGAGGAGTACATTACTGACGCACTGGCTGCGAGAATCATTCGGCCATCTACCTCTCCCTTGGCATCGGGATTTTTCTTCGTGGACAAGAAGGACAAGTCCCTCCGGCCATGCGTTGACTATCGGGGCTTGAATGCAATCACTGTCAAGAATAAATACCCGCTGCCCCTGCTGACCTCAGCGTTTGAGCTTCTCCACGGGATGAAAATGTTCAGTAAACTTGACCTCCGCAGTGCTTACCATTTGGTTCGCATTAGGGCAGGGGATGAGTGGAAGACGGCCTTCAACACCCATCTGGGACATTTTGAATATCTTGTCATGCCTTTTGGATTAACAAATGCCCCGGCAGTCTTCCAAGCCCTCGTAAATGACGTCCTCAGAGACTTCCTCAACCACTTTGTTTTCGTCTACCTAGACGATATACTCATCTTCTCCAGGTCAGTGTCAGAGCACGAAAGACATGTCAAACTGGTGTTACAAAGATTGTTGCAAAACCGCCTTTTTGTCAAAGCAGAGAAGTGTGAGTTTCATGTAACCACTGTTTCTTTCCTTGGATTCATAATTGAGCAGGGAAACTTGAGACCGGATCCTGGAAAGGTCAAAGCGGTTTTGGAGTGGCCCACACCCCCAAACCGCAAACAGCTTCAACGTTTTTTGGGGTTTGCAAATTTCTATCGCCGTTTCATCCGTGACTTCAGCAAAATTGTCTCACCTCTTACTCACCTCACTTCCCCTAAGGTTCCGTTCCAGTGGGGACAGGCAGCCGCGGAGGCGTTCAATCATCTGAAACAACGGTTTGCCTCCGCTCCCATCCTCTCCCAGCCGGATCTCAACCAACCCTTCATCGTGGAGGTGGATGCCTCGGATGTGGGCGTGGGGGCTGTCCTCTCTCAGAAAACTGAAGGTAAACTCCATCCATGCGCTTACTTCTCTCGTCGGCTTTCACCCGCAGAGCAAAACTACGATGTTGGCGACAGGGAGCTACTCGCCATCAAACTGGCACTTGAGGAGTGGCGGCATTGGCTAGAGGGGACGGCACAGCCTTTCATTGTGTGGACCGACCACAAGAACCTCGCCTACCTTCAGGCAGCAAAACGCCTCAACGCACGTCAAGCCAGGTGGGCGCTTTTCTTCACCCGTTTCAATTTCTCCATTACTTACAGGCCCGGGTCCCGAAATGTCAAACCAGATGCTTTATCACGTCAGTTTTCATCCTCTGAGGGGGATCGGGAGGTGGCGTCGATCTTGCCTCCGGCTGTGTCATAGGAGGCCTCACTTGGGAGATTGAGTCAATGGTGCGGCAGGCCCAGCGTACCGAACCCGATCCGGGGACAGGACCCCCGGGGCGGCTCTACATCCCTTCGTCCGTACGATCCCAGGTGCTCCAATGGGCCCACACAGCAAGATTCTCATGTCACCCTGGAATCCAACGCACCATTGCCTTTCTGGAACGCGCCTTCTGGTGGCCATCTTTAACCCAAGATGCCCAAGAATATGTTAAAGCCTGTACTACCTGCGCCCAAAATAAGTCACAAAACACTCCTCCCGCAGGCTTACTTCATCCACTCCCTACCCCGGGTCGACCGTGGTCACACATTGCCCTCGACTTTGTTACTGGACTTCCACCTTCGGCAGGTAACACAGTAATTCTGTCTATTGTCGATCGCTTCTCTAAAGCAGCACATTTTGTAGCATTACCCAAGCTTCCCACAGCCCTAGAGACCGCCCAGCTGCTTACCGACCACGTGTTTCGCCTTCATGGAATTCCCTCTGACATCGTCTCTGATCGTGGGCCGCAGTTCACGTCCAAGGTATGGAAAGAATTCTGCTCATCCATTGGTGCCCAGGTCAGTCTCTCTTCAGGTTACCATCCCCAAACCAATGGGCAGACGGAGAGGCTGAACCAGGAACTGGAAACAGCCCTGCGATGCGTGGCCTCGACAAACCAAAACACCTGGTGCTCGCATCTAGCCTGGATTGAGTATGCTCACAACAGCCACACCTCCTCCGCCACTGGAATGTCGCCTTTCGAGGCCTCGCTTGGATATCAGCCGGCCCTTCTCCCATCTGTGGAAGGTGAGCATCTCGTTCCCTCTGTGCAGCACCACCTCCGCAAATGTCGGCGACTCTGGCGAGCTACCCGTGCCGCCCTCCTTCGAACCAAGGAACAGAATCAACGGCTAGCTGACCGTCGGAGGTTGCCCGCACCCACCTACACACCGGGGCAAAAGGTATGGCTCTCCACGAGGTTCGTCCCTGTCCGCACTGAGTCTAAGAAACTCGCACCCACCTTCATTGGACCCTTTACCGTCGAGGCTGTTGTTAACCCAGTCTCGGTCCGTTTGCAGCTCCCGCGTAGCATGCGTGTCCACAACGTGTTCCATGTGTCTCAGTTGAAACCACACCTGTCCAGTCCTCTGTGCCCTCCTTCCGGGCCCCCGCCACCTGCCCGGCTCATTGATGGCCTGCCCGCGTATTCCATTACGCGAATCATGGACTCGCGGCGCCGTGGACGGGGAGTTCAGTATCTGGTGGATTGGGAGGGCTATGGCCCGGAGGAACGCTCTTGGGTCCCTAGGTCGGCCATCCTTCACCCGGGTGTGGTCCGGGATTTCCATCGCGCCCATCCGGACAAGCCTGGTGGGTCGCCTGGAGGCTCCCGTTGAGGGGGGGGGGCGGTACTGTCATGGTTCTCAAGATCTGGAGAGGTCGTGGTGTGTGTATTTTTTTGTCTTAACCTCTCCCACCAGGGCGGAACTGGACCTTGGTTCCCCGCCTCTGAACCCACCCTGAACACACACCTGTGGCTCATTCACACTGATCCTGGCAGACTACTTAAGATGGCAAGAGAGGCTGCTTCCTCGCTGGATCGTCACATTACCAAGTGCCTTCTAGACTCCCTGCCCGTCTTCCCTGCTGTCTGGATTTCTGTGGATGTGTGTGAGTGAGCGTGAGCTTCTTAGTGTGGACATTTTTGAGTTACGGATCAAGTGGAAGAAGAGCGTGTGTGTACCCCCGTCTTGGACCTTCCCTTCGGACCCCGCCCTACTCCCTGGAGCCCCGTGTTATCTGTTCCACTGTATATATGTACATATTCTCACTTGGTGTCACATTGCAAATAAACCCTCACCTTCTCTCTAAACTTCAGAGTCCTGCGAGTGAGTCCTCTGCCTACTAATCTGTGACAGGAATGTCTTGATCCTATAGATTGAACTCAGACCTTACAAATTTAAGAAGCACAATGACACATTCAACAATTAGACTTAACACAGGTAGCTTGCGTCTGCACGCACAGCTAGTGCACTCTGTTGAAAGCTCTCAAACGAACCCGAACCTAGATTGTCTCTACGCCCCAAATGGCGGAGAAGCCTGCGTCTCTCTCACACGGCTGGCACACTCCCGTACCTGCGTGAAACCACGCGGTCACGTAGCCGCTCTCTATTGTTTTAGGGTCCGCGTGCACCCGCGCGACCAGCATGTGTGAGAATGTGTGTGTGTGTGTATGCATGTACGAGAATGTGTGTGAGTGTGTGTGTGTATGCATGTGAGTGTGTGTGTTTGTGTTTGGGGGTGCGTTTTTGTGACCTCCTGCCCACAAAGGGGTCATAAAAGCAGGAAGCTTACTAAACAAGAAAACAGAACCCTCACATAGGATGTGTCCCTATAATAAAACACTACAGCATCCCCCACCAACAAGCTGGGGAGGGCAATAGAAACAGAAGAATGTCTTTGATCCTATAGCTTGAACTAAGATATACAAATATAAGTAACACAATGACAACATTTAACAGTTTGACTCCAACACACTGATTCTCGTATAGCACTTTTCTATACACCCAGAGCTTCATGCAACATTCACCCAAGCACTGTCTCCTATGCTATAAGTCCTTATTAGCTAACATTTACACTCCAATGGATGCATCGAAGGTTAGTATCTTGTCCAAGATATTTGGCTCACAGACTAGGCGAGCCAGGGATTGAACCACGAACCTTCCAAGCAGTACGTGACCTGCTCTGTTTCCTGAACTACAGCCACGCTAATGTGCACATTAGAGCTCTGAAACTTTAAACTGCATATATTTCAAGATTAAACATTGGTGTCCTATAGCCATAGCCAGAGTGAAATTACTTTTTTGACTGAAGAGGTGTTTAAAGTGTAACTTTGCAGCAGATTAGGACCAAATATGAAAGTATATACATGCACTTTCCCAACAGTTCCCATGGGCAAAACTTAGCAACAGTGGGAAAACAACAACTCGCCAGTTATCTAAATAAGAAGTTACAATTATTTTTTTTAAAACAGTAACTGTGTATAATCTCAGTATTAAATCAAAGACTAAAATGCTATTACATTTAAAGAGATTATGACATTTTTAAATGGGCTGGTCCTTACTTAGTGCTTTTCTACTCTTCCTAAGACTCAAACTTCTTTATACAACCTCATTAAGGAAGTGCCTTCTATCTAACATTCACACACATTCATACTCCAGTGGACACATTGGAGAGCTACTGTTGTATATTATCTTCAACTGACAGACAGGAACATATATGAAAAAGACCTGACTGACTACTTTATCAGGCATGCACAGGATCCAATTCCCCAAATGCGATTTGTAAAATCAAAATTTTACAAAAATGAAAATTTTACAAATGACATTTGTCATTTGTCACACTTGGGGTGGCTGTAGCTCAGGAAGTAGAACAGAACTCTGCATGGGCAGCAACTATTACAAGTGTTGCAAATTGCATTTAAAAAGGAAAAGTTTTTTATTTTTTGTATTGTGCTCAATACAAAAAATTGAAGGAATTAAATATGAATATTGGAACGAAAATGTTTCCTCTTTGCATCTTTCATTAAGATTAAGGTTTTGGCCAGTGTACCAGTGACTTTGCTGCACTATGCAGGCCTTGACTCACAAAGACATCTTATGATGATCATAGCGCATGAATATGATGAGGACACACAATCCAAAAATGTCAATAAGAAAAACACTAATGGTAGATGTCGCAAGTCAAACCTAAAAGCAAAATGACAAGATCTACCATGTCTTATTTCACATACACATTTAGATTTGCATGTTTTTTCTTAAATATCTTACAAAATGAAAATACATCAGTTAGACATGCAATTTAAATTATCCATTAATCCATCTATTTTGTCCTATTTATTTGGGGTTGGGTTCTGGGCACAGTAGCTTAAGCAAAGACTCCTCTCTCTCTCCCTAACCACTTCCTCCAGCTTATTCGGGGGAACACAGAGAGGTCAGCCAAGAGATGTAATCTCTCCCATGTGTCCTGGGTCTGCCTCAGGGCTTCCTTCCAGTCAATCATACCCAAAACACCTCACCCAGGAGCCACTCAACACAAACTCGAGAGCTTTGTTTTCATGCTCTCTCTTTACCACAACGGACGGATGCAGTGTCCACAGACACAAAGCCAATCCATCTGTCAATCTTCTAATTATTTCTCCCCTCACTTGTGAACATGACCCTGAGATATTTATATTCTACTCCACTTGGGGCAGTAACTTGTCCCTGACCCAGTGCAGACACCCTTTTCCAGCTGAGAACCATGGTCTCATATTTAGAGGTGCTGAGTCTCTTTCTTGCTGCTTCACACTTGGCTATGAGCTGTTTTAGCATGAGCTTACGACCACTATCTGATGAAGCCAACAGAGCTACAATGTCTGCAAAAACAGAGATGAGATTCTGAGGCCACCACAGTGGAAGGCTTCCTCCATTAGGCTACACCTAGAAATTCTGTCGATGAAAACTATGAACACAGTGGTGGCAAACAGCAGCCATGGCAGAGTCCAACACGCACTAAGAATGAGCCTGACTGACTGCCAGCAATGTGGAACAAGCTTCTGCAAGGAGGCTCAAATGGCTCATACCAATGGGCCAGACATTGCTATGAGCCCCAAAGCACCTCCTACAGGATACTCCATGTGGCGTGGTCAGATACCTTCACCAAGTCCACAAAACACACAGGTTGGGCAAATTCCCATGCACTGTCAAATATTTTTGATAGCATAAAGAGCTGGCTAGTGTTACATGACCAGGACGAAAACCGCATTGTCCCTCCTGTAAGCTCAGTTCGACTAACGGACGAACTCTCCAGTGAAGTACTCTGGCATAGACATTCTCATGGGGACAGAGAAGTCTGATTCCCCTGTTGTTGGAGCCCACCCTCTGGTCCCTCTTTTTAAACACGGGGACAGTGACCCTAGTCTGAGACTCCAGAGGCACCTCCCCAGATCTCTATGTAATGCTGTAAATACGTGGTAACCAGGACTGGCCTGCAAAATCCAGGGCCTTTAGGAACTCCGGGTGAACCTCATCCACCCAGGGGCCCGGCCACCAAGTCATTGTTTAACTGCCATAGTGACCTTGCTCCTAGTGAGGGGCAGTGTTGGGATGGTTACTTCCAACACTGGTTACGTTACTCAATGAGAGTAACGTATTCGGAATACTTTGGATTACTTAATATATTATCATGCTTTTTTACAATTACATGAATGTACTATTACTGTGTGATTTATTACTATTACTGAAGGTTACTCGCCATACCATACCAATACGTGGGTGGACAGATCGGTCGGCACTGCAGTGAACGCCAGGACCGCCACCTACAACGTGGGTCTCGCCACTGGCGATTTGAGCGCCTACAAAGCGGCCTCATACGGCGTGCGGTGGAACGAGTCCGACTTATTGCTGACAATGTGAACCAAGCTCTTGCAACGGTTGTATAGGGATCGAATGGCCCGTAGCAATGGGCCAGACACCCCATACTCCCGCAGCACCTCCCACAGGACACCCCGAGGGACAATGCCTTCTCCAAGTCCACAAAACACATGTAGACTGGTTGGGCAAACTCCCATGCGTCCTCAAGTATCCTTGAGATGATAAAGAGCTGGTCCAGTGTTCTGCGACCAAGACGAAAACCGCATTGTTTCTCCTGTATCTGAGGTTTGACTAGCGGACGAACTCTCCTTTCCAGCACCCTGGCATAGACTTTCCCAGGGAGGCTGAGGAGTGTGATCCCCCTGTAGTTGGAACACACCCTCCGGTCCCCCTTCTTAAAGATGGGGACCACCACCCTGGTCTGCCAGTCCAGGGGTACTGCCCCTGATCTCCACGCAACATTGTACAGGCGTGTCAACCAGGACAGCCCTACAACGTCCAGAGCCTTCAGGAACTCGGGGCGGACCTCATCCACACCTGGGGCTCTGCCACCAAGGAGTTGTTTAACTGCCTCAGTGACCTCGCCTCTGGAAATTGGCAGGGTCATTCCCCTCATCCCCAGACTCTGCTTCCTCCTCGGAAGATGTGTCAGTGGGATTAAGGAGGTCCTCGAAGTATTCCTTCCACCGCCTGACAATTGTCTCAGTCGAAGTCAGCAGCGCTCCACCAACACTATACACAGTGCAGGTAGAGCACCACTTTCCCCTCCTGAGACACCTGACAGTTTGCCAGAATCTCTTCGAGGCAGTCCAAAAGTCTTTTTCCATGGCCTCTTTGAACTCCTCTCACACCCGAGTGTGGACACTCTTATGTTCGAACAAGGTGTTCGTTATGGCCAAACTGTGATTTGCACAGAAGTCCAATAACAAAACACCGCTCGGGTTCAGATCAGGGAGGCCGTTCCTCCCAATCACGCCCCTCCAGGTCTTGCTGTCGTTACCCACATGAGCATTGAAGTCTCCCAGTAGGATAACAGAGTCTCCAGGTGGAGCACCTTCCAGCACCCCACCCAGGGACTTTAAGAAGGCTGGGTACTCTGAACTGCCACTCAGCGCATAAGCGCAGATGACAGTCAGGACCCGTTTCCCGACCCTAAGGCGCAGGGAACAAACCCTCTCATCCACCAGGAAGATCCCCAACGTACCGGCAGCAAGCCGAGGGGATATTAGAATGCCCACCCCAGCCCGCTGCCTCTCATTCCAGACTGAGACAGAGTCCAGCCCCTTTCCAGGAGACTGGTTCCAGAGCCCAAGCCATGCGTAGAGGTGAGTCTGACTATATCTTGCCAGTACCTCTCAACCTCACGCACTAACTCAGGCTTCTTCCCCAGAGAGGTGACATTCCATGTCCCAGTTGCCAGTCTTGGTAGCCGGGGATCAGTCCGCCAGGGCCTCCACTCCTGGCCGCCACCCGGCACACAATGCACCTGACCCCTACGGCGCCTCCTGCAGGTGTTGGGCCTGCAGGGAGGATGGGCCCATGTCCCCTTTTCGGGCTGTGCCTGGCCAGGCCCCATGGACTAAGGCCCGGCCACCAGACGCTCGTCCTCAGGCACCCGCCCCGGGCCTGGCTCCAGGGCGGGGTGCCGGTAACCCTATCCCGGGTAGGGTAAACTGTTCCCTCTATGTTTTTCTCATAAGGTTCTTCTGAATCGCTCTTTGTCTGGTCCCTCACCCAGGACCAATTTGCAATGGGAGACCCTACCAGGGGGCTATTTTGTCTATTTTGTAAAATGTTTAGATTGTCTATTCTTATTTAATTCACTTAATGTACAGAATTTACCTGCTTGCAGCATACAATGCTACTACTGCACATTCACCTAATGTATATAATAGATAATGTCCCCCGACCTTTTTGACCCTTTGCAACCCATATCCGGTCATGGTCTGACAGTGTGAACAGCACAAATCTGATATTTTCAAATCCGATCTGGGTCACTTTCGTATGTGGTACTGAATCCCATACATATCTGATATTTTATAAAGCGACTGCTGTCTGAATGGTCATGTTGCATTAAATCTTTTACATCACTGACACAAGACAGACGCCAACTATCAGTACCGGAGAAGCGCCTGAGAAGACATCGTGAATGCTTCCTGGCCATCCCGTGTAGATGTTAGTGAAACTGTTTGGAAGACAACGTTGGAGAAACGTGAACATTTTATTTGTACTGTATAATCTGCAGATTCTGACAGAAATCTGCAACTATCCTTTGAAGCACCGTTCCTCTCTAAAACAGCAATAATGATAAATATTAGGCCATATGTAAATAACAAAATAACTTGAAGCAAAATTGGGAAACGTAAAGTCTGAAACAAGTATTTATATTAACGGCCATCAGTCGAACAATACTGTTTGGTCTGGGTCTAAACAGAGCGCATTGTGTGTGATGTTTTCTTTTTCTTTTGCTCAGGTCACTTTGAGGGTTCACACTAGAGCGCGTTTGCTGTCACATTTTATTTGTAGTGTGAACAAGCAAACAAAAAAATCGGATTTGATCAAAAACTCGGAATTGAGTATTAAGACCTGCAGTATGAACGTAGCCTAAGAATCTTGAGTACTCTGAACTGTTGTGCGACCCATATGCAGAAGCATCACTCAGTTGCTTCTGCATATGGGTCGTGCCGTTCCTCTATCCAAAGGCACAGGGACACAATCCTTACATCCTTTGGCAAAAAACCCAAATTTACAGGCAGCAAACCAAGGGGACCCATCCCTGCCCACCACGTCTCATTGAGGGCAAGTCCAAATTGGAAACTTGACTTTTTGACTTCTGTGAGTGGTGGGCCTGCAGATGGGTGGGTGGATATAGTTTCTTTGGGCCCTATGGGGTAAGGCTTGGCCACAAGGCCCTCTACATCAAGCTCCCACCATAGGCATGGTCCCATTAACGCCATCCCAGGCAGGTTACGCAGTTCCCTTGCTTTTTCACCACTCATATCTGGGAATTCACCCAGGACCAAATTGCCTTGGGAGACCCTAACAGCCCCCCCAACATCATAGCCCCTGGGGCACATAAACCTCTCCACCACGGTAAGGTGGCAATTCATGGAGGAGTAATTTAAATTAATGAGGACTTTCCACTTGATTAAGACCTTAGCCAATTTATTTCAGTGCATCTGAAAGGCAAAGACACTGCTAAGCTTTTTCTTAGTATTCCTTGTAACTGTCAAACTGTCTCACGTTTTCCTAACAATGTAGCAATTAACTTTTAGGTGCTGAATTCCAGGGTGCAGTAACAGTGCATTGAAGGGGAAAACTAAATAACCACTAATGCCTTAAAGGTATTATGTTTGTTTGCTCACACTTTTAGTCCCATAGCATGTGTATGTACACGTCACATGCAAGTGTCCTATTTGGCGAGACATCTTCTATGCTTGAAGTAAAGACAGAGAAAGAGAGAGAGAGCAACACAACTTCAGATGGATGACACTGGCTTGTCTTAACACCTGCAATAATATAAACGTGTCTTTGTCTGTGTGTGCTTGTGTCACACGCATACACAGTAAGAGTGCATGTTCACTTTCACAGCTTTTGAATACTATTGTGTTTCTGTGCATGAGTGAGAGAGGAGAATTTGTGCACAAGCATAAGCATATGAGCTTAACTTTTAGTCAAAGCTACCCTCAAGCCAGACACACACTGACATACATACTGACAGTGGCACAGAGTGAGGTTTTGCTTGAATGCACACCTGTCCTTTCACTCTATGGAACACAGCACACAGCCTGACCACGGGCCACGCCATGTATGTATATGTGCATGTGTTGTAAAAAGGCCTTCTGGGCATTCATGGACAAAGACAACTCCTCACAGGCCAAAAGTCCTATACAACATCCTTATTCTCTTTCTGTGCATCACTTTATTTTTTGTTTGTTTTTTTATATATCCAGTTTAACCTTTTGGTCGCTCTTTTTTGACTCTATTTACACTCTGATTTTATCTTTCTTGTTCCAGACAACTTCCTTTCCTTCTCTTTCTTTTGACCGATAGGAGGAATAAATCTGCATGACTTTCCTTCAGAAATGTCCCAAGATGTGGCGTGTCATTGTGTCAGCTAGTCAAATGTTGGTGTGTCGGAGTGTGTCTCAATGTTTGCATGCGTGTATGTGTGTGCACGGACAAGGGCCTGTGTACTCATGCAGGGTTCTATGAAGCTCAGTTTTGACAGTGCTTAAACAGCACACAGGTGGAGTGGTTAGCACTGCCACTTCACAGCACGAAGGTTCTTGGTTTGAGCCTCAGCTGCTACCTCTCATTGTGATATTTGCATATTCTCTCTGTGCCTGGGTGGGTTTCCTCCAGTATTCTCTCTTCCTCCCACAGTCCAAAGATGTGCATTTTAGGTTAATTGGTGCTTCTAAATTATTCTAATGGACTGCATGTACAGGGTGGGCCATTTATATAGATACACCGTAATAAAATGGGAATGGTTGGTGATATTAAAGTCCTGTTTGTGGTACATTAGTATACGTGAGGGGGCAAACTCTTCAAGATGGGTGGTGACTAGGGATGGGTACCGGTATCCGGTGCCATCTGACATAAACGGTAGTAACCAGACCGAAAAGCAGTGCACATTTCGGTGCTTTATTTTGGTGCTTTTTTTTTCCTGAGATGTCACACACTTTAGATTCTAGCCAATCATTTTACGTTTCCAAGGATAGTAGGTGGGCCCAGGTACGTAGGTTCTTTTAGAGCAGAGCTACAGATTAAAAATGCCCAAGGCTAAGCGGTCAAAAGTCTGGCTGTACTTCACAGCAAAAGATGCAAACTCAGCAGCTTGCAACAAGTGCTTTAAGGTGATACTGTGATACTGTCAAAGGAGGTAACACCTCAAATCTGATGAAACACCTGGCGACGCATAGCGTTTTTTTTAAAAGCCGAGAAATGCGCCGTATTTGATAGCTTGCTGCGAGACCTCACACCGAGTGTATCTACTGCGGGTGTGGTGCCTGTTATCGGACCCGGAGTTAGCAACATCCCCCAAAAACCCGAAGAGGAGAGTCCTGGCCCCTAGCCCTGCCAGTGTAGCAGAAATGATGAGGATGATGATGGCAGCAGCAGCCGTTCTTCTCTGCGTGAGTAGCTTAAAGTTGTTCTGTGTGTAATTTACGCTGAGTAGGCTAACCACGTTATTACATTAATGCATGTAAGGTGAACTAGCAAACACCATCGTAGTTACATGCGGCTGTCTTCTTGTTTGATGGCAGATACTCCCTTCACCCTGGCCAAAAAGGCTAAAATGACCAAAGAAAAAGTGGAAAACAGTTAAACATGAGAGGTTTTTGGACAAAGTTTGTGTTTTTTCCATTGTTTAAGCACTGCTTCCAGCCAAGAGTGATACCATATATGCCCCATAGCTGCAGAAAAGGCTAACATTGTTATCTTTTTACAAAAAAACAGCTGAACATGAGAGGTTTTTGGACCAATTTTGTGTTCTCCATTCTTTAAGCACCGGTTTGAGCACCGTTTAAGCACCGGCACTGTTCAAAAGTACCGGTTTGGTACTGGTATCGGATAAAACCTAAACGATACCCATCCCTAGTGGTGACCATGGTGGCCATTTAGAAGTCGGCCATCTTGGATACAACTTTTGTTTTTTCAATAGGAAGAGGGCCATGTGACACATCAAACTTATTGGTAATGTCACAAGAAAAACAACGGTGTGCTTGGTTTCAACGTAACTTTATTCTTTCATGAGTTATTTACAAGTTTCTGACCACTTGTAAAATGTGTTCAATGTGCTGCCCATTGGGTTGGATTGTCAATGCAACCCTCTTCTCCCACTCTTCACACACTGATAGCAACACCGCAGGAGAAATGCCAGCACAGGCATCCAGTATCCGTAGTTTCAGGTGCTGCACATCTCGTATCTTCACACCATAGACAATTGCCTTCAGATGACCCCAAAGATGAAAGTCTAAGGGGGTCAGATCGGGAAACCTTGGGGGCCATTCAACTGGCCCACGACGACCAATCCACTTTCCAGGAAACTGTTCATCTAGGAATGCTCGGACCTGGCACCCATAATGTGGTGGTGCACCATCTTGCTGGAAAAACTCAGGGAACGTGCCAGCTTCAGTGCATAAAGAGGGAAACACATCATCATGTAGCAATTTCAAATATCCAGTGGCCTTGAGGTTTCCATTGATGAAGAATGGACCCACTATCGTTGTACCCCATATACCACACCAAACCATCACTTTTGTTGTTCCAACAGTCTTGGAGGGATCCATCCAATGTGGGTTAGTGTCAGACCAACTTCACCAACTGTTTGTTAACTTCACCATTCACATAAAAGTTTGCCTCATCACTGAACAAAATCTTCTGCGTGAACTGAGGGTCCTGTTCCAATTTTTGTTTTGCCCATTCTGCAAATTCTGTGCGCCGATCTGGGTCATCCTCGTTGAGATGCTGCAGTAGCTGGAGTTTGTAAAGGTGCCATTTGTGAGTAGCTAATATCGAAGGGATGTTCGACTAATGCCACTCTTTGACATGTCAATGGCTGTGAACAAAGAGAAACTTGTAAATAACTCATGAAAGAATAAAGTTACGTTAAAACCAAGCACACCATTGTTTTTCTTGTGACATTACCAATAAGTTTGATGTGTCACATGGCCCTCTTCCTATTGAAAAAACAAAAGTTGTATCCAAGATGGCCGACTTCTAAATGGCCACCATGGTCACCACCCATCTTGAGGAGTTTGCCCCCTCACATATACTAATGTGCCACAAACAGGACTTTAACATCACCAACCATTCCCATGTTATTACGGTGTATCCATATAAATGGCCCACCCTGTATATTGAAACAAATGATGTATGAATTTCAGGTTAAAATTGCAGTTTGTGGTCTAAAGTTCTTTCATTTCAAACGTAGAATTTATAAGAAATGTTAAAGTACTTTACACTCATGTTAAACTACAGGCTTAACTGGATTCCTTAGTAAATAAGGAAACAAACTACTTACCAGCCATTGAAAATGAGATGGCATTCAGTTTAACAAGCTATGCTGTTGTCATGTAAATCCTTTGACATGCCAAATTTTTGGCTAGATAGTCTTTGAAAGCATACACCAGATCTCATTACTGGAAATTCCTACTTTAGTTTGTGATTTTTTTAAATAATAATATTTTCAACAAATCTGATTTATAGTGAGTCTAAAAATATGTTTGCAGTTTTACATTTTGGCTGATTCTGACTGATTTTTGACACAGAATGTTCAGGATGTTGAAGTACCCTATCACAATTGCCTCATGAGTTATATTTCGCTGCTGCTGTTGCTTGTTACACTTAGCAATTGTCCTAAAAGGAGGCGAAATACATTATCTTGCCTTTTTCATGAACTTTTTCATATCACCTAAAGAGCCTTGGGATAACCAAATGAAAAGTTATGTCATTAATTAAAGAAAATGTAACTCATTTCATTGGAATATACCCATTCCAGCAGCAGTGGTTTTAGCTAGCATCTGTTTTTGCATTGATTGGTGGTTATTTCAAATATCTTTACACTGGCTCAAGTTCAACAAGTGCAGTAAAATTGTATAAGCTGTCAGTCATAGGCATGATAAATGCCTCAGGCTACAACCTACATTTTCAGGTCTGTGTAAAGCTGCTGTATCGTGGCCTGTGATATATATAGGACATAAAACTTTTAGTAAAGCACTTCTGTCAATTGTGATGGGTGATTTCAGTTTCTCAGTCTTTGGCAGAAATAATAAATGTAGTGACTGCATGTTTCTTTTTACATTAGTGGATATGATACGTTACACTCTGATAAGACATACCTCTATAGAAACCTATCTCAGTACACAGTGTTAAATTTACTGAAAAATGAGATCTCATAAGGCTTTTTTGTTTTATTGATTGTTTGTTTGTTTCGCCTTTAGATGGGTTTTAGGTGTTACATGGTTCCATAATTCATTTTGTATTTTTATTTTAGACTAATTATTATTAAATCTACACTTATGTCTCCCGCAGTTTCTGTTTACTCAGTTGTTTTTACTTAAATGAGTTGATTTGTTACCTAAAATAAATCAATTTTAAGTTAAGTTACAGCTTTTATTTTGTACATCAGCTCCCAGTGTAGCTTATTAGCAAATTTAGTTTTACCTTTTCTAAAACAAAATGTATAACACCCAAGAATTACAACAATGCCATCAGAAACAACAGGACAAGCTATTACCCCCCTCAAAATACTTGTCAACGTAACATCAATATACAGGGAGTGCAGAATTATTAGGCAAATGAGTATTTTGTCCACATCATCCTCTTCATGCATGTTGTCTTACTCCAAGCTGTATAGGCTCGAAAGCCTACTACCAATTAAGCATATTAGGTGATGTGCATCTCTGTAATGAGAAGGGGTGTGGTCTAATGACATCAACACCCTATATCAGGTGTGCATAATTATTAGGCAACGTCCTTTCCTTTGGCAAAATGGGTCAAAAGAAGGACTTGACAGGCTCAGAAAAGTCAAAAATAGTGAGATATCTTGCAGAGGGATGCAGCAGTCTCAAAATTGCAAAGCTTCTGAAGCGTGATCATCGAACAATCAAGCCTTTCATTCAAAATAGTCAACAGGGTCGCAAGAAGCGTGTGGAAAAACCAAGGCGCAAAATAACTGCCCATGAACTGAGAAAAGTCAAGCGTGCAGCTGCCAAGATGCCACTTGCCACCAGTTTGGCCATATTTCAGAGCTGCAACATCACTGGAGTGCCCAAAAGCACAAGGTGTGCAATACTCAGAGACATGGCCAAGGTAAGAAAGGCTGAAAGACGACCACCACTGAACAAGACACACAAGCTGAAACGTCAAGACTGGGCCAAGAAATATCTCAAGACTGATTTTTCTAAGGTTTTATGGACTGATGAAATGAGAGTGAGTCTTGATGGGCCAGATGGATGGGCCCGTGGCTGGATTGGTAAAGGGCAGAGAGCTCCAGTCCGACTCAGACGCCAGCAAGGTGGAGGTGGAGTACTGGTTTGGGCTGGTATCATCAAAGATGAGCTTGTGGGGCCTTTTCGGGTTGAGGATGGAGTCAAGCTCAACTCCCAGTCCTACTGCCAGTTTCTGGAAGACACCTTCTTCAAGCAGTGGTACAGGAAGAAGTCTGCATCCTTCAAGAAAAACATGATTTTCATGCAGGACAATGCTCCATCACACGCGTCCAAGTACTCCACAGCGTGGCTGGCAAGAAAGGGTATAAAAGAAGAAAAACTAATGACATGGCCTCCTTGTTCACCTGATCTGAACCCCATTGAGAACCTGTGGTCCATCATCAAATGTGAGATTTACAAGGAGGGAAAACAGTACACCTCTCTGAACAGTGTCTGGGAGGCTGTGGTTGCTGCTGCACGCAATGTTGATGGTGAACAGATCAAAACACTGACAGAATCCATGGATGGCAGGCTTTTGAGTGTCCTTGCAAAGAAAGGTGGCTATATTGGTCGCTGATTTGTTTTTGTTTTGTTTTTGAATGTCAGAAATGTATATTTGTGAATGTGGAGATGTTATATTGGTTTCACTGGTAAAAATAAATAATTGAAATGGGTATATATTTGTTTTTTGTTAAGTTGCCTAATAATTATGCACAGTAATAGTCACCTGCACACACAGATATCCCCCTAAAATAGCTAAAACTAAAAACAAACTAAAAACTACTTCCAAAAACATTCAGCTTTGATATTAATGAGTTTTTTGGGTTCATTGAGAACATGGTTGTTGTTCAATAATAAAATTATTCCTCAAAAATACAACTTGCCTAATAATTCTGCACTCCCTGTATATGCCCTTATGCTTCTAGGTAGTTGAAGACATTTATGGACTGTTTATGTATCATTATATCATGCAACATTTCTAAAGTACACACACTTCTGTTTTTATCTTTTCAGGTTTTGTTTTTTCCTTTTTTTTTGAATCTGTGATATTTGACGAAATTCAAAATCCTCATAGCCTGATGTAAAAAATACCTACTGGCTTGCCCTTGGGTATTTTGCTAAAGGCACTATATGTTATAAGGTAAAGAGCCTAGAATAATACAGAGTAAATACCAAAAACTCCAACCCCAACCCTATGAGTGAAACCTTCGGCAGAACCAGGCCAATGAAGGCGGAGCAGTTACCTCTTAGGGCTGTGGAAGAGACTGAGATTAAGATTAAATGAATGATTAAATGCAGAGTGGTGTTTATCACATCATATTCATGTCATAATGCCCATAGTATGATACGAGCATTACATAATGACGTGCAAGTAAGTACTCTGTGGAAGACTGGGAGGAACATTTTTCCTGAAGAAAGATCCACAGCATGTCTTCCTTCTCTGGTGGCCCCGCCCCTCCCTGAGCCTGGTTCTGCCGGAGGTTTCTTCCTGTTAAAAGGGAGTTTTTCCTTCCCACTGTCACCAAAGTGCTTGCTCATAGGGGTCATATGATTGTTGGGTTTTTCTCTGTATGTATTATTGTAGAGTCTACCTTACAATATAAAGCACCTTTAGGCGACTGTTGTTGTGATTTGGCGCTATATGAATAAAACTGAATTGCATTGAAAGATCGGAAAAAATAAAAAAATAAATAAAGACTTTGGCCTAGTCAAAGTTCTGACCTGAACCTGATTGAGATGCTGCAGCATGACTTTTAAAATGCACCTCATGCTTGAAAACCCTCCAGTGTGCCTGAGTTACAACAATTCTGCAAAGATGAGTGGGCCAAAATTCCTTCACAGACTCATTTATTTATTTATCGTTATAGCAAATGCTTGATTGCAGTTGTTGCTGCTAAAGGTGGACCAACAAGTTATTGGATTTAGGGGGCAATCACGTTTTCACACACGGGCATATAGGTATAGATTGTTTCCCCCTTAATAACAAACACCTTCAATTAGAAACTGCATTTTATGTTTACAGGTGTTATTGTTGTCTTATATTGAATTTTTTTTTTGGATGATCTGGAACATTTCAGTGTGACAAACATACAAAAAAAGAAGAAAACAGGAAAGGGGCAAACCACTTTCTTTTACACCACTGTAGGTAGGTGGGCCTGCACTGAATGGATATGGCCTCTAAGTCCTGTGAGGAGTGACTGTCTATAATTCTGCTGTTATGGCACCAGTCCTGGAGTCCATAAACACAGAGGTCCCACCCCTTCTCTTACTGGAATATTTGTTGCGGTCCTGGCGGTATCAGGATTTGCAGATGAAGCCAGAATTCTGTTGCAATCAGTAGACAACACTCCCGGACAAGATGGTTATAGTAAATCTCTAATTGTAGCTCCTGCATTTTATTTGTGAGGATCCTGATGTTGGTGAGAAAGAATGATGGGAGCAGGGATTCATGTTGTTGTTTCGCAGCTGGATGCGGAAGCCAGCTCTGCAGCCCTACGTTTGTTTCCTCTCCCTGCGCTGTCTGTGTCATTTACTGCTCCGAACAACAATACTCTGTGATGTTTGTTTGTGTTGAAGTCTAAAAACAAAAGAAGCCCGAGATTGTCCTGTGTGCAGAAATAAAAGTTATTTAACATATATTTTTATTTTCATTAAGTGGTAGCTTTTGTGAGAGAATTCTGACCAGAGTGAGACGCTGAGACAAAGAATGAAAGCAGACCTTTTTCTGTCCTGCTACTATTGCTAATTATTGAATCCAGCAAACGCTCATCTCTTTTATCCATATGTTCAACTTTGGCATCTTTTCAGTGTTACATGAATACTTTTACACGGTGAGTTTCTGTTGAGTCCTCATGACTTTAACATCCCTCTAACTATCACTGCAGTCTACTATTACAGAGAACAAAACAGCCTCCTGGAGCCAGAGGATTATCTCATGAAATAACTGGGCAACTCAAGCTTGGACCAGAACCAAATGTCAGAACTTATTTTCTGTAGCACTTGACATTTATTTAACACACCATTACTGCATTATTAGCATTCCTGTAAAAGCCAATTCTGCCAAAATTATCTGATAAAGATACCTGCATACAATAAATATTAAGGCTAAACTCTCGTAATTATTTAAGATCTTCCTGTTCAGCCTCACTTAACTAGTAGTTTACCTGCTGATCACAAAATTATAAAAAAGAATTATATAAGTATCTAAAAACAAGCAAAACACTATTGGCCACAAACAAACTCGTATCATCCTCTAAATAAAGAAACAGCTAAGAAATAAAGTCACTGATATCTATCTGTCTAAAAATATTACAAAGGCTTCGGGACTCAAACAAACGATGGTGAGAGCCCGTACTCACAAATAGACAAAATATAATCCACTTTATTGGCCAAGCATGTGTACACATACAAGGAAGTGGGCTGTTTTTTCTTTGCTATCAGCGTAAGTATTTAATGTACGTAATCAAGTTAAGTGATGGTTGCTATCTTTTGTCATTCTTTTTTTTTTTAAAAATCTGAAAACCTCGATTTTAAAATGATTCCACAAAACTAGAACACAAAATATGCATGATGTAATAAAATGCAATGCAGCAGCCCTACACCATGTAACAACCACATCAAATGTTCTGTGTGTTGGATTTTTTTAGTTGTTGGTGTATTTCAAGCTAGTTCTACACTCTGTTTTAAACAGAGTTGTACTGGATAAATATTTTTAATATCGTGTTCATGTTAAGTTTAAGTCCATTCATTATTTAGATTAATTAATTAATATAAGTACAGTATTTAATGCAGGACTTGTGTATTGGATTGTAGTTTAAATAAAACATGTTACAATTTATTTGACACAATATTCAAGAAAAAGAAAAAAATTAAAAAGTATTTTGCTTTGCTTAAATTTCTAACTTATGTATGTTTACTTATTTACAATATTGCAGCAAAAATATATAGTAGTTCAATGACATGCTACAAACTTTGACATATTTGGGTTTTCCCATGAATTAGCTGGTTTTGGAAAACATTATTTTCCAGGATCTCAAGCAGGCTCCATTTAGAGCATGGTAAATGGTAAATGGCCTGTATTTATGCTAATCCACATGCCAAAATGTTATTGTGCTGTGTAATAAACACAATGGAAACCCCAATAAACGCACAAACACACTCTTCTCTGCATAATGAAGCTGTAGTGATTTTGTTACAGTTTTCTGTCTACATCGACTCTTTCTTGCTGAAACTGAGATCAAAGCTACGAGATTTTTTTATTTTTTTACATACACTGTTCAGCGTATATGCAGCCTGTAGACACAGAGCTGGTTGGAAACAGTGTTTCTCGTAACTGCAAATCATTCATAGTATCAGCTGTACGAGATCTAAACTGATGGCAGCAATAATGATCACTTTCCAAATCATGCTCAGCTCCAAAATTTGGCAAAGAATACAGAAATGCAGTAACAGGTTTGGTGATGTACAAGCAGATGGGTTTCTCTGGAATTTTAATATTTTTGGTATTATATATATATATATATATATATATATATATATATATATATATATATATATATATATATATAAGTATTGCAGTGTATGCGTCATAGTCCTCTGTAAGGCAGCTAACTTCACCTACAAACGGCATAATTTGTACGTTTGTAGGTGAAGTTTTTTTTCTTGCAGTGCTAAATTTTAAACATGGGTAGGCTTTGAAACTCTGGCAATTTAAAGATTATCCAGCGGTTCCTAGATTTCATTTCTCTATATAAAGTGTCCATCTCTATATAGTTTTTAATGTCTATTCATATAGTTTGAATGTTAACATTGTGACTGTAACGATATGAGCATGGTAGCGTGCTCAGCTTCCATCTTCTAAACTGAATTATTATTATTATTATTATTATTATTATTTAAGGCAACAGCACCGTAATTGAGTGTCTAAGCCTCCTTGTGATGCTCATGCTCACCCCTCCATCACCTGTTACAGTTCAGTTGTGGCACACAATGACAGCTACCCCCTCCCTCCATGCAGCCCCATTTATATCTAAGCGCGTCCGCACACACACACACACACACACACACACACACACACACACACACACACACACACACACGCTGAGAGTGACTCGCGCACACGCGGACGCCGGCACACCGGTAGAGACGTCAGGATTGGACGCAGCAGGGGATCCCCAGCATTCCATTTCTGCCTCGCTTGGCGTATCATCATCTTTTACCGGGAGGAGATGAGCTCGCGCCGGTTCACACTCGCGGAGGGACGCAGAGGTAGCAGCTGCAGAGGACAGTCTTGTTTCTCCGTTTCACTGGAGCTTGCTCTTCCACTCTCTTTCTCTCTTGTAATAGCTTCCCCATCCTGTGCAACAAACTGTCTGTATTGTAGCTGTCGCGTGCACTGGCCGCCGGGTCAGCGCGAGGAAACAGCGGGGAGCAGAGGGGGAAAGGTGTTTCACCTGCTAGTTGATGTTTTGAAAAGAAAAGGACGTTCGGAATAAAACAGCCACCTCAGATGAACTCTTTGTTAGTTTAGAACAGAAGAGCCCGTCGCTCCATCACTTGGTTTTTTCGCATAGATCTTCTGACATTCAGGCGCGCCTTGCTGCTGGTTTAGACACAGCACCATCGTGCCTCTGTGGGTCGCACGGCGTTTCTTTTTATTACTTAAAATCACAAACAGCGTGGAAAAAGGCGAGATAGTTCCCCGGCCCCCGCAGATTCAACAAAGTAGTGAAATGGTTGGTGCGATGCCTGTAGTTTTCTTAATGATGATTTCCTTTAAATGCTGGGTTCAGCATTAGGATAGAAGAGACGATAGAAAGTGGAAGTTTTTGCCCTTTTTTCCTCAAGTCCAACAAAGCGGCTGCTGCTGTTGTCATAATCTAGAAGAGGAGGACTCCCCCCAACCCCCCCATAGGACGAACAGGTAGGACAGCCCCGATCCCATACCCACTGCCTAGCATGCACATATGTAAAATCATTTCCTTACATCTGCGGCGTGGATCCCATTCTCATCTCAGTTGCTCGTGTGAAACACTGTTTCACTATTTTTCGTCAGTGCGGCACAAAGAACAACAATCAAACCCCACGTGCCTAATACAGTTGTAACTTTTCTAATTGGCTGGCTTGGTTTCCCCTCCGTCGTATACAGTGAGCTGAGCGGAGCCGCTCTAAAAGTTGGTTGAACCGCTTTTCGCCCTGTGCTTTTAAACCAGTTATACGCCGAATGGTGTCAGATGTAGCGGAGAAAAAACTACATTTAAATCATTTCTTTATTAACTGCGCCAGTGACGGTCCTTTCTAATAAACGCAGTGTTGTGAATGAACAGCATACCGTGCTTACTTGAGGACTGAAGTATTGTATACTAAAATAAAAGACAAATAATAGCAGTTAAATGTTTACTGTATCTTTGCTATTTTTATGATATGTTGGGGCACATTTGGGGTTGAAAATAGCTTGGTTTGGTTGAACAAAATAAAATTTAAAAAGCGCAAATAATTCATGAAGAAAAACACATCAATCTGAGTAACACGGGACTGAGAAGTCTTTGTGTCGGGTTTTCACAGGCATCTCCTTCAGTCTTAAACCAAACTCCAGCTGGATTCAGTGCGTTTCCACGAGTGATATTAATATTATATTATTCTTTATTATACATCTTAGAGTTCAAGCAATAGTATACAGTTTGCTGTTTGTAATTAGAACAATTTCCTGTGAATTAAATGTCATTATAATTAAAAGATCCCTGCTCTTAAATCTTCCTGCCGGCACTATGAAAAAACGCTGCGTTATGATGTGTTTTTCCTCATTGTGCTGACTACAAATACAATCCACTCCCTACTTTTGTTATTTGGTACATTTTGAGGAATAGATGCAGAGAGGGAAGGTGTATGCAAAGGCTTGAATGCCTGAGCCAAGCGCTGCCACCAGCGGGATTCTCACTGTAGTGAAGGTTAAAGTGGCAACAAAGACAACAAAGATGAGGGTTTTCCTCCTGCATCATACCTTCTCTATCTATCTATCTATCTATCTATCTATCTATCTATCTATCTATCTATCTATCTATCTATCTATGTGTGTGTGTGTGTGTGTGTGTGTGTAAAGTTTGTTGGTTTTTTGGTTTTTTTTTAGAAAAAGATGTCTTTCTTTTTTTCCATGACCTCGTATTCCTGTGAAGTGGAATTCTGTATTCCTGATTTCTCTTCTTAAAATAGTGAGCATGTGTCCTCGGTATATTTCATGGAAAACTTTTCCATGAAACTCAACTTAATCTTTGTTGCAGCAAAATGCAGCGTTCCAGCTTAGAACTGCAAGTTTTTCCTGTTTCTGCCTGACCTTATGTTCTATGAATGCAGAGGGTGCATTAAGAATAATTAAGTTCAGTTTAATTAAATTATTATTTCCAAATGTCCTCGTGTGCCCTTCAGTACAGCACAATAAACAACAATCAAAGCCCACGAGCCCCACTTAAAACATTACATTTTGTTTCCTTATTTTAAAAATACAAAACCTTATTATTTTTATTTATTGTAATGCGTGTGTATGCAATGCAATTAGTTATAACAAACAGATTAAAGAGCAAGGTAAAACAGCTCTGGAGTATTGCAGCAATTCCCTACATACGAAATACAGTAAGTATTAACTACATGCAACAAGAAGTGTTCGTTCAGTTTTTTTTCATTGTTAGTTTTGTTCAGAGTTCCACAGAAATTCGGGATGACTTTGATCAGCAGCTGTTCCAAAGAATTTCAGCTTCTGTGAAATTTTTGATTTTATAGGCTTTTTTATAGGCTGTCCATCTGGTTCGGTTTATTTTCTTAATATATTCAAAGTTGCACAGCTGTAAAATTAGATACATCTTGGCCAGTTTTTCTTTTGCAGTTTCTCCATTCTTGCACAGCTTACTTAAAAGGTTTGAGGACTTGGCTGGAGGAAGCTGTTTTATCTTTAGGAGGAGGTAAAAATAAAAATAAAAACAAGCTGTTGCTTCAAAGTAGATTTAAAATCCAAATGTGTCTCTTTTACAGAATCTAGGCTTTACTTGAGGTTCCTGTGTGTTCATTTCATTTTGAATTCCCAACCCAGACAAAGCGCTTCACGTTGGGCCTGCACTTATTTAAAATGAATGTACGCTCCAATCAAATAATGTCTTTATTTTCTCTCACTCTCTTTTCTTTTACCTTTTTACTACATATTTATAGTTGCTGCTTATGTTTGTTCTGGATGATCAACGTGTGCAAAAC
Organism: Simochromis diagramma; assembly: GCF_900408965.1. NCBI lineage: Eukaryota > Metazoa > Chordata > Actinopteri > Cichliformes > Cichlidae > Simochromis > Simochromis diagramma. The sequence goes on along the minus strand of NW_024387304.1, from coordinate 685,513 downwards.
CAGTAAAACCTTTACGTAGGTGGAAACAGAAATTAACATAAAAAGCCAGCAGACAAAATGATGGAATCCCACGTTCCTTATATTACAAGTCGTTGCAGAGGGTAAGAACTCTGCATCTGATATCTTTGTAATTTGGCTCTGTTGCTTGTTAATCCATAATCTTACATCATTTCACCCACTGCAAGTTATATATATGAATAAATGCATCACTTCCCAAATGACTTTATGGTATTCCAGCAGCAGAAACATATGTTGTAGGTCAGGTGTGGAGAGTTTCGTGTCACCATGAGGTACTCCAGTCATGGATGTGGGAAACATAAAGAAATCTGCAGATAGCAGAAACATTTTTAAGATTAGTGTCTGAACATTTTAATTTATAGTTATTGTCATACGTGATACAAGTTGACTGTATTTACCTTAGTTTAGAGTTTAGCTTGCATATGTTGCCATACACATACTCACCAGTGTGTGTTCTGCATGTTCATGTATTTACATCTATGAATACACAACCAGTAAACATACAATAGTTAGTGTAGCAATAGCCTGCTCACCTGCACACACACACACACACACACACACACACACACACACACACACACACACACACACACACACACACACACACACACACACGTTCTCTGATAGTAGCAATAATATTTTATTTTTTGCCAGAAAGTGTGTGTGTGATGTGCCTGTGTATGCTTGACTACTGACATTGACACAGCATAGGTATGCATCTGGTGTGTTCTGAGTGCATATGTACCTTGTGGGATCGTGTGTGTGTGTGTGTGTGTGTGTGTGTGTGTGTGTGTGTGTGTATTTTTGATCATTACTACGAGAGCCCTGAATCTGAAGATTTATCTGTAGTACGTGTGTGTGTGTGTGTGTGTGTGTGTGTGTGTGTGTGTGTGTGTGTGTGTGCACAAATTATCCAAGGAATGCTCAGACTGAAGATCCAGCTGATGAAAGCTACCTGGAACTTTGTAAATGGGCCCTTTGTCAGACTGCAGAACCAGTGTGTGCTTGTGTGGACCTAAAACTGAAATATTAATTGTAATGTATAATAAATATAATGGAAATAAAATGTTTTAGCTTGGATTTGATCAGGAATGCCACATAATAAATTTATATACTATTTGTTTCTAAGCTGTATCCTCAAGCTAGACCCATACTACTAGTTTTAGTCTTTGAACCCATAGATGGGCTGTCAGGTCTTTACTGCAGTCGTGGTCTTGTGTTTATACACAAACACTAAGATAAGTGATCACAATTGAACACAGGTGAGAGGAAGAAATGTAAACATTTATGACAAATACCATCAGATAGCCAAAAGCTGTGTGGTGAAAGTGAGTTTTAAAAGCTTTCTGACAGAGGTTTAAACCAACGACGTTGCAGGTAGCACAGTTAAGTCTTACAGAGTAGAGCTGCTGAATTTTACTGTTTAATGTTGAGGCCATCAGAGACATGTTGTATGTGCGGCTTGCTTTCATCACATCACAGAGGGTTTAATTATAATAATATTACACTAATGTAACTTGACAGTAATTATATAATATAGTTATGGTCATAATGTTACAATCAACATTTCATATATTAAATTTCAAAAAACCAAATAGTCTAGATTAAGAAGGCCGTTGAATCAATTTAATAAAACAACATAGTTACATACAGATTGCAGTTAGAGTTCTGTTAACTGATCAAGCTTCATAAGCTTTATGTGAAGTCCACCTTTCGACGTGTCACTCAAGGCAGACGAGTGTTTTCTCTTTAATCCAGCTGATCTTGTTTTCTTCTTTTTGTAGGATTGATGTTACAGTAACATCAGAATATTACTAAACATGTAGATGACGAACTTTTCAAACCTGCGTTTTTTCTTTTGGTCATTTACGCCTCTCTTGAAGCTTCGTATTGGTGGCACTAATGTAGTAAATGAAGATACTTCATCATTTTTGTAGACTGTGGTTAGATGTAATGTATAATATATAACAGCTATATTATTAATTTTCTAACTCAACTGTCTGGATTTATTAACTTGAGCTAACACCAGGTATATCTTAAAAAAGATCCATGTTTAATAACTTAGAGACTTAAGAGCTTTTTATTGTCATTGTGCAGTTTCTTGCACAGCGAAATTGGGTAGCTGTACCACAAAGGTGCAAAAGTAAGAAGAGAAAACAATATACAACAGGGGAAAAAAATAAATAAAATAAAATAAAAAGCAATATATATGTATACATATATGTGAGTGAAACTATATACATGGTGTATGCGTAATAACGTCGTCCGCCTTATGGAAATAGAAATGAAATATCAGAAAAGTAGGCCAGAAAAGTTGCGTTCCGTCAGGACAAGCAAGGCGAGCAGTGCTTGCCTCGTCAGATCTGAAAATATACATGTCCCAAAGTAAAGCAATCTATCCTTTGATCTCAGACATCGCTGTCATATGTGGATCCAGGCCTTAACTTACTGCCATCTTGTGACCGCAGTTGGGTAATGTCGCTGTGATTATTTCAATTTCATGGCATAGTGTACTCCTCTCTGCCTGTGAGGGTGTGTCCGTCTTCTGTTAACGGCGATGGAGCTGGGCGAGCTGAGAGGCCAGCAGCCTTTTCCTGGTGGTTTGTGCATACACATTGTGACTGTAAACTGATGAGAGACCAGCGAGCCACACAAGATGCCGCTGGCTGAGCTTCCACTGCTCTGAGGTCAGTTACTGGCCGCACTTCATAGGACAGGCAACTAGCATTAGCAAGTAAATGAGCTTCAGCGATTTAGCGCCACAACAGAAAGTTTCCTCTTGCTAATTACCTTGGTCAACATGTGTGATGTAACGAGACGATGGCGTTTGAAAAAGCTGTTAATGACTGCTTTAGCAGATTAGCAAGAAAATCTGTGATGATGATGGAGCGAGGACGGCAACTCTGACCATCTCCATAAACTGGCTCAGCAGCACTTTCAGATTAGCATTTATGAAAATGTATGAAGGTAAAACATTTAACCTCATTTTACATTCATATTTTAATTCTCCCTGGAGATATGAAACCTTTCAATTCAGGTGATTTTTTTGTTATTAATATTTTAATACACTGTGAAAAATCAAGATGTTGCTTGTATTATTTATTTATTTATTTTCAGAAATTCTCACAAGAGGACTGCAAACATATGCTTTGTAGAATATGATGCTGGACATTAAGAAGCATATAGTATTTAAGTATATTAAGTATTTAAAATTACTGCAGTCTTAAACATGTTAAGCAGTTATATTATTTCCATTTAATACTGATTAACACAATTTCACATTTTTGGTAGAACAATTAGTTTTACTTTTGATACTTTATGCACAATTTTCCAATAATAGCTTAATGTGTACTGATGTGTTTTGATCCAGTTTTATTGCTTCGTTTCCTAAAGGAACAGTTTGAACAATTTTCAGGTAATAGTGAATACATTTTGGTAATGTAGTAGATATCTATTCAACCATAGCAGTGATAATATTTTACAATTATTTGGCCAGAAAGTATGTAGTGCAAACAGGAAGTACGGGGACAGGAAGTATGTTTTAATTGATCAAATTATTTTTGTAAAATAGCTGCAGTGGAGGAAGACATTTGTACTTCCTGTCTTCTTGCCTTTCTGTAAAAGTCTCCACTGGGTTACAGATACAACATCAGGAGAAAGAAGACATAAAAGAGAGCTTGGATTCACAGTAGGATGCAGCATTGCTGGGGCCGCACTCTGCAGTCCTTCATGTCGCTGCGAAAACTTCTGATTTAGGAACAAAAAGGATTTCATTATTTTTTGCTGGAAAGATTTTTCTCTCAGTTAATAACAGCATATGTCTGCGTATCAACAGGCTGCTGCTTTGGAATTTTGCTGAAACTCTTGGAATTTAGTTTTAATATCGGGATCCATCAATACACTGTATTTAGACGGAGTTATTATTGTTTTCGACTATATTAAAAGTGTGAAATATTTCATGCACTCACTGATTCGAAACCACACTTTCCGTTTGAGATTCCAAGAGTAAGAGAGACAACGATAGTTAGCAGCTGCATTTGTGATCTTTACAAAATGGCGGATTTTTAACTGGGAAAGAACCAGAATAATGGCAATGATAGAATGTACAGTGGTCTGTGGTGACAGAAAACTGCTGCGCAATTTCTCTTCACAAAGGGTAAAATAATGTTTCTGCTTTTATAAAATGTTTAAAATAAATAGACATTTGTTTTTACTTATTTTAGCACGACTTGGGCTTGAATGAAACACCCACAGTGTGTCTTTGAGTTCCTCCTTTAGGAGAGCTACACACCTTGTGTTGCTTGTTTTATTGCTCCCTGCCCAATTTTACTTGGCATCTGTCATCAAGGATTCACATGCAGACACTCTTGGGTCTGTTATTCCAATAACTCTAAAAGAGGAAACCCAAAGAAACAGTGCTTGGGCCACATGCATCTGCCTTAAAATTAATGATTTGTTTTGTTTTTTCTACTAGAACTAGCATGGCTGCAAGATGCCTTCCATACATCTTCATTTAAAGCATAGTATTGTACTTGTATCTATGTTTACATCAAGTTGGCAGTGCTATAGACGCAATATTTCCACCTTACTGCAAATATTGCCATATCTTTTGGTTTAATAAATATAGCAGCATCACACATTATTATTATTATTATTATTATTATTATTATTATTATAAGATTATGTAAAAATATGTTTTCAAAGATTTTGTATATATACATTTTCCCACTTTGCTCATTATCTTAATGCCTTTAAAATGATGACTTGTATCAGTTGGTTTAATGTGTCCTCTCTGCTTTGTATCACTGCTGAAAACCTTTATAATTAAAAGAAAGAAAGAACTACATTGTCTCCCTTCGGACCCTCAGATTCTCGGCAGTGGTTGCAGATGGTGTGGCTGTTCGTCTCTGCGATGTAATGTGAGATGTGAGAGCTCTGGTTCGGGGTATTACAGCTGAAGCCATGAGCAGTATTTGACATAGATTTGGTCCGCTATGGTCCTCCTCTTCAGGGCATTCTGAAGGGGAAGGCTTGCTCACCTCAAAGGAGCCCTCAGTAGCAGAGGTGTCTGCGATTCTGTGATGCTCTTTGTTTTTCTCTGTCCCAGGGACGTCGGTGAGAGTAACTTGAGCATCACATATCCAGCACGGTTAGATTTTAGAGGCCATGTACATTATGTAGCTCCCATAGGACCACCAGCAATGAGTGAGTAGGAATCAGTAATCCAGCCCTTCTTGTCTGGAAGCAGAAACAATTTAAGGACGTAGCAGGGAATATATTTTCAGGCGTGGAAAGGAGAAATATAAAGATGGGGTTTGATTTAGGTTTTTTGCAGTGTAAAACTATATTATAGAAGAAATACTGAAGGGTGTTTGCTCGTTCTTTCTTACTAACTGGAGCTAAACAGAAGTGTTTCTGTTAGCGTTAGCATGATGGACCCGAGAGTGAGAGTGGTGTGTATGGTGAAAATGACCCTGACTGCACCGGCAAAGAACCTGAAAGAACTTAACATACGTGAAATGTTCATAACCAATTCTGCATAAAAACAGCTCGATTCTGTTTGAGAGGATAAAATCATTCTTCTTCTTCTCATCATCGTTATTATTATTATTACTAGTAGTATATTTTGTAATTTATAAAATATTAATAATGAATATTTTTACTGTCAGTATCAGTATGATTGTGAAATACTGGGCTGTTACCAATATGTGGCTGATAGCTAATCATGGCTGCTCACAGAAACTGCTGGGTTCACGTTTTTTATTATTTCATTTTAAATAGAATTGATTTATTATCATTATTGTTGTTGTTGTTGTTATTATGATTTAATAATTATTTCCTTGCATTGACCATTTCTTGTTATAAGAAACTTTTTGTTTTTCTGTTCATTTAACTAAAAAACGAAAACACATTTATTAAATCTCTTTTTATCTTTACATGCATGAATATCTTGAAAGCTTTTCATTTAACCAGCATGTTTCTGTGGACACACACAGACACACACGCACGCACACACACACACACACACACACACACACACACACACACACACACACACACACACACACACACGTTGAATTTGTCAGGTTTTACAGCTTGATTGCATGACTCTGGCTTGCTGGTTTGTCACATAGAAAATTGTCTCTTTTGTGTTCAGCCAGACTTAAATATGAAAAATCACACTGTAGTATGATTGCATCATGAGAGGTTATACTATGAATAAAGTAAATTAAAAAAAACAACATGCATTTTCAAAAACAATTTTCATGTATCTTTCATTCCTTAATACTTCTCAGCCATGCCTCTTTCTCTGACGCTGATGCTCCGAATTTGACAGAGTAAAATTCACTTTTCAGGTTTAAGTTGACAAATAAGACACAAAATAGATGAATTATTTTTAGTGCATTTTTGAGTCCATAAACCTGTTATTAACTGCATTAATCAGTAAGAGGATTCCTTCTAATGGCACAAATGGGATATAAAGTAATTCTATAACACATTTTCTGATTACCAGTAATCGTATTAAATTGTAATTAAATTGTAATTAAATTGTAACAAAACATTTATTCATTAATAAGAAATTAAAAACACCACTAACTGTTGCACAGTGTAATTCATAAAATATGACTAATATTAAATATCATTGTTTAATCTCATTGTTGATATAAATTCACAGTGTTTATATGCAAATTTTTGTATTTAACAAGTTCAGCAACTTCTACCAAATTTAGTGAAATAGCTTGTTTGTTATTCCAACATCAGTTTTAAAAACCAGGAAGAAACCACTGTCCCATTAAAAAACCAGACCAATTTCTGCTTTCAGGAAAATTATGGGAGATGTAAATCAAACAAAATGAACCAGATTTAACATATTTCTGGACTTGTTTGGGGATTTTTGTTAGTTAGTTTTTGTTTTGTTTTGTTTTTTGTTAAATAGCTCCTCCCACTGTCAGAGATCTGTATTGTTATATATGTGTCACCCTGGGCATACACAATAAATGTATTCCTAATTTAGAAATGAATTTGCCGGACAGTTTATTGCTGGTTATATTTAACAACAAATTTTTTGGTAACGCCGGTAATGGTAACATTTGAAGCGATTTCTTTCCAAAAACAAAGGCGCACATTTGTCACAGATTGTGGTGGTTGCATTGACTTTGCAAGATTTGCAGCGGTCCTGCTTGTCACATTTCACAGGCCATGTCATGGCTACCCAGGGCCACTCTCTTGTCGCATGACTGCATCAAAATGTTCAGGCGATGTCACCTGGGGACTTCAAGAGTTAAAAGTCAGTGTTAAAACTTTGAAAGGAGCTTTCCCCAATGTCTAAAAGGACAGTCAGCCTGGGTTCTTATGATTTTTTTTATAATTTATTAAATGTTTCCAGATTTTTAACAAAAAATATTTTATTTCAGCATTATGTAGTTATCTAGTTAATATTGTTATATTAACTAGATAATATTTAATGTAATAATACACAATAGGGCTGGGCCATATCATACCTTTCACGGTAATACTGGTATAATGTTGGGCAACAATAAGAAAATATTGCGATAGAATATGGGTAAAACGCGCATGCACAGTGCCTTTGTTTTCATACGCACACGGTGGAAAAAGCATGGCGGCGAAGGAGAATGAGGAGGGCGAAAGCGGATCGTTGAATGAAACGGATGAACCAGAACTGGTTTGTAAAAATGCTGCAGCTTCAGTGGTGTGGAACTGGTTTAGCTTTCGTCCGTCAGATACACAACAAAGCACTATTTTTGGTAGAGCATGCTAGCGGGCCGTCGTTATTACCGTGTTGTTTGGAAAATACGGCGCACTTAAAATCAATCCTTTGATTTTTCTGAAAGTCGACAGTGCCCCTTATAATCCCGTGTGCCTTATGTATGAACTCTGGTTGTGTTTACTGACCTCGAAACGACTTTATGTGCACGGCGCTCGAAAATCTGTCAAATGTTTCAGTACGACTTTGCTGAGCTACGAAGCCGCACCGCTTGATGGATTGTTGGAACATTACGGCTATCGTAGGCGGAGCCTCGCGGAGTGATACGTACTGTGCTTCAACATAATGTTACCGTATTGTGTGTGTATAACCTCTTTTTAAGTTTTGTGGATGTTATACATGGTTACGCTGAGGATATGTCGGCCAGTTTCCACTGGAAATGCCTTTTGGTTAAACTGTCAGCAAAGAATTTGCACTGTTACATTTTTATATAACTTTAATGCACATAAAAAACAGCTGCTTGTTTAAGTGGAAATACATTGATGGTTTTTTGCACGAATAAAGTTGTGGAGTTGTAAAGTATTTTGTCTCGTGTCAATTATATCGTCAGTTATATCGTTATTGCAAATTTTCAAATGTATATCGTGATAAATATTTTGGGTCATATCGCCCTGTTCTAATACACAAATACATTCAGCTGTTCTAGAGCTTGGCCGTTAAAGAAGAATGTGCTCTTTCTGCATTTCCAGCGTTGGAAAAAAAGAACAAAATGCTGGAATGCAGTCCCTTTACATTACTTCTCTAGTAGAGAGCACAGAATTAAAATCACCTAATTAAAAGACCTAATGTTGCAACAATGCAAACTGTAAACTTTGGGTGTTGTCTGTATTTCTTGCATGTTATATATTATATTATATTGTATCAGTATATTATATTAAGGTTAAGGTAGACTCTCTTCCTTGGAGTTTTTCCTCCCAGTGTCGCCAAACCTTTTCCTCATAGGGGGTCACATGATTGTTGAGGTTTTATTGTTGAGGTTGAGGTCTTTACCTTACAAAAAGACAACTGTGATTTAGCAGTATATAAATACAGTTTAATTTAACTAAATATTTTTTTGTCTTAGTTTGGCTACGTGCAAACCAATCATGTGTTAGTTACCTGTAATCTTTCATTGTAGAGCTACTCAAATGCATACCAACACTAAGTTATGTGGAAGTCCCAGCATTCATTACTGCAGGGAATGAAATGTCTGCTGCAAAAAGAGCTAAAAAAGCTTTCAAATCTATGTTTGTTTTACTTTTGTTACTGTCACTGTCATGTCTACGATGTTTGTCACCTTTCTGCAGGTGGGAACTTACGGTCACCCCAGGGACTTAGAAAAAAAAAAAATGGGAGGAAAAAAAAATTAGGGAGAAAAAAAAATAGAAGACTTTTGCGAGATCTCGCAAAAGTGCGATCTCGCAGTTTGGAGCTCGCAAATTGCCTCGCAAAACCCAACAATGGCGGCAGCTACTTAGATATTACTCTTTCTGGGTCACAAAATACACTTTTAAGATATTTTGAGGCGTGAATGTAGTTGTGTAAACGTCAGATACCTGCTCGGTTTACAAGACATCACATATTTGCAAAAGAGCTCCGACGTTTTTGGAGATCTGACACCCACTAGCTCGAAGCTAACGGGAGGTCGAGACCTACTACAGCCGGGAGGAACACCGCTTTCCCGGCACATCGTGCCTCGACCTCCCGGTCGGCTTCGAGCTGGCGGCCTCCGAAGAATGCGGCTAAAACTTTTGCGAGCGCTCGCAATACTTATTGCGAGATCTCGCAATACTTTTGCGAGTGCTCGCAAAAGTCCGTCTTAATTTTTTTTTCCTCCCTAATTTTTTTTTTTTCCTCCGTAATTTTTTTTTTCTCCCATGTCCCCTGGGGGGCTCCGTAGGAACTAATTCCTGCTGTAAAATAGTCGTTACTTTCTATGAAATTGTTAGTAGTGCGACATCAGGTTTAATCTGCAGCTTTTCCCACCTTTCACATGTGTTGAAATAGAGCAGAGAGTTGTTCACAGTAGTGAACGGTTTGTGCGGTTGTCTAAAAATGGCTATACCTCCCATTAAATTCTTTCAGCTGATGCAAATTTACTTGAAATCTTGAAAGCTTAGCAACTGTAAAATCCAATGTGAAGCCACTGATTTGAGTTCACATTTGATCTGCTGGCTAAAGATCAAAAAAGGTGCCAATGCACAAATACTTCTGAACTTTGAGAATAAGTGAAATACCAGTTTCTAAAGTGACTGCAGTGTAGTTGGTGCTACAGGCAGAAATGAGTAAGCTGTCTTTTATGGGCTAAAATTGTGGTCATAAATAAAATCTGAAAATTTTATGTTTGCGCGTCTATAGATGAAGATGTGTGTGTGTGTGTGTGCGTGTGTGTGTGTGTGTGTGTGTGTGCGTGCGTGCGTGCGTGTGTGTGTGTGTGTGTGTGTGTGTGTGTGTGTGTGTGTGTGTGTGCGTGCGTGTGTGTGCGTGTGTGTGTGTGTGTAAAAAAGATTTACACAAGTTAAATTTTTTTGTTAAGGTCTGGTTACAGATGAAAGCATAAACTACGTGTAAAACTCTGCGCTCAGGTTCCCTGGCTCTGTGTGAGTTTCAACTTGCAAGTATGAATTTTGACCCGATTTTTCTTCCTTTCACCTGATTGGTCAATGTCATGTCAGCCATAAATGTAACAGTCCAATCAGAGAACAGATGGGTTTGGCTGTCAGAGTGGCGCTTTACCGAGCTTCAGGTCCTGGAAGGGTAAATGCCCTTTCACGTGCCAGCGTTTTCCTTCATCACCACAAAGAAAAAAAAACATTCTGTGCGTGTCTGAGTTCGGTGGACTTTTTGTCACAGGCTTTTTGAGGAGAAATTTATTGTGAGTGAAGAAAAGCTAAATTTGAGTTGCATGCAGCAATGAATTTTGTTCACTCAAATTTAGCTTTTCTTCTCTCAAAATAAATTTCTCCTCAAAATGCAACACTTGCACCTGCAATTTTTTTTTACGTGCGCTCAGAATAGTGGCACAAAAATAACGCCATATCTGTGGACCTCGGCGGGAAAGCAGTGTTGTGAAAATGACACACAGCGTTGAGATGTGGTCGGTCCACCATTCGTTGTTGAAGTGGTGCCCAGACCCAGGAATCAGGAATGGCGCGCTTGACCACATTCCAACGCTTTTCAGCTCAGATGCGTATTTGTAAAAATATGTTTTTACAAACACAAATCTGTTTTGCACACACACAAATTCTCATCTATGAATGCACAAATATACACTTTTCAGATATTTTCGTTTACAAGGTTACAAAACTTTACAGAGTCTGATTTACAAGTACAAAATATTTATGACCACAATTTGAGCACATAGTCTTTATGTAAACACCCTCGCTTATTGGCAGATGCTCCTGTGTTATCAGTAGTGTTGGTCAAGTTACTTGAAAAAACTAATTACTAACTAATTACTGATTACGTCTCCAAAAAAGTAGTAAGTAAGTAGTAGTACACTGCTACTCCCTTTATTCTATTGCACAATACTATGTCACCTTCTAGAATCACCTGCACTGATAGTTAAGTTATTTATTCTCCAGGATATGGTTATATATATTACTTCGTTAGAGTTATTTGATACTATGTCTTGCACTATCCTACTGTATATTACTGTATACTACTATTCTTATTGTATATCTTATATCTTATTCATCTGTTCCTCTGTCTCTCCTGCTGCTTTGAGCATGTACATGACAAAAGAATTTCCCTCGGGATAAATAAAGTTATTCTTATTCTTAGTAAGTAGTAAGTAAATTTTACTTTACTGATTATTTATTAAGTAATTAAGTAATTAGTTACTTAGTTACTTTTTAAAAACATGATACACAACCTGAATAAGTAATGAAGCAATAGACCAATTCTACTTTTTTTGCATAATCCATCATATAAAATTGAATGAAATAAAAAAGTTTCTTTTTAAAAATAGTTTTATTAGTTTTAATCTTTTAACTTTATTGCATAAATGTTAAATTTCTGTTAATGCTACTTCAGTCTTTGACTTGAAGAAATGTGTTTAATATTTAAATTTACTGCATATTCCAGCATGTAAAAAAAATATTTTGTGTGTTTACACTCACATTTTCAAATGCAAGTAAAACACAGCAGAAAGTAAATAAAAACAAAGACTTAGGAGTGATGCAGGCAAAGGTTTGCCCGGTGCCGCAGTGGTCATGACAGTGGAGAGATCTGGGAGTTTCTCTGTGAATTTCACAAACCATGGCGGCGTGCTCGGTGCTTGCTCAGACGTTTAGGGTTTTTTTTATGTATGTAAAAAGAAGTTTTCTTTCCACGCAGAGTGAACAGCGGACGCTAATGTTTTTGTCACTTTTTACGGAATCAAACTCAAAGTAAGGTCAAAACTTCCACGCTAGTGATGGGATTTTTGGCTCTTTGTAGAGAACCGGCTCTTTAGGCTCCGAGCCGGCTCTTCAGGTTGTTTTGTTGCTTTAATTAATTTATTATTAACAATAATATAAAATTATGCACAAAAGGAATTACTAATGTAAAAAAAGTGGTTTTATTTATATATGTTTATATATAAATATATGCGGTGGCCCCTAGAGACAAAGCACGTACAAACTCCAAAACACATTTCTAGCTTTAACTGAACTTCCAAAACAGAGCAACTAGATCACTTAAATTACACAATTGAAAGCATGAAAGCATATGTGTATTGTTTGTGTATTTATACACAAGCACTCATATATATTCAAATGATTTTTAAAAAAAAGTTCATTTACCTGTTACTACCACACACCAAATCTGGTTGTTGGTACTTCCTGGCTTGTGTAGCCACTAGGTAACAAAAGCTCAACACTGCACCTAGCATCCTGGAGCACTTCTGTTGTGTTTTGTACGTGTTTTGAGTTTTTATGTGTTTTGGAGTTTGTACGTGGTCTGTCTCTAGGGGCCACCGTAAATATACTTTTATTTATTCACTCCACATAAAATGTAATAAATAAATCATATAATACAAAAACCAACTATTAACATTTCAACTTTTAACTATTTAAATTTTCAGCTTTTTCCTTTTAAACAAATTTAAAGTGAAACAACACAAAACACTGCAAACCACAACACAATTAAATATAAATTACAATATGAAAACAAAAGAAGATGCACATTCTCTGTCATATGGGCCTGCATGAATAAACTTTCTGAATCCTTTATCATCTGCAACTGAAAATAGTTGTGGATGATTACTATACCTTTCTAATGTGACGTTGTTGTCCCTGGCTCTCTTTCTCTCTCTGTGCTACTGTGAGTGTAACTACCACCCCTCCCCCCTCTGCCCAGCGCAAAGCACAAGGCTCGTGTGCGGAGTGAAGCGGAAAAAAAGTGCGAGAGAGAGAGAGGGTGAGAGAGAGAAAAACCCCACGGCTCGCGATAAGGAGCCGGCTCCCGTCGTTCACGTCAAAGATCCGGCTCTAAGAGCCATTTCGTTCGTGACCGACACATCACTATTCCACGTTTTAAACGCTGCACGCTCATACTCTCTCCCGCACTCCATATTATCCATTGTTGATCTGCACACAGCTGTTGCCACGAACGTCGCACACGCTTACGTCATTGTCACGAGACACTCTCACAAACAAAATCACGGTTTAGTAACGCAGCATGCTTACAGGAAAATAACAGTAATCTAATTACTTTTTTTGCAATAGTAATCCCTTACTTTTCTCGTTACTTGAAAAAAGTAATCGGATTACAGTAAGGCATTACTTGTAATGCTTGTAACGCATTACTGCCCATCTCTGGTTAACAGGGTGATATTCTGTAACATGATCTTTCGTTTTCATCTGTTTTCTATGGATGGTGGTGGTGTAGAAAAAACTCCTTGTTGATGGCAAGAGAAACATGCCAGTTAGAGCTTTACTGTAGCAGTGTAGCTCAGCTGACCTGCAGTCAGTAAGGTTTGAGCCCTCCAGTGGCAGAAGACAGCAGAAAGGTAAAGCGGGGCAGAAGGTAACAGTGATGCCTGTCTTGACTTGTGTGATCCCTGGCATTAATTTCATTTAACTTTTTTCAATTCAGTTTTATTCAGAATAAAAGACGCTGTTATTATGTTGATATTCTAAACGTTTGGCTCATCAAAGCAGCCACCTTTGGCAGATATAACAGCTGAACACACCCATGGCTTTCTTTCTACAATAGAAATCAAATATTTTTCAGAGAGCTGTTCCCATATCTGTAGCAGAAGTTCCCATAAATGTGGACCTTGTCTGTTGCTTTGCTTTCACTCTTCTGTCCAGTTCATCCCAAACCAGCTCGTTTAAGTCTGGAGACTGTGCTGCCACTTCATCAGGTTTTCAAGCTCACCATCATGTTATTTTTTCCTGAGGTAGTTCTGGCATAGCTTTGACGCAAGGCTCTTCGCCTTATTCTGATGTCGTAGCAATGGCTTTCGTGCTGCAACTCTTGCTGTCAAACCTGCAGCTTGAAGTCTTCACGACTGAAACTGAGACTTGCTTATACGACCATTATTAAACTGCTTGAAGCTGTTGTCCTGTGAGCCGCCAATCACACAAGCTGTTAACTCTCAGAAACTTTGGGTCTGTCAGACCTCTTCCTGTCAGTTTGTTTCTGAGTGCCTTTGGATGATGAAGGAAACTGTACTCAGTGACACCTTGACTTCCTTTGTAAGTTCTCTGTAGGAAAGACCTACATTTTTAAGTGTTATGATCGTCTTTCTCTCTTCCATTGTTAATTGCCTTTTTCTCACCGTGTTCGTAGCAACACACTACTTTCTGCAGTACAATACTGTTCAACTGGTGCTCGTGTGGGTTTGGTACCACAGTGTGTTCCAGCACTGCTTTTATCCAGACAGAAGGGGTGGAAGTAATCCAGAACAGTTGGAACAGCTGTAGAAATTAGTAGCACCAGCTTACAAGGCTTAATCAATCTCCATTACTGTAGAACAGCTTTAAAATGTTAACCTATGTTGTGTTGCCTGATAAAGGCCTTTTTCATTATTTTTCAGTTTTGGGTAACCTTACCTTTTTTTTTTACTTCTGGCAGTTCACCACTTACCTTTGTGCCATTTCAAGCTGTTCATTGGACTTAAATGACTTGAATTGCAATAAATAACTGGAAAATTAGAGTGTTAGCCCTAAGAGCCTTCATCAGGAACTTAATGGGGAAGTGGAAGACAGCACTAAAGGAAAACTTCAAGCCAATTACACAGGTCACCGTCACGTTTACCAAGGCGATCCTCAGTCCCCACTGCATTTCTGCATAGATCTGAACCTCCTCAGTGAGATCATCAACAAGACTGGCCTTTACCTGGATGACATCAAGCTATATCCTCCTGAGAACCAGCTTATTCATTTATGTCCTCTGTAGTGGACATTTGTTTTTCGTCTATACCTTTTAATAATAATGATAATAATAATAATAATACATTTTATTTAAAAAAAATAGCGTCTTTCAGAGCACTCAAGGACACTGTACAACAAATACACAGTATACACAATAATAAGAGTAACAGATAAACGTTAAAAGCATGCAGAGATTTAAACATAAGCAATTTTAAACAGGTGAGTTTTAAGGGTGGACTTAAAAAGAGGGAATGAAGTAATATTTCTGAGGTCAGGGGGTAAGGAATTCCAAAGTCGAGGGGCAGAGCAACTAAAAGCCCCGCCCCCCACTGTAATCAGACGAGCAACAGAGAGGAGGAACAGAGAGCGAAAGAGAAGATGAAGATCTGAGGCACCGGGATGGGAAGTTCATCTGTACTAAATCGGAGAGGTATGGTGGAG
Organism: Simochromis diagramma; assembly: GCF_900408965.1. Classification (NCBI taxonomy): domain Eukaryota; kingdom Metazoa; phylum Chordata; class Actinopteri; order Cichliformes; family Cichlidae; genus Simochromis; species Simochromis diagramma. The sequence continues at coordinate 669,928 of NW_024387304.1, read as the reverse complement.
AGAGAGAGAATGAATAGCCTTAAATGTATAAAGGATTATTTTAAAATGGATGCGAAACTTAACCGGGAGCCAGTGAAGCTGCTTCAGGATTCTGGAGATGTGGTGGGTAGAGGAAGGCCTAGTAATAATACGGGCAGCAGAGTTCTGGACACGTTGGAGCTTGTTGATAGATTTTTGTGGAAGGCCAAATAATAGTGAATTACAGTAATCAATTCGAGAGATAACAAGATTATGGACGAGAATGGCAGCGGCATGAGGAGTGAGGAAAGGGCGGAGGCGAGTGATGTTATGGAGTTGAAAATATGCTGCACGTGTGACATTATTGATGTGTGAATTAAAGGACAATGTGCTATCATGATTGACACCCAAGCTTTTCACAGAGGGAGAGACAGGGACCAGCGAATTATTGATAGTGAGAGAGAAATTGTTAATTCTGGACAGCAATCGTTTAGTGCCGACCAGGAGAAGTTCAGATTTATTGCTGTTGAGTTTAAGGAAGTTGGAGGAGAGCCAGGAATTGAGTTCAGCTAAGCAGAGGGTGAGGGAGGGTGGAGGAAGAGTAGAATCGGGTTTGGTAGAGAGGTAAAGCTGGGTGTCATCGGCATAGCAGTGGAACTGAATGTTATATTTACGAAAAATGTATCCGAGTGGAAGAAGGTAAAGGATGAAAAGGAGGGGCCCGAGGACAGATCCCTGGGGCACCCCAGTAGATAGAGGAGAAGGCTGAGAAATAAAGGGTTTTAATTGAATGAACTGAGTGAAAGCAGGCTAATGGAGTATGAGAGAGGCCAATAGAAGCTAATCTGCTAAGAAGAATGGGATGAGAGATGGTTTCAAAGGCTGCACTCAGATCAAGGAGAATAAGGATGGAGAGGAGACCAGAATCAGCTGCCATAAGAAGATCATTTGTTATTTTTATAAGAGCAGTTTCGGTGCTATGCAGAGGACGGAAACCAGACTGGAACTGTTCGTAAAGGTTATTATCAGTGAGGTGTAGATGGACTTGTGAAGCAAATATTTTTTCAAGAACTTTTGAGAGGAATGGTAGATTGGAGATAGGACGAAAATTGTTAAAGTTGTTGGGATCTAGACCTGTTTTTTTCAGGATTGGGGTGATGGCGGCAACTTTGAAAGAAGCAGGAACAGTTCCAGTGGTGAGTGAAGAGTGAATAATAGCAGATATGAGGGGAAGGAGAGAGGGTAAACTGGCTTTGACAAGGACAGTGGGGATAGGATCAAACTGGCAGGTAGAAGGCTTTGATTTGTGGATGAGATCAGCAATATCAGTTAGAGATGGAAGTTGAAAAACAGAAAGGAAGTGAGAAGGGGGTCGAATTACGACAGAGGAGCTACATTGAGCATTAGGGACCAAGTCTGTGTATATTTTATGAATTTGTTCAGTGAAGAATAGCATTAGAGAGTCGCAGAAGTTAGATGAATAGAGATGAGTGGGCAGAGAATCAGGTGGCCTGTTAAAGGAGTTGAATAATGAGAATCGGGTCTTGGTGGAGTCCTCACATGAACAGACAATGGTAAAATGATAGGCAGATTTGGTTTGACTGATACATTCCTGATAAAACAGAACATGGTTATTAAACATACCCTTATGAATAGTAAGGCCAGTTTTCTTATAAAGACGTTCAAGCCGTCGGCCTTTAGCTTTCAATAGTTGGAGTTCAGGTGTGTACCAGGGTGCAGAGCGAGAGAAGAGTACAGTTCTGTTTTTTTGTGGAGCAAGAGAATTCAAAATACTACAGAGGCTATGATTATAATAAAATACTAGATAATCTCGAACAGACAGATTGTTAAGAGACAAGCAGCTAGAGAGAGCAGAAGAAAGGATATCAAGATTTATATTCTTGATTATAGAGAAAGTCATGTGAACATTAAAGGAGAGAAGTAGATGATCCGAGATTGGCAGCTCATCAGCTTTGCTTTTGACTTATTTGAGCTATCTTACTAAGTCCTGGTGTACTAAATAGAGGACATCGTGGGCTTTCCATTGACAGCTTATGTGTTTGGGTGGTCTCTTTTAGCTCCAAAGAGGAAGGAAATCACAAGTTCAATGTGAAGTTTCTCTTTTCCTAGGTTCTCAGGAGGGTGTGCCAAGAGTGAACAAGAAATCCATTCTGATTCATATCACTAGGATCTACAGAATGACACTGGATTGTCATTTGGACTGGAGAAAGGTAGTTGGGTGGTAACAAAGAGAGGGAAGGTAGTCAGAACTGAGGGGAATGTTCTACCAGAAGACAATATTGAAGGTTGCAGGTACAATTGGATAGGATAACTTGATACCTTGAAATACCGCAGGCAAATGGGAACCAAGAAAAGGCTGCTAGGAAAGCTGCAACTTTGCTCAAGACTGGAACAGCCAGAGATCGAACCACCAAACTTCTGTTTAGTAAATGATCTGTTCTACCTCCTCAGCTGGCTGGTTACTTGGTATAGCTCTACTTTTGACACTGCTTCAAACTGGTCTTTGGATAGGAGAAAAGGACTCATGCTCTTTACCCATAAATTATAATTGCCACATAATTTTTTAAAGTATGTTGTTTGCTGTCCACTGAAGTTACATAAACAACTAAAGATAAAGTTAGGTGCAACGCCATGCCACTGATAGATGCTGGATCTGGTAATCCCCTGCACCAGAAGACTTCTGTTCAAAAAGCAACAACATTTCTCTAAAGTACTCATTCAGTCCTTTTTTACCCATCAATTCAGTATAGTTTTCATTTTTAAATAATAACTGCTAATTCTACTCATTCTCATTTATTTGGGGTGGCTGTAACTGAGGAGGTAGAGTTACTCTAGTCTGCATGCCAAATATCCTTGGGCAAGATACTAACTCCAAGTTGCTCTCCAATCCATTGAAGCATGAACGTGTGTGACTGTTAGACAGAAAGCACTTAAGCACAGAAATAAAAGTGCCTGTGTGAAGGGCTGAATGAGGCACGTTACATAAAGCACTTTGAGCCCTCCGGGTCCATTTACCATTCTGTTGGTCATTTTGGAAATAATCTATTTGTTGAGCAGATCTGAGGACTTACAGAAGACTTTTAGAACTTCTGTGGAGCCTTTGATTGACAATTAACTCACTTTCTGCTCTTTATGGCTCTCGCTGAGTTGGTTATGTTGCGCTTTCAATACAGTTCAATTCAATTCAATTAAACTCAATTTATACAGCACCAAATGACAACAACAGCCGCCTCAAGGCTCTTTATAGTGTAAGGTAGACCCCACAATAATGCATACAGAGAAGAACCCAACAATCATATGACCCCCTATGAGCAGCACTTTGGTGACAGTGGGAAGGAAAAACTCCCTTTTAACAGGAAGAAACCTCCGGCAGAACCAGGCTCAGGGAGGGGCGGGGCCATCTGCCGTGATTGGTTGAGAGTGAGAGACAATAGACAAGATAAAATACATGCTGTGGAAGAGAGCAAGAGATTAATAACGAGAGGTCTATTAAAACATACTGTGCGAGAGTTCTATTAAAGAAGAAATATTCAATGCATCATGGGAATCCCCCAGCAGCCTACACCTATTGCAGCATAACTAAGGGAGGATTCAGAGTCACCTGATCCAGGTCCAAAGCAAACCAGCAGGAGACATCACCCTTTGTAATGTTCATGGTTTATTCTTAGCATGAACTCTTAAGGTCTAGTTTCAACTAAAATCCACTTCAAACTCATTTGAACTGCCCTTCTAAGTAGTTATGTTTGACTGGGTAGAAAAACAAAAAACAAAACAGAGTCAATGTAAATGTAATAGTCAGGGGAAAAATGGAGCTCTGCTTGTCAGCAAGGTCTCAATCATTTAAATCTGGAAATGTGAAATCATGCAAACACAAATGTGAATCTTGATGACAATATAAACATATTGAAGTTAAACAGTGTTATAAGCAGTGGAAAAAACAAAAGCTCCCTAAATAAAATTTAAAAAAAGTATAGGCAGCAACATAATCCTCTTCTGCCTCATTTGATAATTGGCAGGCATTAGGAGAGTGCTTATAGCTTTGCAATTGGAGGATGTTTTTAAAGGTTAAACTCTATGTCTGTGTTTTGGAACAATCACCTGTCACCCTTCAGTGTGTGAAGTTTTTTGATGCATCTGGTCAAAAGAGGAGATGAGAGCAGATCCAGGTCTAAACGTAAGCTGCCATCCTGTGTGTTCGTTTTTATTGCCCTGTAAGTCCACTGTAAGTTTTGTATTGTTTGAGAGGAAATACAGTGGCTTGTCATTAAATAGCTCAGGGGATTGCAGCATCAAAAGAAACAAGCTTGTTATGAACCACACAAGGTTGTGTTTTTCCTTCTCTTTCTGTTCTCCCTCTGTCCCTCTCAGATAGAACTGTGGGCCAGCACTTCCACGAGGGCCAGCCAACAGGCAGAGTTGCCTTTTCCAATACTTTCCCTCCCACACCTGGTGTGCATTTTCTAATTAATTGCTGGTATTTAAGGTCTGACTGGTGCTACTGCTCTCTGTCAGATTGTAGTGAAGACAGACCCTGTTAAAGTAAAAGCTGTCCCTGATTGGTCAGCACCAACTACCCACAGTTACAATGGTTAATAGCAAAAACAACAACAACAAACAAATAACAACAAAAACAATTCACAGTTGAGGTGGATGCTTCTGACTCAGGGTTGGGGCTGTCCTGTCTCAACATGTGGATACGGACGTTAAGCTCCACCCTTGTGCATTGAAACAGGAGTGTTTCTGCAGGTGTAACCTTTCAGTACCACTTTCTTACACATGTTGATAATATGTTTTTCAAAATGGTACATTTTGAATTTCAAGCATTTTACATGTTTTCTTTGTTCTATTGTGAATAAAATCTGGGTTTGAGCTTTATACCTCATTCTGTTTTTATTTACATTTTACACAGTGTCCCAAATTTTCTGAATTAAGTTTATACACTGGAATATTCAAATATTCAAATATTCTCTGTGGACAAACCAAACCAAACGTAGTCCACAGCACACAGCGCCCGTAGTGTGGTCCATTAAACCTTGTGTGCTTTCATGTATGTCTTTAAACACAACTATTGTTTTTAATAGCAACATTTGCAGTTGAATTGGTTTGAATTTATTTACACTCTTTTTTAAACGTTTCTCTTTCTGTTCTCAAAAAGGAGAGTATATATAGATATAGCATACAGAACAAATAGCGAGTGGTTCAGCACATGGGACTCTTACTGTAGGACTGTAGGAATGTAGGAATTGGATGTTTTTCCTGCACGTAACGAAGACATTTTGTACCTAAATTTAGTAGCTACCTAAAAGTAAAAGTTAAAGATGTTGTGATAAAATGAAAAAAGGTAAATAAATAAATCAAGCACTAAAAGAACTGGCAGGAGTCAAACTCTCCGATCTCTCAAAGTTCTGGAGATTATTCTCAGACCATACCTCAGTGTGTGGACTTCAATCACTACTTTACTACATTATTTCCATGGACTGTAATAACTAACAGTCAGGCTGCTTGTGACCTTTCACTCCTCCACTACTCTGACTTGATGTTTAAATAGGTGTGTTCGGTCTAATTGTCTGTCACAGTCCTTCTGAGACTCCAGTTTTAATTAATGACAGTATTTGACGTTATGATGATTAATATTTCGGGGCATTCTGAGAGGTCTATAGAACTTTAACATTCATCTACGGGTTTTTTGTATAAATATTCACAGTGTTCAAAGGAGTGAAACATGTCATAAATGTTTTAGTTTCTTTTTACCGAGGCTGATGCTGAACGAATGGCAGGAGTTGCAGTAAAGTCTTACAGGAGATGTGTAGTGTTGTGTTCACTTGTAAATACTTGTAAATGTAAAAAGAGTACACAGAGGACACACACAAACACACACAGCAGACTGTAATTGCTTTTGTGTATCAGTGAAAAGCCACCCACTCACAAGCTCGTGTTCATTCGTGGTTGCATGGTTACCAAATGAGCTACAGAATCATACACATGCTTCAGGTTTGATTGTTCAATTGGTGTCCGAGTTATTAATGAATAGCAAGATCAGCTTTGAGTTTACTTTAGTAGGACTAAAACATCAGAAAGGTTAGTTGGAGAAATATAAACATCCTTTGTCTCACAGAGAAAAAATATCTATAGACAGTGCTGCTTTTTTCCTGAAACATACGCCTTCGATCAGTGTCACAGTGATCCTATTTTACTACAAATGCAGTGTTTAACAAACTGTTTGGAACCTCTGGTACTACATATTGATGAATTGAATAAACGCTTGTTTGCCAGTTCAAAGCTATGCTTTAGTTTTTCACCTATTGCTGTAATTCAGTTGAATTATTATTTTCTTTGTTCTGGTTTTTTTTTTTTTTTTTTGTTCCTTTGAGTTTTGCCTTTGGGTTATTGTCAAGTTGTAGAAGCAAACTGGCTGTGATCAAGCAGCAGCCACTAGGTCTCGCATGCTGTTCCAGAATTAAAGGATTGTCTTCTTTGTGCAGTTCCTTTTACTTCAAGTACAAATCTCCAGAAAACAATTCTCCCATGAATAGCCTCACTTTACCATCAACACTTCAAGATAGCTTTTTCCTTCCAACTCTGCCAAAGAAGCCTGCCTTCTGTCCTACTGATAAGGAACTCAAGGCCCTCAGAGGTATCGAGTTTTCAAATAAGAAACTCTGATTTTCTTGTCTCTTCGGCCGTTGTGTGACATTGGCCTCCCACTTTTCTAGTTTTCATGGAGTCTTCAGGTTTCAGGTGCAATTTCACACATATATTTATTTAATTCCTTAGGACAATTATACAAAGTAACTTTTCAGAGTTGCTTTTAACTATTTTTGTAATGTAATATAATATAATATCCATGAAGAAACATAACTGTTTAATATGGTATTTTATTTTGCATATAGAGTGAGTGGTATGACATTTTTTTCAAATAATTCACATATAGACTGTGGGTTATTTCTGTGTGTGTGTGTGTGTGTGTGTGTGTGTGTGTGTGTGTGTGTGTGTGTGTGCGTGTGTGTGTGTGTTTTCTTATGCTTCTCTACCAGTTAGTGTTATTTAATTTTAAATTGCTACTGTGCTTAAGTTGTGCTGTCATTTGCAGAAATATCAGCCTCCCTGAACAGAACTGAGAGATCTGCCATTAATTAATGCTTGCACTGGTCAGGTTAACATTTAAATAAAGCCCCTTTTTCATTAGTGCCTACTCAGATCGACTCGGGGGAACACGGCGTTGTTTTCATAACCATTTCTCTCGTTGCTGGGTTTCAAAAATGGTGGTTCTCATTGAGTGATGCTACTGACCAGCCAATCAGTGGCATGCAGTCTAAGGATGTCACATTTTAGTACCTGGTTGGATTGCTTGGACTGCAGATTGCTTGCACGGGCGAGCAGGTACTACAAAAGTACCTGGTATTAGGTACTATGACCTAATGGAAAACCCTGAAAACCGTAGCAAACCGTGCTGCAGTACTAATGACAAAAAGGAGCTTAACTGTTCATACAGCTGTAGAATGGACTGCTGTGATTTTGACCCTGTAAGTGTGAGTCCTGCCCCCTCCTCTGCCGTAGGTGCCACCTTTTACTACAGCTGACTCTACTCAGCAATCAGTCAGAGGATTTAAGGCTGCAGTAAGCGGAGCTCTAGAGCTGAAGGGTCTTTTTGCTTTGCACCTTGTGAGCTTTGTATTGTGGCAGCTTACACCTGCTCAGTGGAAGAGAGGTTGTTTTTGGTGCTCTAGCCATTTTAACTTACATTTTGGTGTCAAACTGGGTTTTGTTATGTTTCCTTTCTGTTAAAGGTGATAGTGGCTGCTCTGTCTCTTTTAGTTTAATTAGTAATTAAATATTAAATATTAAATATTTATAACATCCTTTATAACTTTTGTTGTTTTCCCACACGACCTGGACCATTTAGGGCAATTCTATTCAATTTAATTCAGTTTTATTTATACAGCGCCAAATCACAACAACAGCCACCTCAATGCTCTATATTGTAAGGTAGACTCTGTAGACTCTCTAAGTTTGAAGCCTAATCTTGAAAGTAGAGATAGTGTCTGTCTCCTGAATCCAAACTGGAAGCTGGTTCCACAGAAGAGGGGCCTGAAAACTGAAGGCTCTGCCTCCCATTCTACTTTTAAATACTCTAGGAACAACAAGTAGGCCTGCAGAGCGAGAGCGAAGTGCTCTAATAGGGTGATATGGTACTACAAGGTCATTAAGATAAGATGGGGCCTGATTATTTAAGACCTTGTATGTGAGGAGCAGGATTTTGAATTCAATTCTGGATTTAACAGGAAGCCAAAACAGGAGAAATCTGCTCTCTTTCTCAGGGCGGCATCATGGGCATTGGCAACATAACTTGCTCACACCCATGCTGCCCCGACATCATGCCAGCGCATTTTTGTGATTGAATGGGGACCGGTTGGTTTTCTATCGCCCAGTTGCGGGAAGTAAGGTGTGCCTGCTGCTTCCCGTACAGGGAGGAGAGGGGCGGCGGGGGATTCCCTGGCTGGCTGGAGCGGCATCTAATAACCAACTTGCAAAATAAAACAAAATAAAAACAAACCAACAAACACAAAAGCAACAGACATCATGATATAGACTTATAATTTGCACCAATGTGTTTTCTAAATTTTTTCACACACATATATGTAAAAGTGAGCACAAGGGCCCTCGGTGCACCTGCATGCTGCTGTGCTGAAGTCTCACACACAACCTGATAAAAGGGGAGGGGGGCATATTTCATTCATAATATCCAAGCCCATTATGTATGCATTATTTTTTCCTGGGTTGTGCGAAATCCCAGAAAAAAAAACCCTATACAAACCGAATCCACACACTAAGGTGTGGGTCTGTTAGGTTATGTTGTGGTGATTCATGGGTTGGGGGATGGGCACTGGAGTGCAAAATTACTGATGGAAGATGGACAAGAAAAGGTCAAAGCCATCAGGTCCTCAGTTTAGAAAAAAACAGAAAGGGAGGTGAAACAAGCAAAAGATGAATGTAAGCAGATGCGTCTTTGGACAACGGCAGGTATAGGGAACAACATGCATCCTGAAACAAGATAACATTGATTAGTCGGGAGTTGGGAAAACTTGGGAGACAGACAGTAGACGCTGACGTGGCTTATTGAATCTTCTGCACTGTGTTTAACAAAATACTAATTAGCCATTAATTGGAAGAGATGTATTGTTGATTTGTCTGCTTTTCTCAGTGTGACGAATTATAATGGCTGTTTGTTAGCTGTTTGAATACTATGCGTGCTATTTGTGTGTGTCTGTGTATATATATGTAAATCAGTGGCTTTGTAATTAATTAATCTTGATTAATCGTATTTAATTGCACAAGAAAATTTAGCCCAAAGTGCAAATTGTTTTTAATTTAAAAGGGTTTTAGTGGGCGACAGAATAATAATAGACATGAACATTGCAAACTCCAGCTCTTTTAATTTATGAAAAAAAGCATTTAAACTGCATTTCAATTCAAAACAGAGAAACTAATATCGCTGGCCAAAATTGGGCAGACTTAAAAATAAAGTGTTATTTTAATTACATTTTCAAAATGGTATTGCCTTTTAATAATAATAATACAAATTTCACCATAAAGTGCAGTTTTTCTTCTTAAAAAATGAGGCAGTAACATAAAAGGTTTTTTGAGCAGCTTCACCTTTAAGCCAACATTATTTTGTACATCAGGCTAAAATGATCATCGAACACTTTAGTGCAGAAAATAACAAAAGCATTGGACTCACAATACCTCCATGCTTATTTACTGTCTGTCTCTTCCAGCCAGTTGCTTAGACAAACTAGCCTGTTCACATTTTCAGAGCAGCTTTGTTGTTACTACATGACCTGTAAGTGAGAACAGTCTCTCACATGGGACAGAAGTGGCTGGACCAATCAGATACTTGAAGGCCAGGACAGACAGCTGTGGGCCGGTCCCTGCTCGACTGGACCACCACTGCAGCGGGCAGTCTGTCTGGCTGATGGTGGATTCTGCTCTTGTGACGTTGGCCCTTTGTGAAGGCAGTCTTAAACTTCACCATGTAGTTTGAGTCATCATCAGAGACCTCCATGGTGTGATGCAGGTGGCAGAAAGCAGGTAAAACCACTGAACACGAGACGTATATCTCACCTCCAAGAAGCTCAGTCACAAACCTGTAGCAGACAGTTCAACAAAGTAATTATTAATCTACACAGTAACTGTCAACTATAGACTTTTGAAGAAACGCATGGCTCAAGGACAGTCGCCAGCTTATGGAGTTTTACCAGCTGGGATGGAGTTAAAATGAAAAGCTCGTGCTTTTGTTTGTCTTAAGCAGCAAAAACAGCCGCTTGATTCTGTATTAGACGAGAAACCATACCCAGCGTTGAATTCCACCGTGTGGAAACATCCTGTATGAGTGGCTCTTTCTGTTGCCCCAGTCTTGTTTGCTCCTGGTGTAGTTCCTCCATATTACCAAGGCTGTCTGCAATGCATCTCATTTTGCTTTTCAGTGTCACAAAGCTGTTGAATTTTACTTTAAATAGTCTTTCGGCATGGCAGTTAGAAAATGTGCTACAGTTAGCGTCAGGGGATCCAACTTTCCAACCCCCTATCGTCTACCACTGATAGTGGTCTACAGTCCAGAACGATCCATTTTGTAAGTTTGTCCAATGTTGACTCACTAATTTTGCCCCTGAAGCCAGTCATCTTTTGTTGATACTCGAAACTGCTAGCGCTCCCACAGTTTCTGTGCTTGCTGCAACATGTTTTGCATTTAGATGGTCCTGTAAAGTTTCAACCTTACAGGACCATCTAAATGCAAAACATGTGCTTCGGTGCTATGGAAACTCCTTTTTGCACAGTTTGCACAAAATCACACTTTTATCAAGACTTTAGTCAGGTAGTCTTTTGAAATTAAATTTGCCTCCATTCAGTTCTAGCAACGCATTTTGTGGCTTTAATGTGTGCATCAGTGTAATCGGTATACCAGGAAATCGTGCTTTGACAACAGTTCCCATTTGCTTGGAATGCAAAGTGTGATTAAATGCATTTTTTTCTAATTAATTAATTGGAATTAACATGTTAAATTCCCACCTCAAATACATTTACATGCTGATTATATGCATTGAAAGACATGTCCTGGTCAAAAATGACTCCAAGGTTCCTCACAGCGTTACTGGAGGCCAAGGTAATGCCATCCAGAGTAAGAATCTGCTTAGATACCATATTTCTAAGCTTTTCAGGGCCGAGTACAATAACCTCAGTTTGATCTGAATTAAGAAGCAGAAAGTTAGCGGCCATCCAGGTCTTTATGTCTTTAAGACATTCCTGCCGTTTAACTCATTGGTGTGTGTTATCTGGCTTCATGGACAGATAGAGCTGGGTGTCATCTGCATAGCAGTGTAAATGTATGCTATGTCTTCTAATGATGCTGCCTAAGGGAAGCATGTATAATGTAAACAGAATTGGTCCTAGCACTGAACCCTGTGGAACTCCATAATTAACCTCAGTGTGTGAAGAGGACTCTCCATTTACATGCACAAACTGGAGTCTATTAGATAGATATGATACAAACCACTGCAGCACAGTACCTGTAATACCTACAGCATGTTCTAATCGCTCTAATAGGATATTATGGTCGACAGTATCGAACGCTGCACTGAGGTCTAGCAGGACAAGCACAGAGATGAGTCCACTGTCAGAGGCCATAAGAAGATCATTTGTAACCTTCACTAAAGCTGTTTCTGTGCTGTGATGAGCTCTGAAACCTGACTGAAACTCTTCAAATAAGCCATTCCTCTGCAGATGATCTGTTAGCTGTTTGACAACTACTCTTTCAAGGATGTTTGATATGAAAGGAAGGTTGGAGATTGGCCTATAATTAGCTAAGACTGCTGGGTCTAGAGATGCTTTTTGAGTAAAGGTTTAACTACAGCCAGCTTGAAGGCCTGTGGTACATAGCTGATTATTAGAGATAGGTTGATCATATTTAAGATCGAAGCATTAATTAATGGCAGGACTTCTTTGAGCAGTTTTGTAGGAATGGGGTCTAAAAGACACGTTGATGGTTTGGAGGAAGTAATTATTGAAGTTAACTCAGAAAGATCAACTGGAGAAAAAGAGTCTAACTTAACATCAATGGTACTAAAAGTAGCTGTAGATAATGTTACAACTGTGAGATGACTATAAGTCATTTTTTCTCTAATGGTTAAAACTTTATTTGTGAAGAAGTTCATGAAGTCATTACTAGTTAACTTTAAAGGGATGGTTGGCTCAACAGAGCTCTGACTTTTCGTCAGCCTACAGTGCTGAAGAGAAACCTGGGGTTGTTCTTATTTTCTTCAATCAGTGATGGAAAAATGGTAAATGGCCTGTATTTGTAAAGCGCTTTTCTAGTCCCTAAGGACAGCCAGTCACACACTGGTGATGGCAGCTACATTGTAGCCACAGCCACCCTAGGGCGCACTGACAGAGGCGAGGCTGCCGGACACTGGCGCCACCGGGCCCTCTGACCACCACCAGTAGGCAACGGGTGAAGTGTCTTGCCCAAGGACGCAACGACCGAGACTGTCCAAGCCGGGGCTCGAACCGGCAACCTTCCAATTACAAGACGAACTCCCAACTCTTGAGCCACGATCGCCTTACTGATGAACAGTAAGATGTTCTGGCTTTGCGGAGGGCTTTCTTATAAAGCAACAAACTATTTCTCCAGGCTAAATGATGATCTTCTAAATTTGTGACACGCCATTTCCTCTCCAGCTTACGAGTCATCTGCTTTAGGCTACGTGTTTGAAAATTATACCACAGAGTCAGGTACTTCTGATTTGAGGCCTTAGTTTTCACAGGAGGCCTTAGTTTTCACAGGAGCTACAGTATCCAGAGTAGTGAGGAGGTGAAATTATTAACAAGATGATCGACCTCTGTTGGGGTAGCGTTCAGATAGCTGCTCTGCTCTGTGTTGGTACACAGAAGCCAATTGAGTCTAATAACAGATTAAATGCCATGTTGAGGCTGTCATTTTTAGCATCTACATGGATGTTAAAATCACAAAAATGTCTGATTTTTAGGTAACAGCTGTCTGGGAGATCACATTGTGCTACAATACTATTTTAATACCTTTCAAATAATGTTATCTTCTGCATTTTTTTTATCAAGGCCAGCTGTGGCAGGAGTTTCAGAATCATCTTATGTAAAAGTAAGAATAAACAAGTTACAAAAAATCTTGAGAAACTATACAAACAATAAGTCGGAAACTGAGTAATGTAATGTGCATATGTGCGTATGACCTGAATGATATAACAGAGGTTATTTCACACTGTTCCTCAGAGTGACAACCTGGAGGAAGATGCTCCCACTGTGCCGGGTGGTTTTAGCAAACAGTGGTTTGTAGCACCTGGCTGAAGGCAGCAGTTTTTAAGAGTTTGTTTCTGGCATGTGAGGTGTTTTCTGCTTGGACCATACAGGTCGTGGATGAAGGAAAGATCAGCACTGATGATCTTCCCTACAGACCTGATTGTCCGTTGCAGTCTGGCTGAGCCGAGCCTGAGTTGCCACAGGAAGTACAACCTCTGCTGGGCCTTCTATATGTCTATGTCAGGGATATTCCTGGCGACTAATTTCCTAATCGACTAAAGTCTGCCTGACTAGTCTAAAACTCAGAAACACTCAGGTATTAGGTGAAATTTGACACGTGTTTAATGGAAAAAGTCAAAAACGAATAATAAAGGCGTTTGAAAGCATTTATCACATTCTTCAGTGATGAATCACGCCACTGTGCAGTGCCTTGCACTGTGCGTTATCAACATTACACATTATACTCCAAACAGAAGAAAAACATAAAATCAATGTTAAATATGCTATAAAACATGTTAGTGTAAAAGATGTTATTAAAAATACCAAATTAACATCAAAAAAATAACTGTGACTGAAAAGTGTGGCGCATTGTGCCGTGGATTATGAATGATGCACGCTGTTTGAAATTTCTTGACAACAACTTAAAAGTTAAGACCTAAAATAAGAAAATAATAATAATAATGATACAGCTTATCTCAAGTCAGGTCACAGAGGCAGAAGCAGGAAAGCCCAGACCTTCCTCTCACCACACCTGGGGAAACATTGAGCCTTTCCCACGTCTGCCAGTGTGTCTAAGCCGTGGCCTCCTCCCACTAGGACATGTCGGACTGGAACACCTTACCCAGGGGTCGACAGTCTTAGTCGCCTCCTTTTGACGTGGAGGAGTAGCAGTGCTACTCTAAACCCCTCCATGATGATTGAATTCCTCAAAATATCACTAAAGCAGAGCCCATCCAGCTTTGGCTGGAAGCTAATTTCTGCCACTGCTCATTCAAATAAATAACAAAAACATCAGGCAGAGATTAACAGATTTATGATGTTTCTCAGTTTCTCAACAACGATGCACCATCTTGTAGCACATGCCTGCATAACGTTTTGAACACAATAATTTACATTTGCATTGGAAATCAATTAAAATGTGAAACAATTAGATTAAACGACTACTAAGTCTGGTACCCACTAGTGACAACAGCAAGGATCAGCAGGCTAGTCACGCACATCCCAGGTTTAAGTGCTCCGCAGTCAGTGTGGGAACTTTTAACATGTACTCCACTACAGATTACAGATTACATGCCCCAAAATGTATTTTGTAACGTATTCCATCCAAAGTATTCAGAATACGTTACTCTCATTGAGTAACATATTCTGAATACTTTGGATTACCTATTATATTATAATGCTTTTTACAGCTACATGAATGTCCTATTGCTGTGTGATTTATTACTATTACTGAAGGTTACTTGCCATACCAACACCAACTAGATGTTTAAATCTAGTTGGTGTTGGTGATAATGTTGTAAGCATTATCTGCTGCTGATACAACCAAATTTCCCCTTGTGGGACAATTAAAGGATTATTCTATTCTATTCTAATGGCAGTTGCAAGGGGGTAAGAATGCATGTAGAAAAATAGTCTTGGAATATGAACAAAGGGATGGGGTGCAGGGCAGGAGAACAGCCAACCCCCACCCCCAGAACAGGAAACCACAGGTACAAGCCAGGGGGAGGGCAGCCCCTGGGTGAACAGTAGAGAGAGTAGTGGAAGACTACTGGGGAGGGGTCCCAAAGGGCAATTCCCAACACTCCCCAACACTGTCCACAGTAGGTACAGTATTGTTGAGGATGGTGGTGGGAGTCCACCATCATCTCCACAGTCTTGAGCAGGTTCAGCTCCAGGTGGTTCAGACTACACCAGTGGACCAACTGGTCCACCTCCTGTCTCTGGACCTATGCCGACTCATCATCATTCTGGATCAGACCAATGATGGTGGTGTCATCCGCGACCTTCAGGAGTTTCGCAGATGGTTCTCCTGAGGTGTGGTCACCAGTGTTGAGGGAGAAGAGAAGATGCAACCCAACCAATACTTGATGATGACGTTGGGTGGGTTGGAGCATACTCATAGGTGTACATGGCATACAGTAGGGGGCTGAGAATGCAGCCCTGTGGCGACGTGGTGCTGACCGACAATGGGGGTGGGGGGGAATTTAAAAAAGGTAATTAGTAACTAATTACTGATTACTTTCCAAAAAACTAATCCCATTACCCGTTACTTTTAAAAACATGATACACAACCTGAGTACATAATAAAGCAATTGATATTTCAGCCCAATTCTATTTTTTCTGCATAATCCATCATATATAATTGAATCCAATGGAAAGCCTCTTTTTAAAACATGCCTGATGCTCCTGTCCTGGAGTTAGGAGGGGCTGCCGGGTGAGGGTGAATTTTGGGTGACAGTTGTGTTTTGTCTAATAAGAAGTTTATAAAAGGATTCTTGATGGTTTGTTTTTCTATAAAAATGGACTCTTTTCTGAAGACCATGTCCTCAGACAGTTTCAGGGGAGTCTAGATAAGCTGTCTTTGCTGCTAGCTGTACTCCATGGACTCTTTGTCAAGAATTTCTAGCAGGGACAAGGGTGTGTCAAAGCTCGACAGTTTTTTATTTATAGACTATATTCACCATGTTGCTTTAAGTTACTGCTACTCTTCATGGCTGCTGGAGGGAGATGGCTCTTTGTTCAGTTTCCCTATAACAACAGTCATCAGTACAATGCTGTAAACTGTCCAGATCTTCTTTGCAGTGCTCCAGAGTCCTGAAATTGATTAAGAATTCTTATGTTTGATTACTTTTAAAGCTGTCTGGCTGAGAAAATTAGTGACAAAAATGTTTTCATTCAGTGGCGCACCGACATGTTCAATACTGCCCATATTGTCATTTTTTTCTCATGTTAGTACAGCATCGCGTCCTCTCCCTGCTAATGTTTACTGCAGGCCACTTGTCAGCATGAATGAACTGCAAGAAAAATGAGATCAATAAAAACTTAATAGGAGTTTTGAGGTAGAATGGGCCCTTTTCTTCATTCTTGATGACACAACAGCATGAATCATAAAACTATTTCTTTTAAGTTCTTCCTTAGAGCACTTTTCAGATTTTGATTGAATTTCTAAAGCTTCAATGTTGCCCACTAATCCACTTTTCTCTCTCCTCACTTCCTGTCTTGGGACCCTGCGGTTGACCCCGTGGGAACATAAAAGCCAATCAGGTGGCTTTAGCTGTCAGGAGTTGGTTCCTGTACGACAATAAAGACCCATGAAAATGGCCAAGAATCCTCTTGTTAGGTGTTAATCATTGTTAATTATCTTTTTGTCGCATTAATTTTTCACATGCAATTTTTTTAAATAAACACACATGGGCTTCTCTCTGGCTGCCCTTTGTCTTTATCCAGCACACACTAAGAGTGAGGAGAATGATCTCAATACAATCTTGGTATTATCTGTTCTTGTTCTGCTGACAGTTGTATGAGAACAGAAATCCACTTTCCTCTGGCATACCTGATAAAATTGTACCAGCTGGTCAGGGGGTTGGAAAGAACCAGTGATCTTGTGTGTGTGACAGAAAGACAGAAAGTGAGTGATACACTCTTCAGTTCTTCATCTGTCAAACTGTAAGTCTTACAGAAAAATATGAGACCCATGTAGCTGTTAGAAGAATAGAGGTTAGAATGTGTCATTGCACTTCAAAGAGTCAAAAACATCAACAACAGTTAACCTCTGAGTTTTCTGTTAATTCTAGTAAAACACTGACAAACTACTGATAGTAACAGTATTAGTATTAGCATCAATATTAAAACATATAATGTCATGAAATGAAAGTCATATGAAAAGGTTTTTGTAGGACTATCCTTCGTTAGCTTACATATCGAACAGATAACATGAATCTATAATACTCTGGCATACAGATGAGTTCATGGTGAGCTCAGTGCCTACAAGGTGCTCATGTCCTGTGACTGCAAAATAAGCACAGATCACCCTCCACCCCCATGCTTGACACATGTTACATGGTGTTTGTGCTTATGTTCTGTTTGCTTTCCTGTCTCTACTTTGGTCTCATTTGTCTAAAGAACTTTGTTCTTTCGGTTTCTTCAGATGAAACTTTTCAAACCGAAGCCTTGCTTACCTTTTCTTCCCAACCCTTTCAAATAAGCGTAGCTTCTTCCTTCTTTTTCTAACCATCATGAACTTCAGTGGAGCTCTGTTAGGACAAACAAGGCAACCAGTGCTTGCCTCTAATAAATCTAAAACTAGACATAAATTAAACATACCAAACCTTTCATCTCAGACAGCGCTGTCATGGAGCTCCTTGCCGGTTTATGGCATTCAACAAATTTTACATGTTCACTTATTACAGAG
This sequence comes from Simochromis diagramma, assembly GCF_900408965.1. Classification (NCBI taxonomy): domain Eukaryota; kingdom Metazoa; phylum Chordata; class Actinopteri; order Cichliformes; family Cichlidae; genus Simochromis; species Simochromis diagramma. The sequence continues at coordinate 652,212 of NW_024387304.1, read as the reverse complement.
AATCAAAATCCTACAATGGCCCCTTCAAGCCGTTAAAGGCCTTATTCAATCCACACAGTTATTAGCAACGTTCAAGCGTATTCATGCCATAAATGCTCATAATTGGATGTGTAATGTATACTGTGGTGAGTTCAATAGACACAGTTTCACAGTGCAGACCTGGTTCTTTTCTGCTGGGGTTTATTGATATTGTTGACAGTTATGAAATGTTTATCTACATGACTAAGGCAGAGCATTCCTCTGGGTCAGTGTAGTTCGATGTTCAACAAGTGAATCACTTCCTGTGCAGTGCAGTGTGTGTAACAGAGGTAACAAACTGTATATTTGTAAAGGTTGTAAAAAGAAAGAAGCTACTTAGAAGTTTCTGAGTGACAAAATAATTAAATTAGCTTCCATTGATCATTCTTCCAGGAAAGACTGTGATCAGTGCTTTACTTAGCTTTACATAAACATAAACATAAAATTATTATATTTCAGCTTGTTTTGAAGGCGTGAAAAACAAGCTGAAATATATATCTGTGTAGAAATATTTGCCCCTTCCTGATTTCTTAGTATTTTGCATTTTTCTCATACTTACATGTTTCAGACCCTCAAATTAATTTTAATTTTAAACAAAGAGAACTCCAGCAAATACATAGTGCAGTTTTTAAATGATGATTTAATTTAATAATAGAACAAAGCTATCCAAACGCACCTGGCCCTGTGTGAAAAATTAATTACCCCCCTGTTTAATTGTGAATGAACTGTGATTAACCACCATTTGGGGAGAACTGTGTTCGATTTCAACAGCCATGCCCAGGTACAATTACTGTTGGATTAGCTAAATACTGAATTCACTTAAAAAGTCAATTTAACTTATTTTTTTTATTTAGCAGCAAATCACAACAACAGTTGCCTCAAGTTGCTTGGTATTGTAAGGTGTAACCTTTCAATCACACAGGGAAACCCCAACAATAAGACAAGCCCCTATGAGCGCTTTGTTGACAGTGAGAAGGAAAAACTTCCTTTTATCAGGAAGAAACCTCCGGCAGAACCAAGCTCAGGGAGGGCCAGCCAATTTCCTCGGCCAGTTAGGAGTGAGGGGAGGGAGATAAGACAAAAGACAGGCAGTGGAATCAGGGTCACCTGATCAGCCCTAACTATAAGCTTTGTCAAAATGGAAAGTCTTAAGAATAATCTTCAAAAGAGAAAGGGTGTCTTTCTCCCAGATCCAAGCTGGGAGCTCTGCCTCCCATATTGCTTTTAAATATCCTATAGTCTGAGAGTGCTCAGTGCTCTACAGGGTGATAAAGTACTATCCTGATAATAACAGCTTACAGTAGTTCAGCCTACAAATCCTTTTTTTCATTTATCTGATTAGCATTCAATGAATACAGCATAAAAATCTACACAGCAAGAAAGCACGAGACAAGGCTAATCAAAAGGTATTGGCTGAAGCACATGCTTATTATGCCAACCCCTTTAAGACAAGATCATTTAGCATGCAGCTCGTGTACAGGGGTCGAAGCAAAAGAGTAAAACAAACAAACAAACAAACAAACAAAACAAGACGAAAAACCTCCCACCTTAGATAAGTAACTACATTAAATTAAATTTCATAACAATAATCAAGGCAAAACAACCAAGAGTTTCAGTATTATTATTTTTGCTCTTTTCATTCTTGATTTATATATTTTTCTAATTACTCTATTTTTAAACATGTTTTTAAACAAGGAAAATGAACTCCACCTTTTTAAATCACTGTCATAACTATTCCACAGGTTAACTCCTCTAACAGAAACACATCTCTGCTTTATATTTGTCCTCATCTTGTTTTTTTTAAAGAAATCTGTTCCCCTTAAGTCATATTGACTCTCTCTGACTTTGAACAGCTTCTGAGTACTGGGGCAAAGCAAGTTATTTTGTGCTTTATACATTATCTGTGCCATTTTATATTCAACTAAATCATAAAATTTCAGGGTATTCAGATTAATAAACAAAATGTTAGTTGGTTCTATATAGTTTGATTGGTTTATAATTCTTATAGCTTTTTTGTAACTTGAAAATAGGAAGAGTCTTTATTTTACATGCATTACCCCATATCTCCAGACAGTAAGTCATATATGGAAGCAACAGAGAACAATAAAGTGTGTTTAATGATTTCTTGTTCATGCTGTTTTGTAGAGAATATCAATGGTTTTTGACATTTTTGTTTTTACATGGTTTATATGAGACTTCCAACTCAGCTTATCATCAATTATCACTCCAAAAAATTATTTTCATTCACTCTTTCAATTTCAGTTCCATTCACCCTGATTTTAGATACATCTTTCGTTTGTCTGGTGCTAAAAAGAATACATTTTGTTTTGTTTATATTTAACAATAACTTATTTATATCAAACCAGTTTTTAATATATTTAACTCCTTTTCCACTGTAGTCAGAAGCTGTTCTAGGTTTTTACCTGAGCAATACAGAGTGGTATCATCAGCAAACAATACACATTTTAACAGTTTGGAAATGCTACATATGTCATTTATATACACAGTGAGGAACATAAGTATTTGAACATCCTGTGATTTTGCAAGTTCTCCCTTTTAGAAATCATGGCGGGGTCTGAAATTCACACTGTAGGTGCATTCCCACGGTGGCAGACAGCATTTAAAAAACAATTCAGGAAATCACATTGTATGATTTTTAAAGAATTTATTTGTATTGCACTGCTGCACATAAGTATTTGAACACCTGGCAATCAGCAAGAATTCTGGCTCTCAAAGACCTGTTGCTATGCCTTTAAAAAGTCCACCTCTACTCCACTTATTAATCTAAATTAGTAGCACCGGTCTGAGCTCTTTAAAGACACCTGTCCACCCCACAGTCAGTCAGACTCCAACTACTACGATGGGCAAGACCAAAGAGCTGTCAAAAGACACCAGGGACAAAATTGTGGACCTCCACAAGGCTGGAAAGGGCCACGGGGCAAATGCCAAGCAGCTTGGTGAAAATAGATCAACTGTTGGAGCAATTATTAGAAAATGGAAGAGGCTAAAGACGACTGCCAGCCTCCCTGGGGCTCCGTGCAAGATCTCCCCGAGTGGGGCATCACTGACAATAAGAAAGGTGAGGAATCAGCCCAGAACTACATGAAGAGATCTGGGACCACAGTTTCAAAGGTGACTGTTGATAGAACACTACACCGTCATGGTCTCAAATCACACATTGCACAGAAGGTTCCCCTGCACAAGTCATCACATGTCCAGGCCCGCCGGAAGTTTGCCAGTTGTCTCAACTTCACTTGCTGTGTTTGGAGGAAAAAGAAGGATGAACACTAAGGACACCATTCCTACTGTGAAGCATGGGGGTGGAAACATCATGCTTTGGGGGTGCTTTTCTGCGAAGGGGACAGGATACTGCACTGTATTAAGGAGAAGCTCAATGGGGCCACGTATTGTGAGATTTTGAGCAACAACCTCCTTCCCTCCGTCAGAGCATTGAAGATGGGTCATGGCTGGGTCTTTCAACAAGACAGTGGCCCAAAGCACACAGCAGTGCAATACAAATACATTTGTTAAAAATCAAACAATGAGATTTCCTGAATTGTTTTTTTAAATGCTGTCTCTCACAGAGGGAATGCACCTGCAATGTGCATGATTTCTAAGTGGGAGAACTTGCAAAATCGCCTGATTAATTAATTAATTAATTAATTAATTAATCGCCTGAAACCTAATTAGATTTTACATTATTGATATTGACATATTGATATCTGTCATCCAGGTAACTTTTCATCCACTTGTATGATATCCCTCTTATACCACATCTCTCTAGTTTATTCATTAATATAGATCAATTGTATCAAACGCCTTTTTTAAGTCTATAAAAACACCAGCAGTCTATTCCTTATTATCTATTGCAGTAGATATCCCTTCTACAAGTTCCATCACCACCATGGAAGTGGACCTTTTCACTCTAATTGATTGGTTATCACTTAGGAGATTATGCTTCTCAATATATTTATCAAGTCTATTAAAAAATAATTTTTCTAAGATTTTTGAGAACTGCGCGAGTACTGATATTGATCTGTAATTGGTAAATTGACATCTCTCTCCGGTTTTATGGATTGGAATAACTTTTGCAATTTTCATTTTTGATTTATTTATAAATTATATTTCTATATTATTTGTTTATAAATTATAAGTTATAAATGCTTGAACAAGTTTTTCAGCATTACTCTAAGACGGGATGTTTTTTATTTTAGAGATATTGCACAAATCAGAAAAAGCAGTCCTACATATTTGTTTAACCCGGTGGGGTCCAGGGTGTAATTGGCCCTTTTTGACTACTTTTGATTTTACCTCTATATTTCAACTTTAAAAACTGTTTCAGCACAACCTCGCATGTCTGAATTTACAGTTTTTAATTTTTACATACTGCGTTAACACAACTGATCTAAAATCAAAATATAAAATCCAAGTAGAAAAAAGTTATTTTTCACCATAAAAACTACAAACATGAAATGCAAATTGTACATTTTTAAAACCTTTTGATAAGTTTTGCAAACAACAAAGTTATATGCAACAGTTTACCTAAAAATGCAGCCAAAGCCTCTGGCGGGGGTTTTTTAAACGCTAATTTAAAACTAAAAATTTAAAACCAATTGCAGAACAATCAGGTGTTCTGTATCAAATAAGATGCCACACAAATTATTTGTACCACTCTAAGTAGGGATGGGTATCGTTTAGGTTTTATCCGATACCAGTGCCAAACCGGTACTTTTGAAACGGTGCCGGTGCTTAAACGGTGCTCAGACTTTTTGTTAGGTAACAATGTTAGTCTTTTCTGCAGCTATAGGGCATATATGGTATCACTCTATCAAACAAGAAGACAGCTGCATGTAACTACGATGGCGTTTGCTAGTTCACCTTACATGCATTAATGTAATAACGTGGTTAGCTTACACACGAACAACATTAAGCTACTCACGCAGAGAAGAACGGCTGCTGCTGCATCATCATCCTCATCATTTCTGCTACACTGGCAGGGCTAGGGGCCAGGACTCTCCTCTTCGGGTTTTTGGGGGATGTTGCTAACTCCGGGTCCGATAACAGGCACCACACCCGCAGTAGATGTGCTTGGTCTTGCAGCAAGCTATCAAATACGGTGCATTTCTCGGCTTTTAAAAAAAACGCTATGCGTCGCCAGGTGTTTCATCAGATTTGAGGTGTTACCTCCTTTGACAGTATCACAGTATCAGCTTAAAGCACTTGTTGCAGGCTGCTGAGTTTGCATCTTTTGCTGTGAAGTACAGCCAGACTTTTGACCGCTTCGCCTTGGACATTTTTAATCTGTAGCTCTGCTCTAAAAGAACGTACGTACCTGGCCCCGCCTACTATCCTCGGAAAGGTAAAATAATTGGCTAGAATCCAAAGTGTGTGACATCTCAGGGAAAAAAAGCACCGAAATGTGCGCTGCTTTTCGGTCTGGTTACTACCGTTTATGTCAGAGCCGGTGCACCGGTACCCATCCCTAACTATAAGACAGAGGAGCATATCACAATCCTGACACCTGCAGGTCTGACAGCGGGACTTGTATCAGTTGTATTTATAATAGGACTTGCATGTAAGCTTAATTTCCAGTTTATCAAACACCACTGAGCAGTCCTTAACTTTAAATCTAACGTCCCTTCTTCCTCTCCTGTCCTGTCTTCTTATCTTTCTCCATCTCTGAGTGAAGTTAGCTCTCTTTCTTTTCTCTCCCTGTGAAATACAGCAGCTGGACCTTTAGCTGCAGCACACTGTGAGACAAACCGCACACAAACAGTTTGTGTTTGCTGGTGTGTAACTGATAGAAATGTTGCATTTGAAATTAGCTTTAACTTAAAAAACATCACTCCCTTTATACTCGCTCGTCTTCTGTATGGCTAGCTAGATGCTGAAATACTGTGTTGTGCCAAAAACAAGGAAAAACAAAACAATGGCACAATGTAACCCCTGACTATGGCACACAGGTTTTATGCAACATCCCCCTGTGATTAATACACAAATAGGATTGCCTGTTATGCATGACTGTTTAGGCTCAAATCAGTTCAATGGCCCGCAGGGATGTGAAAAAATAACTCCCCTCCAATGCCTTAAACCAAACGTAACAAACCCATTTTGAAAATGTAATGAGCACAAAGTACAAATATTTGTACCGACGTCACCAGTGGGAAGCATGGTGGTTGTATAGTAACAAGTGTTTGAACCTCATCTATAGAGCCTCAAACTAACTGGACAAATGATCCATTATTTCATAATAAGTTAAGCAGATAACATGTCTGGAATTGTTTCCAAGTGCTGAACTTGCTTTTGGTAGCTCCAAAGAGATGTTGAAGATCTCGAAAAGCCAATCTAAACCTATCAGAGAGACAGAAAACATTTTAGGAGTGGCCAGTGTTCCTGTTGTTGATGAAAATAGGAAACTAGCTGTGTGCCAGCCTGCAGGAAACACTGTTCATCTCCTAGAATACTTTCTAAATGATTTCTGAAGAGCTATTTCATGTTAGTATTAATGATACAAGTTAATTTAGTCCAGTTTTATCACAGAGTTTGTTTAAAGCAAAATTATTCAGTCTGCTATGTTTATCTTTGTGCAGGCTAAAGTCACTACTATTGAGCTGTTGTTACAAGTCCTATGCAACAGTTACATCAAAATTATTATTACTGGACCCACGTTTTTCCCAGAAGACATGATTCTGTTAGCTTTCTTGAGCCGACCATGTGACCACAGTCCTGAGGCATTAACTACTGTGATTTATTCATTTGATTTTACTTAATAATGTATCTTTGGCTGCGGTTGTTTTGGTTAACTTGATTTCATTAGTTTTATTCTCAGTTTCTTTTAGTGGCTTACAGCAGTTACTATATAAGAGTGGCATTCTGTCAGATCAAGCAAATCTAAAGACAGGCATAAATTAAAACGCACCATAGTAAAGCAAACTCCCTCCTTTCATATCAGACAGCACTTTCATGAAGCTCCTCACCTGTTTGCAGTCATCCTGTGGCTGAGTCAGCTATTGTCACTGACAGCTCCACTTATTTCGTACACATAGGAAACTGTAGCTAATGGGAGACTAACAAACAAGGCAGGCTGCAGTTGGTTCTGCTTTCACTGGTCTGAGATCTGTTACAACTTGGGCACTGTGTAAAGACACAGCTTTAGCAAGTAAACGAGCTTCAGTGATTTCCCATCATAAAGGACGACTTTCCTCTTGCTAGCTAGTTTGGCCAACATGTGTGGAAAAGCTCTGATGATGGCGAAGAGACAGCAGCTCCCATCTAATAAAACAGGCAAGTTGACAAGGTGCAGACTCAGCCACCATGTTCAAACTAACATGTCTGAGAAGTCACATGTTTCACTGAATTCAATCTCTTTGCCAACAGTCCACCCTGTAGACATCAACAGTTAACCATGTCACACAGTGCTCACGCCTTTGAATTCAGCTGGGGGTTATTACGATATTTTAATATACTTCATGATCCACACAGGACAGCTAATGCAAACATATGAATTATAGAATATAATGCTGGACATTAGGGATGGGATTCGGTAACTGGTTCCCAGTATTCCAGTTCCTTCCACTCTTTAGTATGCTTGTCTATCAGTCCTGCTCATCGGTTCCCTTGCACTTGCCCTACAATCAGCTGATTGTAGGGCAAGTGTCAGAGGAGAGTAGCGGTGATATCCTGCTTAGTGATGGTGTTGACTCAAAGCTGAGCCAATGAGAATCCGGTCAGAATCGATAAGTGATATTGATAATGGAATCAGAATTGCTAAATACTGGACAATAAACATAATATTTAAAGTATGTAAAATGACCTTAACCTTAAACATACAAAGCAATAACTATCAATCAATTTAACACTAACGAGGTATTTTGGTGCAGAAAAAGTATTTTTACATTTAATATTTTCTGAGCAGTTTTCACAGTTTTATGTTTAAAGGTGTCGTCACAGGTGTTGTGTTGTTTCATTTCACTTGTAAATGTCAGCTAATAATAAATAATTTGTTGATAACACAGTAGATATTTATTTAAATACAGAAGTAATAATATTTTACAATTCTTCACAGTACAGAATTTAATTCAGTTCAAGTCAGTTTTATTTATATTGCACCAAATCACAACAGCAGTTGCCTCAAGTGGCTTTAAATTATAAGGTACAGACTGTACAATAATACAAAGGAAATGAAAGGTGTAGACATGCATGCAGCGTACAGACAGCTCGCACAAATGGTATGTTTTAATCTGATGCAATTTATCTTGTTAACTATTTATATGTAACTGAGGATTTGCTTTTTCACCAGTTTGTAGTTGAACCTCAAATTTCTCTTCAACTTTAAATGCCTGAAAAGCACATCAGGTCAATAGTGCTTTTTTCTATTAAAGCAGTGATATATCACTGAGGACCAAATATCACCTGGGTGTCTACCTGTGATATTATATACTGTGCATGTTTGTGTATTAGTGAAACTATGTGCGATAACCTTGCTTATGTCCGCTCTCTGTCACTATCTTAGGCGCCTGCAGTCTGAAGGAAAGCATCTGGTTTCAGCATCTGGCCATATACACATAGACTGTGAGTGTGTTTGATAGAGCCAGTGTGCGGACACTGGGAAAGATTATCTGTGATCATACCCTGCAGACCCACACAAACACACACACACACACAGAGGACACAAACACATCCCACTTTATCCCCTCTCTCTTATTTTCACTTACAAATATGGAATGCACACCAGAGGAGCAGATCTAGTTGCATCAGCAAATCATCAACTTTCTCATAATCTAGAGAGATGCTGCCTTCACTGGCTGCTGTTTTAGCCATAACAGTTACACACATAACCACACAGAGTTCCTTGAAGGCAAAATATTTCTTGTTCTTTTTCCTATTTTGCAACTGAGCATAATTTTTCAGCATGAGTTTAATCACTGTATAGTTCATTGGGGGATTGGTGCTTTTGCCTAGATTATGTTCAGTTATGTTGATACAGCAGTAAATACTCGCAGTATGATGACACACTGGTCTCATATTGATTTTGGTTTTTTTTACTGAAGACAAATATGGTTGAGGCTCCAGACTATCACATTCCATTGTTAGGAGACGATAAAAACAATGATGGCGACTTCATAAAAAAATATTAAGACTCCATCAGGGACCATAACCATCTGTGATTTAACTACTTACTAACTGCTAAGGAGGTAAAGTCAGATTTAAGTGGCTATTTGTTGCAAACACTTCCCACTGATTGAGGGAAAATAATTTATTTTAGACAGACCAATGTCACCATGATGTTATCTCAACAAGGGGAGATTTTTTGAAAAACTCAACATGACTTGTTCAGCTCAGTTAACCTGTTTGGCGTTGGTGGTGGTGAAGATGAAGAGAGAGGCTTGGATGGAGCTCTGAGTGACCAGGATGAGTTGGAGATTGGGAAAAGTTGGTTGAATGAATGAGAATCTGAAAGGCAGAACGACAGAATAGCAGTGAGATTTTTACGTACGCAGAGCGAAGGGTGATTGGGTTCAAGGCATGAAGAGGATTGGACTAGAGCAATCAAACTCAATGTAAGAAGGTGGAAGTGGTGTGAAGAACAAACTAGCAGCCGAACAGGACAGCAGCTGGATGAGTGGAATGTTATCAGCAACAGTGCTAACCAGAGTATCACTGTCTTACCCTCCCCAAAATATGAAAATGGAAGAAGAGCTGGAAAGAGTCCTGAGTGTCCAAACTTAGTGGAGGTAAAACTCCTGCATATCATTGGACACATAGGAAGAAAAGAGAGATCAAAAGGAGAAGAAGAGGAAATCTAAGGCTGGCTTCAGTTATTTAAATGGCTGTGTGTATCCACATACTTGTTATCATTTTGAGAAACAAACGCTTACAGACACACTTTCACACAGCGAGTCAGTGAATGAGACCTTATAAATAATGAAATAGAGAGCTGTCTTAAGGCTGACGTTACCATAACAACATTATGAGGTCATGTGAGGTCATCTGTAGCTGTTGGTTTAACGCCATCACACAGTCACCTCTCTTTATGCAGATGTTGAGTGGATGTCAGCTGGTTTGACGACATGGAAATGTTGTTATAATAAAGTAATCAGTGTAGCTGTCCTCCCCTGTGGTACGTAAGCCAGATAACTAGCTGCCAGGGAGAGATGATGTGCTTTGTTCTGGCTGAAGGATTCATAACAAACAAGAAGCTCAAAAGCAAGAATTAGAATGAAATCATAGTAAACATTTGGAGAAATAATGACATTAAGACAATTTAATTCAATTCAATTTATTTATATAGCGTCAAGTCACAACAGTTCCCTGAATGTTCTTTACTGTATATTGTAAAGAATACTATATAAAGTTGGCATATCATAATCTGCTGCTCTGTAACTGGATAAAGAAGTATGTATAAGCTAGCACAGGAGCAGCTCAGACCTGGTCTTAAATGTTAATTAAAAGTTAAATTAAAAGTAATTCTTTGTACAAATACAGTGGATGCAAAAGTATTCGGCCCCCTTGAACTTTCCCACATTTTGTCACATTACAGCCACAAACATGAATCAGTTTTGTTGGAATTCCAGGTGAAAGACCAACACAAAGTGGTGCACACGTGAGAAGTGGAACGAAAATCAGACATGATTCCAAACATTTTTTACAAATAAATAACTGCAAAGTGGGGTGTGTGTAATTATTCAGCCCCCTTTGGTCTGAGTGCAGTCAGTTGTCCATAGACATTGCCTGATGAGTGCTAAGTGACTAAATAGAGTGCAACCTGTGTGTAATCTACTGTCAGTACAAATACAGCTGCTCTGTGACGGCCTCAGAGGTTGTCTAAGAGAATATTGGGAGCAACAACACCATGAAGTCCAAAGAACACAGCAGACAGGTCAGGGATAAAGTTACTGAGACATTTAAAGCAGGCTTAGGCTACAAAAAGATTTCCCAAGCCTTGAACATCCCACGGAGCACTGTTTCAAGCCATCATTCAGAAATGGAAGGAGTACGGCACAACTGTAAACCTACCAAGACAAGGCCGTCCACCTAAACTCACAGGCCGAACAAGGAGAGCGCTGATCAGAAATGCAGCCAAGAGGCCCATGGTGACTCTGGACGAGCTGCAGAGATCTACAGCTCAGGTGGGGGAATCTGTCCATAGGACGACTATTAGTCGTGCACTGCACAAAGTTGGCCTTCATGGAAGAGCGGCAAGAAGAAAGCCATTGTTAACAGAAAACCAGAAGAAGTCCCGTTTGCAGTTTGCCATAAACCATGTGGGGGACACAGCAAACATGTGGAAGAAGCTGCTCTGGTCACATGAGACCAAAATGCAAAACGCTATGTGTGGAGGAAAACTAACCCTGCACATCACTCTGAACACACCATCCCCACTGTCAAATATGGTGGTGGCAGCATCATGCTCTGGGGGTGCTTCTCTTCAGCAGGGACAGGGAAGCTGGTCAGAGTTGATGGGACGATGGATGGAGCCAAATACAGGGCAGTCACAGGGCAGAAGAAAACCTCTTGGAGTCTGCAAAAGACTTGAGACTGGGGCGGAGGTTCACCTTCCAGCAGGACAACGACCCTAAACATAAGCCAGGGCAACGATGGGATGGTTTACAACAAAACATATCCATGTGTTAGAATGGCCCAGTCAAAGTCCAGATCTAATCCAATCCAGAATCTGCAGCAAGATCTGAAAACTGCTGTTCAACAAACGCTGCCCGATGCTAATCTGACTGAGCTGGAGCTGTTTGCAAAGAAGAATGGGCAAAGATTTCAGTCTGTAGATGTGCAAAGCTGGTAGAGACGACCCCTAAAAGACTGGCAGCTGCAACTGCAGGCAAAAGCTGGTTCTACAAAGTATTGACTCAGGGCTGAATAATTACACACACCCCACTTTACTGTTATTTATATTGTAAAAATGTTTGGAATCATGTATGATTTTCAGTTCCACTTCTCACGTGTGCACCACTTTGTGTTGGTCTTTCACCTGGAATTCCAATAGAAATTGATTCATGTTTGTGGCTGTAATGTGACAAAATGTGGGAAAGTTCAAGGGGGCCGAATACTTTTGCAAGCTACTGTACATGTCAGCGTTAATTCAGTGATATACGGCACTGGTTGGCAGAAACAAGTGTCATTGTGGTCTGTGGTACATAGTCTACTGTATACCATCACTTTTTAAAGGCTCAGTCTGCTCATGGACAAAGCTAATAATAAAGCCATGTGAAAAATCTGAGGAGCCTCATCAAGTAGAGGCGTGGTCTAATTATATGGAAAATGTGGATGGATTTTTACTTTGCTCTGAGCTCAAAAGAGAGGCTTTCTCTTACCTATGCTACCATGCAAAAGTCTCAGGCCACCCTTCATTTTCTGTATATTTTGCATCCCAGGAGCCAGACTTTCATGTAATTTCTTAAAGTGGTCTTGAACAATAGTTCTGAAAGCTTTAAAAAGTTCTTTCAAAGTTTCTTTGAAAATGAATGAAAACAGATAATGTACAGAGGAATGGGTTTTTTTGTTTGTTTGTTTGTTTATTAAACCACTTCAAACATTGGAACATAAAAACCCAACTCAGGGAATAAACCTGTTTTGTAGCTAAAAACAAGACACAGCTTACCACAGAATTCATTTTAAAGGCATATTATTACAAATACGTTGTCACAAAAAACATATATTTTTTTCTATTTTTAGCTATAAAAATGGCAAAGATAAAATAGCATGTGCAAACAGAGTGATTCCCAAGTTGTTTCTCTGATAGATCCGTCGCAGCATGAATGTGTGTGAATGTTAGATAAAAAGCACTTACAGTACATAGAGAAACCATAGAAATTATTCTATCAATGGGTGAATGTGGTAAGTTGCACAAAGTGCTTTCAGCACTCCAGTAGAGTAAAAAAGCTCTATGTAAGAGCTAGTACATTAACCATTACTATAGGAAATAGGAAAATAACCAGAGAAGAACCTGATTCAGGACCTGAGAAATGCAGCTGGCCCATCACCAAGCCATCTAATGTAGAAGGGTGTCAATGGAAAATTGTACTTATTAGTCAGTATAATCTTTCAGTGATATAAGTTCGCATATGGTAGAATACTGCATGCAGTTATTTGTATTAGGAAATATTTAACCATGTATGCTTAGAGGCGTATAATCAATTGTGTGGTGACAGGATGTGTGATCTCTAGCAGGCTGCAAAGGCTTGGTGTGCAGTCCAGGAATGCACACCTACATCCTGGGAGCATGGGAAGAGGTCGTACCTTGTTTTAATTGTTTTATTGTTTGTCTGTTTTAGTCTAAGTGCCTTTTGTTTAGATGAACTGCTGGACTTCTTCACTGTGTTATCTAGGGTGAACCATCTAGGGTGAGGGGGAGACTACCCTCTTCCTGACCAAGGACGTACCTTTTGTGCTTCATGTTATATGACCCTTTGATCAGCAGCACCACACACACACACACACACACACACACACGCACAACACACACACACACACACACGCACACACACACACACACACACACACACACAACACACACACACACACCACACACACCGCACACACCCACGCACACACCACACACACACACCACAAGCATCCAACTGAAGTATAAATAAAGACCGGGGCAGTTTTCTAGTGCGAGTCTCAGTCTGGAGGCTGCCCCTTGCTAGCAAGAAGTTCTGTGTGTGTTTCTCTTCTCTGATCTCTCTACTGAAGAAGTGTTTTAGAGTATATTTCTTAACAAAGGGTGATTGAGATGACAGTCTTAAGGAAAGAACACAAAAGGCTTAGGTGTGCCAAATTACACATAACTTCAACTCAGTTGTCAGAGGTCCTTAGAGTGATGAATGAAATTTACGGTTTTCGATTCAAGTTGTTGTCGGGATGTCTGCAGGAGCTCCAAACAGATGAGTGTTACCAGTTTGGGAAACAAAAGTCTTTTCAGCCAGTGGGTGTGGAAACTTGTCCTAAACTAATGGAAGTATGAATATTAGTCAGTCAGATTTTTGGTCTCATTATACAATACCACGTGAAAGCATTTAATTGTAACAGTTTCATTTTCAGCATGGCAGCGATCCCAAACACACTGCCAAACATACCTGAGTAGAGGAACACCCAATGGAGCCCAATGTCAGTCATACATAGGCCTCCCCAGAGTTGTGACCTCAATATTGGTGAAGCGGTGTAGCATCATCTTGACAGAGAACAGAACAAAAAGCAGCCAACATCCAAAGAAGAGCTTTGTAATATCCTTCAAGAAGTCTGGAGAGCTATTCCTGAAGACTACTTAAAGAAATCACAAGATAGCTTACCCAAGAGAGTTCAGGCTGTGTTACAGTGGGGCAAAAAAGTATTTAGTCAGCCACCGATTGTGCAAGTTCCCCCACTTAAAATGATGACAGAGGTCAGTAATTTGCACCAGAGGTACACTTCAACTGTGAGAGACAGAATGTGAAAAAAAAATCCATGAATTCACATGGTAGGATTTGTAAAGAATTTATTCGTAAATCAGGGTGGAAAATAAGTATTTGGTCACCTCAAACAAGGAAAATCTCTGGCTCTCACAGACCTGTAACGTCTTCTGTAAGAAGCTTTTCTGTCCCCACTCGTTACCTGTATGAATGGCACCTGTTTGAACTCATCATCTGTATAAAAGACACCTGTCCACAGCCTCAAACAGTCAGACTCCAAACTCCGCCATGGCCAAGACCAAAGAGCTTCGAAGGACACCAGGAAAAGTATTGTAGACCTGCACCAGACTGGGAAGAGTGAATCTACAATAGGCAAGCAGCTTGGTGTGAAAAAATCAACTGTGGGAGCAATCATCAGAAAATGGAAGACATACAAGACCACTGATAATCTCCCACGATCTGGGGCTCCACGCAAGATCGCATCCCGTGGGGTCAAAATGATCATGAGAACGGTGAGCAAAGATCCCAGAACCACACGGGGGGACCTGGTGAATGACCTGCAGAGAGCTGGGACCAAAGTAACAAAGGTCACCATCAGTAACACACTACAACGGCAGAGAATCAAATCCCGCAGAGCCAGACGTGTTCCGCTGCTGAAGCCAGTGCATGTCCAGGCCCGTCTGAAGTTCGCCAGAGAGCACATGGATGATACAGGAGAGGGGAGAATGTCATGTGGTCAGATGAAACCAAAGTAGAACTTTTTGGTATAAACTCAACTCGTCGTGTTTGGAGGAAGAAGAATACTGAGTTGCATCCCAAGTACCCATACCTACTGTGAAGCATGGGGGTGGAAACATCATGCTATGGGGCTGTTTTTCTGCCAAGGGGACAGGACGACTGATCCGTGTTAAGGACAGAATGAATGGGGCCATGTATCGTGAGATTTTGAGCCAAAACCTCCTTCCATCAGTGAGAACTTTGAAGATGAAACGAGGCTGGGTCTTCCAACATGACAATGATCCAAAACACACCGCCCGGCAAAAAGGAGTGGCTCCGTAAGAAGCATTTGAAAGTCCTGGAGTGGCCTAGCCAGTCTCCAGACCTCAACCCCATAGAAAATCTGTGGCGGGAGTTGAAAGTCCGTGTTGCTCGGCGACAGCCCCAAAACATCACTGCTCTCGAGAAGATCTGCATGGAGGAATGGGCCAAAATACCAGCTACTGTGTGTGCAAACCTGGAAAGACCTATAGTAAACGTTTGACCTCTGTTATTGCCAACAAAGGTTATGTTACAAAGTATTGAGTTGTTTTTGTTATTGACCAAATACTTATTTTCCACCCTGATTTACGAATAAATTCTTTAACAAATCCTACCATGTGGATTCATGGATTTTTTTTTCACATTCTGTCTCTCACAGTTGAAGTGTACCTCTGGTGCAAATTACTGACCTCTGTCATCATTTTAGGTGGGGGAACTTGCACAATCGGTGGCTGACTAAATACTTTTTGCCCCACTGTATGTCTTATTCAGCTAACAAATAACGGAAATTTCTCACATCTGCTCAAGTTGACTGTGCCATGTTCACTGCTGTGATAGTTCTTTCACGAGTTAGCATTTAGGTTCTTCAAGGCTCTAAAAATATTTTTATCCTGGCTTTCCATGGACCGATAGAGCTGTTGGTGTCTCTGCATAGCAGTGTAAATGTATGCTATGTCTTTCTAATGCTGCTTCCTAGCGCACGCATGTATATGTAACAGAATTTGGTCCTCAGCCCTGAACCCTGCGGAACTCCATAATTCACTCAGTGTGTGAATGAGCAGCGACTCTCCATTTACCTGCACAAACTTGCGTAGAGTCTATTCGATAGAATGAAACAAAACCACTGCAGCACAGTACCTGTAATTACCTACAGCTGTTCTAATGCTCTACTAGGCTATTTGTTCGAAGTATCGAACGCCTTGCACTGAGGTCTAGCAGACAAGCACCAGAGATCGGTTCCATGTCAGAGGCCAATAAGCAGATCATTTGTAACCTTCACAAAAGCTGTTTTCTGTGCTGTGATGACGCTCTGACACCCTGACTGACAAACTCTTCCAATAACGCCTTCCTCTGCAGATGATCTTGTCGCTGCTTTGACAAAACTACTCTTTCAAGGATGTTTTGATTGACAGGCAAGGTTGGAGATTGGCCCATAATTAGCTTACGACCTGCTTGGTTCTCGAGTATGCTTTTTGAGTAAAGGTTTCACTACAGCCAGCTGCAGGCCTGTGGTACATAGCTTGCTTATTAGAGATAGGTTGCTCATATTTAATATCAAGGCATTAATTCATGGCAGGCACTCTTTGAGCAGTTTTGTAGAATGGGGTCTAACATTACACGTTGAGGTTGGCGGAAGTAATTATTGATTTCCCTCAGACAGATCAACTGCCGAGACAAAGAGTCTAACTTAACATCACTGGTACTAAAAGTAGCGTAGATACTGTTACAACTGTGAGTATGATATACGTCATTTTTTCTCTAATGGTTACAACTTTATTGTGCAGAATTCCATGAAGTCATTACTCGTTAACTTTAAATGGAGGTTGGCTAACAGAGTGCCCTGACTTTTTGTCAGCCTACCGTGCTGAAGAGAAACCTGGGCGTTGTTCTTATTTTCTTCAATCAGTGATGTGAAAATGGTAAATGGCCCTGTATTTGCTTAAAGCGCTTTTTCTCGTCCCTAAGGACAGCAGTCACACACTGGTGATGGCCAGCTACCATTGTAGCCACGCCACCTAGGGCCTCACTGACAGAGTCGAGGCTGCGGACACTGGCGCCCCCCCCCCCCCCCCCCCCACAAAAACACAAAACCGGGGGGGGCCCCTTTTCTTGGGGGGGTGGAAAAAACAACCCCCCCCACCCCCCAACCCAGGTTTTAAGGGGCGGGGGTGGGGGGGGGAAGGCAACGGGTGTACGTGTCCTTACCCAAGGCCGCAACACGAGACTGTCCAAGCCTGGGCTTCGAACCGCAACCTTTCCAATTACAAACGAACCTCCAACTCTTGAGGCCAGGCTGATCGCCTTACTGATGACAGTACAGATGTTCTGTGCTTTGTCGGGGCTTTCTTGATGTAAAGCAACATAATTAGTGTGTCTCCGCTAAATGATGGACTTCTAAATAATTGTGACACGCCATTTCCCTCTCCAGATTACGAGTCATCTGCGTTAGGCTACAGTGTTTGCAAAATTCATACCACGAGTCAGGGGTACTTCGATTTGATGGCCTATAGTTGTCACAGAGGCCTGTAGTTTTCACAGGAGCTACAGTATCCAGAAGTAAGTGAGGGGTGGAACTATTGAACAGTGATCGATCTCTTGTGGGGTACGCTCTCAGATATAGCTCCTGTCTCTGTGTTGGGTACACAGAGCCATTGAGTCTAATACAGATTAAATGCCATGGTGCAGGCGGGTCATGTTTTAGCAATCTACATGGATGTTAAAATCACAAACAATGTCTGCATTTTTAGTAACAGCTGTCTGGAGATCACATTGTGGCTACCAATACCTCTTTTAATACCTTTCCAATAATGTTATCTCTGCCATTTTTTTATCAAGTGCCAGCTGTATGTGCAGGGTTTCAGAATATTCTATGTAAAAGTAAGAATAAACAAGTTACCAACAAATCTTGAAGAAACTAGACGAAAACAAAGTCGGAAACTGAGTAATGTAATGTGCATTATGTGGTATGACCTGAATGAATACACGAGGTTATTTTACATGATTTCCTCAGAGTGACACACCTGGAGGAGATGCTCCCACTGTGTCCGGGTTGGTTCTTAGCAACATGGTTTGTAGCCA
Source organism: Simochromis diagramma (assembly GCF_900408965.1). Taxonomy (NCBI): domain Eukaryota; kingdom Metazoa; phylum Chordata; class Actinopteri; order Cichliformes; family Cichlidae; genus Simochromis; species Simochromis diagramma. Next base: position 633,955 of record NW_024387304.1, on the reverse strand, counting down.
CCTGGGCTGAAGGCAGCGATTTTTAAGATTTTGTTTCTGGCTGTGATGGTGTTTTCTGCTTGCGACCATACAGGTCGTGGATAAGAGAAGGAAAAACGACAGGGAGAAGAAGCATCATGATGGATCTTCCCCAGACCTGATTGTCCTTGCAGTCTGGGTGAGCCGAGCCTGAGTTGCCACAGCGAAGTACAACCTCTGCTGGGCCTTCTCATCAATTTCTATGTCGGATATTCCTCGGCGACTAATTCCTAACGCGTAAAGTCTGCCTGACTTTAAAACTCAGAAACCTAGCAGGTATTAGGTGAAAATTTGCACGTGTTTAATGGAAAAGTCACAAAACCGAATAATAAACGCGTTTGAAAGCCTTCTATCCCATTCTTCAGTGAGGGAATCACGCCACTGCTGCGTGCCTGCACTGGTGCGTTATCACATACTAAACTCGTAACCAAAACAGAAGAAAAACCATAAAATCAATGTTAATATTGCTTACAAATCATGTTAGTGTAAAGATGTTATTCAACACCTACCGCAAATTAACATCAAAAAAATACACTGTGACTGAAAAGTCGATGGCGCATTGTGCCGTGGATAGAATGCTACTGTGGCACGCTGGTTGAATGTTCTTTTGACAACAACTAAAAGTTAAGACTAAAAATAAGAAATAATTACTATAATAATGATACAGCTTTAGCTCAAGGCAGGTCACAGCGGCAGAAGCAGGAACGCCCAGACTTCCTCTCACACCTGGGGGAAACATTGAGCCGTTCCCACGTCGGCCGAGTGTGTGTCTAAGCCGTGGCCCTCCTCCCCACTAGGACCATGTCGCGACTGGAACACCTTACGCCAGCGGGTCTGACCGTCTTTAGTCGCCTCCTTTGACCGTGGAGGAGTCAGTGCTACTCTACAACCCCTCCATGATGATTGAATTCCTCAAAATATCACTAAAGCAAGAGCCACCGCTTTGGCTAGGAAGCCGAGTTTCTGCCACTGCCATTCAAATACAATAACAAAAACATCAGGCAGAGATTAACAGTATTGTATGATGTTTCTCGTTTCTCAACAACGATGCACCATCTTGTAGCACTGCACTGCATAACGTTTTGAACACAATAATTTTACCATTTGCCATGGAATATCAATTAAAATGTGAAACAATTAATTAAACGACTACTAAGTCTCGTGTACCCCCCCTAGTGACAACAGCAAGGATCAGCCGGCTAGTCACGCACATCCCAGGTTTGACAGTGCTCCGCAGTCAGTGTTGGGACTTTTTAACATGTACTCCACTACAGATTACAGATTACATGCCCACAATGTATTTTGTAACGTATTCCCATCCAAGTATCAGAATACGTTGACTCTCATTGAGTAACGTATTCTGAATACTTTGGATTACCTATATATTATAATGCTTTTTACAGCTACATGAATGTCCTATTGCTTGTGTGATTTATTACTATTACTGAATTACTTGCCCTACCAACACCAACTGATGTTTAAATCTAGTTGGTGTTGGTGATAATGTTGTAGCATTATCTGCTTCTGATACAACCAATTTCCCCTTGTGGGACAATTAAAGGATTATTCTATTCTATTCTAATGGCCGTTGCAAGGGGGTAAATGCATGTAGAAAAATAGTCTTGGATGAAACAAAGGGATGGGTGCAGGGCAGGAGAACAGCCCACCCCCACCCCCAGCAGGAAAACCAAGGTACAAGCCAGGGGGAGGGCACCCCTGGGGAACAGTAGGAGAGTAGTGGAAGACTACTGGGGAGGGGTCCCAAAGGGCAATTCCCAACACTCCCCAACACTGTCCACAGTGGTACCGTATTGTTGAGGATGGGGTGGGAGTCCACCATCATCTCCACAGTCTTGAGCAGGTTCAGCTCCAGGTTGTTCAGACTACACCGTGGACCAACTGGTCCACCTCCTGTCTCTGGACCTATGCCGACTCATCCTCATTCTGGATCAGACCAATGATGGTGGTGTCATCCGCGACCTTCAGGAGTTTCGCAGATGGTTCCCTGAGGTGTGGTCACCAGTGTGCGGGAGAAGAGAAGATGCACCCAACCAATACTTGATGTGACGTTGGGTGGGTTGGAGCCTACTCATAGGTGTCATTGCATACAGTAGGGGCTGAGATGCAGCCCTGTGGCGACGTGGTGCTGACCGACAATGGGGGGGGGGAATTTAAAAAAGGTAATTAGTAACTAATTACTGATTACTTTCCAAAAACTAATCCCATTACCCGTTACTTTTAAACATGATACACAACCTGAGTACATAATAGCAATTGATATTTCAGCCCAATTCTATTTTTCTGCATAATCCATTTATAATTGAATCCAATGGAAAGCCTCTTTTTTAAAACATGCCTGATGCTCCTGTCCTGGAGTAGGGGGCTGCCGGGTGAGGGTGAATTTTGGTGTACAGTTGTTGTTTTGTCTATAAGAAGTTTATAAAAGGATTCTTGATGGTTTGTTTTTCTATAAATGGACTCTTTTCTGAAGACCCTGTCCTCAGACAGTTCAGGGGGTCTAGTAAGCTGTCTTTGCTGCTAGCTGTACTCCCTGGACTCTTTGTCAAGAATTTCTAGCAGGGACCAGTGTGTGTCAAAGCTCGACAGTTTTTTATTTATAGACTATATTCACCATGTTTCTTTAGTTACTGCTACTCTTCATGGCTGCTGGAGGGAGATGGCTCTTGTTCAGTTTCCCTATAACAAAAGTCATCAGTACAATGCTGTAAACTGTCCAGATCTTCTTTGCAGTGCTCCAGAGTCCTGAAATTGTTAAGAATTCTTATGTTTTATTACTTTTAAAGCTGTCTGGCTGGAAAATTAGTGACCAAAATGTTTTCTCAGTGGCGCACCGACATGTTCAATACTGCCCATATTGTCATTTTTTTCTCATGTTAGTACAGCATCGCGTCCTCTCCCTGCTAATGTTTACTGCAGGCCACTTGTCAGCATGAATGAACTGCAAGAAAAATGCGATCAATAAAAACTTAATGGAGTTTTGAGGTAGAATGGGCCTTTTCTTCATTCTTGATGACACAACCGCATGAATCATAAAAACTATTTCTCTTTAAGTTCTTCCTTAGAGCACTTTTCAGATTTTGATTGAATTTCTAAAGCTTCAATGTTGCCCACTAATCCACTTTTCTCTCTCCTCACTTCCTGTCTTGGGACCCTGCGGTTGACCCCGTGGGAACATAAAGCCAATCAGGTGGCTTTAGCTGTCAGGAGTTGGTTCCTGTCGACATAAGACCCATGAAACTGGCCAAGAATCCTCTTGTTAGGTGTTAATCATTGTTATTATCTTTTTGTCGCATTAATTTTTCACATGCAATTTTTTTAAATAAACACACATGGGCTTCTCTCTGGCTGCCCTTTGTCTTTATCCAGCACACACTAGAGTGAGGGAATGATCTCCAATACCATCTTGGTATTATCTGTTCTTTTTCTGCTGACAGTTGATGAGAACAGAAATCCACTTTCCTCTGGCATACCTGATAAAATTGTACCAGCTGGTCAGGGGGTTGGAAAGAACCAGTGATCTTGTGTTGTGACAGAAAGACAGAAAGTGAGTGATACACTCTCAGTTCTTCATCTGTCAAACTTTAGTCTTACAGAAAAAAATTGAGACCCATGTAGCTGTTAGAAGATAGAGGTTGATGTGTCATTGCACTTCAAAGAGTCACAAACATCAAACACAGTTAACCTCTGAGTTTTCTGTTATTCTAGTAAAACACTGACAAACTACTGATAGTAACAGTATTAGTATTAGCATCAATATTAAAACATATAATGTCATAAGAAGTCATATGAAAGGTTTTTTTGGACTATCCTTTCGTTAGCTTACATATCGAACAGATAACATGAATCTATATACTCTGGCATACAGATGAGTTCATGGTGAGCTCAGTGCCTACAAGGTGCTCATTGTCCTGTGACTGCACAAATAAGCACAGATCACCCTCCACCCCCATGCTTGACACATGTTACATGGTGTTTGTGTCATGTTTCTTTGCTTTCCTGTCTCTACTTTGTCTCATTTGTCTAAAGAACTTTGTTCTTTCGGTTTCTTCAGATGAACTTTTCAAACCGAGCCTTGCCCTTTTCTTCCCAACCCTTTCAAATAAGCGTAGCTTCTTCCTTCTTTTTCTAACCATCATGAACTTCAGTGGAGCTCTGTAGGACAAAACAAGGCAACCATGCTTGCCTCTAATAAATCTAAAACTAGACATAAATTAAACATACCAAACCTTTCATCTCAGACAGCGCTGTCATGGAGCTCCTTGCCCGTTTATGGCATTCAACAATTTTACATGTTCACTTATTACAGAGAATCAATCCTACAATGGCCCCTTCAAGCCGTAAAGGCCTATTCAATCCACACAGTTATTAGCAACGTTCAAGCGTATTCATGCCATAAATGCTCATAATTGGATGTGTAATGTATACTGTGGTGAGTTCACTAGCACAGTTTCACAGTGCAGACCTGGTTCTTTTCTGCTGGGGTTTATTGATATTGTTGACAGTTATGAAATGTTTATCTACATGACTGGCAGAGCATTTCCTCTGGGTCAGTGTAGTTCGATGTCAACAGTGAATCACTTCCTGTGCAGTGCAGTGTTGGTAACAGAGGTAACAAACTGTATTTGTAAAGGTTGTAAAAAGAAAGAAGTACTTAGAAGTTTCTGGTGACAAAATAATTAATTAGCTTCCATTGATCATTCTTCCAGGAAGACTGTGATCAGTGCTTTATTCAGCTTTACATAAACATAAACATAAAATTATTATATTTCAGCTTTTTGAGGCGTGAAAAACAAGCTGAAAATATATCTGTGTAGAAATATTTGCCCCTTCCTGATTTTCTAGTATTTTGCATTTTTCTCATACTTACATGTTTCAGACCCTCAAATTAATTTTAATTTTAAACAAAGAGAACTCCAGCCAACATAGTGCAGTTTTAAATGATGATTTTATTTATAATAGAACAAAGCTATCCAACGCACCTGGCCCTGTGTGAAATTAATTACCCCCCTGTTTATTTGAATGAACTGTGATTAACCACCATTTGGGGAACTGTGTTCGATTTCAACAGCCATGCCCCGGTACAATTACTGTTGGATTAGCTAATACTGAATTCACTTAAAATCAATTTAACTTATTTTTTTATTTAGCAGCAATCACAACAACAGTTGCCTCAAGTTGCTTGGTATTGTAAGTGTAACCTTTCAATCACACAGGAAAACCCCAACAATAAGACAAGCCCCTATGGCGCTTTGTTGACAGTGGAGAAGGGAAAAAACTTCCTTTATAGGAAGAAAACCTCCGGCAGAACCCCGTCAGGGAGGGCCAGCCAATTTCCTCGGCCAGTTAGGAGTGAGGGGAGGGAGATAAGACAAAGACAGGCGTGGAATCAGGGTCACCTGATCAGCCCTAACTATAAGCTTTGTCAAAATGGAAGTCTAAGAATAATCTTCAAAAGAGAAAGGGTGTCTTTCTCCCAGATCCAAGCTGGGAGCTCTGCCTCCCATATTGCTTTTAAATATCCTATAGTCTGAGAGTGCTCAGTGCTCTACAGGGTGATAAAGTACTATCCTGATATAACAGCTACAGTAGTTCAGCCTACAAATCCTTTTTTTCATTATCTGATAGCATTCTGAATACAGCATAAAAAATCTACACAGCAAGAAGCACGAGACAAGGCTAATCAAAAGGTATTGGCTGACACACGTTATTATGCCAACCCCTTAAACAAGATCATTTAGCATGCAGCTCTGTACGGGTCGAAGCAAAAGAGTAAAAACAAACAACACAACAAACAAAACAAGAGAAAAACTCCCCACCTTAGATAAGTAACTACATTAAATTAAATTTCATAACAATCACGGCAAAACAACCAAGAGTTTCAGTTATTATTTTTTGCTCTTTTCATTCTTGATTTATATATTTTTCTATACTCTATTTTAAACATGTTTTTAAACAAGGGAAAATGAACTACACCTTTTTAAATCACTGTCATAACTATTCCACAGGTTAACTCCTCTAACAGAACAACCTCTCGCTTTATATTTGTCCTCATCTTGTTTTTTTTAAAGAAATCTGTTCCCCTTAAGTCATATGACTCTCTCTGACTTTGAACAGCTTCTGAGTACTGGGGCAAGCAAGTTATTTGTGCTTTATACATTATCTGTGCCATTTTTATATTCAACTAAATCATAAAAATTTCAGGTATTCAGATTAATAAACAAAATGTTAGTTGGTTCTATTAAGTTTGATTGGTTTATAATTCTTAAGCTCTTTTTGTAACTTGAAAATAGGAAGAGTCTTTTATTTTACATGCCTTACCCCCATATCTCCAGACCGTAAGTCATATGAAGCAACAGAGAACATAAAGTGTGTTTAATGATTTCTTGTTCATGCTGTTTGTAGAGAATATCAATGGTTTTGACATTTTTGTTTTTACCTGGTTTATATCAGACTTCCAACTCAGCTTATCCTCAATTATCACTCCACAAAATTTTTCTTCACTCTTTCAATTTCCGTTCCATTCACCCTGATTTAGCTACACTTTCGTTTGTCTGGTGCTAAAAAGAATACATTTTGTTTTGTTTTATTTAACATACATTATTTATATCCAACCAGTTTTTAATATATTTAACTCCTTTTCCACTGTAGTCAGAAGCTGTTCTAGGTTTTTACCTGAGCAATACCGAGTGGTATCATCAGAAAATACACATTTTAACAGTTTAATGCTACATATGTCATTTATATACCCAGTGAGGAACATAAGTATTTGAACATCCTGCGATTTGCAAGTTCTCCCTTTTAGAAATCATGGCGGGGTCTGAATTCACACTGTAGGTGCTTCCCACGGTGGCAGACAGCATTTAAAAACATTCAGGAAATCCCATTGTATGATTTTTAAAGAATTATTTGTATTGCACTGCTGCACATAAGTATTTGAACACCTGGCACTCAGCAAGAATTCTGGCTCTCAAAGACCTGTTGCTTATGCCTTTAAAAAAGTCCACCTCTACTCCACTTATTAATCTAAATTAGTAGCCACCGGTCTGAGCTCTCTTAAAGACACCTGTCCACCCCAATCAGTCAGACTCCAACTACCTACGATGGGCCAGACCAAAGAGCTGTCAAAGACACCAGGGACAAATTGTGGACCTCCACAAGGCTGGAAAGGGCCACGGGGCAAATGCCAAGCACGCTTGGTGAAAATAGATCAACTGTTGGAGCAATTATTAGAAATGGAAGAGGCTAAAGACGATGCCAGCCTCCCTGGGCTCCGTGCAAAGATCTCCCCGAGTGGGCATCACTGACAATAAGAAGGTGAGGAATCAGCCCAGAACTACATGAGAGATCTGGGACCACCAGTTTTCAAAGGTGACTGTTGATAGACACTCACCGTCATGGTCTCAAATCACACATTGACAGAAGGTTCCCCTGCACCAAGTCATCACATGTCCAGGCCCGCCGGAAGTTGCCAGTTGTCTCAACTTCACTTGCTGTGTTTTGGAGGAAAAAGAAGGATGAACACTAAGGACACCATTCCTACTGTGAAGCCTGGGGGTGGAAACATCATGTTTGGGGTGCTTTTCTGCGAAGGGACAGGATACCGCACTGTATTAAAAGAAGCTCATGGGGCCACGTATGTGAGATTTTGAGCAAACAACTCCTTCCCTCCGTCAGAGCATTGCAGATGGGTCATGCTGGGTCTTTCAACAAGACCAGTGGCCAAAGCACACAGCAGTTGCAATACAAATACATTTGTTAAAATCAAACAATGACGATTTCCCTGAATTGTTTTTTTAAATGCTGTCTCTCACGCAGGGAAGCACCGCATGTTGCTGATTTCTAAGGGAAGACTTGCAAATCGCCTGATTATTAATTATTATAATTAATTAATCGCCCTGCAACCCTAATTAGATTTTACATTATGATATTGACCATATTGATATCTGTCATCCAGTGGAACTTTTCATCCCACTTGTATGCTTCCCCCTCTATACCACATTCTCTAGTTTTATTATTAATATAGATCAATGTCATCAACACGCCTTTTTTACGTCTATAAAACACACCAGCCGTTCTTTCCTTATTATCTTTGCAGTAGATATCCTTCTACAAGTTCCATCACCACCCTGGAAGTGGACCTTTTCACTCTAATTGATTGGTATCACTTAGGAGATTACGCTTCTCAATATATTTATCAAGTCTATTAAAAAATAATTTTTCTAAGATTTTGGAACTGTGCGAGTACTGTATTGATCTGTAATTGGTAATTGACATCTCTCTCCTGTTTGATTGGAATAACTTTTGCAATTTCATTTTTGATTTATTTATAAATTATTTCTCTATTATTTGTTATAAAAATATAAGTTATAAATGCTGCTTGAAACAGTTTTTTCAGCCTTACTCTAAGACGGGATGTTTTTTATTTCAGAGATATTGCACAATCAGGATAAAAAGCCAGTCCTACCTATTTGTTTAAACCCGGTGGGGTCCAGGTTGTAATTGGCCCTTTTTGACTACTTTTGATTTTACCTCTATATTTCAAACTTTAAAAACTGTTTCAGCACAACCTCGCTGTCTGAATTTACAGTTTTATTTTACCTACTGCGTTAACACAAACTGATCTAAATCAAAATATAAAATCCAAGTAGAAAAAAGTTATTTTTTCACATAAAAACTACAAACATGAATGCAAATTGTACATTTTTAAAACCTTTTGATAGTTTTGCAAACAACAAAGTTATGTCAAATCAGTTTTACCTAAAAATGCCAGCCAAACCTCTGGCGGGGGTTTTTTAAACGCCAATTTAAAACCATAAAAGTTAAACCAATTGCAGAACCATCTGCGTGTTCTGTATCAAATAAGATGCCACACAAATTATTTGTACCACTCTAATAGGATGGTACGTTAGGTTTATATCCGATACCCGTGCCAAACCGCGTACTTTTGAACGGGTGCCGGGCTTCTAACGTGCTCAGACTTTTGTTAGGTAACAATGTTGTCTTTTCCTTCGTATAGTGCCTATATGGTATCACTCTATCAAACAAGAAGACGCTGCATGTAATTACGATGCGCGTTTGCTAGTTCACCTTACATGGATTAATGTAATAAACGTGGTTAGCTACACCGAACAACATTAAGCTACTCACGCAGAGAGAACGGCTGCTGCTGCACATCATCCTCCTCCATTTCTCCTACACTGGCAGGGCCTAGGGGCCAGGACTCTCCTCTTCTTGTTTTTGGGGAGTTGCTAATTCCGGGTCCGATAACAGGCACCACACCCACAGTAGATGTGCTTGGTCTTGCAGCAAGCTATCAAATACGGTGCATTTCTCGGCTTTTAAAAAAAACGCTATGCGTCGCCAGGTGTTTCATCAGATTTGAGGTGTTACCTCCTTTGACAGTATCACGTATCAGCTTAAAGCACTTGTTGCAGGCTGCTGAGTTTGCATCTTTTGCTCGTGAAGTACAGCCCGACTCTTTGACCGCTTCGCCTGGACATTTTAATCTGTAGCTCTGCTCTAAAAAGAACGTACGTACCTGGCCCGCCTACTATCCTCGGAAAGGTAATAATTGGCTTAGAATCCAAAGTGTATGACATCTCAGGGAAAAAAAGCACCAAATGTGCGTGCTTTTCGGTCTGTTACTACCGTTTTGTCAGAGCCGGTGCACCGGTAACCATCCCTAACTATAAGACAGAGGCGCATATCACAATCCTGACACCTGCCGTCTGACGCGGGAGTTGTATCAGGGTTTGTATTTATCATATAGGACTTGCATGTAAGCTTATTTCCAGTTTATCAACACCACTGAGCAAGTCCTTAACTTTAAATCTAACGTCCCTTCTTGCTCCTTCCTGTCTTGTCTTATCTTTCTCCATCTCTGAGTGAAGTTAGCTCTCTTTCTTTTCTCTCCCTGTTGAAATCCAGCAGCTGGACCTTTAGCTGCCAGCACACTGTGAGACAACCGCACACAAACCGTTTGTGTTTGCTGGTGTGTAACTGATAGAAATGTTGCATTTGAAATAGCTTTAACTTAAAAAAACATCACTCCCTTTATACTCGCTCGTCCTTCTGTATGGCCGCTAGATGCTGAAATACTGTGTTGTGCCAAAACACAGGAAAAAACAAAACAATGGCGCACATGTAACCCCGTACTTGGCACACAGGTTTTATGCAACATCCCCTTGTTATCACCAAATAGGATTGCCTGTTATGCCGGACTTGTTTCGGCTCCATCCGTTCATGGCCCGCAGGGATGTGAAAAATAACTCCCCTCCAATGCCTTAAACCAAAACGTGACAAACCCATTTTGAAAATTTAATGAGCACAAAGTAAAATATTTGTACCGACGTCACCAGTGGGAAGCATGGTGGTTTGTATAGTAACAAGTGTTTGAACTCATCTCTATAGAGCCTCAAACTAACTGGACAAATGGATCCATTATTTCATACTAAGTTAAGCAGATAACATGTCTGCGAATGTTTCAAGTGCTGAACTTGCTTTGGGTAGCTCCAAAGAGATGTTTGAAGATCTCGAAAAGCCAATCTAACCTATCGAGAGACAGAAAACATTTTAGAGTGGCCAGTGTTCCTTTGTTGTGAAAATATGAAAAACTAGCTGTGTGCCGAGCCTGCCGGAAAAACACTGTTCATCTCCTAGAATACTTTCTAAATGATTTCTGAAGAGCTATTTAATGTAGTATTAATGATACAAGTTAATTTAGTCCAGTTTTATCACAGAGTTTGTTTAAAGCAAAATTATTCAGTCTGCTATGTTTATCTTTGTGCAGGCTAAAGTCACTACTATTGAGCTGTTGTTACAAGTCCTATGCAACAGTTACATCAAAATTTATTATTACTGGAACCCACGTTTTTCCCAGAAGACATGATTTCTGTAGCTTCTTGAGCCGACCATGTGACACAGTCCCTGAGGCATTAACTACTGTGATTTATTACTTTGTTTTACTATCTGTACTCTTTGGCTGCGGTTGTTTTGGTTCCCTTGATTTCATTAGTTTATTCTCTAGTTTCTTTTAGTGGCTTACAGCAGTTACTCATAAGGAGTGGCATTCTGTCAGGATCAGCAAATCTAACGACAGGCATAAATTAAAACCGCACCATAGTAAAGCAAACTCCCTCCTTCATGATCAGACAGCACTTTCATTGAAGCTCCTCACCTGTTGCAGTCCATCCTGTGGCTGAGTCAGCTATTGTCACTGACAGCTCCACTTATTTCGTACACATCGCGAAACTGTAGCTAATGGGAGACTAACAAACAAGCAGGTGCAGTTGGTTCTGCTTTCACTGGTCTGAGATCTGTTACAACTTGGGCACTGTGTAAAGACACACAGCTTTAGCAAGTAAACGAGCTTCAGTGATTTCCCATCATAAAGGCGACTTTCCTCTTTGCTAGCTAGTTTGGCAACATGTGTGGAAGCTCTGATGATGGCGAAGAGACAGCAGCTCCATCTATAAAACCAGGCAGTTGACAAGGTGAGACTCAGCCCACCATGTTCACCAAACTAACCATGTCTGAGAAGTCCCATGTTTCACTGAATCAATCTCTTTGCCAACAGTCCACCCTGTAGACATCAACAGTTAACATGTCACACAGTGCTCACGCCTTGATTCAGCTGGGGGGTTATTACGTATTTTAATATACTTTCATGATCCAACCAGGACAGCTATATGCAAACTATGAATTATAGATATAATGCTGGAAACTAGGGATGGGATTCGGAACTGGTTCCCAGTATTCCAGTTCCTTCCACTTTTAGTGCTTGTCTATCAGTCCTGCTCATCGGTTTTCCTTGCACTTGCCCTACAATCACGCTGATTGTACGGCAAGTGTCAGAGGAGAGTAGCTGGTCTCTATCCTGCTTAGTGATGGTGTTGACTCAAAGCTGAGCCAATGAGAATCCGGTCAGAATCGTAAGTGATATTGATAATGGAGATCAGAATTGCTAAATACTGGACCAAACATACTATTTGAACAGTATGTAAAATGACCCTAACCTTAACATACAAAGCAATAACTATCATCAATCTTTAACACTAACGAGGTATTTTGTGCAGAAAGTTCTTTTACATTTAATTATTTCTGAGCAGTTTTCACCAGTTTTATGTTTAAAGGTGTCGTCACAGGTGTTTTGTTGTTTCATTTCACTTGTAAATGTCCGCTAATAATAAATAATTGTTGATAACCACAGTAGATATTTATTTAAATACGAAGTAATAAAATATTTTACAATTCTTCACAGTCAGAATTTTATTCAGTTCAAGTCCGTTTTATTATATTGCACCAAATCACAACAGCAGCTTGCCTCAATGGCTTTAAATTCTATAGGTCACAGACTGTCACAATACTACAAAGGAAATGAAAGGTTTGTGACATGCATGCAGCCGTCACAGACAGCTCGCACAAATGGTTTGTTTTAATCTGATGCTGCAATTTATCCTTGTTAACTATTTCTATGTAACTGAGGATTTGCTTTTTCACCAGTTTGTAGTTGAACCTCAAATTTCTCTTCAAACTTTTAATGCCTGACAAGCACATTCAGGTCATAGTGCTTTTTTCTATTACAAGCCAGTGATTATCATGCGGACCAAATATCACTGGGTTGTCTACCTGTGATATTTATACTGTGCATTGTTTGTGTATTAGTGGAACTATGGCACATACACTTGCTTCTGTCCGCTCTCTGTCACTATCTTAGGCGCTGCTAGTTGAGGAAAGCATCTCTTTTCAGCATCTGGCCATATACACATAGACTGTGTGAGTGTGTTTGTATGAGCCAGTGTGCGGACACTGGGAAAGATTATCTGTGATCTACCCTGGCAGACCCACACAACACACACCACCACCCACAGGGACACAAAACACATCCCACTTTATCCCCTCTCTCTTATTTTCACTTCACAATATGGAATGCACACCAAGAGGAGCAGATTCTAGTTGCTATCAGCAAATCATCAACTTTCTATAATCTAGAGAGATGCTGCCTTCACTGGCTGCTGTTTTAGCCCTAAACAGTTACACACAGAACCACTACACGAGTTCTTGAAGGCAAAATATTTCTTGTTCTTTTTCCTATTTTGCCAACTGAGCATAATTTTTCAGCATGAGTTTACACTGTATAGTTCTTGGGGGATGGTGCTTTTGCCTAGATTATGTTCAGTTATGTTGATACACAGAGTAAATACTCGCAGTATCGCTGACACATGGTCTCCTTGATTTTGGTTTTTTTCCTGAAGAAACATATGGTTGAGGCCCCGACTTATCACATTCCATTGTTAGGGAGACGATAAAAACAATGTGGCGACTTCATAAAAAAATATTAAGCTCCCATCGGGACCATAACCATCTGGATTAACTACTTACTAACTGCTAAGGAGGTAAAAGTCGATTTAAGTGGCTATTTGTTTCAAACACTTCCCATGATTGAGGGAATAATTTATTTTAGACAGACCAATGTCACCATGATGTTTATCTCAACAAGGGAGATTTTTTGAAAAACTCAACATGACTTGTTCAGCTCAGTTAACCTGTTTGTTGGGTTGTGGTGGCGAAGATGAAGAGAGAGGCTTGGTGGAGCTCTGAGTGACCAGGATGAGTTGGAGATTGGGAAAAGTTGGTTGAATGAATGGAAATCTGAAAGCAGAACGACAGAATAGCAGTGAGATTTTTCGACGCCAGAGCGAAGGGTGATTGGGTTCAAGCATGAAGAGGATTGGACTAGAGCACATCAAACTCAATGTAAGAAGGTGACAGTGGTGTGAAGAAAACAAATAGCAGCCCGAAACAGGACAGCAGCTGGATGAGTGGAATGTTATCAGCAACAGTGCTAACCAGAGTATCACTGTCTTACCCTCCCCAAAATATGAAAAATGGAAGAAGAGCTGAAAGAGTCCTGAGTGGCCAAACTTAGTGGAGGTAAAACTCCTGCATATCATTGGGACACAGGAAGAAAAGAGGATCAAAAGGAGACGAAGAGGAAAATCTAAGGCTGGCGTCAGTTATTTAATGGCTGTTGGTATCCACATTTAATTTTATCATTTTGAGAAAACAACACGCTACAGACACCACTTTCACACAGCGGTCCGTGAATGAGACCTTATAAAATAATGAAATAGAGAGGCTGTCTTAGGCTGACGTTACTCATAACAAAACATTATGAGTCATGTGAGCGTCATCTGTGCTGTTGGTTTAACGCTCATCACACAGTCATCTCCTTTATGCAGATGTTTAGTGGATGTCAGCTGGTTTGACGACATGGAAAATGTTGTTTGATAAAAAGTACAGTGTTAGCTGTCCTCCCTGGGTAGTAAGCCGTTACGTACTAGCTTCGCCAGGGAAGATGATGTGCTTTGTTCTGGCTGACGGATTCATAAACAAAACACTGAGCTCAAAAGCAAGAATAGACTGAAATCATAGTAAACATTTGGACAGAAATAATGACATTAAGACCATTTAATCTCCATTCAATTTATTTTATAGCGTCAAGTCACAACAGTTCCCTGAATTTTCGTTTACTGTATATTGTGACGAATACTATATAAAGTGGCATTCATATCTGATGTCTGTAACTGGATCAAGAAGTATGTATAGCTAGCACAGAGCAGCTCAGACCTGGTCTTAAATGTTATTAAAAGTTAAATTAAAGTAATTCTTCTGTTACAACTACAAGTGGATGCAAAAGTATTCGGCCCCCTTGAACTTTCCCAATTTTGTCACATTACAGCCACAAACATGAATCGATTTGTTGGAATTCCAGGTGAAAGACCACCACAAAGTGATTCCACACTGAGAAGTGGAACGAAATCAGACATGATTCCAAACATTTTTTACAACTAAAAAACTGCAAAGTGGGGGGTGTAATTTTCCAGCCCCCTTTGGTCTGGTGCAGTCAGTTGTCCATAGGACATTGCCTGATGAGTGCCAGTCGACTAAATAGGAGTGCCCCTGTGTGTATATACTGTCAGTACAAATACAGCTGCTCTGTGCAGCGCCCCTCAGAGGTTGTTTCTAGAGAATATTGGGAGCACACAAACCATGACTGTCCAAAGACACACAGCCGACATCAGGGATAAAGTTACTGAGGACTTAAAGCCGGCTTAGGCTACAAAAGATTTCCCCAAGCCTTGAACATCCCACGGAGCACTGTTCAAGCCATCATTCAGAAATGGAAGGAGTTCTGGCACAACTGTAAACCTACCAAGACAAGGGCCGCTCCACCTAAACTCACAGGCCCAACAAGGAGACGCTGATCAGACATGCCGCCAAGAGGCCCATGGTGACTCTGGACGAGCTGCAGAGATCTACAGCTCAGGTGGGGGAATCTGTCCATAGGACAACTATTAGTCGGTGCACTGCACAAAGTTGGCCTTTTGAAGAGTGGCCAAGAAGAAGCCCATTGTTAACAGAAAACCATAAGAAGTCCCATTTGCCGTTTTCCACAACCAGTGGGGGACACAAGCAACAGTGGGAAGAGTCGCTTGGTCAGCATGGACCAAAATGCAAAACGCTAGTGTGGGGAAAACTAACACTGCCACATCACTAATGCACAAACCCTCCCCACGTGTCACATATGGTGGTGGTGGCAGCATCATGCTCTGGGGGTGCTTCTCTTCAGCAGGGAAAGGGAAGCTGGTCATAGTTGATGGGACAATGGATGGAGCCCAATACAGGGCAGTCTTGCGAAGAAAACACCTCTTGGGTCTGCAAAAAGACTTGAGACTGGGGCGGAGGGTCACCTTCCAGCAGGCACGACCTCTAACATAAAGCCAGGCAACGTGGGATGGTTTTACAAACAAAGACATGATCCATGTGTTAGAATGGCCCAGTCAAAGTCCATATCTAATCCAATCAGAATCTGCAGCAAGATCTGAAAACTGCTGTTCACAAACGCTGTGCCATCTCAATCTGACTGAGCTGGGAGCTGTTTTGCAAGAAGAATGGGCACAGAAGATTTCAGTCTGTAGATGTGCAAGCTGGTACGAGACAGACCCTAAAAGACTGGCAGCTGCAATGCCCAGAAAAGCTGTTCTACAAAGTATTTGACTCAGGGCTGAATAATTACCACACACCCCACTTTACTCGTTCATTTATTTGTAAAAAATGTTTGGAATCATGTATGATTTTCATTCCACTTCTCCACGTTGTGCACCACTTTGTGTGCTTGGTCTTCACCCTGGACTTCAAAAATTGTTCATGGTTTGTGGCGGTAATGTGACAAACTGTGGGACAGTTCAAGGGGGCCGAATAACTTTTTGCAAGCTCTCTGTACATGTCAGCGTTATTCAGTGATATACGGCCACTGGTTGGCAGAAACAAGTGTCATTGTGGTCTGGGGTACATTTTTAAAGTTCTTTTGCTGTTCCATACGCTTAAAGCTCAGTCGCTCATTGGACAAAGCTATTAGCCACTGTGAAAATCTGAGGCCTCATCAAGTAGTAGGCGTTGGTCTAATTATATGGAAAATGTGGATGGATTTTTACTTTGCTGAGCTCAAAAGAGGGCTTTCTCTTACCTATGCTCCCATGCAAAAGTCTCCGGCCACCCTTTCATTTTCTGTTATTTTGCATACCCAGGAGCCAGACTTTCATGTAATTCTTTTAAATGTGTCTTGAACAATAGTTCTGAAAGCTTAAAAAAGTTCTTTCAAAGTTTTCTTGAAAATGAATGAAAACAGATAATGTACAGAGGAATGGTTTTTTTTGTTCGTTTGTTGTTTATTAAACCACTTCAAACATTGAACATAAACACCAAACTCAGGGAAATAAACTGTTTTGTAGCTAAAAACAAGACACAGTTACCACAGAATTCATTTTAAAGGCATATTATTACACATCGTTTCACAAAACATATATTTTTTTCTATTTTTAGCTTAA
The DNA here is from genome assembly GCF_900408965.1 of Simochromis diagramma. Lineage (NCBI taxonomy): Eukaryota > Metazoa > Chordata > Actinopteri > Cichliformes > Cichlidae > Simochromis > Simochromis diagramma. The sequence continues at coordinate 617,027 of NW_024387304.1, read as the reverse complement.
AAATGGCAAAGATAAAAAGCCTGTGCAAACAGAGTGTTCCAAGTTGTTCTCTGATAGATCCGTTCGCAGCTATGAATGTTGTGTGATGTGTAAAAAAGCACTCGGTACATAGAGAACCATAGAATTATTCTCATCAATGGCGTGATCTGTGGTAGTTGCACAACAGTGCTTTCAGCACTCCAGTAGAGTAAAAAAGCTCTATGTAAGGCTGTACATTCACCATTACTATAGGGGAAATAGGGGAAATAACCAGAGAAGACATGATTCAGGACCTGACGAATGCAGCTGTGGCCCATCACCAAGCCATCTAATGTATGCGGGTGTCAATGGAAAATTGTACTTATTAGTCATATAATCTTTCAGTGATATAAGTTCGCATATGGTAGAATACTGCATGCAGTTTTTGTATAGGAAATATTTAACCCATGTATGCTTAGGCGTATAATCAATTGGTGTGGTGACCGGAGGTGTGATCTCTAGCAGGCTGCAAAAGCTTGGGTGCATTCCAGGAAGCACACCTACATCCTGGGAGCATTGGGGGGGGAAAGGGAACAAAAACAAAGGGGGAGGGTCGTACTTGTTTTATTGTTTTATTGTTTGTCTGTTTTTTAGTCTAAGTGCCCTTTTGTTTAGATGAATGCTGGACTTCTTCAATGTGTTATTCTAGCGGGCACCATCTAGGGGTGAGGGGGAGACTACCCTCTTCCTGACCAAGGACGTACCCTTTTGTGCTTTCCTGTTATATGACACCTTTGTCAGCAGCACCACACACACACACACCACACACACACACGCACAACCACACACACACACACACCATCACAAAGCTGTTGAATTTTACTTTAAATAGTCTTTCGGCATGGCAGTTAGAAAATGTGCTACAGTTAGCGTCAGGGGATCCAACTTTCCAACCCCCTATCGTCTACCACTGATAGTGGTCTACAGTCCAGAACGATCCATTTTGTAAGTTTGTCCAATGTTGACTCACTAATTTTGCCCCTGAAGCCAGTCATCTTTTGTTGATACTCGAAACTGCTAGCGCTCCCACAGTTTCTGTGCTTGCTGCAACATGTTTTGCATTTAGATGGTCCTGTAAGGTTTCAACCTTACAGTACCATCTAAATGCAAAACATGTGCTTCGGTGCTATGGAAACTCCTTTTTGCACAGTTTGCACAAAATCACACTTTTATCAAGACTTTAGTCAGGTAGTCTTTTGAAATTAAATTTGCCTCCATTCAGTTCTAGCAACGCATTTTGTGGCTTTAATGTGTGCATCAGTGTAATCAGTATACCAGGAAATCGTGCTTTGACAACAGTTCCCATTTGCTTGGAATGCAAAGTGTGATTAAATGCATTTTTTTCTAATTAATTAATTGGAATTAACATGTTAAATTCCCACCTCAAATACATTTACATGCTGATTATATGCATTGAAAGACATGTCCTGGTCAAAAAATGACTCCAAGGTTCCTCACAGCGTTACTGGAGGCCAAGGTAATGCCATCCAGAGTAAGAATCTGCTTAGATACCATATTTCTAAGCTTTTCAGGGCCGAGTACAATAACCTCAGTTTGATCTGAATTAAGAAGCAGAAAGTTTAGCGGCCATCCAGGTCTTTATGTCTTTAAGACATTCCTGCAGTTTAACTCATTGGTGTGTGTCATCTGGCTTCATGGACAGATAGAGCTGGGTGTCATCAGCATAGCAGTGAACATGTATGCTATGTCTTCTAATGATACTGCCCAAGGGAAGCATGTATGATGTAAACAGAATTGGTCCTAGCACTGAACCCTGTGGAACTCCATAATTAACCTCAGTGTGTGAAGAGGACTCTCCATTTACATGCACAAACTGGAGGTCTATTAAGGATAGATATGATACAAACCAATGCAGCACAGTACCTGTAATACCTACAGCATGTTCTAATCACTCTAATAGGATATTATGGTCGACAGTATCGAACGCTGCACTGAGGTCTAGCAGGACAAGCACAGAGATGAGTCCACTGCCAGAGGCCATAAGAAGATCATTTGTAACCTTCACTAAAGCTGTTTCTGTGCTGTGATGAGCTCTGAAACCTGACTGAAACTCTTCAAATAAGCCATTCCTCTGCAGATGATCTGTTAGCTGTTTGACAACTACTCTTCAAGGATGTTTGATATGAAAGGAAGGTTGGAGATTGGCCTATAATTAGCTAAGACTGCTGGGTCTAGAGATGCTTTTTGAGTAAAGGTTTAACTACAGCCAGCTTGAAGGCCTGTGGTACATAGCCGATTATTAAAGATAAGTTGATCATATTTAAGATCGAAGAATTAATTAATGGCAGGACTTCTTTGAGCAGTTTTGTAGGAATGGGGTCTAAAAGACACGTTGATGGTTTGGAGGAAGTAATTATTGAAGTTAACTCAGAAAGATCAACTGGAGAAAAAGAGTCTAACTTAACAACAGTGGTACTAAAAGTAGCTGTAGATAATATTACATCTGTGGGATGATTATTGGTAATTTTTTCTCTAACGGTTAAAATTTTATTTGTGAAGAAGTTCATGAAGTCATTACTAGTTAACGTTAAAGGGATGGTTGGCTCAACAGAGCTCTGACTTTTCGTCAGCCTACAGTGCTGAAGAGAAACCTGGGGTTGTTCTTATTTTCTTCAATCAGTGATGGAAAAATGGTAAATGGCCTGTATTTGTAAAGCGCTTTTCTAGTCCCTAAGGACACCCATTCACACACTGGTGATGGCAGCTACATTGTAGCCACAGCCACCCTAGGGCGCACTGACAGAGGCGAGGCTGCCGGACACTGGCGCCACCGGGCCCTCTGACCACCACCAGTAGGCAACGGGTGAAGTGTCTTGCCCAAGGACGCAACGACCGAGACTGTCTCATTGAGTAACGTATTCTGAATACTTTGGATTACCTATTATATTATAATGCTTTTTACAGCTACATGAATGTCCTATTGCTGTGTGATTTATTACTATTACTGAAGGTTACTTGCCACACCAACACCAACTAGATGTTTAAACATCTAGTTGGTGTTGGTGATAATGTTGTAAGCATTATCTGCTGCTGATACAACCAAATTTCCCCTTGTGGGACAATTAAAGGATTATTCTATTCTATTCTAATGGCAGTTGCAAGGGGGTAAGAATGCATGTAGAAAAATAGTCTTGGAATATGAACAAAGGGATGGGGTGCAGGGCAGGAGAACAGCCAACCCCCACCCCCAGAACAGGAAACCACAGGTACAAGCCAGGGGGAGGGCAGCCCCTGGGTGAACAGTAGAGAGAGTAGTGGAAGACTACTGGGGAGGGGTCCCAAAGGGCAATTCCCAACACTCCCCAACACTGTCCACAGTAGGTACAGTATTGTTGAGGATGGTGGTGGGAGTCCACCATCATCTCCACAGTCTTGAGCAGGTTCAGCTCCAGGATGGTTCAGACTACACCAGTGGACCAACTGGTCCACCTCCTGTCTCTGGAACCTATGCCGATCATCATCATTCTGGATCAGACCAATGATGGTGGTGTCATCCGCGACCTTCAGGAGTTTCGCAGATGGTTCTCCTGAAGGTGTGGTCACCAGTGTTGAGGGAGAAGAGAAGATGCAACCCAACCAATACTTGATGATGACGTTGGGTGGGTTGGAGCATACTCATAGGTGTACATGGCATACAGTAGGGGGCTGAGAATGCAGCCCTGTGGCGACGTGGTGCTGACCGACAATGGGGGCGCGGGGGGGAATTTAAAAAAGGTAATTAGTAACTAATTACTGATTACTTTCCAAAAAACTAATCCCATTACCCGTTACTTTTAAAAACATGATACACAACCTGAGTACATAATAAAGCAATTGATATTTCAGCCCAATTCTATTTTTTCTGCATAATCCATCATATATAATTGAATCCAATGGAAAGCCTCTTTTTAAAACATGCCTGATGCTCCTGTCCTGGAGTTAGGAGGGGCTGCCGGGTGAGGGTGAATTTTGGGTGACAGTTGTGTTTTGTCTAATAAGAAGTTTATAAAAGGATTCTTGATGGTTTGTTTTTCTATAAAAATGGACTCTTTTCTGAAGACCATGTCCTCAGACAGTTTCAGGGGAGTCTAGATAAGCTGTCTTTGCTGCTAGCTGTACTCCATGGACTCTTTGTCAAGAATTTCTAGCAGGGACAAGGGTGTGTCAAAGCTCGACAGTTTTTTATTTATAGACTATATTCACCATGTTGCTTAAGTTACTGCATACTCTTCATGGCTGCTGGAGGGAGATGGCTCTTTGTTCAGTTTCCCTATAACAACAGTCATCAGTACAATGCTGTAAACTGTCCAGATCTTCTTTGCAGTGCTCCAGAGTCCTGAAATTGATTAAGAATTCTTATGTTTGATTACTTTTAAAGCTGTCTGGCTGAGAAAATTAGTGACAAAATGTTTTCATTCAGTGGCGCACCGACATGTTCAATACTGCCCATATTGTCATTTTTTTCTCATGTTAGTACAGCATCGCGTCCTCTCCCCTGCTAATGTTTACTGCAGGCCACTTGTCAGCATGAATGAACTGCAAGAAAAATGAGATCAATAAAAACTTAATAGGAGTTTGAGGTAGAATGGGCCCTTTTCTTCATTCTTGATGACACAACAGCATGAATCATAAAACTATTTCTTTTAAGTTCTTCTTAGAGCACTTTTCAGATTTTGATTGAATTTCTAAAGCTTCAATGTTGCCCACTAATCCACTTTTCTCTCTCCTCACTTCCTGTCTTGGGACCCTGCGGTTGACCCCGTGGGAACATAAAGCCAATCAGGTGGCTTTAGCTGTCAGGAGTTGGTTCCTGTACGACAATAAGAGACCCATGAAAATGGCCAAGAATCCTCTTGTTAGGTGTTAATCATTGTTAATTATCTTTTTGTCGCATTAATTTTCACATGCAATTTTTTAAATAAACACACATGGGCTTCTCTCTGGCTGCCCTTTGTCTTTATCCAGCACACACTAAGAGTGAGGAGAATGATCTTCAATACAATCTTGGTATTATCTGTTCTTGTTCTGCTGACAGTTGTATGAGAACAGAAATCCACTTTCCTCTGGCATACCTGATAAAATTGTACCAGCTGGTCAGGGGGTTGGAAAGAACCAGTGATCTTGGTGTGTGACAGAAAGACAGAAAGTGAGTGATACACTCTTCAGTTCTTCATCTGTCAAACTGTAAGTCTTACAGAAAAATATGAGACCCATGTAGCTGTTAGAAGAATAGAGGTTAGAATGTGTCATTGCACTTCAAAGAGTCAAAACATCAACACAGTTAACCTCTGAGTTTTCTGTTAATTCTAGTAAAACACTGACAAACTACTGATAGTAACAGTATTAGTATTAGCATCAATATTAAAACATATAATGTCATGAAATGAAGTCATATGAAAAGGTTTTTGTAGGGACTATCCTTCGTTAGCTTACATATCGAACAGATAACATGAATCTATAATACTCTGGCATACAGATGAGTTCATGGTGAGCTCAGTGCCTACAAGGTGCTCATGTCCTGTGACTGCAAAATAAGCACAGATCACCCTCCACCCCCATGCTTGACACATGTTACATGGTGTTTGTGCTTATGTTCTGTTTGCTTTCCTGTCTCTACTTTGGTCTCATTTGTCTAAAGAACTTTGTTCTTTCGGTTTCTTCAGATGAAACTTTTCAAACGACGACTTGCTTACCTTTCTTCCCAACCCTTTCAAATAAGCGTAGCTTCTCCTTCTTTTTCTAACCATCATGAACTTCAGTGAGCTCTGTAGGACAAACAAGGCAACCAGTGCTTGCCTCTAATAAATCTAAAACTAGACATAAATTAAACATACCAAACCTTTCATCTCAGACAAAGCGGCTGTCATGGAGCTCCTTGCCGGTTTATTGGCATTCAACCAAAGTTTACATGTTAACTTATTACAGAGAATCAAAATCCTACAATGGCCCCGTCAAGCCGTAAAGGCACTATTCAATCCACACAGTTATTAGCAACGTTCAAGCGTATTCATGCCATAAATGCTCATATTGGATGTGTAATGTATACTGTGGTGATTCAATAGACACAGTTTCACAGTGCAGACCTGGTTCTTTTCTGCTGGGGTTATTTGATATTGTTGACAGAGTTATGAAATGTTTATCGACATGACTAAGGCAGAGCATTCCTCTGGGTCAGTGTAGTTCGATGTTCAACAAGTGAATCACTTCCTGTGCAGTGCAGTGGGTGTAACAGAGGTAACAAACTGTATATTTGTAAAGGTTGTAAAAAGAAAGAAGCTACTTAGAAGTTTCTGAGTGACAAATAATTAAATAGCTTCCATTGATCATTCTTCCAGGAAAGACTGGGAATCAGTGCTTTACTTAGCTTTACATAACATAAACATAAAATTATTATATTTCAGTTTGTTTGAAGGCGTGAAAAACAAGCTGAAATATATCTGTGTAGAAATATTTGCCCCTTCCTGATTTCTTAGTATTTTGCATTTTTCTCATACTTACATGTTTCAGACCCTCAAATTAATTTTAATTTTAAACAAAGAGAACTCCAGCAAATACATAGTGCAGTTTTTAAATGATGATTTATTTAATAATAGAACAAAGCTATCCAAACGCACCTGGCCCTGTGTGAAAAATTAATTACCCCCCTGTTTAATTGTGAATGAACTGTGATTAACCACCATTTGGGGAGAACTGTGTTCGATTTCAACAGCCATGCCCAGGTACAATTACTGTTGGATTAGCTAAATACTGAATTCACTTAAAAAGTCAATTTAACTTATTTTTTTTTTAGCAGCAAATCACAACAACAGTTGCCTCAAGTTGCTTGGTATTGTAAGGTGTAACCTTTCAATCACACAGGGAAACCCCAACAATAAGACAAGCCCCTATGAGCGCTTTGTTGACAGTGAGAAGGAAAAACTTCCTTTCATCAGGAAGAAACCTCCGGCAGAACCAAGCTCAGGGAGGGCCAGCCAATTTCCTCGGCCAGTTAGGAGTGAGGGGAGGGAGATAAGACAAAAGACAGGCAGTGGAATCAGGGTCACCTGATCAGCCCTAACTATAAGCTTTGTCAAAATGGAAAGTCTTAAGAATAATCTTCAAAGAGGGTGTCTTTCTCCCAGATCCAAGCTGGGAGCTCTGCCTCCCATATTGCTTTTAAATATCCTATAGTCTGAGAGTGCTCAGTGCTCTACAGGGTGATAAAGTACTATCCTGATAATAACAGCTTACAGTAGTTCAGCCTACAAATCCTTTTTTTCATTTATCTGATTAGCATTCAATGAATACAGAATAAAAATCTACACAGCAAGAAAGCAGGACAAGGCTAATCAAAAGGTATTGGCTGAAGCACATGCTTATTATGCCAACCCCTTTAACAAGATCATTTAGCATCAGCTCGTGTACGGGGGGTCGAAGCAAAAGAGTAAACAAAAACAAAACAAACAAACAAAACAAGACGAAAAACCTCCCACCTTAGATAAGTAACTACATTAAATTAAATTTCATAACAATAATCAAGGCAAAACAACCAAGAGTTCAGTATTATATTTTTGCTCTTTTCATTCTTGATTTATATATTTTTCTAATACTTCTATTTTAAACATGTTTTTAAACAAGGAAAATGAACTCCACCTTTTTAAATCACTGTCATAACTATTCCACAGGTTAACTCCTCTAACAGAAACACATCTCTGCTTTATATTTGTCCTCATCTTGTTTTTTTTAAAGAAATCTGTTCCCCTTAAGTCATATTGACTCTCTCTGACTTTGAACAGCTTCTGAGTACTGGGGCAAAGCAGTTATTTTGTGCTTTATACTTATCTGTGCCATTTTATATTCAACTAAATCATAAAATTTCAGGGTATTCAGATTAATAAACAAAATGTTAGTTGGTTCTATATAGTTTTTGATTGGTTTATAATTCTTAATAGCTTTTTTGTAACTTGAAAATAGGAAGAGTCTTTTATTTTTCCATGCCTTACCCCATATCTCCAGACAGTAAGTCATATATGGAAGCAACAGAGAACAATAAAGTGTGTTTAATGATTTCTTGTTCATGCTGTATTTGTAGAGAATATCAATGTTTTGACATTTTTGTTTGTACATGGTTATATGAGACTTCCAACTCAGCGTATCATCAATTATCACTCCAAAAAAATTATTTTCATTCACTCTTTCAATTTCAGTTCCATTCACCCTGATTTTGATACATCTTTCGTTTGTCTGGTGCTAAAAGAATTACATTTTGTGTTGTTTATATTTACAATAACTTATTTATATCAAACCAGTTTTTAATATATTTAACTCCTTTTTCCACTGTAGTCAGAAGCTGTTCTAGGTTTTTACCTGAGCAATACAGAGTGGTTCATCAGCAAACAATACACATTTTTAACAGTTTGGAAATGCTACATATGTCATTTATATACACAGTGAGGAACATAAGTATTTGAACATCCTGTGATTTTGCAAGTTCTCCCTTTTAGAAATCATGGCGGGGTCTGAAATTCACACTGTAGGTGCATTCCCACGGTGGCAGACAGCATTTAAAAAACAATTCAGGAAATCACATTGTATGATTTTTAAAGAATTTATTTGTATTGCACTGCTGCACATAAGTATTTGAACACCTGGCAATCAGCAAGAATTCTGGCTCTCAAAGACCTGTTGCTATGCCTTTAAAAAGTCCACCTCTACTCCACTTATTAATCTAAATTAGTAGCACCGGTCTGAGCTCTTTAAAGACACCTGTCCACCCCACAGTCAGTCAGACTCCAACTACTACGATGGGCAGACCAAAGAGCTGTCAAAAGACACCAGGGACAAAATTGTGGACCTCCACAAGGCTGGAAAGGGCCACGGGGCAAATGCCAAGCAGCTTGGTGAAAATAGATCAACTGTTGGAGCAATTATAGAAAATGGAAGAGGCTAAAGACGACTGCCAGCCTCCCTGGGCTCCGTGCAAGATCTCCCCGAGTGGGGCATCACTGACAATAAGAAAAGGTGAGGAATCAGCCCAGAACTACATGAAGAGATCTGGGACCACAGTTTCAAAGGTGACTGTTGATAGAACACTACACCGTCATGGTCTCAAATCACACATTGCACAGAAGGTTCCCCTGCACAAGTCTCACATGTCCAGGCCCGCCGGAAGTTTGCCAGTTGTCTCAACTTCACTTGCTGTGTTTGGAGGAAAAAGAAGGATGAACACTAAGGACACCATTCCTACTGTGAAGCATGGGGGTGGAAACATCATGCTTTGGGGGGTGCTTTTCTGCGAAGGTGACAGGATACTGCACTGTATTAAGGAGAAGCTCAATGGGCCACGTATTGTGAGATTTTGAGCAACAACCTCCTTCCCTCCGTCAGAGCATTGAAGATGGGTCATGGCTGGGTCTTTCAACAAGACAGTGGCCAAAGCACACAGCAGTGCAATACAAATACATTTGTTAAAAATCAAACAATGAGAATTTCCTGAATTGTTTTTTTAAATGCTGTCTCTCACAGAGGGAATGCACCTGCAATGTGCATGATTTCTAAGTGGGAGAACTTGCAAAATCGCCTGATTAATTAATTAATTAATTAATTAATCGCCTGAAACCTAATTAGATTTTACATTATTGATATTGACATATTGATATCTGTCATCCAGGTAACTTTTCATCCACTTGTATGATATCCCTCTTATACCACATCTCTCTAGTTTATTCATTAATATAGATCAATTGTATCAAATGCCTTTTTTAAGTCTATAAAAACACCAGCAGTCTATTCCTTATTATCTATTGCAGTAGATATCCCTTCTACAAGTTCCATCACCACCATGGAAGTGGACCTTTTCACTCTAATTGATTGGTTATCACTTAGGAGATTATGCTTCTCAATATATTTATCAAGTCTATTAAAAAATAATTTTTCTAAGATTTTTGAGAACTGTGCGAGTACTGATATTGATCTGTAATTGGTAAATTGACATCTCTCTCCGGTTTTATGGATTGGAATAACTTTTGCAATTTTCATTTTTGATTTATTTATAAATTATATTTCTATATTATTTGTTTATAAATTATAAGTTATAAATGCTTGAACAAGTTTTTCAGCATTACTCTAAGACGGGATGTTTTTTATTTTAGAGATATTGCACAAATCAGAAAAAGCAGTCCTACATATTTGTTTAACCCGGTGGGGTCCAGGGTGTAATTGGCCCTTTTTGACTACTTTTGATTTTACCTCTATATTTCAACTTTAAAAACTGTTTCAGCACAACCTCGCATGTCTGAATTTACAGTTTTTAATTTTACATACTGCGTTAAACACAACTGAATCTAAATCAAACTATAAAATCCAAGTAGAAAAAAGTTATTTTTCACCATAAAAACTACAAACATGAAATGCAAATTGTACATTTTTAAAACCTTTTGATAAGTTTTGCAAACAACAAAGTTATATGCAACAGTTTACCTAAAAATGCAGCCAAAGCCTCTGGCGGGGGTTTTTTAAACGCTAATTTAAAAACTAAAAATTTAAAACCAATTGCAGAACAATCAGGTGTTCTGTATCAAATAAGATGCCACACAAATTATTTGTACCACTCTAAGTAGGGATGGGTACGTTTAGGTTTATTCCGATACCAGTGCCAAACCGGTACTTTTGAAACGGTGCCGGTGCTTAAACGGTGCTCAGACTTTTTGTTAGGTAACAATGTTAGTCTTTCTGCAGCTATAGGGCATATATGGTATCACTCTATCAAACAAGAAGACAGCTGCATGTAACTACGATGGCGTTTGCTAGTTCACCTTACATGCATTAATGTAATAACGTGGTTAGCTTACACACGAACAACATTAAGCTACTCACGCAGAGAAGAACGGCTGCTGCTGCATCATCATCCTCATCATTTCTGCTACACTGGCAGGGCTAGGGGCCAGGACTCTCCTCTTCGGGTTTTTTGGGGATGTTGCTAACTCCGGGTCCGATAACAGGCACCACACCCACAGTAGATGTGCTTGGTCTTGCAGCAAGCTATCAAATACGGTGCATTTCTCGGCTTTTAAAAAAAACGCTATGCGTCGCCAGGTGTTTCATCAGATTTGAGGTGTTACCTCCTTTGACAGTATCACAGTATCAGCTTAAAGCACTTGTTGCAGGCTGCTGAGTTTGCATCTTTTGCTGTGAAGTACAGCCAGACTTTTGACCGCTTCGCCTTGGACATTTTTAATCTGTAGCTCTGCTCTAAAGAACGTACGTACCTGGCCCCGCCTACTATCCTCGGAAAGGTAAAATAATTGGCTAGAATCCAAAGTGTATGACATCTCAGGGAAAAAAAGCACCGAAATGTGCGCTGCTTTTCGGTCTGGTTACTACCGTTTATGTCAGAGCCGGTGCACCGGTACCCATCCCTAACTATAAGACAGAGGAGCATATCACAATCCTGACACCTGCAGGTCTGACAGCGGGAGTTGTATCAGTTGTATTTATAATAGGACTTGCATGTAAGCTTAATTTCCAGTTTATCAAACACCACTGAGCAGTCCTTAACTTTAAATCTAACGTCCCTTCTTCTCCTGTCCTGTCTTCTTATCTTTCTCCATCTCTGAGTGAAGTTAGCTCTCTTTCTTTTCTCTCCCTGTGAAATACAGCAGCTGGACCTTTAGCTGCAGCACACTGTGAGACAAACCGCACACAAACAGTTTGTGTTTGCTGGTGTGTAACTGATAGAAATGTTGCATTTGAAATTAGCTTTAACTTAAAAAACATCACTCCCTTTATACTCGCTCGTCTTCTGTATGGCTAGCTAGATGCTGAAATACTGTGTTGTGCCAAAAACAAGGAAAAACAAAACAATGGCACAATGTAACCCCTGACTATGGCACACAGGTTTTATGCAACATCCCCCTGTGATTAATACACAAATAGGATTGCCTGTTATGCATGACTGTTTAGGCTCAAATCAGTTCAATGGCCCGCAGGGATGTGAAAAAATAACTCCCCTCCAATGCCTTAAACCAAACGTAACAAACCCATTTTGAAAATGTAATGAGCACAAAGTACAAATATTTGTACCGACGTCACCAGTGGGAAGCATGGTGGTTGTATAGTAACAAGTGTTTGAACCTCATCTATAGAGCCTCAAACTAACTGGACAAATGATCCATTATTTCATAATAAGTTAAGCAGATAACATGTCTGGAATTGTTTCCAAGTGCTGAACTTGCTTTTGGTAGCTCCAAAGAGATGTTGAAGATCTCGAAAAGCCAATCTAAACCTATCAGAGAGACAGAAAACATTTTAGGAGTGGCCAGTGTTCCTGTTGTTGATGAAAATAGGAAACTAGCTGTGTGCCAGCCTGCAGGAAACACTGTTCATCTCCTAGAATACTTTCTAAATGATTTCTGAAGAGCTATTTCATGTTAGTATTAATGATACAAGTTAATTTAGTCCAGTTTTATCACAGAGTTTGTTTAAAGCAAAATTATTCAGTCTGCTATGTTTATCTTTGTGCAGGCTAAAGTCACTACTATTGAGCTGTTGTTACAAGTCCTATGCAACAGTTACATCAAAATTATTATTACTGGACCCACGTTTTTCCCAGAAGACATGATTCTGTTAGCTTTCTTGAGCCGACCATGTGACCACAGTCCTGAGGCATTAACTACTGTGATTTATTCATTTGATTTTACTTAATAATGTATCTTTGGCTGCGGTTGTTTTGGTTAACTTGATTTCATTAGTTTTATTCTCAGTTTCTTTTAGTGGCTTACAGCAGTTACTATATAAGAGTGGCATTCTGTCAGATCAAGCAAATCTAAAGACAGGCATAAATTAAAACGCACCATAGTAAAGCAAACTCCCTCCTTTCATATCAGACAGCACTTTCATGAAGCTCCTCACCTGTTTGCAGTCATCCTGTGGCTGAGTCAGCTATTGTCACTGACAGCTCCACTTATTTCGTACACATAGGAAACTGTAGCTAATGGGAGACTAACAAACAAGGCAGGCTGCAGTTGGTTCTGCTTTCACTGGTCTGAGATCTGTTACAACTTGGGCACTGTGTAAAGACACAGCTTTAGCAAGTAAACGAGCTTCAGTGATTTCCCATCATAAAGGACGACTTTCCTCTTGCTAGCTAGTTTGGCCAACATGTGTGGAAAAGCTCTGATGATGGCGAAGAGACAGCAGCTCCCATCTAATAAAACAGGCAAGTTGACAAGGTGCAGACTCAGCCACCATGTTCAAACTAACATGTCTGAGAAGTCACATGTTTCACTGAATTCAATCTCTTTGCCAACAGTCCACCCTGTAGACATCAACAGTTAACCATGTCACACAGTGCTCACGCCTTTGAATTCAGCTGGGGTTATTAACGATATTTTAATATACTTCATGATCCACACAGGACAGCTAATGCAAACATATGAATTATAGAATATAATGCTGGACATTAGGGATGGGATTCGGTAACTGGTTCCCAGTATTCCAGTTCCTTCCACTCTTTAGTATGCTTGTCTATCAGTCCTGCTCATCGGTTCCCTTGCACTTGCCCTACAATCAGCTGATTGTAGGGCAAGTGTCAGAGGAGAGTAGCGGTGATATCCTGCTTAGTGATGGTGTTGACTCAAAGCTGAGCCAATGAGAATCCGGTCAGAATCGATAAGTGATATTGATAATGGAATCAGAATTGCTAAATACTGGACAATAAACATAATATTTAAAGTATGTAAAATGACCTTAACCTTAAACATACAAAGCAATAACTATCAATCAATTTAACACTAACGAGGTATTTTGGTGCAGAAAAAGTATTTTTACATTTAATATTTTCTGAGCAGTTTTCACAGTTTTATGTTTAAAGGTGTCGTCACAGGTGTTGTGTTGTTTCATTTCACTTGTAAATGTCAGCTAATAATAAATAATTTGTTGATAAACACAGTAGATATTTATTTAAATACAGAAGTAATAATATTTTACAATTCTTCACAGTACAGAATTTAATTCAGTTCAAGTCAGTTTTATTTATATTGCACCAAATCACAACAGCAGTTGCCTCAAGTGGCTTTAAATTATAAGGTACAGACTGTACAATAATACAAAGGAAATGAAAGGTGTAGACATGCATGCAGCGTACAGACAGCTCGCACAAATGGTATGTTTTAATCTGATGCAATTTATCTTGTTAACTATTTATATGTAACTGAGGATTTGCTTTTTCACCAGTTTGTAGTTGAACCTCAAATTTCTCTTCAACTTTAAATGCCTGAAAAGCACATCAGGTCAATAGTGCTTTTTTCTATTAAAGCAGTGATATATCACTGAGGACCAAATATCACCTGGGTGTCTACCTGTGATATTATATACTGTGCATGTTTGTGTATTAGTGAAACTATGTGCGATAACCTTGCTTATGTCCGCTCTCTGTCACTATCTTAGGCGCCTGCAGTCTGAAGGAAAGCATCTGGTTTCAGCATCTGGCCATATACACATAGACTGTGAGTGTGTTTGATAGAGCCAGTGTGCGGACACTGGGAAAGATTATCTGTGATCATACCCTGCAGACCCACACAAACACACACACACACACAGAGGACACAAACACATCCCACTTTATCCCCTCTCTCTTATTTTCACTTACAAATATGGAATGCACACCAGAGGAGCAGATCTAGTTGCATCAGCAAATCATCAACTTTCTCATAATCTAGAGAGATGCTGCCTTCACTGGCTGCTGTTTTAGCCATAACAGTTACACACAGAACCACACAGAGTTCCTTGAAGGCAAAATATTCTTGTTCTTTTCCTATTTTGCAACTGAGCATAATTTTTCAGCATGAGTTTAATCACTGTATAGTTCATTGGGGGATTGGTGCTTTTGCCTAGATTATGTTCAGTTATGTTGATACAGCAGTAAATACTCGCAGTATGATGACACACTGGTCTCATATTGATTTTGGTTTTTTTACTGAAGACAAATATGGTTGAGGCTCCAGACTATCACATTCCATTGTTAGGAGACGATAAAAACAATGATGGCGACTTCATAAAAAAATATTAAGACTCCATCAGGGACCATAACCATCTGTGATTTAACTACTTACTAACTGCTAAGGAGGTAAAGTCAGATTTAAGTGGCTATTTGTTGCAAACACTTCCCACTGATTGAGGGAAAATAATTTATTTTAGACAGACCAATGTCACCATGATGTTATCTCAACAAGGGGAGATTTTTTGAAAAACTCAACATGACTTGTTCAGCTCAGTTAACCTGTTTGGCGTTGGTGGTGGTGAAGATGAAGAGAGAGGCTTGGATGGAGCTCTGAGTGACCAGGATGAGTTGGAGATTGGGAAAAGTTGGTTGAATGAATGAGAATCTGAAAGGCAGAACGACAGAATAGCAGTGAGATTTTTACGTACGCAGAGCGAAGGGTGATTGGGTTCAAGGCATGAAGAGGATTGGACTAGAGCAATCAAACTCAATGTAAGAAGGTGGAAGTGGTGTGAAGAACAAACTAGCAGCCGAACAGGACAGCAGCTGGATGAGTGGAATGTTATCAGCAACAGTGCTAACCAGAGTATCACTGTCTTACCCTCCCCAAAATATGAAAATGGAAGAAGAGCTGGAAAGAGTCCTGAGTGTCCAAACTTAGTGGAGGTAAAACTCCTGCATATCATTGGACACATAGGAAGAAAAGAGAGATCAAAAGGAGAAGAAGAGGAAAATCTAAGGCTGGCTTCAGTTATTTAAATGGCTGTGTGTATCCACATACTTGTTATCATTTTGAGAAACAAACGCTTACAGACACACTTTCACACAGCGAGTCAGTGAATGAGACCTTATAAATAATGAAATAGAGAGCTGTCTTAAGGCTGACGTTACCATAACAACATTATGAGGTCATGTGAGGTCATCTGTAGCTGTTGGTTTAACGCCATCACACAGTCACCTCTCTTTATGCAGATGTTGAGTGGATGTCAGCTGGTTTGACGACATGGAAATGTTGTTATAATAAAGTAATCAGTGTAGCTGTCCTCCCCTGTGGTACGTAAGCCAGATAACTAGCTGCCAGGGAGAGATGATGTGCTTTGTTCTGGCTGAAGGATTCATAACAAAACAAGAAGCTCAAAAGCAAGAATTAGAATGAAATCATAGTAAACATTTGGAGAAATAATGACATTAAGACAATTTAATTCAATTCAATTTATTTATATAGCGTCAAGTCACAACAGTTCCCTGAATGTTCTTTACTGTATATTGTAAAGAATACTATATAAAGTTGGCATATCATAATCTGCTGCTCTGTAACTGGATAAAGAAGTATGTATAAGCTAGCACAGGAGCAGCTCAGACCTGGTCTTAAATGTTAATTAAAAGTTAAATTAAAAGTAATTCTTTGTACAAATACAGTGGATGCAAAAGTATTCGGCCCCCTTGAACTTTCCCACATTTTGTCACATTACAGCCACAAACATGAATCAGTTTTGTTGGAATTCCAGGTGAAAGACCAACACAAAGTGGTGCACACGTGAGAAGTGGAACGAAAATCAGACATGATTCCAAACATTTTTTACAAATAAATAACTGCAAAGTGGGGTGTGTGTAATTATTCAGCCCCCTTTGGTCTGAGTGCAGTCAGTTGTCCATAGACATTGCCTGATGAGTGCCAGTGACTAAATAGAGTGCACCTGTGTGTAATCTACTGTCAGTACAAATACAGCTGCTCTGTGACGGCCTCAGAGGTTGTCTAAGAGAATATTGGGAGCAACAACACCATGAAGTCCAAAGAACACAGCAGACAGGTCAGGGATAAAGTTACTGAGACATTTAAAGCAGGCTTAGGCTACAAAAAGATTTCCCAAGCCTTGAACATCCCACGGAGCACTGTTCAAGCCATCATTCAGAAATGGAAGGAGTATGGCACAACTGTAAACCTACCAAGACAAGGCCGTCCACCTAAACTCACAGGCCCAACAAGGAGAGCGCTGATCAGAAATGCAGCCAAGAGGCCCATGGTGACTCTGGACGAGCTGCAGAGATCTACAGCTCAGGTGGGGGAATCTGTCCATAGGACAACTATTAGTCGTGCACTGCACAAAGTTGGCCTTTATGGAAGAGTGGCAAGAAGAAAGCCATTGTTAACAGAAAACCATAAGAAGTCCCATTTGCAGTTTGCCACAAGCCATGTGGGGGACACAGCAAACATGTGGAAGAAGCTGCTCTGGTCACATGAGACCAAAATGCAAAACGCTATGTGTGGAGGAAAACTAACACTGCACATCACTCTGAACACACCATCCCCACTGTCACATATGGTGGTGGCAGCATCATGCTCTGGGGGTGCTTCTCTTCAGCAGGGACAGGGAAGCTGGTCAGAGTTGATGGGACAATGGATGGAGCCAAATACAGGGCAGTCTTGGAAGAAAACCTCTTGGAGTCTGCAAAAGACTTGAGACTGGGGCGGAGGGTCACCTTCCAGCAGGACAACGACCCTAAACATAAAGCCAGGGCAACGATGGGATGGTTTACAACAAAACATATCCATGTGTTAGAATGGCCCAGTCAAAGTCCAGATCTAAATCCAATCCAGAATCTGCAGCAAGATCTGAAAACTGCTGTTCACAAACGCTGCCCATCTAATCTGACTGAGCTGGAGCTGTTTTGCAAAGAAGAATGGGCAAAGATTTCAGTCTGTAGATGTGCAAAGCTGGTAGAGACAGACCCTAAAAGACTGGCAGCTGCAACTGCAGCAAAAGCTGGTTCTACAAAGTATTGACTCAGGGCTGAATAATTACACACACCCCACTTTACTGTTATTTATTTGTAAAAAATGTTTGGAATCATGTATGATTTTCATTCCACTTCTCACGTGTGCACCACTTTGTGTTGGTCTTTCACCTGGAATTCCAACAAAACTGATTCATGTTTGTGGCTGTAATGTGACAAAATGTGGGAAAGTTCAAGGGGGCCGAATACTTTTGCAAGCTACTGTACATGTCAGCGTTAATTCAGTGATATACGGCACTGGTTGGCAGAAACAAGTGTCATTGTGGTCTGTGGTACATAGTCTACTGTATACCATCACTTTTTAAAGGCTCAGTCTGCTCATGGACAAAGCTAATAATAAAGCCATGTGAAAAATCTGAGAGCCTCATCAAGTAGAGGCGTGGTCTAATTATATGGAAAATGTGGATGGATTTTTACTTTGCTCTGAGCTCAAAAGAGAGGCTTTCTCTTACCTATGCTACCATGCAAAAGTCTCAGGCCACCCTTCATTTTCTGTATATTTTGCATCCCAGGAGCCAGACTTTCATGTAATTTCTTAAAGTGGTCTTGAACAATAGTTCTGAAAGCTTTAAAAAGTTCTTTCAAAGTTTTCTTTGAAAATGAATGAAAACAGATAATGTACAGAGGAATGGGTTTTTTTGTTTGTTTGTTTGTTTATTAAACCACTTCAAACATTGGAACATAAAAACCCAACTCAGGGAATAAACCTGTTTTGTAGCTAAAAACAAGACACAGCTTACCACAGAATTCATTTTAAAGGCATATTATTACAAATACGTTGTCACAAAAACATATATTTTTTTCTATTTTTAGCTATAAAAATGGCAAAGATAAAATAGCATGTGCAAACAGAGTGATTCCCAAGTTGTTCTCTGATAGATCCGTCGCAGCATGAATGTGTGTGAATGTTAGATAAAAAGCACTTACTGTACATAGAGAAACCATAGAAATTATTCTATCAATGGGTGAATGTGGTAAGTTGCACAAAGTGCTTTCAGCACTCCAGTAGAGTAAAAAAGCTCTATGTAAGAGCTAGTACATTCACCATTACTATAGGAAATAGGAAAATAACCAGAGAAGACCTGATTCAGGACCTGAGAAATGCAGCTGGCCCATCACCAAGCCATCTAATGTAGAAGGGTGTCAATGGAAAATTGTACTTATTAGTCAGTATAATCTTTCAGTGATATAAGTTCGCATATGGTAGAATACTGCATGCAGTTATTTGTATTAGGAAATATTTAACCATGTATGCTTAGAGGCGTATAATCAATTGTGTGGTGACAGGATGTGTGATCTCTAGCAGGCTGCAAAGGCTTGGTGTGCATTCCAGGAATGCACACCTACATCCTGGGAGCATGGGAAGAGGTCGTACCTTGTTTTATTGTTTTATTGTTTGTCTGTTTTAGTCTAAGTGCCTTTTGTTTAGATGAACTGCTGGACTTCTTCACTGTGTTATCTAGGGTGAACCATCTAGGGTGAGGGGGAGACTACCCTCTTCCTGACCAAGGACGTACCTTTTGTGCTTTCATGTTATATGACCCTTTGATCAGCAGCACCACACACACACACACACACACACACACACACACACACACACACACACACACGCACACACACACACACACACACGCACACACACGCACACACACACACACACACACGCACACACACACACACACGCACACGCACACACACACACACACAAGCACCCACTGAAGTATAAATAAAGACCGGGGCAGTTTCTCAGTGCGAGTCTCAGTCTGGAGGCTGCCCTTGCTAGCAAGAAGTTCTGTGTGTTTCTCTTCTCTGATTCTCTACTGAAGAAGTGTTTTAGAGTATATTTCTTAACAAAGGGTGATCGAGATGACATTCTTAAGGAAAAGAAACACAAAAGGCTTAGGTGTGCCAAATTACACATACCTTCAAATCAGTTGTCAGAGGTCTTAGAGTGATGAATGAAAATTTTACGTTTTCGATTCAAGTTGTTGTCGGTATGTATGCAGGAGCTCCAAACAGATGAGTGTTACCGTTTGGGACAGTCTTTCAGCCAGTGGTGTTGGCAACTTGTCTAAACTAATGGAAGTATGAATATTAGTCCAGTCAGATTTTTGGTCTCTCATACAATACCACGTGGAAAGCATTTAATTGGTAACAGTTTCATTTTTCAGCATGGCAGCGATCCCAAACACACTGCCAAAAGCATGCCTGAGTAGAGGAACACCCAATGGAGCCCAATGTCAGTCATACATAGGCCTCCCCAGAGTTGTGACCTCAATATTGGTGAAGCGGTGTAGCATCATCTTGACAGAGAACAGAACAAAAAGCAGCCAACATCCAAAGAAGAGCTTTGTAATACCCTTCAAGAAGTCTGGAGAGCTATTCCTGAAGACTACTTAAAGAAATCACAAGATAGCTTACCCAAGAGAGTTCAGGCTGTGTTACAGTGGGGCAAAAAAGTATTTAGTCAGCCACCGATTGTGCAAGTTCCCCCACTTAAAATGATGACAGAGGTCAGTAATTTGCACCAGAGGTACACTTCAACTGTGAGAGACAGAATGTGAAAAAAAAATCCATGAATTCACATGGTAGGATTTGTAAAGAATTTATTCGTAAATCAGGGTGGAAAATAAGTATTTGGTCACCTCAAACAAGGAAAATCTCTGGCTCTCACAGACCTGTAACGTCTTCTGTAAGAAGCTTTTCTGTCCCCCACTCGTTACCTGTATGAATGGCACCTGTTTGAACTCATCATCTGTATAAAAGACACCTGTCCACAGCCTCAAACAGTCAGACTCCAAACTCCGCCATGGCCAAGACCAAAGAGCTTTCGAAGGACACCAGGAAAAGTATTGTAGACCTGCACCAGACTGGGAAGAGTGAATCTACAATAGGCAAGCAGCTTGGTGTGAAAAAATCAACTGTGGGAGCAATCATCAGAAAATGGAAGACATACAAGACCACTGATAATCTCCCACGATCTGGGGCTCCACGCAAGATCGCATCCCGTGGGGTCAAAATGATCATGAGAACGGTGAGCAAAGATCCCAGAACCACACGGGGGGACCTGGTGAATGACCTGCAGAGAGCTGGGACCAAAGTAACAAAGGTCACCATCAGTAACACACTACAACGGCAGAGAATCAAATCCCGCAGAGCCAGACGTGTTCCGCTGCTGAAGCCAGTGCATGTCCAGGCCCGTCTGAAGTTCGCCAGAGAGCACATGGATGATACAGGAGAGGATTGGGAGAATGTCATGTGGTCAGATGAAACCAAAGTAGAACTTTTTGGTATAAACTCAACTCGTCGTGTTTGGAGGAAGAAGAATACTGAGTTGCATCCCAAGTACACCATACCTACTGTGAAGCATGGGGGTGGAAACATCATGCTATGGGGCTGTTTTTCTGCCAAGGGGACAGGACGACTGATCCGTGTTAAGGACAGAATGAATGGGGCCATGTATCGTGAGATTTTGAGCCAAAACCTCCTTCCATCAGTGAGAACTTTGAAGATGAAACGAGGCTGGGTCTTCCAACATGACAATGATCCAAAACACACCGCCCGGGCAACAAAGGAGTGGCTCCGTAAGAAGCATTTGAAAGTCCTGGAGTGGCCTAGCCAGTCTCCAGACCTCAACCCCATAGAAAATCTGTGGCGGGAGTTGAAAGTCCGTGTTGCTCGGCGACAGCCCCAAAACATCACTGCTCTCGAGAAGATCTGCATGGAGGAATGGGCCAAAATACCAGCTACTGTGTGTGCAAACCTGGTAAAGACCTATAGTAAACGTTTGACCTCTGTTATTGCCAACAAAGGTTATGTTACAAAGTATTGAGTTGTATTTTTGTTATTGACCAAATACTTATTTTCCACCCTGATTTACGAATAAATTCTTTACAAATCCTACCATGTGGATTCATGGATTTTTTTTTCACATTCTGTCTCTCACAGTTGAAGTGTACCTCTGGTGCAAATTACTGACCTCTGTCATCATTTTAGGTGGGGGAACTTGCACAATCGGTGGCTGACTAAATACTTTTTTGCCCCACTGTATGTCTTATTCAGCTAACAAATAACGGAAATTTCTCACATCTGCTCAAGTTGACTGTGCCATGTTCACTGCTGTGATAGTTCTTTCACAGAGTTAGCATTTAGGTTCTTCAAGGCTCTAAAAATATTAAAAATAGCATTTCTCTTGCCTGGATTATCAGTTGGTAAGCTTCGCAGTGTTGGTCTAAAAAGTGAAGACAAAAGAAAACCCAGCTGTTGTAATTTTGCTTAAACTTCATCTCTTTCTGTAGCAGTGGACATGGAAAGTGAGTCTAAGGCATATCTAAACACTTGATTGACTACCGAAACAATTTCTGCACACATACGTGCACACACCAGCTGTTGGAAATCAAGGCAAAATTATTGCTTATGAAGAATTACAGTACATTTTTAAACACTGTGACAATCACATGGATATTGTCATAATCAGCTTCGCTCAAGGAAAAAGACACACACACACACACACACACATACACACAGAGTTTTTTCTAATGTGAACTTTCTGTGTTTGTTCACATAAATTATATCTGTTTGGGGTTATGCTGAGGGACAGTTTTACGTGATTAATGACTTTTTTGTTTTCAGCTCTAAATCATGCAAAGCGCTGGCAGTGAAGTCTCACAATAAAAACAGACCTGCAAATATGAATAGCCCTCTATAATTTTTTACATTTGTGTCAGTGTACCTTCATCAGTCTTGTAGTTTGTAGACAGGCCCACACAAACATACAAATTATATAAAATCAAAGTTAACAAGAAAACTATTGCTATAGGTAACTTCTAAGAAAACAAACTTTTATAGTTCAGGTTGTTGTATCAGATCTCAGTAAGAGCTTTGTACCATTCTACCCAGCTATGGTTAGACAGTTTGTCATATCTCTTTTATCATTACCATAGACTACTTCTTTATGCACCTCCTCAGAAAATCCACTGTGTCATTTAATCTTTAGTGTCTTGCACACTGGAATGCATTTGTCCCCCACGTTTAGTCTCACACCTGCTCGTCCCAGGCAAACTGAAAACCCTGATAAACTACAACCATACTCAGGAGTAAGACAAGGGTTAGGGTTGGGGGGGGGGTAGGGTAACCCCTAACCCTCTCTCTTTCTCTCGTGTTCCCTCGCTCCCTCTCTCTTATATCTTTCCTCTTGCATCAAGCTCATGTGTCAGTGTACGTCTCTGTGTTTCCTGTTTTATTTTGATAGTCTCGTGGTCCATGTTCAGTGTGTTTAGTTTTGCTTCCCCGGTGGCGTCTCGCTCATTTGTGTCAGCTGTGTTCATCATGTGTTTCCACTTCCCTCACTGCCCTTCTGTGTATGTAAGTCCTCTGTCTTCCTTTGTTCATTGTCATGTCGTCTGCATGTACCGTGTTCGGTCATCTCTCTGCTTAGTTTTTCCCCGGTTTATGTTTTCAGTTATCTCTGAGTGGTTTTGCTTTTGTTTCTCATGGTTTTTTTGCCAATAAACGGCTTGTTTTTTGTTAAACATGATTCCTGCCTCGAGCGTCTGCGTTTGGGTCCTCTTAAATAAATTCAGGGTGTGGTTCAGACCCATGACAGCTGTATATTAACACTAAGAGTGAAATGCGCTCAAATTGTTAATAATCCATAGACTGTAAGGGCTATATTATATTTTTCTATTTTCACACTTGAGTACTGTATTACTGAAACATTATTTTTGTTGTATTTAGATTGTGAAACCAGCAGGACTCACTATGATCCCATTCAAATGTTAGTTACAGCTGATCGTTTGCACACTTTTCATCCAAGTTTCATCGCCTCCATCAAGGAGGTTAGTTTGTACTTTGTAGTGGTGCAGAGCGGGCTCATGTTAAGAATCCATTGAAATCTGGCTTATTTCCACCAAGGCTCTCAAGGTCAACTTCACAGTGGCTGAAAATTTACAGACTTATAACTTAGAAACTAGGATCTCAGAGTTGTGGAGTGTATTGTCACCATAGAAAGTCATGCCATGTCATATCTCTCCTTCAATGTCAATAGACTGATCTAATGGTCAAAGTGGTAAAAATGCTGACAACATGATGTTGGCACGGGATATTTTGTGAGTATATTTGATTATGACTTTGTTGTGTGCATTACAGTACGGTACATTCAGACTATTTAATTGGAAAACAATTTGAATACATTTGAATAAGTATTGTTTTCTGTGAAAAATCTAATAAACGTGTGATCAAAAACCACAAATACAAAATAATTACATTCAAAAGCATGTCATGGACTTCAACAGGGCAAGTAACATAAGCCTGCACTTTGCAAAGCACTACAAACTTCTGAAAGTATGTTTAATAATAACAATAAAATCCCCATTTTCAAATGCAGACCCAGCACCATCAAATCCACCATAAAGTCACTCTCCTTTTCTTTTATCTATCTAATCAACAATTACCCAGCACCCTCTCTCATTCTTTATCACTGTCAGTTTCTTATGTACTCACTTCATGTATATCTTTTCAGTTAAAATAACAGCTGTCTCGGCAACATTGTTGTATTTACTATTTTTTGAAATGTTTGTATTTAATATGCTGTGTGTGTTAATGTATCAGAGTAGCTGGAGACATTAGTCAACACAAGGTTTAAAAGTCATCATTTTACCTCAACTGGTTGTCTAGATTTGACTGAGAAGATCCATCTGATGCATGAGAAGTTCATTTTGACTTAATGTTTTATTGTGTACAGATTTTTTTTCTATAGCTAAGCCAGCTTTCATTGTATATAGGAGATGTTTATTTTCCCTCTCCTCTGATTGGTCATTAACCCTCAAGTAACTTAAAAACTCAAACTTTTTAATAATACATCAGCTTTGTGCTGAACACATATTTCCTGTAATGCAGACTGCTAATGAGGCGCTAAATTTTATCAATCAAGTATCTGTAATGAACCATATGATTAGTGATGACAATTATGGAAAGATTGGAAAGATGTTTTCATTGGTTTTAATGAAATGCAGCATAGATAGCTATACACTGCCCATTTTTTATAAGAAGAGGATTAGACTTTGAGTGTCATGGTCCAGTTCTTATTAACTTTGACTGATTGATGAATGAAGTTATCACTTTGGTAAATGGGTTGGTTTTGCATTCATTAGGTAGGATTTTTTTCTTTGGAATCAGAAGAGATAAGGATCAGCCATGAGCCAGCTCGCACAACAATCACAGGTTGATTGACTCAAAGATAGAGATAAAGACAAAATGATACAAGACCCTCATGAAGGCACATCCCTCCTGGATGGACTGCTAGGATCGTTACACTGAAGATAAAAAGTCCCATGTTATGAAAGACATAAGATAACAACATGGATTGGTGAATCAAACCACACACTGTCAGTTTTTTTCAGCATGGATGAAAAATCCAGTGATCAGCAGGTACTGTGGAAGGATGCACAGATGGATGGAAAAATAAAGTGGGAGGGGTTGCAGAAGAAATTCCTTGCACACCTCTCAGTCATAAATATGGAAAAGGAACAGCATGGCTCAGCCAGCCCTCCTACGAACAGAATGTTATCCTGCTTCCTTGGCATAGTGAAGAAGGCCTCTAGCTAACGAAGATTCAAAATAGATAAACAGATGAATGGATTTACTGACAAAGAGATGCACAGACAGCTTATTCATCATAAATAAGATGGATAAACTGACTTACTGACATTTTGTCGGTGGTTAAGTTGTCCGCTTTGGAACTGTAGATGTATTTGAAGCTTTCTCCAACTGAAATACTCTATTTATAATTAACTTACACTTGTGTAATACTGAAACAAAATTCTGTTGTTCTTTACATTATATTCTGGGATGCTTTTGAGTGTTGGCTAGGTTTTCAAAATTTTCCTCCAAAATTCAAACTCAGCCAATATTGTAATTTGTATTTCAGTGGGGAAAGGAACAGAAAACCGTTTTGGGGTGGATTCTGCTCATTGTCTGAAATTAATTAAACACTTACAGATAACTTCTTATTTCATAGTGTAATCTTCATGCCCTCTCTGTTGAACCACTCTAATTATAGTCACTTACTGTTTCTTTAGGGTTTCGCTAGCTTAGCTTATAGCCAACTCTCTAGCAGCATGGCCTCTTCACCAGTCCCTCCTGCGCTTTCCACTCGTTGTGTCAGATGTTTAGTTACTCCTCCCCCATCTTTAGCAGTAATGATACTTGTAACAAATGTAGCCTACTTGCAGGATCACTGAATTGGAGACTTGGCTTCACACCCTTGACCCACTACCTGGCCTATCTGAAGGTAGACCTCATTAGCTGACCCCAGCAGACAGGATGGCTGTGTGACAGTGAGGAGGAAGCATAGTCTTAAACAGAAACAGTCTTAAACTGTTTAGGTGTCTAACCACTTTTCCCGGCAATATGACTTAATAATTCATCAACAAATTGATTTATTCTCCCTTACAGAATCCTGGTTACAACAGGACGATTATGTTAGTGTAAATGAATCAACACCCCCAAGTCATTCTAATCAACGCTACTCCAACAAAGGTCGACTATCTTGTTAATAATTTTACTTCTTCACTATGTATGACTTTGGATACTGTAGCTCCTGTGAAAAATAGAGCCGCAATTTAGAAGTGCTTGAATTCATGGTGGGCTGGGCGATATGACCCAAAATTCATATCTCGATATTTTTTAGCTGGATGGCGATATAAGATATATATCTCGATATTTTTTTAAAGCCATAAAGTAAGAACAAAAAGAGAGTTCTTAGTCAAAGCTGTGTCCCAGATGTCACACAGGCACTTTTATTAACATACAGCGTAGATGTACATGAAAAAAACTACTCAAAAATAAATTATGAGCATTTATTAAATAATAATGCTCCATAAATAAAAGAAAAGTATTTTGTTTTTGTGCATAACAAAGAGCTCACAATTGTGCAGTCAAAATGTAAACTAACAGACGCTGAGCATAGTAACATAGACAGATTTCACAGCTGCTCTGTTCCCAACTTCTACTGTGTGACTGACAGCCTGGAGTTTGAAATCCGCTTCAGGTGCCATTTATGATCCTTATACATACACAATACGGTAATATTACGTTGAAGCACAGTGCGTATCACTCCGCGAGGCTCCTCGGTAGCCGTAATGCTCCAACAATCCATCAAGCGGTGCAGCTCCGTAGCTTACCAAAGTTGTACTAAAACATTTTTTGACAGATTGCTGAGCGCCGTGTTCCACATAAAATCGGTTCGCGGTCATCAAGCACAACCAGAATTCATACATAAGGCGCACTGTCAACTTTTGAGAAAATGAAAGGATTTTAGGCTGTGCAGCCCCTGTGGGCTGCATGGCGTTAGCGTGGTTAGCTCGTTAGCGTGGTTAGCTCGTTAGCGTGGTTAGCTCGTTAGCACATTGACGCCGTCCAGCCCCACGCACAGAGCGATGCGCAGTAACTCGTTAACAGAGATTTGCCGTGTCCATCTTGTCGCTGCCTGCAGGTGAAGCTATGGGGGAGGAGGGGGAGTTGTGTTCAGTGAAGGAGAGGCGAGGCGGAGTAACGTTGCATAGAGACAAAAGTGGATGAAAGAGAGGCAAACTTGTGGCTCCACAACTATAATTATAACGTATATATCGATATAAAGGATATGGTCACATCTTATATCTCGTATAAAAATATATCTATTTTTATTTTTTATTTATTTTAGAGGCGTATTTATTTTATTTTTAAAAAACTCGATATATCGCCCAGCCCTAATTCATGGTATAATTCTCAAAAACGTAGCTTCAGTGTTGCTAACTTAGCGACTTTGTCGCTATATTTAGCAAGTTTTTGGACCCCCCCCCCCAGCTGCTGTCAGAGCAGGAGATGCTGACCCCAACGTGTCCAAACTGCAAATGAATCACGCATGAGCGAAGCCGCTGCTCCCGTCTTGACTGTAACGCAGTCAGTTCTTCTTTTACTCTTACTTTTTGTAGATCACAAGGTTTAAAACTACTTAAACACACAGACATACACAAAAAGTAACTCCATCAGAGTGCCTGTTTCGGGTCACTTTTGCCAGCACCAAGCCCGGATAAAGGAGCAGGGTTGGAATTGTGACATTAAAGAAAACAATAACTGCTAAAAGAATTTAATTTGTAGTTCTAAATATATTCTAAATACATTTTTACTCACTTTATGTCTCTTTCACAATGTTATTTCTCTCTCCTACAAAATATGTTACAATTACATAAGCATTATGCAATATATTCAATGACGTTATTTAGCAACTTTTAGGACAGCCAATAGCGATTTTCCTTCCTGAGGAGTTGGCATCACTGCGTAGCTTAAAGCAGATAACTGGAGAGGAAATGGCGTGTCACAAATTTAGAGGATCATCATTTAGCCTGGAGAAATAGTTTGCTGCTTTATAAGAAAGCCCTCCGCAAAGCCAGAACATCTTACTGTTCATCACTGATTGAAGAAAATAAGAACAACCCCAGGTTTCTCTTCAGCTCTGTAGCCAGGCTGACAAACAGTCAGAGCTCTGTTGAGCCAACCATCCCTTTAACGTTAACTAGTAATGACTTCATGAACTTCTTCACAAATAAAGTTTTAACCATTAGAGAAAAAATGACTTATAGTCATCTCACAGTTGTAACATTATCTACAGCTACTCTTAGTACCATTGAGTCTTTTTCTCCAATTGATCTTTCTGAGTTTCTGAGCAAGTAGTGCTTGTTTCTAACTAAGAAACCTCAGGTATTGTCAGAAGAATATTTTGTTAGCTAATTCTTTTACTTTTCTGCTAAAGAGGCAACTATCCAATACCAGCGTCTTCACCTTATTTAGTAGAGATGAAAAGGAAGACCACTACCACCTGAATAGAGAATACAGTGACCAATCCCTAGTCCTGAGCTGTACAACATCACACCAGTAATACTCTAATTTGGGGGCATTTATCAGTCTTGCTTAGGCTTCTCTTGTGCTAGGGTCAGGGCATCATTCATACAATAAAATAATGCTTGAAAGTGTCATTCAAACACTATTTTGTCATTTTACTCTGAGCTGTACAATTTAGGGAAATTGAAACAACAAAATGTCCCAGATAACTTTTAGAAAGGTTACATTTTTTTGTTTTTTCTTTTTCTTCTGTTTCAGAGACCATGCAGCTAAACCATCTGTTAGGTTAACAATTGTCTTGTCCCTTATTTCCTTCTGCAGTCTTTGGACAGGTGAACATAATAACAGATATTACCAGAGAGACCTTATAATTTATAATTAACACTTCAGCCGCACTCCCACATAATTAAACATACAGTGCGACCCCACATTTCCTCCATTTCTGCTGGAAAAATGGGAAATATGTGCAACATAACGGAAATTATTTATAAAGCAAAAACAGAGTACAATCTAATGATCTTCAAGGTCAATATCTGTGATGATGACATTTATTCTTCAGCAGCCTGAGTGTCATCAAAGCAGCATGAACATAAGCGTCTGTTTAATTTCTTTAAGTAGTCTTCAGGAATAGTTCTCCAGGCTTCTTGCGATAGCTCTTCTGTCCAGGTTGTCTGCCTCATGTTGGGCTCTTGTTTAATAATATTGAGGCGTGAGCTCTGGGAAAACTAATCCATTACTGATTATGGTTCGTCGTTTTTTTGTCCAGCAGTTGCATCAGGGCACACAAGGCAAGCATGTAAAAATAGACACCAGTTAAAACATGCCAAATCTTTCTCCTTTCATACATCATTCATTCTTTACGTTATTGTTCAGCAGCATCTATTGTCTCTGGAAGCAGAATTAACACCGACTGATAACAGAGCCCTCTGCAGGGTGTATAGCTCATAGCATGTCAGGCTCAGAGGCAAGCAGTTCACAGCTGTTTTTGTGCATTATTATAGTATTTCAATTCAATTCAATTTTATTTATATAGCACCAAATCACAACAAAAGTCGCCTCAAGGCGCTTCATATTTGTGGGTAAAACACAGAATAACATGTCTAAGAAATCGCTGGGTTGTCCAAATGCACAGAGTTTAACCAGCTGTTTTACTAACACACCACATTAATTATTAATACCCTGTAGATACAAACATGGCACACACTGCTCAAGTATTTGAATTCGAATGCTATTTATTTAAATAAATACATTTAATATGTTTAAAAAAGATGTAAGCCTGAGCTGAATAAAATCTGTTGTGGTCCTCACAGTACAAACACCACAAACCTGTTTATATGATGCATTATGTAGCACAGACAGAATATAAAGTGCTTAAAAACACTTTAAAAACCTACCATGCTGAAACTTTAAGCTGCTGCCTATCTGAAGCTTTTCAGATAGTATGCATTCATAATTCCATCAATTTTGACAAGTCCCTCAACAGCACTGGCTCAAATGCATCGGCAGGCAGATCCTGGACATGTTTTTCACTCACTGTTGTACCGCTCTCCTGACCTCCTGAAAATGATTTGATCCAGACATTTCAAACCTGGAACTATCACCTGTTTTGATGATGGTTAGGTGAACCGTGGATGTATCTCTCAGGTCTTATGTCAGGTTTTTGATTTTTTTTCTATTTCTTAAGGATATGACTTTCAAATACTGTTCATCTACTGTTGATCATTTTTTCACATCTTTTGTCCTCAAGTGTTTTTTAAGGACACACTGCAAGCCATACCCAGATATATGTTGTCAGCTAATAGCTCTTTGTGAATTACCTTGTAAAAATACCATTATCCATCAAACCCATACTATGTATTCCTCCCAAACTGTGTTATGTAAACTTTTGTGTTTTTGACTAAAATGTCAATAAATGATGTGTTCTGGAACTGGTGCGGTGAGGCAAAGTGGTTTAAAGATATCACTTAAAATGGGCTCTTTTGTAAGTAGTCTAATAGCACCGGCTCATGGCTTGACTCAACTGCCTTGTTAAGCTTGAAAGTGAGTGTAAATGAGAGAAAAGGCAGCTAATGTGTAAAGAAAAACTTTGGAAGACTTTCAGTAACTATTGCTCAGGATAACTGTAAAAATGTACCAGAAGGTCTGCGTCCTTAGAAAGCAATATATAAATAAATAAGGCGTGGCTTGAGACTTTTGCTCGGTACTGTAGACGTAAAACACACACATATACTACTCTCCATCCATCAGTGACAAGATCCTCAACATCCCAATACATAAACAGTAACATCAGAGTGATATAGGGATATAAATCTGACATTTATTCATATATCACGAGAAGCAGCCTTTTCAAGTTTTTGAGGAGAGCTTTTTCAATGTGTTTAAATCAGATGGTGCAGTAGCAGACCTTGTTTTAGGGACAATGGAGGTGCAGTGTTTGGAACTATTTAACAAACATCACATTAACCGTGTTGTTTTTGATTCCTTCCTCCTTTTTTCTTTTTTCTTTTTTTTTTTTGCAATTAAGAGACAGATGGATTTTGATTCCAGTGTAGGCGAACTGTAAGGTGATAGAGGTGTCATATGTTAGAGTTGGAGAAGTGATAGGACGACATGAGCCTCATTATCACTGCTAGAATGCCAAACGCTCTGGAGATCTCCTCTCATGCCTCAAATGAAACCTTCAGACTTATAATACATAACATTTCTGTGTTCATCTACATGTCATAATATACTGAAGTAACTATGATGGACACAAAAGATCAAATTTTTTAACATATTTCTGCATTTTAAATATTATTATTATCATCATCATTAGTAATAGTAGTAGCATTAATATTAAGCAAGTGAAGTATTTTAAAATCAACAAAGAAAACATTATTGTAGGTTTTCAGTCAGCCAAATGATGGCAGTCTTAGGATTGTGTTTCACCTTTCATACAAATATTACACCTTTCATTTCAGAACTGTTCAGAACAATTTAAAATGGCAATACAAAAATACATATGATTAGCTACTTTACAGAAGTGCAGTGCATGAGGTATGAATGGTTGCAGAGCTGAATCAGTCAGTCGGAGAAAATGCTCCACTGCTTTTTGAGTAAGTGATTCAGCGGGTGGTGAGGATTATCCCTGATGGATAACATCATTCTATATTGTTCTGTGACCTGTCCACAACTTCAAATGTGTGCAGTTGACAGTCAATCGCAAAACTAGCTGTTGTTGTCAGCAGCTCTGATGCTGTTCCTCCAGCACATCACAGCAAAGTACACTGCACTTACCTTAGAAAATCGAGCCTGCTCACTACTGCATTGATACAGCCTCTGTAGTGGTCTTCCATTTCAGCCAGTCAATGTGGGTGCCAAGGCACTTGTGCTCCTCCACCACATCAACAACCTGCCCCATGATAAGGCCGTGTGGCTGTCCTTTTCCATCTGATGTCAGTCAGCATCTCTTTAATCGTACTCACATTCAGAAGCAGACCACTCAACAAAACCGTCTCCTGCTGCCATCACTTCCACATCAAATCCAGACACTTCAGAATCATCTGAGAATTTTTGTGTGGTTAGGAAAATGCATTCCAATCCAGACCTTTAGTGTGTCCGTAGCCTCATTTGACCAATGTCCTAACAACAAGAAATGTCATTTAATGAGCCTAAACTACTTCTGGGGCAGTGGCACTCTGTATATTTGTAGGATATGGATTTAGCTTTAGTTACAGGTTTAAATGGTAAATGGTAAATGGCCTGTATTTGTATAGCGCTTTACTAGTCCCTAAGGACCCCAAAGCACTTTACATATCCAGTCATCCACCCATTCACGCACACATTCACACACTGGTGATGGCAAGCTACGTTGTAGCCACAGCCACCCTGGGGCGCACTGACAGAGGCGTTTAATTTCTGTTTTGTCTCAACTGGGTCAGTTAACATATAGTTAAAATGCCAGTAGTAATGTCTCTTCACTGGAAATAAGGGGCCAAGTCCAGCTTCTGACAATGCAGTGAGACAACTGTCAAGTCCAGACTTTTCCACCAGATTGCCAGAAAGAGAAGAGTATTGTGTTTTGTCAATCCAGAGAAGAGGTCTCCTCTGCTCTGTGGCTGTGCGCCTTATGCCACTGCATCTGATGGTTTGCATTTCACTGATGTAAGACTTTAAACTGCTCGGCCATGGCATCTCAAAGTACTACGTTTGGAAGTCTGTAGACTCTGGAGAAAGTTGTAGACTATGCATCTCAGCATCCACTGATCAAGGTCTGTGATTTCACGTGGCCTACTCTTTCATGGCTGAGCTGCTGTTGTTAGTAGCAAGGAAATTTCACAACTGGAAAAACTAAACTTGTTGCACAGGTTTCGTCCTATCATGGTAGCACACTAGAATTCAGTAGCTCCTAAAAATGCTCGTTCTTAAACTTTCATAGAAGCAGTGTGCGTGCCTAGGTTCTTGATGTTGTACACCTGTGGCGACTGAAGTGATTGAAACACCTGAATTGCATGATTTGGATGTTTGAGTGAATACTTTTAGCAAGCATAGTGTATGCTGAGCCTATACTGTCAGAATCTATTGGATCAATATGTTAATGTACTTCCTATTCCTGTTGCTACACATAGTTAAAATATTTCAGGTAGCCAGGCCCCTGTAGTCGGTGAGGGGGAAGGTAGCTTAGCAACCATTAGCTGTCATCCAGCTGACTGTTCTGTGAACTCACACCCAGGAGGCGCAGATGTGACAAAACTACAGGTAGGAGTGGAGGGGTATTATGCAAACACAAGAAATCTTATTGAAGATTTCATCACCTTTTCTTCAAATAGTAATTATTTTACCACAAGTAGTGTTGGTGGTCTTGGCAATAATTAGTGTTTTTAAAAAATACACTGTACTCTAGATTCCATACTTTTAACATTGGAATTTTAACAGTAGTCTTAAAATCAGGAAATGCGTGAAAACTGAACAACAAGCACTAAAATGAGAAAAGCAAAAAAGGATTTTTTTATAACAGTGTTCTGTGATTTCTTTCTGTCAATTATTCCTCCAAAGACTGTACTGTCTTAAGATCACATTCGATTCAGTGTAATTCAATTCAATTTTATTTATCCAGCGCCAAATCACAACAACAGTTGCCTCAAGGTGTTTTATATTGTACAGTACACCCTACAATAATACATACAGAGAAAACCCAACAATCAGATGACCCCCTATGAGCACTTTGGCGACAGTGGGAAGGAAAAACTCCCTTTTAACAGGAAGAAACCTCCAGCAGAACCAGGCTCAGGGAGGGGCGGGGCCAACTGCTGCGACCGGTTGGAGTGAGAGAAGGAAGACAGGATAAAGACATGCTGTGGAAGAGAGACAGAGGTTAATAACAAGTATGATTTAATGCAGAGAGGTCTGCATTAGTGAGTGAGAAAGGTGACTGGAAAGGAAAAACTCAATGCATCATGGGAATCCCCCGGCAGCCTACGTCTACTGCAGCATAACTAAGGGAGGATTCAGGGTCACCTGGTCCAGCCCTAACTATATGCTTTAGCAAAAAGGAAAGTTTTAAGCCTAATCTTAAAGTAGAGATAGTGTCTGTCTCCCGAATCCAAACTGGAGGCTGGGTCCACAGAAGAGGGGCCTGAAAACTGAAGGCTCTGCCTCCCATTCTACTCTTACCCATATGGAAAAGATATATATATAAATCTTATAAAGTTTGTATCTGTCTTGTGTGAAACTTGAATGAAAAGCATACAAGAGTGAAAACAGATATAAGATCCATTGAAAAATCATATAAATGAAACTTGTGTGTTTTGGATACTTCCTAAAACAATATATGAAAGTAATGAGAAAGTGGCCACTTTCATGAGTAAATCATATAAGCCTACTATATGAAGTAGGCCACATCTTATGCAAGTCTTTTATAAGTTTTTACTATTTCTTTTCCATGAGGTGGAGAAATGAGTTGATATGGTACTACAAGGTCATTAAGATAAGATGGGGCCTGATTATTTAAGACCTTGTATGCGAGGAGCAAGGGTGTGAAGCCAATTCAGTAATCCTGGCCTCCAGAGCTGCAAATATATACATTTGTTACAAGTACCATTACTGCTAAAGGAGGCCGAGGAGTAACTAAACATCTGACACAATGAGCAGGAAAGTGCAGGAGGGACAGGTGAAGAGGCCATGCTGCTAAGCTAAGCTAGCGAAACGGTAGAGACACAGTGAGTGAATACTTTGGCTATAAATTAGGTAGTGAGTACACAGAGAGTGTGCTTCGGATGAAGCACGTGAAGATTATACTATGAAAACAGAAGTTATCTAAAAGTTTTTAATTACATTGCTAAGGAGATAAGCTACTCAAAAATACTATTGTGTGTTGGAACAGGAACAGGAAGTGATACTCTACCGCAGAGAGAGCGAACACCATCACATCTGGACATAAACTGTGATATTTGGGGTCTAGAAGTCGTTGACCTTCTGTGAGGGGCTGGGAGAGCTGTCTGAAGTGTAATCCAATGTGTGACAAAAGAATCCGCTAAAATGCTAACGAGATGCTTGGCTCTCTTACCTTTATGTAAAGGTAAAAAGGTAAAGGTAAAGGTATTGACGCTTTTGTAGTGTCCCTTTCAGAGCGTGAAAGGAGAGTTATGATGCATGCTCGATCATCCCGTTAAAGCAATCCCAACTGAATCCAGCCCACTGACTGTACGATGGGCTGTGAGGTCAGTTCCTAGATCATTAATATGCAAATTGTTATGACCACTGATCAACAACCACTGATCAAAGACCATGAGTCCCATTCACAGAGAGTTGAATGGCTGCAATCACAGCATTGTAAGATGGAGACAGATGTACCTTTGGGCCCCCTCCTCGATTCAGAGATGGTCTTTCCCTTTTCACGTAAATGGCCTCCTTGACTCAAACCAGCGTTCCTCCCTGTCCAGGATGTTACATCCTCATCATTGATAGAGTGTCCACTGGCCTGTAGGTGTAAATAGACTGCAGAGTCCTGGCCTGACGAGGTGGCTCTTCTGTGTTGTGCAGTTCGCTTAGAAAGAGGTTGTTTGGTTTCCCCGAGCGTACACCATGTTACTCTGTTTGTGTCGGGGGACCCGATCCTTAGGGTGGACCAATTTTTGGCACAGCGTGTTTTGGGGTTTAAAAGCCACAGAGACCTGGTGTTTAGAAAAATGTGTCTCAGTTGTTCCGATACTCCTGACACGTACGGGATCACTACAGGTTTTTGCTTAGGCAGCGGTTGTCCTTCTCTCCTGGATCAGCTGGAGCTTTCTTTAGGAGCCTTCCCTCACAGTCTAAGAAGGCTAACCTGCCACTTTTCATATCCTCCCTGGTGAATTTGATGTGTTGGTCCATCGAGTTAATGTGATCAGCGAATTGTGGTACATCCTGAGATTGGATTTTCACCCAGGTGTCATCCACATATCTGAACCAATGGCTTGGTGGTGTTCCAGGGTAGGATAGCAAAGCCCCCTTTTCCACTTCTTCCATGTACAAATTGGCCACGATGGGTGAAACTGGGGAGCCCATGGCACACCCATGTTTCTGCCTGTAGAACTGACCCTTGTATGTGAAGTAGGTGGAATGAAGACACAGTTCAAACACACTTGGTGGATGCTGAGAGTGGTCCTGTTGCTGAGGTTGGTGTCATCCTGTAATCTCTTACACACTACCTCCAACGCTTCCCTGACTGGGATGCAAGTGAAGACAGATGTAACATCGTACAAGACCATGGTTTCAGTTGCCTCCATAATGACATCTCTCACCTTCTCAACAAAATCCAGGATGTTCTGGATGTGGTGTTCAGAGCTGCCCACCAACAGGTTGAGGATTGAAGCCAGAAACTTTGAGATGTTATAGGTGACCGAGTTGATCATACAGACAATTGGTCTTAAAGGTGCACCCTGTTTATGTGTCTTTGGTAAGCCGTACAGACTTGGTGTTAATTCCCCTGGGTATAGCCTGTGGTATGAGGTCCGGTCAATAGCATTGTCTTGTTCTAACTTCTTCATACAATCCATCACCCTCTTCCTGTAAACAATTCCTGGGTCTCCTTTCAAGGACTCATAACTATTTTTGTCACTGAGCAGTATTTTGTTGCTCAGAGGCCCTTGACTAAAGAGCTCATTTGCAGACCTTTAAGCGTAATCCTGTTTTGTCTGCATCTGAGGCTGAATGGTTCCTGTAATCAGTCATCTTACATGCTGTTTGCTCAGCATTTGTCAAAGCTGGGAAGGCACCTAAAGAAAGCTCCAGGCAATCCAGATCCCTTATGTGTCCTTATGTCTGATTATGTGTCATGTGTATACAAATACAAATGGTTCAAAGCCATCCTCAAAGTCATCCTCTTTCTTTTCCTATTGTATTTTAAATGTATGCAATCCATAAATTATTAGTAAAGACATCTATGTAACACCTTTTACTGCGAAGCCCCGCAAGGGACACTAGAGAAAAAGAAAGAAAGAAAAGAAGTACTTTTGCAAGATCCCAAGTTACTTTTGCGAGATCACGCAAACGTTTTGCGAGATCCTGTTAAAGAGTTTTTCTCTTCTTTTATCTTACTTCTGTTGGTACCAATACACTCAGAAAAATTATGGTTCTTAAATGGTTCTTCAGATGTCTTCATGGTTCTTTAAAGAACCATCATACGTCAAAGAACCTTTTTATTTTGTGGATGGTTCTTCAGCTATTACAAATGGTTCTTTAAAGAACAAAAGGTTCTTCATCCTTAGCTATCTATATGCTATATGCCAATATTTATGCCATGGTGTAAATGGCATAAATATTTATTCACTATAACGAGGCTGTGAATTATACTGTGTGTTTTCTTTGTGTGCATGTGTGTGCGAAGGGGGAGGGCGGGATACCTGGCAATTACCCTTTAAGAGAAGATGGTAGGAAACTGAATATTCAAATAAAAGTTAGAAATATTTGCTTAAAAATATACTGGTGGCAGGGGTGGGGGGCCAAAGCCTAAAGACCCTAACCCCCCCCCCCCCCACACACACACACACACACACACACACACACACCCCTAACCCCGCAAACCCATTATGAATATGGTGAGTTAACAAACAGTAGACACAATACACACATTCAAATAGTGTGCATTCGTTTTAAATTTTGATAAAGCATTACTATTTTCTACTCCAAGGCATTACTTTTGAGATTATTATATATTTTTGAAAATATAGCATAATGATAATACTAGTTATTGTAAACTTTACAAACCACCCTGCAGTATGTAAAGTCAAATTATAAAATACAAGTAAATAACAATTGCAGAACAGAATGTCAGTGTAATGAACACACACTTCGTTTTGACAAAGCGCAGCTTAGGTAAAT
This sequence comes from Simochromis diagramma, assembly GCF_900408965.1. Lineage (NCBI taxonomy): Eukaryota > Metazoa > Chordata > Actinopteri > Cichliformes > Cichlidae > Simochromis > Simochromis diagramma. The sequence continues at coordinate 579,019 of NW_024387304.1, read as the reverse complement.
GATCTGAGTAGTTGTTCATCACTGAGCAATTTGTTAATATGTGTTTCGAGCCAAATAAATGACAGGGAGAGAGAGAGTGACGTCAGAACACGTCATACTGTAACGTTCTTTAAAGAACCATTTTTAAAAAGGTTCTTTGAAAAACCATTAAAGGTGCCCCAAAGAACCATTTCTTGATGGTTCTTTGGGGCACCTTTAAAGGTTCTTCAATGAACCACTGAAATAAATGGTTCTTCAAAGAACCATTGTTTGAAAGGTTCTTTGTGGCACCAAAAAAGGTTCTTCTATGGCATCAGTCTAAAGAACCACTTTTGGTTCCAGTTGGCACCTTTATTTTTCTGAGTGTAGATCTGTCCAGAGTACTGCAGCTGGTTGTCAAAAATGCAACCAAAATCACCAGGTCATAGTATGCACTGCGATGAGTGTGTCCCCTTACACCAAGAACTGTGTGTAGTGCAAAGCACTGATTTAATTTTTTAAAGTTTCAGCCAAGCTCAAACTGAAAATCTATGATTCTCTCCCACAGGTTGTTTCAAGGGTTGGACTGCGAGAAAAAATTGGCCCTGACATTTTCGGTCCATGCGGCCCACCATGATTACTCAAATAAATAAATCAATGGATTTAATTTTGTTTGATTATAGATATTGAAACTGCAGCCTGGTGCTACCGTGACGAGTTGTTACTAGTTATTGCTGGTACTACGGTGCAGCATCAGCAGCTCCAACTTTTACATATTTTGCTGCCATCTGTTTTTAGTTTCTTTTTCTTTTCCTCTTTTAGCTTTTCAGTGCCACCTTTTCAGTGCCACCTTTTCGTCACTTCTTCCACACTGAAGTCTATTCTATACAGGGCGTGTTGGTAATAAAAATGAACAAATTGGCTGCTGTCAGCGTTGTACAGCCGGTGCACAACAGCCCTTCAACTGACCCATCGGCCCAAAAGTGTGGCATGCCAGCGCGGTTGCCTTTTTATGACTGTTAATACTGTATGAATTCATTAATGCAGGCACTTTGCCGCCTAGAAATCTTATCTGTAAAAATTATGAACAGTGACAAGGGGCAGCCCGGACTGAGTCCAACACTCACCTAGAACAAATTAGACCACATAACATTGCAGAAGGGTGCCAACCAGGACAGCCCTTCAAAATACAGGGCCTTAAAGAACTCAGGGCGGATCTCATTGATATCTGGTTTCAGCATCGCCACCACCAAAGTAAATGGACTGGTTCTTATATAGTGCTCTTCTACTCTATCTGAGCACTCAAAGCAGTTTCATGCAACTTGCCTATTCACACAGGCACGCTTTTCTATGTTCTTTCTATGTAAGTGGTTTCTGTCTAACATTGAAACCTGGGTTTACTATCTTGCCTAAGAATATTTGGCATGCAGACTGGAGCAGACGAGGATCAAACCACCAACCTTCCAATTTATCTGCTCTATCACCTGAGCTACAACCACCCCAAAGGCACCAACACTCTTACAGTTGCAGCTCCTTGCAGCAGGCTCAGTAATGGATGTCTGGAGCATGGCCTCTCCAGCATCCTCCTGCCACCTGATCCAGCTCACCACCAGGTGGTGATCGGTTGAAGCTTAGCTCCTTTCTTCACCCAAATGTCCAGAACATACGGCCGCAGATCTGATGATACGATTACAAAATAGATCACTGGCGTACTACCCAGGGGCTCCTCTGCACTTAGGAACATTTTTATGTGTGAACTTGGTGTTTGTTATGTTATCTAACCGTGATGTAGATTCTTAGCAGAAATAACAATTAAATATGCAGCCTGACAAGCTTAACCCACCTTTAGAGGCCAGCTGTAAAGGTTCAGGTGTTTTGGAGGAATTTCCATATATTTGTGATACTGTCTGCTGCCAGGTCTATTAATGCTTTTCATGATCTGGCCACAAACTACAGCAATTCCCAGATCTCCTTCAATAGGCAGTTGGGGAGAGTCACAGTATAAAACAGAGCAACCTTCAAGTGCATGCAGTTTAAAGTTTCAGAGTTCGAGTAGGCAGCTCTCAGATTAATATAAATAGCAGCGCCAAGCAGTAAATATATCAAAATATTCATCTGCCACTTTGCTGTTGGGGTTTTTTGAGCCTGCTAACACAAAGAAAACATTTCTATGTCAAACTTGCTTCAACGTACTCCCTTCTAACTTGACTGCAAAATGTGAAATTGCACGTGTGAAGAAAGTTCTTCTTGTATGTTCACTGGCTTTTTCCACAATGTATATATATGAAAATATGAAAAACAGAAAAGTGATAACATACCAAATGAAATTCTAGTTACTTTGTAGCAGCATATTTAAAGACAAATCAACAGGAGACAATTTTAAAAGACATTTATGGAACTCTGTCTCAAATTAGTTTATTATCCAGCCAAAAAACCTGGTTTGTGCAGTTTATCTGGAAAGTATACAAAGCATACATAATTCATTCTTCTCCTCAAAGTTCAATATTAAAAATTAAAAACAAAAATACAACACGTACACAAGCAGTGACAGCCTTTGCCACTCAACTGTGCTGTAAGTGCTCTGAATACTTCACTGCATTTAACAAGTGTATCGTACATTCAGACCCTAAACAACAGGCCATGAATTTGCTGGCAGTACACGCAGAAGATATGTTGTTTGTTGCTGGTTAATGTGGATTCTTATGTTGGGTAACTGGTACTGAGGTAATACAACAGTGTTCTTTTAGCCGTATGAAGACGTTTGGTGATCCCAATATAATTACATGTCAACTGATGGTCTCATTGCTGGTTGCATCACAGAATAGATCCTCACATTCAAAACAAACTTTTATCAGTTTCATATAAAAAGACCTGAGCTGTAGTCATTCATTCAACGTGTGTTCACATTTTACTTTGCAATCGCTTTTGCTTAACTGATGGTGACATACTGCTAATATTCATTGTAACTTTTATGAAGGAGATGCTTTTCTATGTGGAGTGTTTATGGGGTAAATAGTTGTTTATTCATTTTCATGAAGCAGATTTGGCTGTTGACATGGATTGGTGAGTAAATACAAATCCCTCTCTGCACTCTAAAAGCTCTTGTGTTGATTAGTGAGAGGGTAGGGAGAGCTATAGAAGAGTGGGGGCGTGGGGAGTGAGGAATTTGTTTACCGCACACTTTCCTCCCTCAGATCTGATTAGCTAAATGTCACATTGAATACTTGAACCTCTCTCGTGTGTGTCTGTTTTTCTATATGCAGACATTTTACCAATGAATTTTTATTTGATGATGTTTTAAAAACGGAAACAATAGCTGTGTGTATTTATCATCATCTCTCGCTTTCTCTGTCAGACGAGGTTGAACAAAGTTCATCAATATCAAAGTTTAGAGGGGGACAAAAGCTCCATCGACTCTATTTAATCTTGACAGACACAAGTGCGCTGCCACGCAAACATAATATAAATTATTGGAAAATGAAATATTCACATTCACTTACAGTTGCTACTGTCACTTATTAGCGACTTTAGAAAAACGAGACCAGATACATTAAACATCTGATTGCAGAAGTAGCATTGTTTTTATATGGCATTGTTTTATCTCTTAATTCATATTCTAAACATGAATTCATGACTGAGACCCTGAAACTGACTCGAGAACAGAATGACCTGCTCTGGAAACATTATGAGACAGACTATGTTAGATAGAGATAGACTGGCCAAGTGAACAGAGTGAGGTCCACTGAGGCGCTGACTGTAAATTAGGCTGAGGATGACATAGCTCATAAAGAGCCTTGCTTTCTTCGGGGGTTGGTTGCTCCATACTGTTATGGGGAGTTCAATTTTATTTATACAGCCCCAAATGACAACACCAGTCGCCTCAAGGTGCTTTATATTATATCATAATAGGTCAAGAAAGAGGATCTTGATGCAGCACAGCAGACACACAGCTCGGTGAATAAACAAAAATAAATGTTTGTAAAAATGCACTGGTTTAACAGAAGCTGGCTGAAAAAGAAACAACAGGTACAGGAGTCCTGGCAAACACAAAACATAGAAACAAGAAGTTCAATAGAAGAGCTCAAGTAACATTGTCATAGTGGAGACTTTGTGCGGGTGGGGTGATGTTAACAGTCCGTTTTGACAGACCGTTCAGATTAGCATTACCTCCACCTTCCAAATATCCTGTCACATTTGACCTCTGCTCTCACGTTTATTTCACTTCTGCCTTTGACTTCAAAATGTGTTATGTCTCTACAGAAAGCGATGTCAAGAGAAAGCAAATGAGCCACCTAGTTAGCTAAAAATACACTGTAGTCAAATATTGTACATGTAAAAAGCCCAAGTTATTCATATCAGCAATTTACAAGTTGTGTTATTCCATGAACCACTCAAATCAAATCAGAGTAAACATCTGGCCTTGTGTTTACAGTTCAAAGTCTGTATTGAATTATATATTGAATGTTTTATTTCAAAGTCATTATGGTGGTGCACAGGTAGAACCAAAAGAGAGAAATGTTGTTGTTTGGGTGAAACAAAAACGTGTGAAGAATTTTGTTCTGCAGGTTCATTTAAAATCATTTCAACACTTTTCATATAGTTTGACTTTACAACAACAATCTTCACAATAACAGTAATGCCAAAGTTCAGTAAAGTAAAAACACAGCTATCTGATTGTGATTACTCATCAAACTAAATATATTGTGTGTGCTTCACAAGTAACACACGATGTGATTAGTTAGAGGCAGTGTTGGCGCAGTCACAGTTGGTGCTTTTGATTGGCTGATGGGTCTGTTGGCACTTCATCTGCCATCCACGAATTACAGACAACAGGAACGTTTAGCATGTAATACATGTGTGTCTTTCTGCCCTTAGTCTTGGAACCACAGACGGTACAACAGGACTCCATCAGACCGGTACCAACCAACCACTAGACCACACAACAAGTCGGTAGGTTCCATTCATATCCTTTATCTGCCTCTCCACCTGTGTCTCATGCATTTCTAACTGTTTTGCATTGTCTGTTTGTGTTGCGCTTTTTCCTGCCTAAGTTTTCGTTGCTTTCTGTTTTTGTGTTCATTTTTTGCTGAAGTCGTTCTTTCTGTTTCCTGCTTAATCTCACAAGTAGATTATCACCAATTTGCCTTGATTAGGCCATTCTTCCTGCAGTTGAGGCGGGAAGAAAGACAAAAAGCCACTCTGCAATTTGAACACGTGCAAGGAACAAGTGATTGCGATCAATAAAAAAATGAGCAGGGAGAGAACAAGGGTGAAAATAAATGAACAAGTAAATAAATGAATTGCCAATTTCTGTTCTCGTCAAGTGTTTTTTGAAGGCAGCTCTTGAGGAAAAGCTGTTTCCGCTGAAGGACAGCAGTCTCTGTCTGAGTGTGGGTGTCTCTGCCTCTCCTTTCTGTATGTCACTGCACACCCAGGCTCAAGGTGCTTTAGACTGAGGGAGTGTGTGAGTGAGTTAGTTATGGGGAAAAAGAAGGGGTTAGATTGAGGGTTGAGCTGTCTTCCTCTTACATGGTAAATGTGGGATCGGAAACAGCAACACTGGATTCCAATCATTTGACCTGCACACAAAGCAGCATTCACTCAGTTTTAATATCGCTCTGGGTTCTTTGCTAGCTTAGCGTTTATATCCAAGCTGAAGGCTGCGCCATTATTCTCCACCTCCGCACACCAGCCACAATCAGCTCATTGTAGGGTAACTGCAAGTGGAACCGATAAGCAGGATCGACAAGCAGACTAACAGTTCCAAGAAATGCGACTTTTACTTTTACTACATAAACCAGTTCTAGATTCCCATGCAGACTAAAGCTAACGAGTCCCCACTGTCCTCTGTCCACCATGCTGGATTCACAGCCACAAATGGAGCCACAGTAAGGTTCTTCATAGCTTTAGTTTTGTACGTTAGCACTGTCATATTGAGGAAATAAACAGACACTAGAAATCTCTCGTTCTTCTTTAGGCTGAGCAGCAAAAACAGGAGTGTAATGGTTTTAGCTAACTAGCTAACTAGCATCATTAACTAGTTAATGTGGCTAGTAGTATTTGTGTTTGCAGTATGCCCTAATTCGATTTTTTAACATGCATGTTTGCAGACTTAGCCCTTAGCACTGTTACAGTAACAGAAAATACATAACACTAGCTGACAAATACAGCAGCATAAATACAGTGATCGGTGCTGCTGTGACATCAGTGTTAGGTCTGATTACTGTCAGACATCAAGTGCACGTCTCCTCTCTGTTTGTCCCAGTGTTGTCAGTAAAAGGGCACTTCTTCGCCACAGAACTGTCATTTAATGACATCAGTATATTACACTTTTAATGACACAAAACGAGAGCCTTCCCCAGCACCTTCATACTGGTCTACACGTTTATTATGTAAACAGGAAACTATACCAAGTATGTGTCATGTAGCAAACTGGTTCAGCTGTGAATATTTATGTATATGACACCCATGAATTATCTCACTTTGTGATTATTTAACTAGCTCTGTGTTATTTTTCCTTAGCTTTTTTTTTTTTTATAAATAAAGGTGAAAGACATTGTATTGTGTCACTTAAAGAAGTCCCTGCGTGGGAGTCCTGTGGTTCAGAGTGAAGGCTGAGGGCTCAGAGGTGAAATAACAGTCCTCACTGGGACAAACCAAATGAGAAAACCCTACTGACATGTGGACTGACAAGCTAACATTTACATCACGGCAGCATCACTGCGATGACACACAGGGACAAGACAATAAAGCCAACCTTTTCATCTGTAGTGTGTATTTGTATATATACAGAAATATATTTGTCATGTTTAGGTTTCTATGCATATTAACAACGTTACCAAATAAGAAATTCACTGTGACTTATATACAGATTGTTTATTTAGTTATTATTAGTAGTAGTAGTGTTGTCAATTAATTAATTTTTAAAATATTATTTCTTTCACCTTCACCAGCTCTTGGACTCCAACTACACCCCGGTGACTTTGTCTGTCCTCCTTGTTTATGTCTTCTCCTTCTCTGTGATGAACCTAATTCTGTAGTTTTAGCCCATTTGTTCTGCGCTCTTTCACCAAATGATGTTGTCATGTCTGTCTCTGTTTCCCTATAATGAACTCTATGAACCTGGTGCTTATTTCAGTGATGTTAAATCTAATAGTATACAATACAGTCTAAATGTATGTTGTTTTCAGCAGCTTTTGACTAAGTTCGGTCAGGAAATGTTTTTGTCCGTTAAACTTGACAGGCTGTTTCATCGTTCCTCAACTACAGTCTTTTCATGTTCAGCAGAGCCACCCCGACACATACATGTTATAAATTCATTCAGGAAAGCAAACATTTCCACGGCGCAGGACAGCCGGCCCTTCGAGCTGTGGCAAGCTGAGAGCTAGAGGGACGAGACAGTGATAAACACACGAGGATGGGAAAATAGCAGGAAAGGAAATGTGGAAGTTGGCGGCTGCACGAAGGGAATGAAGGAGTGAAGGAATTTGGAAACAATGGAGTCTTTGTTAACACTGACCTTCCCTCTCTCCCTGCCTACACTACACCTTCAAGCTACCTCCCATCCCTCACTCCAACTGCTCAGGGTATTTGTTTTGGTATTAGGTACTGTATCCACCAGCCAGTCAGATTTCAGATAATATTGCTAAACAGACGCTTGTGGGAAGCAATGACCTTTAGCATGCTCAGTTCACATTTTTAGAGCAGTTGGTTCTCTTTATTGTGTCTTTTTAGTCGTGAATCCTCTTGAAATTTCTTATTTAAATGTGAATTTAAGAGTCAGTTAATCAAATTATATAACTGTTTATGCTAACGCTTAACAATTAGCATGAGGTTGGATTAAACAAATATAGACACTGAAAAGTCAGAGCTATTCAGCTCCTTTGTGCTTCTCGGCCCTAATTATCATGTAGCACTCTGAGGCGGGCAGTGTGGGACCCAACTGCAGCATTCAGAGAAAAGAATAGATTAAAAGAGGCAGCTTTATTGCTGTACTGAAACTAAATAATTAAAAAAAATCAAGAAAAGAAGAAAAGTAGGAGCAAACAACTGGAAAACTACAGGGTGCCCATGAAGACTCTGGAAGCAAAGCAAGAGGGGACAACGCAACAGAGAAGACAGGAAGACACAGATTATTTACACAGAGGGAGACTAGAGCAGTGTGGACACAGCTACACAGAAGCTGACTGACGAGACACCGGGAAGCAACACTGAACATAATACACACAAGATTATCAAAATAAAACAGGAAGTAATATACACTGGAGCTCAGAATCAGACTTTAGACTGAGCTCAACACTGGGACTGAGGATAAGCAGACGGACTGGGGAGACAAAGGGACAAAACACAGAGAGAGCAACATGAGAACATGAAGAGGGCAAAAAACATTGACGGGACTACAAATGTATTCATTAAAAACAAGACACGGAAAGCAGACAGAGAGACAGAACACAGAGAGATGAGATTTTTAATCTCAATGACATTTTTAGCTTGATAAATAAAAGACTAATTAGTGGCAGGTCCAGGTAGCTTTACAGATGGCACCATACCAAAAGCAATTTTGTAAAAACTTTGTTGTTAAATTTTACTTTTCTCTTGGTAGCTTCAAAATATCTATAAAAAGTATTCACTCACCCATCCAAATCACTTGTTCCAATCATATGATTTGACTTCCATGGCCACAGGTGTATAAGACCAAGCACCTAGGTTATGCAGATTGCATAACAAATATTGTGAAAGACTGGGCTGCTGTGAGGAGCTCAGAGACTTCCAGGATGTGCAACAAGTCCAGGCATGAAACTTCCTGGCTGCTAAATATTCCAGTCCGCCGTTGATGGCATCATAACAAACGTGGAACCGATTGGAAACATCAGCAACTCAGCCACAAAGTGGTAGGCCACGTAAAATCACAGAGCGAGGTCAGCGGATCAGAGTCGCATTGGGTGCACAGTAGCTTCACATTAGCTCAAGAACAGTGCGTAGAGAGCTTCATGGAGTGGGTCATAATGACGGAGCAGCTGGAGATGCTGCCACTGGACTCTGGAGCAGTGGATACGTGTTGCTCGGATGAGCCTTGGTTTGGCAGTTGCCAGGAGAATGGTACTTGTCTTACTGCATTGTGCCAAGTGTAAAGTTTGCTGATGGGGGATTATGATGTGGGCTTGTTTTGCAGGAGTTGGGCTTGGCCCCTTAGTTCATTTGAAAGGAGCTCTTAAATTGCCCACAGTGTCTAGGCATGCTGAAAAATTAACACTCCCAGCTTAATGGGAACCTTTTGTAGATGGCCCTTCCGGTTCCAACATGACTTCACATCAGTGAACAAAGTGCGGTCCCTAAAGACATGGATGAGCGATTTTAGTGTGGAAGAATGTGACCTTAACCCCACAGAGCCCTGACCTTAACCCGATGGAACACCTTTGGGCTGAATTACAACAGAGACCTCTCATCCAACATCCATGGCTGACTTCACAAACGCACGTCTGGAGGAGTGGTCAAAAATTCCAGAAAGAAGTTTCTAAATGTAAAGTTTAGACATTTTTCTGACAGTCCAGCATTGATTTGTGCCCATTTTAAGAAAAAGAAGTGATGCCTTTCCATTCGTCCATCTGTATTAGGCTGACCTTAAACTGGACACTGAACACACAGGGATTACTGTTATTTCTGTTTACACCCCCACCTCCATCCTCCCCCCACCACACACTCACTCACACACACACACACACACACACACACACACACACACACACACACACACACACACACACACACACAATAGCTCTGTCAGTGTTTTTCTCTCACAAGATTGCCATCCTTGCATCTGTCTTTCTGATCCCTTTCTTTTTTTAATCTGAGCAGAGAGGAGGATTAGTTGGAAGGAAGCAAAAGGTAGCAAATGGAGAGAGAGAGATTATCTCTGCAGATTTGCACTCATGAAGTTGAGACTCAATCTAGGACTGACAGGGAGGTAAATATGAAAGAAAGATAAAAGATCGAGATGACGAACAGGAAGGAATGAGAGAATGAAGAAACAGAAACTGGTGGATTATTTAATAACATGGTAAGTTTGACCATTTCTTATAACGTCAAACCAGCTGGGACGTGAAGTGTTAGTCAAGGTGCACACTGATACTAAAAACTACAGCTGCACTATAACTTATCGCTTTAACAGAAAAAAGCATCCTCTAAACCAAACCCTTCTTATATTTATAGCCCAGGCTGTTAAAATCAGAGTTTCTACATGAGGTCTTTTATATTTGATCAGTTGACTTCTATGACTTTTATGCTCTGTTTTGTCTGTATAAAGTGAATTTTTACACTTCAATCAGTGGTGCAGGTTATTGCAGTGTGATGCTGGGAACCTAAATAGTAAATTAAGAGCAGTATGGCCGATATCAATACCGATACTTTAACCTATAAAGGGAGTATCTGTATTGGAGAACAATGTGTCATATCATCACTTATGAGCTGTACATTTGCCAGACTCATTTTAATGAACACGAACACAACAGCGTTGTGATTTTAACTACCCACATAAATTAGTTATCATAGTTTAGTTAGCACTGCTTTCTTATATGTTGATACTGTGTTTTTTTAGAGACCTGGAATATAAATGTGCTTGTCTTTAAAGGACTTTGAATCAGCTGCTGTTGTTTACATGTGCTATACAACTGATGTGACGATATGGTTCATTAAAAAAAGATAAAAATATGTATTTAACACAGTTCAGGATACAGAGGAGCTACATTGATTCGTTTTAAATTGCCCATAGGTGAGACTGTGTGAATGATTGGCTGTCTCTCTGTGTTAGCCCCGCCACAGACTGTCACTGAGGAATTGCAGAAGAGAATGTATGAATGGATGGACAGTGGGAGACTTACTGGACTGAATCCAGTTGTGTTAGTATCAGTCTGATACTGGTACCAGTGATGGTATCAGTATTATCGATATTTCGATTGATATGTGCTCCTCTAGTGCAGATCGGACTCAGTGTGCAGGAACTAGAGTGCCTTTATTTACAGAGAGGCAACAAGCAAGACAATAAAACGAATGTTAGTGGGTCTGGAAAGAGCTGGTTTCAGTTGAAAACCATGGACGATATTATGGTTAGTGTACTGGTTCTTATATAGCACTTTTCTACTCTTTTCTAAACTCTCTCCAGATACGGGATGTGAGTTAGGGTTCTCTCTCTGAAACAATGTCTTGTTGGATCCTGTGACGGTTCTTGGAAGAGATGATTATGTCATCGAGATAAACAAAAATAAACCAGTTCAGATAATCACAAAGGACATTATTCACTAATACGCCCAATACAATATTTTCTATTCACTGTATGTTGCCTCAAAAATCATTAAGTATATGTTATACAGCATTATACTGAATGTATTTGTATAGGCAGCTTGTTATAGGCAGCGAAGGGCTAAATTGCTACACACCATTATGGAGCCACTAGGGATCATATCGACCGTCCCCTCAGCCCTGACCGGTCGCAGCAGATGGCCCCGCCCCTCCCTGAGCCTGCTTCTGCTGGAGGTTTCTTCCTGTTAAAAGGGAGTTTTTCCTTCCCACTGTCACCAAAGTGTTTGCTCATAGGGGGTCATATGATTGTTGGGGGTCTCTCTGTATTGTTGTAGGGTCTTTACCTCACAATAATAAATGGCCTGAGGCAACTGTTGTTTGGATGTTTTTCCTATATAAATATAATTGAATACATCCAGAGGGGAATGCAATGAGCATTTTTTATATTCAACCATGTATTTTTATTTTTCTGTCCATTACTTTAAAGAATATAACCTTTTGAATTTGGATTATTCTTTTTGATACATCCTGTAGTACAGTGAGACTCAACTCAAGAGTCTATGTGTTTTATTTGAAAGTACCAGCTAGAAAGTAGCTGTAGGTCCTCAAAAGTCTCTTTAATCTCAGGAGACAGATGAGGTACAAATCAGGTCCCGATGTCATCTCGTTTGTCACTGGTCTCTCTGTGTTTTCAGAGTATAAAACATTCTCATTGGATCCTTCGATATGAAATAAGTGGAATCACACCTGTGTCTCTGAAGTCTCAGGTTTTCATCAAATGAAAATTGAGGAACATCAGACTCAGGACCAAAATGTCCTCTGGCTGAATAAGCTGAGTGTGTCAGAGTCACAGAAGTCAGGTTAATAGTATTGAGACTCCCACTAGAGTCACCGAGCCAGTGAAGGCATACAGTAGTGTGTAAGTGTCCTGGAAGTACACTGCCCTGTACTCTATCCACTGAAAAAAGGTTCAATAGCTTCTCAACTGTACATCCATAAACCAAAGCTTAGTTGGTGGTAAAGACCTACAGGCTTTGGACCTAAGTTTTCTCTCAGGACTGCAGTCATTGGACAGCACATGACTCCCAAGATGTGGACACATCACTGCACATCTCTGTGCAAAGAGCAATCGTTATATTTAAAAAACTGTTTCATAAACTTTCTATCAAAAAGAAATACATTTCTCATCATGTCATCATGGTCATACAGAGCATATTTGCAATAAAAATTTAATTTAAATGGCTAAAGTGCACAGTTTGAATACTCACCTTGGTAACAGCACTCAAAATGACATGGAAACTGTACAGGATAATATCACAGATCTAAAATTATTAATTATGCTAAAAGTACAGAGACAACATTAGCTGGAGGCCTGAGGATTTTATTTATTTCATTTCATTTACTGGGCTAGCAAAAATGCACAACATCTGGACTATTGTTACACTGAATCTTGGGTTTGTTAGCTACTGACTACAGAGCCTACATCATTGCATCAATATGCATGTTTTAGTGGCTGTGGCTATGTGCAGGAACCAAATCAACATTAGAAAGTCTTTAGTGGAAAAATGTATATCTATATAAAAGCATGGCACATGAGTGTGAATTTTACTGTTGCAGGAGTTAATCTAATCATATTCCCCACCCTACAGTAGCTTTAACTGCTGGAAACATAACTTACAACACGATACTGGTGCAAGTAAGGAAAATGCGTCTGTGTTAGGAAGCAGAGTAGAGTGTGTGGGCTGTGCCCATAAATAAACTTGTCAAATCTTCTCTGACAATGATAAACATCGTAGACTCCAATTGATTGGATTATAAGGTCAAAATGTGGAGAAGATGCAGAGGGCGCTATGCTGATTGCTGTACCAATAGGGCAAAAGCTTTTGATTGAGGCAGTCTTCCTCACTGGAAAAACAAAGCTTGTCATCATGATCAGTGGAGAGAGACATCGAGATGAGATTCTGCAACCAGTGGCATTCCCATATCTCCACAGTGTGTGACTGAATTCTATCCTCCAACAACGCTTGCACCAACAGAGCAGGGTTTATCAGGGATTAGCATCAGAATTTGGCAGTGGAGAGGATGGAGTGGCCTGCCCGCAGGGCTGACTTCAACAGCACTGAACACTTGTGGGAATAGCTTGGATGTGCTGTTCAAACAGTGTGATTAACACAACCATACTGACTGACTTCCAATAAATGCTGGTGGAAGAATGTGACGCTGTCCCGCAGCAGTGTCTGAGCAAGCTGGTGACCAGCATGGGGAGCAGGTGCCAGGCTGTTGTGGCTGGTGTCTGGTTTTTCCACATGCTACTGAGGCTCCTGCTTGTTCAATGAACACATTGTTACATTGCCAATATGTCTTGTTCCTTCAGCTTTAAATGATCCAGTCCAATAAACAGCATTAAATAGGAGTCAGTTGCAGAATGAGGCATTTGGCAGAAAGGATTTGGCACGTTCTTCATGGGTGCAATCCACAAAAGCATTTTCCTTACAAATGTTACACTTTTGTAAGGGAAAAATCTGATTTATCAACGGTATTCGATTTATTGCCAAGAGGTATTGTTACAGTACAACAAAACTCTGACTGTGTGGCAGGCAAGATTAGAATCCCAGCACAGGACTTTCTACACAGAAACTCTGCTTTATATAGCTGGAAACTGACAGATTAACGAAACATAATGGAGAAACAGCACTATTATTTTTATAGGGATTATCAAAATAAAACAGGAAGTAACAAATTGTGACACTAAGATCAGGACATACAAACCTGACAGAAGTAAACAAGGACCACGGAGACAGGACACAGAGAGATCAGACAGACACGGGGACACGATGGGGGAAAAGAAAGGAATGCAAACACATTCAAGACAAACCAGATGCAGAAACATGGGGAGGTGGGAATCATCTAAGACTCCAGGAATCAAAATAAGCAATCACTACAACCCAGAATAGAAAAATGCATCAACAAAGACTCAGAAGAGAAGACAGCCAGAAGCTCAAAAAGAGAGAATGATAAAGATCACAAGAACAGCACTCAGTTAAAGGTCTACACCCTCTCTTTCACTGGAATTTTAAATGTTTATTTATCATTAAAATGCAGAATTTGAAGGACCGTGGTAACATTTCCAAAGCAAGAGACAAAGTGGAAGGACAGTGTAGTCACTGTTCTCAAGGGGGGGAGCTTTGGGAGAGAACATAAATACCTTCTGTCATTACTTCATGTGCTAAACATGTGAAAAGTACAAAACTAAATTATGTTTAGATGAGAAATCTAAATGAATGATGTTGGTATAAGCACATTCAACAAACTCCTTATTGCTGTTTTTTAAAGTGACGCTCTAATCCCCATTAGGTTTTCTTCATTGTTCACTGAAGCACAGTGTTTTTAATTAACTGTTTAATTACCGATGAAACCTAATCAAACTCTCTTAATTCACTTCTTAACCAAAAACAAAACCAGCAAACTGATCATTGCTTTCACTCATTTTCCATCCCTCTTATCCTCTGTTTTACTCTTCTTTCTATTTCTCTTCCCTTTCATGTATTCTCTTTCTTTTAACGTCCGTCTTCATCTCACTAAAGTGAATAAGTGACATTTTTATAACTAAGTGCTTTGTATCGAATGATTGTTTCTTTCATTTCACTGAAAAACTGTACTTATTCTCAGCATTGAGTTCCTTTTGTTTCATCTATCGACAGAAAACGTTCCTCACAATGCTTCTCTTTTTGTGAGCAGTTTCCTTGCGTTTAATACCTGTCCTCTCCCGGGTTATGTGCTCCTCTTCTGTAACGTTAGTTTTTCTGAATGGGTAACAAAGTGGTGGAGTGGTCACCGCACAGCAACAATTATCCAGTTTTAAATTATAGCTGGGGCCTGTCTTTGTGGAGCTTGTATGTTCTTCATTTGCCTGCATGGATTTCTTCTGGCTTCCTCTCATATTCTACTGATAGGTTAATTGCTGATTCTAAACTGTACAGTTTAGTATAGAGTATATAGAATAAGCACTTTATAAATGTATGGTTAAATGTGGCTATAAATGCCAGTCCATTTCCACGTCTTTTAATAATCTTTTGTTCTTTTCTCATCTTTGTAATAATGTTTCCTGTATTGTTTCTGGTTATTATTCCTTTTTTCCCCTTTTTTTTTGATGAATGAGGTTAAATACTCTTTTACTTTTTAACATTAAGGTTGTGTTCATCCCTGAAAACAGTGACGCACTATAATGACTATGATGACTATGACAGATTTCTAGATTCCTTCTTTTTGATCTTTTGGGTGTTTTTTCTCACACATGCACACTTCATCCTACCCAACATCTTTGATATATTCCAGTCTGGTTATAGACAAAACCACAGCACTGAAACAGCTTTATTGAAAATTACTAATTCTATTTTTATGAGCTATTTTATTCCTGCTTGACTTATCTACAGCTTGATGTTGCTTATCATGTTAATCAGACTACAAAACTGTCTGCCATCACTGGTTCTGCTCTCTAATGGTTTTCTTCATACTTGTCCTTGTATGTCCTCATCTGGACCACTCATGTGTGGAGTCCCCCAGAGTTCAATCCTGGGACCAATTCTGTTTTCTTTATACATTCACCCTCATCAGTCTAATAGACCTCCAATTATTGCTGTGCACATGATTAACAGTTATACTTTTCTGTCATGCCCAGCCTCCTCAACAGCCTGTGCTGCCTGAGTGAAAGCTTCTCTGCCATTACTAATTGGATGTATTGAAATTTCCTTCATCGTAATTCAGGTAAACTAAGGTTCTAGTGCTCAGTCCAGTTGCTCTAAGGAGGTCAGTTAGTACCGCCTTGCCAAAACCAAAGACATCATGTCCTCTGCTAAAAACCTTGGTATCATTTTTGACCATAACCTGAATTTTCAAACACATCTCAAAGCTCACCCAGTCTTTTTTCTTCCGCTCAGAAACACTGCAAACACAGTGATCAAGTGCGTCTATACAGATATCTGAAAGTTCCTACGCACCTATGTTTTCTCATTTTGTTGTATTCAAATCTCATCTTAATCTTCCACGAGGAAGCTATTGCTGTAGCCAGATTTGGCTGTATTATTTTTACTATAAACTTCATTACAAGTAAAAGTAATATCACTCCAAACGGTGAGTGCCTCCCACCTGGCCCACTCATGATCAGCTGTACAATAACTGAAGCCATGCAAAATTGCATCATCATACCATGACAACTGTCAGGGTTACAGGCCCTTGCAGTACATTAAAGTGGGTTAAAATGGTCACTTTGGAAGTTGCTATATTTTTCCCAGCATTTATGATCCCTGATGATTTCAAGCGCAGGAGCGATTCATATGTGTCTAGGCTGAAAAACACATCTTAGCTGTAATAACAACTTGACACTACGACAATCGTGAGCTAAAATCCTGTTTTGTTTTGTTTTTCTTCTGTTTTCCAGAACCATTTTTTCTATGACCAAAATTCTGTATCTTGGGACACAACAGCTGAACTCTCTGTGTTTCTTTGTGATAATCCAGAGGAGAATAGCTGAAGTAGAAGACGAGTCTGACAGTGTCCCATCAGGAGAGGTTGAAAAATCTAAAAACAGATGTAAGTTAAAACATACCACAGTAAAGCAATCACTCTCCTCTCATCTCAGATTTCATAGCAATAGAGCTCCTTGCCTACCAATGAATATGTGTATCTATGCTTTACATTACTGCCATCTTGTAGCCACCGTTGGAGACAGTCACTGAAAGCTGCTCTTCTTTCAGTCTCGTAGAGAACTGCAGCTCTATGTGTTTTGATGGCGTGTGCGTATCCCATTAACACTGAGGATAAACCAGGCCTTTCATGGTAAACTAATGTGAGCGTGCAAGATGGAGAATACAACTCCTTTAGGACAGAAGCGGGTGGCTGCTCTGATGATTTCCAGTTTTATACAACTGACAAGTTAACCAGGTGCAGGATCAGCAGTGCTTTCAGTTTGTCTGAATATAATACATCTAATCAGCTGCTTTGCCAACACTTCACCTTCATTTCTTATTAATGAGAGGGAGGTATTTCTGCCACCAGAGTCTGGTAATAAAAATGCAGATAATATCAAAATAAGTGATAATATTATATATAAGTGATAATATCAAAATAAGTAATGATATAACTTTTGTTGCTCCTGTTGCACATGGTGATTTCTTCAAATTATTATCAGGAAACAACAGCCAAGGTAACAACGTTTACATAGCTACTCTGCATCATAGGCACTGACCCTTGGAGTTTAAAGGTCTAGAGACAATATTTTATTACATAAATAGACAGTTTGTACTGCCTCCCTAATTATTAAAAAACCCAAGTAGATGAGTTAATCCATAGCAAAAAAAAGACAGAGTGATATCAAACACATCTAGTTGTTTCTGATTTTTCAATCATCATTAAGGTGAAAGTAGAACTAGAGACGACAGAACATGAATGAAAGATAGAGGAAGACAGAGGGTTAGTGGAGGGTCGTCACTGCGAGCATAATTTGTGAATTCGTGGAAGTACGTAACACCAGTGATCTTAAAATTAATATCTGCATGACTAAACAAAGCAGTGGTAATATACGACTCTGTGAAATGAATTGCTCCACGAAGCTCCTTAGTTAGTGTGCCCAGTGTGCATTACAAATATAGACAGTATCTTCATGTTCTCTTATACATAAAGACCTGAAAGACATACGTGTATAAGAACACATTTATATATAATTATCAAAAAACAAAACGGCAACATATCATCTGGATGCTTTATATAATGCATATACAGTGTTGGGAAGGTTACTTTTAAAATGTATCCCACTACAGATTACAGATTACATGCCCCAAAATGTATTTTGTAACGTATTCCGTTACGTTACTCAATGAGAGTATTCTGAATACTTTGGATTACTTAATATATTATCATGCTTTTTACAACTACATGAATGTACTATTGCTGTGTGATTTATTACTATTACTGAAGGTTACTCTCCACACCAACACCAACCAGATGTTTAAATCTTAATATAAATGAGTAACAGTAGGTGGACATTAGGTAAGGCTGCACTTTCTGCAGTGATCTCGTATAGAAAACTATTCCGCGCGTATATAAAACAGGTCCGCGGCTCTGAACCGTAGTAAAGGGACCTCTGGCTAATACGGCGAGTTTGTGTCGGGCTCATAGATGAAAACTAGCTTTACTTTGTTGTCTGGGTCAAGTTTGCTAGTGAGAGACAGAGAGAGGCGTTGAAAGGCTGCTGCAACGGAGCTTATTGTTTCAGAGGAAAACACGAACACAGCGTACAGTCGAGTCTTAATAGCTTACTTACAGCTGGGCTCGTCAGGCTCTCTGTTTGTCTGCAGTGGTTATTATTACATTTCAATCAATCTTTATTTATAAAGCACTTTTCATACAGAAATGTAGCACAAAGTGCTTTACATGGTTAAAAGCAGCCCACCCCACCCTCCAACTCACTCCCCACACTCTCATTAACATAAACAATCATGGATACATACACACACATTACCCCCCCCCCACACACACACACACACACACACACACTTAAAGAGTGAAATTGGGCTGGGCACATATGAGCCAGGTGAGGAAACACTATCACAGGGAGCCGTCTGCACCGGGAGCCGGTCACAGACCGCAGCCTCCAGGCTGGGCACACAGCAGGTGGGAGGCAAAGAAGCCCCCCAGCCAGGCTGAGAGGACCCCAGCAGCCACGGTCGGTCACAGCCCCGGTGCAGAGAGCGCCCTCCGAGTAAACACTGGAGATATGACCCAATAAGGATATATACAGGATAAAAAGATAAAATAAATAAGAATGGGATACAGTATAAATCTAAATAGAGTAGGAAGATAAAAAATGAATAAGAATAAAATCAATAAATATTAGGTAAAACCTAAATTAATAATATAAATAGAATAACAGGATAAATAAGCATAAAATAAATAAACGTTAAGTAAAAGCTAAATTAAAAAGGTGGGTCTTGAGCCTGTTCTTAAAAACATGTACGTTCTCTGCGGCCCTGAGCTCCTCCGGCAGGCTGTTCCACACACGAGGACCGTACCACTGAAAAGCTGCCTCTCCGTGAGTATGTGTCCTGACTTTAGGGACAATCAAAAGGCCAGTACCAGAGGACCTCAGGGTCCGCGAGGGCTCATATGGTAAAAGCAGATCTGAGAGAAAAGAAGGCCCGAGACCATTAAGACATTTAAAAACCAATAAAAGAACTTTAAAATCGATCCTGAAACACATGTATCCATACTCACCATAAAAGTTCTGTCAGAGAGACAGGAAGTGAACCAGTTGTGTACAGCACCAGAGAGGCCCACCATGTGTTTCAGTCTGTTTAAAAGAATAGCGTGGTCTACTGTATCAAAGGCTGCGCTTATATCCAGCAGCACCAGGACTGAGAGCTTTTGGGAGTCCCAGTTACATCTAAGATCATTTAAAACTAGAGATGGGCCGATCCGATATTAAGTATCGGTATCGGTCCAATACTGACGTAAATTACTGGATCCGATATCGGAGAAAAATTAAAAAAATGTAATCCGATCCATTAAATATCAAAAAAGCACCTCATAAACTTGAGACACGGCGTAACTCAGCTCATAACAGTAGCACGCAGCAGCAGTACCCCTCACGTGATAGAGCCGCTGTGTGTATTTGTAGCCTCGCTAGCAATCCGGCATTTCATCTCCGAGGAAGTGATCCCAGAGAGAAGTAAAGCAAGTGTGTAAGTTCATCTCTGAATGTTTGTAAAGCATATACACGTTAAGCTAAGCTAACAACCGATATATGGAGCGACTGCCTCTCTCTCTCTCTCTCTCTCTCTCTCTCTCTCCTGCTGCTACTTCAATCATGAAACTGATCAATGATCAGCTGATCGTCTCTCTTGTTTGTTTTTGGCCCACTTTGCAGCAGAAAGAGGAAACCAGCGGCTGAACAACAGCAGCACGTTTAAGCTTGATCAGCTGTTGTTAGAATTGATTTAATATTACTTTCTACACCAGGATCTTTTTCTACGTAGCTGACGGCTGGTAACTGTGCAGGGGCGGATCTAGCAAAGTTTAGCCAGGGGGGCGATAGGGCATGAACAGGGAAAAGGGGGCACAAAGACATACTTTTCTTTCTTATTCTCATTTAAAATGTCGAGCTTTTAATAAATAATTATCTGAATCTTACACCCAAAGTTTTAATCTGATGTAAAATGTATAGAAGTCCATTACTGTATATAGTAACTGTTAAGTCTAATATACCCTAGTGAGCTATAGTACTTTTTCCTTTGGGAACCATCTGTGCAGTCTGCAGTTCTGTTGAAGAAAGATGTTGAATCTATTTAATTATTCTTGAAAAACAATTGATTTCTGTGCATTTTTTTTTCACACTGCATCAAATTAAAGTTGATTACGTCGATTAAGCATCATGAGATGGAGGGTGGTGCCTTATTTTTTTTTTTTTTTTTTTGCTGGGAGTTTGCAACCCTATTAGTTAGGTTACTTAATATTTCTGCTAAGTACTCTTTAAAATACCAGAACAGGAAGGATGTAGTAGGTTTAAGTTTATTAGATTGATCAGTTTTGCTGAACTATGAAATATTTTTTTTTTGCATACAGGTATAACAGAATAGCTTTAGTGTTATTGTTTATTTAAACTTGAGTATGAACTTATACAAAATGCAGCAAGATATTTAAAAAAACAGTTTTGTTGATTAAAAAAACACTATATCGGATTCATATCGGTATCGGCAGATATCCAAATTTATGGTATCGGTATCGGTATCGGACATAAAAAAGTGGTATCGTGCCATCTCTATTTAAAACCTTTAGGAGAGCCGTCTCTGTGCTGTGGTTCACCAGACTGGAATATCTCCAGGATCTGTCTATCATTCAGAAAATCATTAATCTGAGTAAAAACAAGTTTTTCTAAGATTTTACTTAAAAATGGTGAGTTGGATACGGGTCTGTAGTTATTAAAATCATTACAGTCCAAATTGCTCTTCTTCAGAAGGGGCCTCAGCACCTCCGTTTTAAAGGCAGCAGGAGGACACCCAACTGAAGAGAGCAATTCATCATGTATAAAAGCTCAGCGTCAAAAAATCCATAAAGTGTTTTCAAAAGTGAAGAGGGGATTGGATCTAAAAGACATGTGGTGGGTCTCACTGTGGAGAAAACCTTCTTAAGGTTCTCAGCATTAACCAGGACAAAGCTGTCCAGGGTCTCCTCAGGTACAATCGAGCCCTCAGATGTGTTTAAAATCATATCACGAGAAGATAAAATATCAGATCTGATGGCGCTGACTTACATGCTTCATACATGCTATGCCTGTAACACTCTGCCTATTGCCTTCATATTAAATCATTTTTTGAATAATACTTTTTTAAAATATTTCTTCACGTCACCTTCAGAGGCGACATGGGCCGCGAGATTGAGACACAGACATTAGAGCCTCTTAATGCGTGTTTTGTTTGGGTTTCCACCAGCGTGGAATTACCAAAAATAGAGAGGGCATAGCCGAACATATGAAACAGGAAAAGACTGCTGTGTAATCCCTTTATTTCAACAAAGTAACTGTATTCTGAATACCACCGTTTCAAACAGTAACTGTAACAGAATACAGTTACTCGTACTTTGTATTTTAAATACGTAACGGTGGTACATGTATTCCGTTACTCCCCAACACTGTGCACACATACATATCTCTGTTTTTGCGCATCATTTTCACCCTTTGACACTGCAGACTGACGCAGTTATAAGTCATGTATTATGTTTCAGAAAAAGATTTCTTGGGTACATGGAAACTTTGTTTGATTCTTATTTCAATAAGGAGAGAATGGACACAATTTAGTGACAGAGAAATGAATGTATTAATAGCGCCAATGAACGATTCTGCCAGAATGGAGTCCCAGTGGTGATAGGACCCCCCGAAGTCTATACACTGGTGTTAGCGAAGATGAAGACTGAAGTTTGTATGGAGCTCTGGCTGAGGTGTGTGAGAGGTGGGGATGAGGAGGAGGTGGGTTGCACGAATGAGAGCCTGAAAGGGAGAATGACGGAGAGCACCAATTTAAACCACTCAAAGTGGAGGCTGACTGGTTGAAAAAAGGTGGGCAAGAAAATGATTGGACTAGAGTAATGGTGTATTGAGACTGACTGCGACTAAGCTGAAAAGCTAGTGTAGTTTAAGCAAGAGAGTCGAGTGTGAGAGATTGCAACAAGGCTGAAAGATTGACATAGGCAGAAATGGCACTCTAAAGCCAGGATTGAATAATCAAGTGAACATGTGTGTGTTTTGTGGAGTGATATGGCTTATGGTAAGGAAGCTGCAGAGGGGTAATTTCACTAAAATTGCTGCAGACTTATCTGTAGATGAACATGAACTTACTGCACAGAATGATCGACCTGAATGGGTCGATGGGGAGCGGCTGGAATGATCGGGCAGAGGCACTGGGCTGAGAATGCAAGCTTGGTAGCACAGACTGGCCGATTTATGCTGTGGTGTAATTGCATTGCACAGTAGGATGTTAACAGAGCCAGTCAGTGTAGTTAGGTATGACGGCAGCTAGGGGGCGAGACGGGTGGTTGTGAACACAAATGGAATGTTGTGTTGAACAGACTAAGAATGGCCGAATAAAGAGCTGTTTATGAATCATTGCAGTGGACCCGTGTATAATTAAACACCACAACATGGTGTCAGTCCTTTACTGATCCGTACGACCTCGACTGAATGAACCTGTATCTTTTGGAGCTTGCGGGAAAAAAAGAAAAAAAAACAGGGAGAACATGGCGGATGAAACTGCACAGTGAGCGGGCCGGATCAAGCACGACATTCAGCATCCAACCACTGGAGCCCTTCGACTTTTCAAAGCCGCAAGAGTAGTCCAAATGTATACGGAGTTTCCAAAGATTCCACCTTGCCAGTAATTTGAATGTGAGTTCGGAGGAGCACCAAGTCAACACGTTGATTTACTGCATGGGAGACGATGCGGACGATGTGCTTCACGGTCTAAGTTTAACGGCCGAGCAAAGGACAACATATCTGGGGGTACGTGATCAATTCCAGGCTTTTTTCATCGTGACGAAAAATGTGATTTACGAACGTGCCAAATTCAACATGTGTGGACAGGGAGAAAACGAGACAGTGGATGCTTTTGTGACTGCACTGTATGCACTAGCAGAACACTGCAACTATGGAGTGCTACATGATGAACTGATACGTGACAGGCTTGTTGTTGGTCTCACGGACAAACGGTTGTCAGAACGCATGCAGCTTGACCCAGATTTGATCCTGCAGAGTAATTTACCTACCACTGATGTCTCAGCTTCCATAGACGACCTGGTATCTCACTATAACAACGGACTTATCAACCTCTTAGATTCCTTGGCTCCCCAGAAAACTCGAACCGTTTCTTTCTCTCACTCTGTAAAGTTCAGATGAATACCATGGGGCAAACTTAAAGCTACTGGATGCCGCCTGGAATGTCTCTTCAGGAAAACAGGAAAACAGGACGTGCTAGTCATATACAACATTATAAAGAAGCTATTCATCATGCTAAATCTGCTTACTACACTGTTATTATTGAATCCACTGAAGGAAGCACTCGCACTTTGTTTTCTACATTGCACAATACTGTTAAACCTCCAGATACCTTTGCCATACATACACACTCTGCTGCAGTCTGTAACAAATTTATGGACCTTTTTTTACACCAAGATTGTGCATCTTCATCAACAACTATGGAGTCCTACATGATGAACTGAACATGATCAAACCTCTCCAGACTGATAGTCGTCAAGCTACAACACGTGGGTTCCGGGAAGAACCCTATGTGTCATAAATGTCTCTGCGCTCCATCCCATTCAAAGCAAGATTGTTGAGCAATTGATGTAAAATGCCACGCATGTGGGAAAAAAGGACATTACAGGCACGTATGCAGGGCACCCAAAACTGTGCATAAAAGAGGACAAACATGGTTTGTTCACAGGTAGCGTTAAGTGCGAGGGAGAACCGTAGACGGTCACCTTAAGCATAAGTAACAAGAACGTGCCATTTAAAATTGACACAGGTGCTGATGTGACAGTCCTACCCCTTAAAGTGTTTAAGGAACTCTTCAGGCACAATCATCCTCCCAGTCTCCAAAAACCAACCAAGGCTCTGCTGGGACCTGGGAGGAGTCGTTTGGACTTCACTGTTCTCAGCGAGCTTGCACTAGGAAGGGAGAAAAAGAAATATTAGAGGATGTCTTTGTCATCAGACACCTGTACACCGCTCAAAACTTGCTATCCAAAGCTATGCAGTGGTCTTGGAGAAGTACGTCAGCCATACAACATCAAACTGAAACCTGATGCTCAACCTTTTTCCTTTAAGAACCCACTGAGAATCCCATTACCTCTGATGAATAAAGTTTAGCAGGAGCTGGCCCGTATGGAACAACTGGGGGTGATCAGCAGAATTGAGGAGCCAACTGATTGGTGCTCAGGCACAGTGGTGGTACCAAAGAAGACGACAGCCATCTGTCAATGCACACCTTAATGAACATTGGGCAGATTGGCTGAAGCCAGCATATTCAGCAAGCTGGACGCTAACATGGGGTTCTGGTAAATACCTCTGATGGAAAATTCAGCCAAATACACCACTTTCATCACACCGTTTGGTCGTTTTTACTTCAAGAGACTGCCTTTGGGGATTGCTTCAGCACCAGAGTATTTCCAGAACAGGATGGTCACAGAGGTCACAGATGGTATAGAAGTGGTGGTTTGCCACATGGATGACGTGCTGGTCTGGGGCAGAACACAAGAGGAGCATGACTCTCACCTACACTCTGTACTGGGTAGGATCCAAAGCTGGCATCCCCCTGAACATTGACAAGTGTGACATCGCAAAACAGTGGGTGACATTTTTGGGGCATGTTCTGTCAGCCAGTGGTATCAGCCCTGACCCAAGCAAGACCCAGGGTGTGAGGGAGATGAAGGAGCCACAAAGCGTGAGTGAGTTAAGGAACTTACTGGGAATGGTTAACCAGCTTGGAAAGTTTATCCCATAGCTCACAGAGAGAGACAAACTTCTAAGAGACTTACTTTCTAAGAAAAACTTCAGGAGGTGGGACACAAAACCGCACCGAACCACTGATACATCACAGTATCCAGGGCGGCCATGGCATGGTTTATGCTAAAAGGGAAAACCTACCTTCTTGTTGTGGATTATGCCTCAAGATTTGTGGAGATTGCCCGTCTCACACACCACTCTCACATTATCTCAAAGGAATTTTTGCATGTCACGGGATCCACGAGCAGCTGGTAACAGATAATGGGCCACAGTTTTCGGGAGAAGCTTTTGAGACATTTGCAAAATTGTATGGCTTTAGCGATATCATGAGAAGCCTGACATACTGCCAATGCAATGGCGAAGCCGAACGAGCAGTTAAGACTGATAAGCTACCTATCCACACTTGGCTCTACTCGCTTAGAGAGCTACCCCACTGCAGAACGGCTACACTCCAGCCCAACTCTTGATGGACAGATGACTTTGCACCACAGTGCCAACACTGTCATCTCTGCTTGACCCTGCACTTCCTGACGGTGCGGTTGTCGCCCAGAGGGAGAAGGAGAGGAGGACTAAAGAGGCACAGTCATACAACCTACGTCATCGCCCACAAAGCCTCAACAGGCTCACTCAGGGGCAAGAAGTGTGAATCACAGACAAGAGAGCCACTGATGCCGATATTGGCAACCACACCAGGCCAAGATCATATATCACAGATGGATCTCGCGGGACAATTAAGCGGCACCTTGTTCCCATGAAATGCATCCCAGTCCAAACTGAGAATGATAGTGGGGAGCCGGAATCTGCAAGAGCCGCGGAGCAGTGCCCTAAGGACATTCCAGAGACAATTTCTTTAAAACTTCCATCTATACCCAGAACCAGGTCCGGGAGAGTAGTTGTGAGAGTGGACTTGTGACTGGTCACATGAAAGGACAGGTTTAGATAAGAATACCCGTCTTTCACAGTATTCTTTACACAGTAAGGGGTAACAGTAAAGTAAAGTTTGTCATATTCAAATATATATGTTCAGAAGTTGTGAAATGCCAGATATGGCACGAGGTAAACTAGAAGAAATTTGTTTTATTAAACAGGTTAGTTAGAGTTAAGGTTTTCATCATATGATACTTCTTACAGGTGTGAATAGGAACAAACCAGCCACAGAGGCAGAATAACCCTCTAAGATCTGTTGAGTCAATGGTAGTCTACCCATTGACTCTAGAAAGGGGAGATGTGGTGTAATTGCATTGCACAGTAGGATGTTAACAGAGTCAGTCAGTGTAGTTAGGTATGACAGCAGCTAGGGGGCGAGACGGGTGGTTGTGAACACAAATGGAGTGTTATGTCGAACAGAGTACGAATGGCCAAATAAAGCGCTGTTTATGAGTCATTGCAGTGGACCCGTTTATATTTAAATAATACGACAGATGCAAGTATTGAGCTAAATTATGTGGTGTCTGGGTTTAGGGAAGGGTTTGTGATAGAAAATATTCAAAGCTTACTTAAGATGATCACTGCAGTGCTAAATGACTAACCGATTGGCTGGAAATGCCAAGGTCAAGCAAAATCACTAAAAAAAACTCATAAATTTACATCAGAAGATTTCAGAACTTTTTTCTTTCTAATCCAAAATCACATCCTGGAGATGACAGCAAGAGACTATTTAAACTGGACTTACCTTTCAGATTCTTGAATTCTTGTGCAAAGATTAAAAGACACATTTGAAGCCTGAGGAATGAAGGGCAGCCCAAGGAGGAAGCAATTTTGCAGCTGTCAACAAAAATGGAGGCCAACTTCAGGGACAGTACTCCGGCTAATGTCGGTTAAACAAGCGATTTGCGTGGGGAGCTTGCTGTTTGCACTCACTAGACCTTGCAGACAGATGGTAAAGGCGTGCAGATGTGAACAGCCTGAAGCAAGCTCTTGCAATTGCACAGCACTGAGGCTGAGTGCTGGCAGCGAGGATTGCCGAGAGAAGAATAGGTTGTAGCCCTGACTCAATGCAATGCAGAATCTGCTACTCCAAAAGATCCCAAACACATATCAAAACTGGTTTTGTAATGATCGAGTAGGGTAAACTTCTGGAATGACCTTCAACCTCAACCCTATTGAAAATTTGGGGAGTGCACTTTAAAGCTGGGTCTATGCCAGGAAACCAACCAATTTAAATAAACTTTATTAATTCTGCCCAGAGGATTGGTTAAATACCAGGCAGAACTATGCAAGAAACTTGCTGATGGCTACCAGAAGCATCTAGTGCAGGGGTCGGCAACCCTTGGCACGCGTGCCAACTGATAGCACGACCATAGCCGGTATGCCCGATGGTGATTTTTCGTTTTTATGTGCCGATGATTTTCTTTTTCTTTTGTAACAGTATAAACAATATAGGGGGTGGATTGGCCAGATGCTGGCTGTTGTGTAAAAATAACTCAGTTGTTTGGTGGTGGCATCGCGTAGCTTCCACAGATTCAGTAACATTAGCAAGTGGTGGAGGCCAGCAGGTGGATGAGGGAAAGGGGAGGCAGGAGGAGCAGAGACCCGAGGCGGCCGCCGGTCCGAGTGTCAGGTGAACTGAACTTCAGGTAAGAAGTTATGACCTGCAGTCTATCTGGGTCAGATATAAACCAAGTTTAGGTGGAGTTTATTTTCATTGTGCTGACTTTTTACTGTCAGTTACAATAACTCGTACTGCTACTAGCTAGCATGACGGAGTTTCTATACAGCTGGGTGGGTGCTATGATGTTACTGATAGTGAACTTTATTTTATTCATAAGGTTAGTTAGTAGAGTTGCCAACCGTCCCGTAAAAAGACGGAATCGTCTCGTATTCAGAGAAAATATTACGCGTTTCGTGTTGAGCTGAGAAGGGACACAGTTTGTCTAGAATGGAAAAAGACACAAAGGTGGATTTATTCTGTCTTTGCTGCACAGCTGCCTCTTCTTCTCTCATTCTCTCCCCTCCCTCTCCTGTTGCTACATCAATCATGAAACTGATCAATGATCAGCTGATCGGCTTTTCTCTCTTGTTTGTTTATCGCCCACTTTGCGCCAGAAAGAGGAAACCAGACACGCAGTGAGTTAATCTGAGAAGGTGCATTAAAAAATAAATGGCCGCTCCAGCGGTGCACATCACAGATTAGCTCGCATAGACACATTAGTTGTGCCGCTTCTTAATGACTATCTTAGCTAACAACCCCAACTACCAGATTCAACTTGTAATTGGCTAAAAATAACTTACCTACCGGTCAGAGGGACGTTGTTAGCTTTCCACATTCAGACACTTCAAAAGCTTCAGCAGCTGTTCGCTCAGCACAGCATCAGCACCACAGAGATACATGGATACATCCGTAGACTCGAGGCACAATGCATTTTGGGACTTTCAGGTGTTTGGACCAATGTTTTATTTTCTGATCAAACCATAAAGCTTTAATGAGCAGCTGGATTTGTCTCACATTAACTGGCTGAGTTAATGCCAGTTAATGCAACATCGAAGCAGCTGGAATCCACAGCTGTGCGTGTTCATGGAGCTGCATGTTCACCTGCTGGACATCATTACCTGACAGGTTTAACTGTCTTCAGAACATTGCAGAGGCCTTATTTACAGTATTTGGTTCTACATATCTGTGTGAGCAGATTTCCTCTCACATGAGTCCTCAGGTAGCCTCTGAATGCTGGACACTGGGAGACCAGAGATCACAGTAACATGTGTGTCTCTGTATTAACAAACATGCCATGTTGGCCCAGTTTATTTTTCTTATCACTGTTGTGAGGAGACCATAAATAGCATTTGGATTTTCTGTTGTACAGTTCATTTGCTGTTATGGATAAAAAGTCTTTTTTTGTTTCATAATAGCTGATAACTATTCGCTGATAGCTGCCAACATCTGCGAACAAATATAATTGTATAAAGTGGTTCTATATAGTGTGTAACTGTTGATATAGAGCGTTATTACATTTATTGCTAATGCAATCATATGGCACACTGACCTCTGAGGAAAGTTTAGATGCACTCATCATCAGAACGGTTGCCGACCCCTGCTCTAGTGCAACATTTAAAAAATATTAAAAGAGTTGTATGTAAAGGTGAGGCAAAAAGTATAAATAATTTCTGTTTGCACACATGTAGTGATGTGCTTTAACCTGATAATGCTCAATGGTTGTAAAATCAAGTTAAAACTGAGGCTTATCTTCCAATTTACGCACAATATAAAAACTTCAGCAACGGTTGGAGATGCCACTTAAAAACACCAAAAATTAAAGAAAGCAATTTAGACCTGAGAAAAGTAATTGTTGATACTCATAAAGCAGGACATGGACATGCAAAATTATCACATCATTTCCAAGCATCAAGAACTGGACTGAGACAGGTGTGGACATTGCCTACAAGCATAATCACTGCTACAGGATGGTATCCAAAAACTGAAGCTGGGCCCAGTGGCACCATGCTTTTGAAAGCTCAAGCGCCTGAATGACCGGTTGAGTTCTCACCTGGTCATCTTCTCCAGAGTGACGTGACGTTTCTGACATGGCTTCGGTGACCACTGGAGAAATGCCCAGAAACATCTAATTACATATTTTAAATTTTGATAAGATAACTAAACTAGTGGTGTCAAACTCATTTTACTTTGCGAGCCACATACTTATACTTTGATCTTAAGTGGGCCGGACAAGAGAAACTCCCCTTTCTGTCAGTGTAAAGAAGTTACATGTTTAACAGTTTTTCTACATGATTAAGAAAACACACATGAGGTTTAAGGTCCTGGACAAATTTGAAACCTTTTGTTCTCCACAATGAAAAATGGATGAAAATAGAAATGGATGCTTTAGAGAGCTCCTAATTCGATAAATTCTGCACTCGGCTTTGCAGTCTTCAGTATCATTGCAGCCAGATGCTGCACATTTTACGTTTTCACTGATATCTTCACTTTTTCCTGACAAGCTTGCATTTAAATCCAGCTCCCCATCTCTCTGTATAACCGGCCTGTACCACTACCCTTGCTGTCTGGAGATGTCTGCCCGCTTCCGTCTTTCACATAATGGTATCTATGTCTGTCTTTGCATGTGATTGGCTGTATGGTGTGGCCATCAAAATAAAGTCCCAGCCCTGCCTGCGTGGATTCTCAGCAGGTCTGACGATTCAGCTCCAACGTACCGACGGGCCATTAATAACTGACACGTGATATTATCTCGCGGGCCGGATATAATTGTATCGGGGGGCATGACTGACACCCCTGCCTTAAACTTACTCTTGCTCATTTTAGTCCTCTGAATAACTATCCTACAAATATTTGTGTGAATATACAGTATGTTGTAATATCTAGCAACCTCCCAAACCCTTCAGTGATTTCTTGAATAAATTCTCTAATCTGCTCTCATCTGTTGTTGTGAAATTTGACATTATTTATGAGGTGACTTTAATTTACATATTTATTTTCCCTCTAACCGTACTGCTACAGAATGTTTAAACATTGCTAGGTTATTTAAATTCCTCTTGCTATATCTGTAAACTCCCTGCATGTTGTTACATCCACCAGATCCATGGCTCCTAACCAGGAGAGAGAGACCTCTAGCAAATGCTGAGTGTTCTCTCTTAGTTTCGCTCATACCTGGTAGCTAGCTTTGTCGTGTGGGTCAACTCAGTGAAGTCAAGAGATGCAGTGAGGTGTCGAATTTAACTTTTATTCAAACTGTGAAGCACTTTGTAACTCTGTGCTATGCAAATAAATGTTATTGTTATTATTATTTATTCTTTTTTTTTTTTCAGGACAGCTTGTCATTAGCTTGGAACAGACTGGGTAGTATTATATTAGATGTGTTGGTCTTCTGATTTATGACACTATCACCATATGTGGACTTTGTCAAACCTCACTGCCACCATGGAAATACACAAAAGACCTGTTTGAATGACAAAGTTTTGAGGCTAGTTTAGGTCCATGGGTGTTGTGTTACTCAAGCTTTTCCAGA
Source organism: Simochromis diagramma (assembly GCF_900408965.1). NCBI lineage: Eukaryota > Metazoa > Chordata > Actinopteri > Cichliformes > Cichlidae > Simochromis > Simochromis diagramma. Next base: position 547,765 of record NW_024387304.1, on the reverse strand, counting down.
ACAGTCTTGATGCCTGCCCAATCATCCAGGTAAGGACATCCCAAAAAGTTGATTCTGTTCTGTCCTTAAAGCGCTGCACCCAGATGAACAGACTTAGCTTTTTGGGCTTTTCCAGAACACATCTCTTTATGGTGGACCCATTAACCTACTGGGACAATGCTATTGCCATAGAGGTAGGAGTATACTTAGGCTGCAGTAATGTACTTATCAAAGTAACACTAAAATGAATGTCAGTTTTCCAGCAGAACATTGCATTTTAAAAAGCTGGCTCATGTTATCCTCTTCAAGTTTGGTTTTGTTGTGGCTTATAGATGTTTATCTTTTTTATCTTTTCAAGATGGCAGCGCAGACACATGCAGCGACTGCTCTCTGTCCGAACAGAACAGTGTTCCCGTGTTTGTTTTGCTGTTTTTCTTGTTTTTTACAAAAATGCTCATACAGTCATGAGCTCCTGCTCAAAATCAACAGAAGCAAATCCACAAACTTTTCACACATGGAAGAGCTACAAATTACACTGAGGAACTGCAGACTGCTTCAGAGGCATCTACCATCAGCAACCCCCCCTACTAGATCTCGCCCACAGTGGAAACGTCTCAGGTGGTGTGGGAGGAAGAGGGGTAAGCACGGAGCCGTCTGGAGTAGGCTAGCAGCTAAACCACACAAACCTGTTATTCCCACCATTGTACTGTTCAACGTGTGCTCCCTGGACAACAAGCTGGATCTTGTACGCTTACTTCGGTCCACTTTGAAGTGAGCGCTGTGTCTTCATCTTTGTGGAAACTTAGCTTAACAATAACATTCCCGACAGCGCCATTAAACTTGACTGGCTAACATGCTTTCAGGCAGAGGTCAGCGACAGAGCTCTCGTCGAAGGAGGTAAGACTCGCAGAGGGGGACTCTGTGTTTACATCAAGGATGTCTGGTGTCGTAACGCTGTTGTGGCTTGCAAATGTAACACCTGCTTAGTATCTCACTAAGCGCATCTCACATCACTGTATGCATCAGGAATGGCATCAGCACTCATAGCCAAGGACTCAACTAGAATGATATAAGGTGAGTTTTCACTTTTCCCATTGAGAAGATGCTTATTACATACAGCTGCTATGGTGTCAGGGCATACATTGTTAGAGCTTGGAAGGGATCCGAGAAGACGTGAGGTGAGTTGTTGAATCCTGTTGTCCTCTTCCAATGCCACACTATCTGCAGCCAGAGTTTGATGAGGCCGCCGCGATAGGGAGTTGGCATCCTGATTAGCCTTTTCAGCTCTGTATTTGATTTGGAAGTTGAAGGTAGACAACGCTGCTAACCAGCGATAGCTCACTACGGCAAGTTTTGCCGTGGTCAGAATATATGTAAGCGGTTTGTTAGCCGTTACAACCATGAACTCGTTACCATAAAGATAATCATGGAATTTTTCGACAATGGACCATTTCAGAGCTAGAAATTCTAGCTTATGAGCTGGATATCTGGTCTCGCTTGGTGTCAGTCCTCTGCTAGCATAGGCAATGACACGCATTTTATCATCCTGCTCCTGATAAAGAGCGGCGCCGAGGCCTGTAGTACTAGCGTCAGTGTGCAGAAAATATTGAGGCTTTGGATCTGCAAAACCCAATACAGGGGATGATGTTAACTTCTCCTTAATGCATTCAAAGGCTGGCTGACAAACAGGTGTCCATCTGTCTGCAAAGGGTTCTCGAGGTCTGAAATATTTGGAAGTGCCTGTTTGTTTCTGGCCTTTTCGGAGAGGTAGATAGCCACATGTGAGGTCGTTTAAGGGCCTATCTTTGAATAATCCTTAACAAATCGGCAATAATAGCCTGTGAACCCTAAAAACGACTTAAACTGTTTTGAATTCTGTGGCACTAGCCAGGCCTTAATGGCAGCAACCTTTTCAGGGTCTGTCTGCACACCATTTTTGGAGACAATATGGTCTAAATATTTAACCAATGTCTGGAAAAAGCAACATTTTCGGGGGGACAACTTTAAACCATTTTCAGGAAGACGGTCCAAAACATGCTTTAGCCTCTGTTCATGTTGCTCGAGGGAGTCTGAGAAAACAATCAAATCGTCTAGGAAGACGAGTACCTCCTTGAGATTAGTGTCTCACCTGTCCATTAACCTCTGAAAGGTGCATTTGTGATGGCTTGGGGCATTCGATTGAACTCATAAAACCCCAGTGGGCATACAAAGGCTGTTTTGGCTTTATCCTCCTCCTCCATCTCTATCTGGTAGTAGCTGTCATGAGAACCAGTTTGAACCAGATAGAAGAAGGTCTCCTCGGAGTTTGGCAATGTGTAAGCGTCTTTTACTGTTTGCACATTACGTTTACGGTAATCCAGACAGAGACGTCAACAGTCTTTTTCTTGACCACAACGATGGGGAATGAGAAGGGAGATTCTGATTGTCTTATTACCCCAGCATCAAGAAGCGTTTTAAGGTGTTTCCAGACTGCTTCGTAGTCATTTGGATGAATAGGCTGCAATCTCTGTTTTATAGGCGTTTCTTCTTTAAGCTTGATCTTAAGCTTAACTTTAGTGGCACAGCCAAAGTCGAGATCGTGGCATGCAAAAACATCACTGTAGACCCGACTTCCATTCCTCGGGCAGAGGTGAATCACCAAAATCAAAGGTCAACTGGTCCTTGGGTGATGAACATGAGTCTGCAGACAGGCTACAACAACCCGCAGAGTTTGCACTCGACGCGATTTGAGTTTCAAAAACTTGGTCTGCAGTGTGTAGTTCAGCAAGGATGAAGTTGCCAGGAAGCATGATGTCATGATCAGTTTTGTTTCTGATCCAAACAGGATGCTTGTAAGGACTTTGATGTGGTACTGTGATAAGGCTGCAATCATCAAAGATTCCTCCCGGAAGGGCTGAGGAAATTGGCTGCTCTACAACTGCTCATCTGTCGGTGGGTGGTGAACTTAGGTGGGCGTAACTCTCTAAGCAAACCTTTTCATGAGCTGGTATAATGTAAGGCGTGTTGCCCCTCAGTGTCATTAGTCCAAGCTTTCCTGTGCTTTTTGTTTCATGTCTATGTTCAAGGATTTTTAAAATCTGACTAAAGCCATAGACAGCTGATCAAAGTGCATCAATGATGTCACAGAGACCAGGATTATCACTGTCCGGGCTAATGAGAAACCATGGGTTACAGGGGAGGTCTACAGCTCCTGAGGGTGAGAAATGCAGCCTTCAGAGCTGGAGATGAGGTGAGCCTAGAAACAGCAAGGGCAAACCTGTCACGTGGCACCAGAGAGGCGAAAAGGCAGTACAGTGGTCCCTCGTTTATCGCGGGAGTTACGTTCTAAAAATAACCCGCAATAGGTGAAATCCGCGAAGTAGCTAACTTTATGTGAACCGCATTATAGTGAGGGACCAGTGTACTCCAGGAGGATTTCTCAAAGCTTCAGTGACAGCAGAGATACTCGGAGGTTGTGGCAAGGGATACAGACCATCACAGACTACAAGCCCACTCCGCAGACTGTTGTCAGTCCACCTCTTTAAGCTAAACGAATTCTTCACTCACTTTGAGGCACAAAAATACACCCCCGCACAGAAGACCCCCCACTCCACCCCATCCCCCAACGACCAGGTGGTGAGACTATCCCCAGACAGTGTGCGGAGATCCTTTGAAAGGATCAATACACGCAAAGCCCCAGGACCCTGATAACATCCCTGGACGAGCACAGAGGGACTGTGCTGCAGAACTCACAGATGTCTTCACAGACATCTTTAATACATCACTGAGCCAGGCTGTCGTTCCCACATGCCTCAAAGCCTCCACCATCATTCCTGTACCGAGGAGGTCTCCTCCCTCCTGCTTTAAGAACTGCTATCCGGTCGCACTCACCCTCAAGTGCTTTGAACAGTTAGTCATGCATCCATTTAAAACATTTCTTCCCCCCAAACTGGATCCATTTCAGTTCACATACCGGTCAAACTGCTTGACCGATGATGGAATCTCAACTGCCCTTCACTCAGCCCTCACACATCTGGACACTAGAGACTCAGAATGCTGTTCATAGACTTCAGTTCAGCATTCAACACCATCATTCCCCAGCAACTCATTCACAAACTGGATCTGCTGGGGATCAGCACCTCACTGTGTATGCGCTGGCAACAACACCTCCAACAGAAGAACACTGAATACAGGGGCTCCCCAAGGATGTGTGCTGAGCCCCGTTCTCTTCACTCTGCTGACCCACGACTGCACACCATCACACAGCTCCAACCTTTTCATCGAGTTTGCAGACGAAACAACTGTGGTAGGTCACAGCAGCAACAGCAACCTGTCCCTGAATGTGAAGAAGAAGGAGAACATCATAGACTTCAGGAGAACTCACACCCTGCACACCCCACTAACTATCAGCAGTGCTGATGTGGAGAGGGTAAACAGCACCAAGTTCCTGGGTGAGCACATCTCAGAAGATCTCTCCTGGTTAAAAAACACGAACAAACATCACTGGTCAGAAAAGCCCAACAGCGACTCTACTTCCTCTGCTGACTGAGAAGATCAAGAGCCTCAACACCCATTATGAGCACCTTCTACTGCACCCGCCTCATCCAGAAAGCTCTCAGCATTACAGGTGACTCCACTCATCCCTCCAGCAGCTTCTTCGGGAAGGAGACTGAAGAGCCTCTCTAGACCAGCAGACTGAGAGACAGCTTCATCCATCAGCCTGTCAGGATGCTGAATTCATTCCTTGCTCCCACACACAGGAACTCCAGACCTGCATTCAACGCTTCCCTCTTTTTATCTTTATATTGTTTTAGTGTACACTGAGGGCCATGGGAGCTTTGCAACTTCAAATGCCTGTGTATGATCTGTGCATATGGTTTTTGACAATAAAGCTGACTTTGAGCAGACTTTGACTTTATGGTTTCAGTACTGATTTTAGAGACATTAAGCAGATGTTAGAAGAGCTTTGGATATACGTGGGTTACGCTGAAAGTATTTTAGGGAATTCCATTGTAATAAAAAAATCTACGTGTGTTTTCCTTTTTATCTAAATTTTAAAACTACATCAAAAGAATAAAAGAAAACGTAATAAAAAAACAATCAAACAGCTGCAGATATTTTGTGTAACTAATCATGAAATAAATGCGATTATCATTTTTTCTGTGCAATATACTGTACTATACTTTGCATATTTACAGTGTCTTTATGTGTGTGAGTTTGTGTCAACACAGACGTTTTGCATGACTCACAGAATGTGCCTTTTGGTATATATCTTCATCTGTAAGCACACCAGTTAAGCCTGCTGCTTTTGCGTGTCAGAGATTTGTGCAGGTTACAAATAAGGACACAATAAAAGAGAATGCAGGTTGTGATTTTTGTAATGAAGTCAAGATCACATTCTGGTACCTGGCAATGGCAGGTTACACTGTCATGTTTAACTTTAACAGTAACTGCAGGATTGCACCATTGGAACATATTACCACTTTTTTTGTCCCTATGTGTGATTGTAGGTGGACCAACAACCCTTCACTCTTTGTCTAGCTCTCTCTCACTCATTTTTTCTTCTTTGTTTTTTATTCATCTGTCTTTCTCTCTCTTTTTGTTTATCTTTCTGTCTATGCAGCTGTACAGCAGTATGCCTGTATGTTTGCCAGCAGCATAAGAAGAAGCATTATGGAAGTGAAAGAGCGACGTCCATACTGCTCCCTAACAAAGAGCCGGAAGGACAAAGAGGGGCCATACAGTGGTGAGACAGCTCATTTAGAACATTCATAGAGTCTTTTATGTTTCTTTTATTATGTATGTGTTTGTCCATCCATTCATTTCATGAGTCAGCCAAGAGCTGACTGATATATATATACCCACATAGCAGACAGGTCTGGCCTGGATCTGGTACCAAGCCAGCACTGCTGGCTGACTTCTGGTGTGGTAAGTGGTATATCATCCAGATATGGGCCAGGCCTGGCATAGATGGCGCTGTCTATGTGATGGCATGCCACATCTGGCCTGATTGTGGTTTGGTTTATGTGTCCCAGGCTCATAGAAAACAGGTCTGGGCCGGATCCAGCATCAAGCTGGCACTTTTTCTGACTGACTGGTGTCATGGCAGGGTGTATGTCAACCAGATCTGGGCCAGGTCCGGCAATGATGGCACTATTTAAGTTCCTATTTTCCTACTTTAGTTAGAAGACCCAAATGCCATGTTGCAATACTATACTACTATGGTAGCCAACGTTTCAAATGTGGCTTTGACAGGTTTGTGGGTGTACACATTATTCAAAACCCTGTGAGCTACAGCCAGTTGGTGGCTGTAGCTCAGGAGGTAGAGTAGGTCACCGATTGATTGGAAGGTTAGTGGTTCGATCCCTGGCTCCTCCAGTCTGCATGTCAAGAGTATGAATGTAGTTAGGAAGCACTCAGTTTAGAGAAAGTGTGTGATTGGGTGAATGTGCCATGTTGTATAGAGCAGTTTGAGTAATCTGGGAGAGTAGAAAAGCGCTATATAAGAATCAGTCCATTCACTGTCTGAACAGAGTTTTGTCATGTTACTTTTGCACTGTTATGTTCCGACACATGTTGTTATTACATGGCTTGATTAAGGTACACATTAGGCTGACATCTGGGACCAGAGCTGAAACTGTTCTGGGCCAGCACAGGGCCAGAACAGTGTGTCTGCAAGTGACCCATGGCTGCACACAACTTACACTGGGCCCACATACAGCAAAGATTGACAGCCCTTTGGTGGCCCAGATCAGGTTTACCAGAGGTAGCACATGGGCCAGCACAGGACCTCCAGTGTGTCTGCAACTGCCCTTGTGCTGGTCCATGTGTGGGCCACATCTGGCAAACCTGATCTGGGCCACAAAATGCCTTCGGTGGCGGTATGTGGGCCATGTGTAAGCACATTGTGTGGGCTAGATCTGGGCCATACCAATTTTGCTATGTGGGTATATATATACAAGACGAGGAATCTCCTGACCATGCATGAAGGGTTTCACCCCAAGTCCAGCACCCTGAGACTGTACGCTAAGTGGAAGAAAGGAAGCCGGGGATCCTGGACACATCCTGGACTGTGTGTTATTACCACAGTCCAGGATGAGACAACGAACACGAGTACACCAGAAAGATGGCCGCCACCAGTGTGCTCAGTGAATACCTCAGGAAGCAGAAACCTAAGAAATGGGAGCAAGAGGAGGAACAATCATGGAAAGACAGGTCCCTGCACGTTATGTACCACCAGCAGATAGAAGAAGTGACTGACATCCAGAAATCCTACCAGTGGCTGGACAAAGCTGGACTGAAAGACATCTTAGAGGCACTAATCATGGCAGCACAGTAACAAGCTCTGAGCACAAGATCCATAGAGGCTGGGGTCTATCACACTTGGTAAGACCCCAGGTGCAGGCTGTGTAAAGATGCCCCTGATACAATCCAGCGCATAACAGCAGGGTGCAAGTTGCTAGCCCTGGCAGGCATGGCATACATGGAACGCCATGGCCGGCATAGTATACAGAAACATCTGTGCCGAGTATGGCTTGGAAATCCCGAGGTCAAAATGGGAGACACGATACAGAATGAGAGCAACATCAGGAAAAAGGAACACAAGAAGCAGGAGAAATACCAAGGGCTAACAGAAGAGCTCAAGACGACGAGGAGTGTGAAGGTAACAGTGGTCCCAATGGTAATCGGAGCACTCAGCAGTGATCAGTGAGATGCTTGGCTATAAGTTGAACAGCTACAAGGAGCAGTACTCTCCATGGAGAAGAAGACTAGAGGCCAAGATCAAGGTAGCACGGAAGGAAGTAGGCCTAAGTATGGTATAACAGGGAGATAGGCAGGAAAATAAACCAGCTGTTCTCTCAGAACCAGCCAAGAGGTACTCTTAGTGGCAGGAGAACAATGTGAGAACACCACCAAGGCTGGAGATGGAACAATACTGGAAGAACATATGGGAGAAATACACAACCAAAATGTCAATGCTCAGTAGCTAGTGGATCTAAGAGAAGACCACAGCAACCTCCCTGAACAGGATCCAGTAACCATCACTGTAGCAGACATTCAAAAAAGGGTCTCCAGTATGAAGAGTTGGTCAGCACCAGGCCCCGACATGGTTTATGCCTTCTGGCTGAAGAGCTGACTGCACTGCATGAGTGTCTGGCAGCATAAATGAACCACTGAAGGACGGACAGTCCTGATCCCCAAGGTTCCCCAGAAGGGACCAGTCCCATCCAACTACCAGCCAATAACCTGCCTCGGTACCACATGGCTGCTGGCATCATAGCAGCTAAGATGAGCAGGCACATGGCTCAATACATAAGCGGGGCACAGAAAGGGATTGGCAAGAATACCAGAGGAGCAAAACACCAGCAAAACACAGACAGAGCAGTTGCCCAAGACTGCAAGACTAGGCTGACCAACAAGTGCACTGCCTGGATTGATTACAAGAAGGCCTATGACTCGATGCCCCACACCTGGAGACTGGAATAAGATAAGATAAGATAAGATAACCTTTATTAGTCCCACACGTGGGAAATTTGTTTTGTCACAGCAGGAAGTGGACAGTGCAAAAGTCATGAGGCAAAAACTTGAATACAATAAGAATAAATACAGTACACAACTGTACAGAATAGAATAAAATACCATATACCATATATATATAATGTCTACAATTGTATAAAATCAACAGGAGCCTAAGAGCCTTCATCATGAACTCAATGGGGATGTTGAAAACAACACTGAAGGCCAACTTCAAGCAAATAGCACAAGTCACCATCACTTGCGAGATCTACCAAGGAGATGCTCTGTCCCCAGTACTGTTCTGCATAGGCCTGAACCGCCTCAGTGGGATGTCTTGAGGCATGCTCAGTCATCCAGGTAAGTGAATCCCAAAAGTTGATTCTGTTTATCTGGATGTAGCGTTTTCAGTGGGAGAAATGTTTGGTCACTCATCCAAGTGACTCAGTAATGATCAAGTAACTGACCTCACAGTCCATTGTTCAGTGGGCTAATTTGTGCAAAAGCACTGTTTATAAGGTTGGGGAAACCTGCCTTCAGCTGAGACTGAAGAAGTCACTTGGATGAGTGATGAAAGATTTCTCCCACTGAAAACGCTACATCCAGATGAACAGAAACAACTTTTTGTGGTTCTAAGTGAGATCATTGACAAGACTGGCTATGGATACCCACTATAGGATGGAGCAATTGTCAGCCAACTGCTCTACATGGATGACATCAAGCTATATACCAAGAGTGAACGAGACATTGATTCACTGATCCACACCACCGGGATATACAGCAATGACATCGGGATGTCATTCGGACTGGAGAAGTGCAGTCAGACGATAACAGAGAAGGAAGATAGTCAGAACTGCCAGAAGGCAATATTGCAGACACAGAGGACAGCTAAAGTACCTGCGAATCCCACAGGCAAATAGGAAACATGAAGAGGCCGCTAGGAAAGCCGCAACCACCAAGTACCTGCAGAGGGTCAGGCAAGTCCTTAGGAGTCAGCTGAATGGTAAGAATAAGATCCAGGCTATCAACACCTATGCCCTGCCTGTGATCAGGTACCCTGCTGGGGTAATAAGCTGGCCAAAGGCGGCGATGGAAGCCACTGACATCAAGACCAGGAAGCTCCTGACTGTGACGTATCACAAGTCCACGAGACCACAAGTACACACAAGTACACATAGACAGGCTCCGACAACCACGGCCTCCATTTCCCCAGATTACCCTTTCTGGGTCACCAAATAAACTTTTAAGATATTTTCAGGCGAGAATGTAGCTGTGTAATGCTCAAATATCTACTTAATTTATCAAAATATCACATATTTGCAAAAGTGCTTCCACGTTTTCGGAGAGCTCTGTTATCCACCAGTGCGATAGCTGACCGGGAGGTCAAGGCTCAATAGAGTCTGCGAGCACAGCTAACTGCTGGCGTATTATTTTCAACCCCCCTGCGGTCTTTTGCTACTCAGGTTAAACATGATATATATAGTTAGTTAGTTAGTTAGTTAGGGCTATGGATTGAAAATACCCCCCACACCCCACCCCTAATGGTTGCACCTCCCGAAGAATTTTGTCTGGGCTCTTATCTCACTTTTTTATTTCAAACAATCAACAGAAAATTTCACAGACATAGTTTTATATAAGGTTTTTAAGGCTGTGGTGCTAATTTTTAAGTAACATGAGCCCAGCCGCAGCAGCAACGCTAGGCTAACACTAACTAGCTAGCAAGATTATAAACTTGGTGCTAAACTAAGAGAAGCCACAAAATCAGTTTGAATAAGAGTAAACATTTACTCACCAAGTCAGTGTATCAGGTAAAGATCCACAGCAATGACAATAATCTCTTGAGCTGACGCTTCTCTAGGTTTGCTCAACATATTCCATAACAAATGCACCATGAACATGCGGACTGATCCGAGAGGGAGGAGGACGGTAGTCACGGGGCATTTTCAAAACACATCTTTCATCCTTCCGCCCTGAGAAGCAAAACTTCCAGCTTACTTAGTTTTTCTAAGTAAAGAAAACTCAAATAAATTGAGTTGATCAGCATTTTTGCATAAAAAGTACTGGTAAGTTACTTAAATTGAGTTCTAATAACAAATTGATAAAAACTGAGTTCTGCCTACTTAATATTTTTAATTAAACACAATATTACATTTTACAGTGTAGGAACAGCAAAGATACTACGCAGGACCCTCAGATTCCCAGCCCTCCGGTAGAAGACCCAAACTTGAAGGATAGACTGCCCGCAGGGACGAGAGGGGAATTTATATATTGCATGCTTCCTGTGACTGTGAAGGCTTAGGTTCTTAGGTTTTCTTTAATGCCATCTATAATTCCATTCTCAATTACAATTTAATTATATTAAAACAACAATCAGTAAATGAATTAAACACTAAACATAAAAACAGCTGAGATTCTTTTTAAATCATGACTGGATAACAGGATCAGGAAAGCATTGCAGCAAGATTGTGAGGCCTCCTCAGTAGATTATCATAGAGATTGTTTGTCAAATGATTTCTGAGCACACACAGGTTGCGTTGATGTCCATGTGCTGTAGAGCTAGACAATCGTCTGCAACCCTTACAATGTAATCTACATATACCACCATTCTTATTCATTATTATTAAGATATTGGTCCTCACAGTATATAAATATTTTATTACTACATTGTACTACCACAAGAGTATTCAAAAGCCAAATAGCAAACTCCTGTCAGTTTCCTGTTTTTTAGATAAGCTGTTACATTTTGTTACAACTAAAATTTGGCCTGGCTCTGTCTTTGGTTTGTGTATATCACCTCATTTTTTACTCCTGAGAAGTCAAAGGTATGTCAGGAGTGGCTTCGTGTGGTGATGATTTTGTCTTCCTTGAGTTTATCTTATCCATCTGCATGTTTCTTAAACATACCGCAATGTTTGATTTTGGATATTAAACATTCAAAATTATCATTATTTGATTTGACCTTAAACTTTTCTGTCCCTCGTATAGTGTGAATAATTTTGTTTATATTATAATATGATTGGATTTATTCAATAAAAAGAGAAGCTATTTTAATGTAGTTGTTATCAAGGACATTTTATTCTTTTTTCAATTTAATTTTATAATTTGATGCTTTCTAAGCGTTTTGAGACCAAAACTTCTTTCTTTGATTGCACTGTTAGTTATTAATGGAACAGACACAACATAAAAATCACGTCGTCTGCAGTGACTTACCCTCCTCAGTAAATCCAGTAAATGCAACCTGGTTTCATTATTTGTTCTGTGTCTTTTTTCGATTAAAGAAGAAGCTAAATTATGGTGAAATGATTGGTGGAGAGATTACTACTACTGTCAGTAATCCTGAAATTTTCTTTGTAATTCTTTGAAGCTATTATGTTGTAATAGTTTAACATAAATATGTAACATAAAATAATATCAACAGTTCAGTTCAGTTTATGCCAAGAATCACTTAATAGCTTAGGTTTAATTCTTAGGTTGCTTATTGCTTAAAGGTTTGCCGTGGTGTTTATTCCCTCAGTTTTTTCACAGCATTCCTGTCTCTGGGAATTCCCCTATACTTAGCTCAGTTCTACCTGTGTTTATCTGCTAGTTTTTGCATCTCACTTCTTGTTTTATTTTGTTATCACTTGTGTATTGTGCTTAACCTATTTACCTATCTGGTTACCCTCTTTTAGTTAAGGTTGGTTTAGTTCTTTAGTTCTGTGTCATTTCTCATTAGCCCTTGCAGTGTGTATTTAAAGCCTAGGGACATGTAGGTAGAAAACAGCAGAAGTTCTCTGTGTAGGACATGAGGAGACGGAAGTAATTAGTAAAGCAAGTAAACTACAGCTTCACAGCTCATCTTCAAGCCATTGAGCATTCGTTTTCAGCACCTTAGTTGGCACTGTTTGTAACTTGTGCTGATAAAAATGAAAGTGTCTCATTGATGGTTATTGATTATATTATTGTATCCTTCCTCAATGAAATTATTTGTTGGAAGTCAAAATATTTGCTGTTGTAAATTAACCTCCTGGACCTGGTGTCCACATATGTGGACATCACATTTTGGGTTATTTAGACCAAATACTCAATTTAGCACTACAAAGGCCCGATGTCCACTCACGAGGACATTATACTGCTACTGTTCTATTGAAATTTTAAACAAATATCCTCATATGTGGCTCTCATTTTTCTTAGAAACAAAAATTAGGTAAAAAAAAACAAACCATCTGGTAATTCTTTATTTTTACATTCATCGGGTCCCAATCAGCCCAAATACCAAAGAGAAATTAAAAATGCATGTCGTGGAAGAGTTCGGGTCTTAGGAGGTTAAACTACCAACATTTTAAACAAGTAAAACTGAAAAGTGTGTTGGGCCTGGCAGACATTTGCACCCTTCTCGTTCAGAGTTGATTTTGACGCTCTACTTTAACTGTACATAGTGATGGATTATGGCTTGAGCTGCATCTACATAAAGACTTTTTTAATCTGTCTATTTTATGTTCATCAGGGGACAGTGAAGGCTGTGCTATTGGTTCCCAGGGACTCCGGGTCCCCACCCAGAAGTCCTATTCCTCCAGTGAAACACTGAAGGCTTTTGACCAGCACCAAGACCAGACCAGGTTAGAAAATAGATGACACGCATATTATCTTCTGTTTTGTTGAGCAATATCAGAACTGTGTCAAAAATGTCAAAAACACAAACTGGCGTGATTAGAATTTCTTTTCTGTATGTGAGTATCTCTATTTTTTCCTCTGTGTAATTCACCTTTGTAAACAGCTGGCTGAAAATCTACCGTATTAATTATACTCTATTGAATAAACCTACATATATGGGAATTTATAAGCAAAGTTTATCTCTACTTAAAAAGACTTAGGTTGACGTAGACCTTCCTCAGTCTTGGCCAGCTGCCGCTTTTCCCAACCTTATAAGCAGAACATTTGCATTATGACCGAAACTGGCACCACTGACAAGAATGGGCCATGAGGTCAGCCTTGACCATCGATGAATGGTCACAGAGGGAGTCAGGGCCTTTTTTGATATGATGCTCTTCTTCTTCCCTAGCCATTGTGTCTGTGGTGATGGTGTTCGCTCTGTGTTGGGTCATTTTGATGATATTTGTGTCCAGTGGATGATGAGACTATATTATAAAAAAATGTCCCCTCTCACCCCTCCCGTCTGTCCTTCAAGCTCAGGTCCTCTACCAGAGGCCTGGGAGCTTGAGGGCCCTCGCAGTATCTTAGCTGTTCGTGGGACTGTGCTCTCCTGAGATCTCGGATGTTGTTTACCGTGCACATCGACTTTAAATGTCCCCCATTACTCAAGGAAATCTCAGTCTAGCCTGTCATTTTTCATATTCTTCTAGTGAAATTAATGTATTTGTCCACCAAGTTAACGTGACCAGTAAATTGTGGTTGTAGTTGTGAAACGTGTCTCACTGTCCACATGAACAGAATCAACTTTCTGGGATTTTCTTACCTCGATGACTCAGCATGCATAAAGACATTCAAATACAATGTTCTTAGTATAGACATTTATTTAATCATCTTACAGTAATCATTACTTAATGCTGTTTTGTATAATTCCAGTAAATATATGTAGGTTAATTTACTAGTAGGGGTGGGCGATATAAACGATATACGATAGAAACGATATCAATTTGGCCAACGATAGAGATTTTGACTATACCGCTCTATCGCGATAGCGCGTGTTGATGATGTCATCAAGCTGCGCCTGTTTTGGTTGAAAGCATCGCAGCAGCTAAAACCATTATCATCTGCAAATTATGGCGGGCGACAGTCATAGTAAAGAGATGAAGCACTCTTGAAATATGGGGAAAGCCAAAAACTGCGCTTCCTCCACTTCCGTAACTTTGATTCATTAATGTTGAATTCTCTGGCAGCTGCTCTGTTCCCATGTTGTTGCAGTATATTAATGACTAACCTCGTATTGTGGATGAATAATCTCAGTTGTTCTCCTGACTGAAGTTTGGCCCGTGTATAGCATCCTGCTATGCGATTGCATTTGTCCCTGACCACCAGAATCCCTCACGTTAACTTTTATCGAGTGGAAGAAAAGTTGGCGTTCATCCTCCAGCTTCACTGTGCTAATGTTATGCTAACATAGCTGTGTCGCTAGCAATCACGTAGCACAACATTATATACCAGCTAGTCCAACTTCAGTAACCCTACAAACGTCACTGCTGTTTAGTTTCTGTCTTCACTTATGTTGGAAGTGGTCGCAGAGCTGTACGTTTGAATTAGTTTCAAAAATCTCTCAGTCAGAACATGGTATGAAATGTTTAGGTGGAAACTAGCGAGCTAACTTCCTGCTAACTTCTAACTCCGTTAAATTTAAATTCTGTTTTCATGGATGTTAAACTTAATTGTTACACCTGGTAAAGCAGCAACGCTGATGATTTTATTAAAGATGAAAGAATTTAGACCGTTTTTAACTCTCAGTGTTCCTTTGACTTTGGGACCTGAAACTGACAGAGTTTAGGACCCAGATTACTCCGCGAAGCTCCTGACTACGGCAGCCGTAATGCTCTGACAATCCATCAAGCAGTGCGGCTTACCAAAGTTGTACTAAAACATTTTTAACAGATTTCTGCAGCTAAAATCGGTTCGAGGTCGGTAAGCACAACCAGAATTCATACATGAGGCACACTCTCGATTTTGAGAAAATTAAAGGATTTTAAGTCCTTATAGTGTGGAAAATACGTCATACAGAAGAAAAGAATATATCGTGATGTATATCGTTACCGCACGTGCTTCAAATTATATCGTGATATGGATTTTAGGCCATATCGTCCAGCCCTATTTACTAGTATCAGTTTTTTCATCATAAGAATTTGCACTTTGTCTGTTTTTCACTTTGATACATTCAGTTACATAACATTCATAAAAAAGCACCACTTAATGCAGAGTGTAGTTTGTTTCCTGTATTTTTGATGATGGTATAATGATGATGTGGTAGTTGTATAGTTCAGAACATGGATCATCAAAAGCCTACAGCGTGTGTGCAGCACCTTCCTTTATCCTTTTTGCCCTTGGCTTTTGACAGGTTACTGTACGGGACAACCAAGGGACACAAGGACATGGTTCACCATGAAAAGGATGATTTTAACAGACAAGGTGAGAGTCTGCAAAAGTGCACAGACAGAAATGCTATCCCCATCTATTTGTATGTGTGCACTAAGACCAACAAAACTACTGTAAAAAAGATATTTCCATCAGTTACTTTAGAAATATGAATTGTCTTTCTTTAAAAATATGATTACAATGTAGAGACATTAAAGTACATATAAATGAAATTTAAACAACCTAGAATTGTATGCATAAAATTTGCATGACCTAACATTAAAAGTATATATGACAGGAGTCCAGAAAGAGGATGGAAGCATATGATAATAAGTCTGAAGGCTATAATCAAAGTGAAAAAGTGAGAAAAGAGAAAAATCACACAGTAAAATGAATAAAAATCAACAAAAGACTAAACCCATTTTTCTCCAAGTCCACTTACAACAGTATACGTTATTGAACATATAATAGAAAATTAGTCAGTTATCCTATCACCTGTATATTTGCAGCTATTTAAAGTGGAGAGGATGAATTCATGTCACATGAATTTGAACAGCACCACGGCTTCTCTCTTGCTGTGCTGTTAATCATAGAATGGTTTTATAACTGCTGATTGAAAATGAAGCACACACTTAGATTTTAAATATGTTTTTAAGGATTATCCTGTTATTTGAAAACGATTTGAGCTCAATTCCAGTTACTTCTCATTTCCAATTAAATGTAATTAAATCATATAAAATACAGATATCAAAGAAACAGCATTTGAAATAGAAAATTGAATTTTATTTATTTACTTTTATTTACTATTTAGCGTCTTCATTCTGTTGTATTGCATCTATTTTTAAATTATTGCAGATTTTTAATACAAGAGTACAGGAGGGGGAAAAACGCAGACTTTACTTAGACTACTTTATTCCCATGTTACAGTCATTATTGAGAAAAAGTAATGTATTACATGTTACGCATTACCTTTCTTAAAAGTAATGCAGTACCTCACTTAATTACTCATCATAGAAAGTAATTTCGACAATACGTACGTTACTTTGTTATTCTGTAAAATGCCCTGAAACACATCAGTTATAAATAAACCTGAGGCTACACTCACACACCAACACAGATCCCTGTCTTACTGAGGAAATACATGCAATCTTTTTTATGTATGAGCACACACCTGACAAACCAAGATGACAACCAGCCCAAACAGACTTCAAGGCAACTGCAGTGATTCTAGCATAGAAACGTTATTGCTCGTCACTGCCTTTGTTACCTGTTAAAGCTCAGGCTCTGACAGGAAAGCTAGGATCATCAGACACTCAGCGTAAACATGATTCTGGGTTTCTCCAAAAGTTGATTCTGGACGTAGCGTTTTGTGGGAGAAACGTTTCGTCACTTTCGCCATGAGTACCATCTGTGAATGGCCATTGATCAGTGAGTTTTGATCAGTGGTTGTTGATCAATGGTCATGAGAATTTGCATAATTAAGACTAAGGAACTGAGCTCCCAGCCCATTGTTCCTTCAGTGGGCTGGTTTCAGTCATCATGCAAATGTCCTGTTTATAAGATTGAAGCCTGCAGTCAGCTGAGACTGAAGACGACGAAACGTTTCTCCCACTGAAAACATCCAGATGAACAGAATCAGCTTTTGGAGATGTTCTTACCTGGATGATTGAGCGTGCATCAAGATGATTCTGGGTTATTGGCTGCCCTGAATACATTCTCGTTGTTTTATTTTATATCAGGCTCCTGTCCTTCTTTTTAGACCACTCCACCTCCCGCACACATACTTAGCTTGTTATTTAGAAACCTTCCAAATTTGACTACAGTGAGTTGGGAAAGTGTTGGTACAAACGGTAAATGTTTTTTAATGTTATTCACTGTTTAAAAAGCTGTTGAGCTGTTAAAATCAATAATGTTTACTATTATCATATAATTATTTATTATTATTTTTCACTTACTGCTTTTACTGTAATAACACTAATAATGAGTAAAGGTTGTCATTTAATTAGCAGTAAAATTGATCTTTAACTCTCTAATTTACATGTGAGCAAACTGTGTACAAAACTAAAGCACAGCTTCATATTGATTATATTAAACATGTACATGTCACTGTGAGCTGCACCACCATACATGAGACTTAAAGCACTTATATTCTCAACGTCTAACTGGATTTGAGGCACCTTTTGTCTGGTTTGTCTTCTGAGTTATTCATTCAGTCTCATAAGAATTGCTTTGTCAGAGATTCCTCACAGACTTGTTACCAGGTTTGACTATTTTTCCATAGCTGTCTTCCACCTGCTGTATATACACTGTATTGCCAAAATTAATCACTCGTCTGCCTTCACACATATATGAACTTGAGTGAGATCCCGTTCTTAATCCATAGGGTTTAATGTGATGTCAGCCCACCCTTTGCAGCTATAATAGCTTCAGTTTTTCTAGGAAGGGTTTCCACAAGGTTTAGGAGTGAGTTTGGGGGAATTTTTGACCATTTGCAACATCTGACAATGATGTTGGCCGAGAGCCCCTGGATCTCAGTCTATATTTCCAGTTTGTCCCGAAGGTGTTTGTCAGGTTGAGGTCAGGACTCTGTCCTTGTGCATTGGTGCACAGTGCTGTAGGAAGAGGAAGGGGCCACCCCCAAACTGTTCCCACATAGCTGGGAGCTTGAAATTGTATCTTGTTATGCTGAATATTAAGATTTGCTTTAGTTGAACTAAGGGGCCAAGCCCAACTCTGAAAAACAACTCCACACCATATCCCCTCACCAACAAATATAACACTGGACAGCGAAGTAACATTCTCCTGGCAGTCGCCAAACTCAGATGCCATCATATTGCCATACAAAGAAACACGATTTGTCACCCCGGAGATCAGATCCCCACTGCTCTAGAGTCTACTGGAAGTCTGCTTTAGATCACTTCATCCAATGCTTTGCGTTGTCCTTGGTGATATGAGGCTTGACTGCAGCTGCTTGGTCATAAACTCACATTCGATGAAGTTTTCTATTCAATTCAGTTTTATTTATACAGCACCAAATCACAACAAGTCGCCTCAAGGCACTTTATACTGTAAGGTAGACCCTACAATAACGCATACAGAGAAAACCCAACAATCATATGACCCCCTATGAGCACTTTGGCGACAGTGGGAAGGAAAAACTCCCTTTTAACAGGAAGAAACCTCCAGCAGAACCAGGCTCAGGGAGGGGCGGGGCCATCTGCTGTGATTGGTTGGGGAGAGAGAAGGAAGACAGGATGAAGACATGCTGTGGAAGAGAGCCAGAGATTAGTAAAGAGACACTGTTCCTGAATCAATCTGAAGGCCACATCAGGTTTGGAGGTCTGTAGCAACTGACTCTGCAGAAAGTTGGTGACCTCTGCATACCCAGCACCCCGGTCTGCGATTTAACATGGCCTACCACTTTGTGGCTGAGTTACTGTTCTTCTCAATCGTTTGTAGAAGCAGTCTGCATGCCTAGGTGCTTAAATTTATACACCTGTGGCCATGGAAGTGATTGGAACACCTGAATTCAATGATTTGGATGGGTGAGTGTACACTGGCAATATAGTGTATATTTTATGCCATAGTCACACCATCTCTGTGTATTAGATCTATAGTCATTTGCGATGATCTAATGATTTCTAAATGATTTCAACACGGCCATCTGTTTCAGGTCAACACTTCAGTCTTCGTCAGCTGGGGATCTGTGAGCCACCGTCTCGTCGCGGCCTGCCTTTCTGCCCTGAAATGCCTCCACCCCACCGTGGTTTCTCAGTTGGTACAGCTCAGGAGCTAGACACTGATAGTCAGGCAGTCATGTCCCCAGAGCATGCTATGCATCTGTGGGGCCGCGGAGGTCTGGGTAAATCATCCGGGAGGAGTTCCTGCCTGTCGAGCCGCTCCAACTCAGTGCTGACTCTAACTGACACTGAGCACGAGAACAAATCGGACAGCGACAATGGTAGGAGATCAACTGTTCGCTCCATTTTTGATATCATGTCCTGCTTTGTGCTCAAGTAACAGTTCTTATTCATCTCTGTCACACTTAGAAACAACAAGTCACAACAGTTAGCTCAGTCTTTCTGATTCAACTGTTGTGTAGCTGATGGGTTAGACATCCTCGTGGGCCAACTTGAAAGTAACGTTATACTGTTAAAATGCTACAAGAAATCCAGTTGCACTTTTACTTTTTAAAATCTCTTTTAGGGCCTTTTACTTTTTATTGGATGCTGCCGTAATGGAGAGTCGACAGGAAAGCAGGGAGAGATTGCAGGGGAAGGCGCGTAGCAAGGGGCCTCAGGTCAGACTCAAACCTGGGCTGCTGAATGTCATGCAGCACATGTTTGCCTTCTTCAGTCTCAGTAGAGACGAGCACAGATGGTTCTAGCACCAGCTGCTACACTATTTAGATAGAAATGTATATAAACGTATATAACTTTATTTCACAGTTTGGTCAATGATAGTCATTTATCTGTTCATGTAATGGAATAGTAGACCTCTTTCAGTAATTACAAAAAGCAATCTAAAACTATCAGCTATTGTTATTAAAGGATCATAAGTTGTAAATAAAAGCATTGATAACAATTTCCAAACATGTTACTTTACCTAATTCTGATATTTGGGGTTTATGTAAAAATGTATTAATTGCAACCATTAAGTTGTTTAAGACAAAACAGCACAAACATGGATTTGAGAAACTTAGTTCTCTGACATTTAAAGTGATATCCAAGATTACTGTGCACACTCCCAGGAAGTGTCCCGCATGGTGGGCGAGCGGGGGGCAAAACCAAAAAGCCCTGCCAGTTAAATGTACGTATATCTGGCAAGTCAAGGCTGCCTGGTGAGAATCTATTCAATTTTCAAAGGCAACTGTTGCTTCTGAGACATGTTGCAAACTGATTTTTATAATTATCTCAGTTTAAGTATTTGATATGTTTTAATTACTATTTTAAAGAAGTAGTTCGCACTGTTGCCTTACAGGTGCTGAGTTTGAATCTAAGAGGTGGCTGGGGCCTTTCTGTGTGCGTGTTGTGTACTCTCCAGGTACTCTGGCTTCCCATCACATTCCAACACATCCATGGCTTTAAGTTAATTGGAGAGTTTAAAGTGGCCATAGGTGTGACTGTGAGCATGAGCAGCTGTCTGTTTGTGTTAGTCCTGCAGTGGTTCGGTGACCTGTACAGGATGTACTCTGCCTTTCACCCTGTGACAGGATACGCTCAGCCAAAGCCAAGGCACTGAAACAGATAAGCCGAACAAGATGAAGGGATGGACTTTCATCACGTCATTTCACCCAAAGAATAAACTGATTTGGTTGAGTGAATAAATTGTTGAAACTTTAACATAATTCTAGTGTAGAACAACAGACATGAAGTCTGAACCTAAAGGATTTGCAATCACAAAACATGTTACGCTTAATTCTGTCCCTCTTTAGAAGGTTCCTATAGGAGGAAAGTTAGTGTCACTGCGGTTTAATACATCCATTGATACTGTTGCAGGTTACTGTGTGTGTGTGTGTGTGTGTGTGTGTGTGTGTGTGTGTGTGTGTGTGTGTGTGTGTGTGTGTGTGTGGACAGTAAGGCTTCTGGCTCTGTTGCTACCTTTGTTGTAGTAAGATGGAAAAAAAAACAAAGATGTGAGAAAAACAGAAAATGATGAGAGGCGAGATTTCAGATTTCAAAACAGGAGCACAGAAAGTGGAGAATAAAGACACAAAAGGGAAAGTGAGAAGCCTGTCTGCATTGTCGGTAATATTACCCAAGAAAATATTAGAGCAGAGCTGTCTGGTTGGCAAAGGACACACTTGCAAACATGCACACGCACATTGGCAGATATAAACACTTATTGTGTCCGGACCCACGAGGGCCCAGCTACTTGATACTTGGTGATCTG
Source organism: Simochromis diagramma (assembly GCF_900408965.1). NCBI lineage: Eukaryota > Metazoa > Chordata > Actinopteri > Cichliformes > Cichlidae > Simochromis > Simochromis diagramma. The sequence goes on along the minus strand of NW_024387304.1, from coordinate 526,342 downwards.
AGCTGCAGGGACAGAAAAAGGAAGATTTTCATCCTGAACATACTTACAGGTGCTGTTCTCACATACACAGACATACTGAACTTATACAATTCATGTTTATTTTGAATAAGCAGAAAAAAATGTTGCATTAAAAACAATCACAGAAGCTAAAAAAAAAAAAAAAGACACTACCCTACTGCAAATGGATTTTTTTTTATCATGGAAGGGCATAAAATATATAAGCTGACCTCTCCAGACCACTTTCTATAAGACTGCTCTCTGCAGATGTATGTGTGTGTTTAACTGAAAAGGGATGAAAGGAAAGAAATGTGGAAATACGGAGGAAAAAGAAAGGAGGGTGGGCAGATGGAGGAGGAGGAATGTATCATCTTTGCTAACCAGATTACTTTACTATGTATGAACAAAACACTTAATCCATTTGGCATCTCTAAGCTGCTTAACACTGTAACCTAAACTGTTATAGAGACACTCACAGACAGCTGCAGCACTCATCAAAGCTTTAAGGGCAACACAAACTCATAAACAGTAAGATATAAAGAATACTTTATAAACTGCTCAAAACATTACTTCAGAGTAGCCGATGTTTTTCAGAAGGCAATAATAATTATTTTGCACAAATGACTCATTATTGAGGCTGTACACATTTTGAAAAGGAAACATAATAAAGGTGCTGTTTTCAAACCGTTGTGTCCTTACAGTCTCTCATACAGCAACCTGCCCAACTTTCACCAGTTATCTGTGTTCACACTCTTCCCTTTATTCATCAGCCTGCCGCACAGCTTCTGATTTCAACGCTTTCCTTTTACCATCGCTGTGTATTAGAGATGGACCGATCTGATATTACGTATCGGTATCGATCCGATACTGACGTAAATTACTGGATCGGATATCGGAGAGAAATAAAAAATGTAATCCGATCCATTAAATATCAAAAAAGCACCTCACAAAACTTGCGGCACGGCGTAACTCGGCTCATAACCGTAGCACTTGGAGCAGTGTGGTCACGTGATAGAGCGGCTGTGTGTATTTGGAGCCTCGCTGCCAAACTCAGAGGAAGTGATCCCAGAGAGAAGTAAAGCAAGTGTTTAAGTTCATCTCTGAATGTTTGTAAAGCATTCCCACGTTAAGCTTAACAACCGATATATGGAGCGACTGCCTCCCCCTCCCTCTCCTGCTGCTACTTCAATCACGAAACTGATCACTGATCAGCTGATCGGCTTTTCTGTCGCCAGTCCGTCTCTCTTGTTTGTTTTTGGCCCACTTTGCACCAGAAAGAGGAAACCAGCAGCTGAACAACAGCAGCACGTTTAAGCTTGATCAGCTGTTGTTAGAATTTATTTAATATTACTTTCTACACCAGTACTATAGCTTACCCAGTAAGCTATAGTACTTTTTCCTTTGGGAAGGTACCATCTGTGCAGTCTGCAGTTCTGTTGAAGACAGATGTTGAATCTATTTAATTATTCTTGAAAAATAATTAATTTCTGTGCATTTTTTCCACACTGCATCAAATTAAAGTTGATTACGTTGATTAAGCATCATGAGGTGGAGGGTGGTTCCCTATTTTTTTTTGCTGGGAGTTTGCAACCCTATTAGTTAGGTTGCTTAATATTTCTGCTAAGTACTCTTTAAAATACCAGAATAGGGAGGATGGAGTAGGTTTAAGTTTATTAGATTGATCAGTATTGAAATATTTTGGGTGCAGTGTATTTTTTACACACAGGTATAACAGAATATCTTTAGTGTTGTTTTTTATTTAAACTTGAGTATGAACTTATACAAAATGCAGCAAAATATTTTAAAAAAACAGTTTTGTTGATTAAAAAACACTATATCGGATTCATGTCGGTATCGTCAGATATCCAAATTTATGATATCGGTATCGGACATAAAAAAGTGGTATCGTGCCATCTCTAGTATGTATAGAACCTTTTTTCATCCTGCCTCGATTATTGCAATTCCTTATTCCTCTGCCTAAACAAACTGTCCCTGGATTGCCTACAAACGGCCCAGAATGCTGCTGCGAAGCTTCTAACCAGGTCCATAAATCGTCTCGTCTGACAAAGATTTCTTACAAAAGCTCCTCATAAAATTTAGGGTTTTATTTAAAAATTTGGTGACCACTTTCAGAGCCCTCTACAGTCAGCTGCCTCCATTTTCAGTGAGCTACTACCATGCATAAGATCTAGATCTCTGAGGTGATGAGTGCTGATCAGTGTTGGCTGTACGTAGAGCCAGGCTGAAGAAAAAAGGTGACTTTGACTGTGGGCCGTGGACTCTATATTTAAACTTCAGACTTTATTTGATCTATTTCTGTCATTTTAATTGCTGTATGTATGTGAAACTTCTTTTTGTTTTTGTTTTGCTTTTCCAAACATTAGTTGATGCCTTGATTTACCCACTCCCATCTATGGCAATGACATCTAATGACCAAAACATAAGGTACAGATGAAGCCTCCAAAATGACTTTCTTCTGCTGATTGTGTTGCTCAGCCTTAGAGAGAAAAGACATTTGGAGGAGACTCACTTTTTCAATTTTAAGAAACCTGCCAAAAATTCTGATTGCTTTGTTATCATTATTCTAGTTACTTCTTGAACACAGATGGATGAGGTAAAAGTCCTGTCACCTTTATGTAAAATGAAACTTTAAACGGGGACTCGCTCACAGAAGCAGTTCTGTTTCTAGAGTTCTTTTTCTTTTTAAAGAAAGTTCTAAATAAATTGGATCTAAATGATTTGTGAAGCAGTGCCGTAGTATCTGTGCTAGTTTGTATTTTTACACAGAACAAAGCCTAATAAAGAAGTGCAGAAGTGCTAATGCTATTACTTTACAAATAAGCAATTTGGCAAACTGGCTACTTTCTTTCTGACTCATTGCTTTCAAGGTGTGAAGTGTGAATCTATTGGGGGGAAATAGGTAAAAATCTCCTAGCAACAAGTAATCAGTGGAAAGTGTAACAGAGCTTTAGACTGAACGTTTCCAAAACTGTCCAGCTGAAAAGCAGATGAAATGTAAATCTGTAGTGTTGTGCAGTGCTGTGATAATGTGCTGTTTAGAATATGTATTTCATAAAATATTTATTTTGTGCGCTTATTAAACTATACATCAGGTAGTCCTAATGCTGCGTCCGTGTGCTCAAGACTTATTTACTCACACGTAGTGTATATGGAATAGTTTGTTGAATCGCAGACACATATATTATCATATATTACAGAGCATATAGTGTGATGCTATAGCAGGAGACATCAGATCTGACTGCTGGAGAAGACAGATAGCAGCAATAACTAAAGTGCATATGTAACTAGAAAGATTACCCGTGCACACTCACCAGGATGCAGTTAGAGTCGGTGTTCTCATGCTCGATGCAGTATTTAGACACAGATATTACTGTTGCTTTTGTTTGTGTGCAGATGCTGTTGTGTATTTAAACAGCCTTCAGGAATAAATAATGTATCGTTGTGATCATTTTAAAGTGGCAGTGAATGCGCTTGCTGTGTTTTAGGCTTATTGCCTTCACTCTTGGATTATCAAAGGCGTGTGTGTGTGTGTGTGTGTGTGTGTGTGTGTGTGTGTGTGTGTGTGTGTGTGTGCGCGCGCGCGCACAGATGGCTGTGGAGAATCACACGCATACAGAAAAATATGTTTTTCAGCCGAAGCGGAAATGTACTCGAGTTCTCGAGATGCACACCCTTCACACACAGACACACAAGATGCTGGTGCCAGTCATATTCAATAACAATCTAGTGCTGACCAGAGAAATCAATGAATAACAGACTAACTGACTAGAGGGTTTAACTTTGGCGCCACTAACATGGAGAAGACTTGATTCCATGAAGTGGCTAACATTAAATCATTAACCATACACCACCGCTCTGCACACCCTCCTCCGCTCTGGCTCCTTTTATCCTATTTTGTCTTTCAAAATATACAGAATATACAGTCATTGCTGTTGTTTCATTCTTTGTCATCAGTGTATGCAGTTGTGATCTCAGTATTGTAAGACTAAATATTGTATGAAGTTATCCAGAGTAACAACTGACGACTGAGTTATTTGTACAACTGACAGATGATGTAGTGTCAGTGCTTTTACAGTAACAGTAATTATAACGCTATCACAAGCAACAAGTTTTGAAGTCTCCTTTCCCTTTGCCTCACCTCCTCCTCCTCCATCCTTTCCCCCTCTTCACTTGTGTTTCTCAGAACCCATTTAGGCCGAATCCATTACCAGAAGTGCAGAGGGAGAAGGAACTAGCGAGTTAGATAGACAGAGGGGAATGGAAAGAGGGAGATGGAGGGAACGTTCAACCTAATAAATTCTCCAGCAATGTTTCTCAGTTTCCTTGAGTTCTGATAGATGATGGCCTTTTTACTTGTGGTGACAGAAAAGCTTTCACTGCAGTTCTGCACAAACCTCATACGCTAACTCTGCGCGTGTTGGTTAAACTACTTTACTTTAGCACTTATATGCAGAAACAACATGCTGAATTCCAAATATTTTGCTTTTCATTAACAGTAGCTCCCCACTGGAACATTTCTTGCTCTATTTTGATTTCCTCATTGATTAAAAATTCTCTCCGCAGGAGAAATGAAAAATTAAAACTTACACATGAAATCCAAAAAACCCCTGAACAAGGCCGACTGAGAGCCCCATCCAGAGGCAACAAAGTCCGGCTTGAAATATGATATAAGACATAAACTATAAATGACAAGCAGCACACTGAGCATGATCATCTTTGTTCTAACCAACTATTGTTCACATCAGAAGCATTTTCAAAAGGATATGAGACACAATAGGATAAGTTTTACCTCTCATCAGTGTTGCAGTATGTTGTTGAACAGCATTGGGTCTGCATAACTGTTATTATAGAAAGTGATGATATTTCACTTTTAATGTATTTATAACAGTAATTTAACAAACGTCATGTGGCCTTTAAAAAACAGTCATTTTTCATCTCAGTGGAGACTCATCAGGAAGTTTTGCAGTTATACACACTTATTCCACTGGATGCGCTGATCTGATCATTATAACAACTTGTGTAAAATTATATTCAGTAAGGTGCACAGTTAGATTTCCTATTGATCATAAGATCGATGTTGAGTTTAAGACAAGCAAAGCACGTTTATAGCAGCTACAGCTGATTTAACTGACTTTTGCTTGCATTATTATGCTGACAGCCTAAATTCCAAACATTGTTAAAAGAACCAAAAAAGCAGCATTTATGAGTTACAGCATTGTGTTGAGGTGAACAGTTGTTTGCATGATGCTTCAGCGGCTTTCATGTGCTCTGTCACTGACTCTCTGTTCCTCTCTCCTATGCTAGAGTTGGAGGTGATGATAGTGGGGACACCACTACGTTCTTTCAAAAGACGTAACACTGACATCATAAACATTCTGAAATTAAACAGGGTTAGAGTTTAAGAAATGAAAATAAAGTAGAGCGGTCTACAACAGCAGAGGACAAACTGCAGCGAGGCCAGAACACGTGGAGCTGCTGACACCAGCATCTGTAAGAATAAGATGCTGGTAGAAAGAATCCCAGCCAAAGCTGAGTAAATGCCAACCCCAGCCAAGAACACCAAAGCTTGATTTCTAATTGATAATAAAAGCAGTGATGCGCAGTCGGGGATTGCACTGAAGACGTGGGTCACGTCTGCCCACTTTTTTATAAACTTATCTTTGGGCTGGATTTCCCCAGTTTGGCTTTCAGATTTGTGGAGCTACGAGAGTTTATTAGCTTTCGTTTACTGTAGGTAAATAAGTAATGTAGTACATGACTTTGTTTACAAAAGCAGTGAGTAATGTAATCTTATAGACCTCAACACTGATATACCAAAAATACCTTTTTAAATGAAAAAAAATCAGTATCAGCAAAACAAAAGGGAAAAGCTGGTGAAAGAAACACTGTGACGATTTCTCACTGCTCTGTGATTTTTGACCATAAAGATGTTTGTGTGTGTGTGTGTGGGGGGGGGGGGGGGGGTGGAAAGCTGTTGAAAACATTCAAGGTGAGAACTGATATCGAATATCACACAGATCAGGTTCAGATATGGTTTCATAGCTATCACACTGTAATGGAAGTACTAAGGGAAAGACATGTCAGAACTGCAAGCACACCCACACTGAATCATGTTTCCATCACTGCACAGGACATTCCTAAGTGCAACTTCACTAAATCCAACATGAGGTATTCTCAAAACTCAAATATGATTTGTATTAGAGGGTCTTGGTTAAATAGAGAGAGATCTCCCGTGCACACAGCTTTGTAAATACAGGCTCTTTGAACCTTTGGTCCCCTCGTTTTCTTTCATTTAAAGGATTTCACCTGTTTTTATTTCATATTGTTGTCTCATCTCTCTCTCCCTTTCACACACACACACAGAATCATTAGTATGTGAAGCTATTTAATAGCTGGATCGATAAATGTGCTGTTCTTACAGGATCATTTGGCCTCTGAAGCAAATCTTCTGACAGCCACTACATCATTAGGGCATTACCAGTAGCCTTCTGTCTCCTGCCCCGTGCAGTTCCTCCTTCGTTTTTTCATCTTTCTCATTTTCCTTTCTCCTCTGCATCTCATAAGGCATTACATTTCCTGGTTTTTTCCTATGTATCTATATGGCTTTAGATGTTTGGTTGTGTACATGTGTTCTTATTAACGTGGACCCAGAGTGAAAGGAAAATGTAAAAAACACCCTGTTTAGGACAGCGTTTGTGCTGATATGGACTTATTGTAGATGCAGCCCTGGTGACCACTAAGAGTCCATCTCTCATCATAAACCTGAAGGAATTCTGTCATTTGGAGCTATGTGATTTGTCAGCAGCTCTGTTGCAATGGTAGTGCATCAATTGGGCCCGAGCTAACAGAGATAATTAAATACACTGCAGAGGGAATTGGAAAGTAAAGTGTTTATTATATATGAGCTGTGCATTTTTTCTTCAGGTGTAATTAATTTAAAGATTAAGCAAACGCGTCGGCCATTCTGAGGCTGCACACACACTAACCATAATTACTATAACAGTTATTTCCTGACACTGACACTTCTGTGGCCCAAAGGGGAAGAAAGGTTTGCAGTTGCAAGAAACTCTTCAACATACTTAATTTGGAAAATTGACTCAGATTATACAAAGAAGCAATGCTTTTCATTGCAGATGGATAACTAGCCTCACATTTAATGATTCACCCACCAACCCTCTCATTCTCACACACACTTGTCAAAAGTGTCTGGAAAGCTAGCGATAGTGTGACTGACCTCAGCATATGGGTGATTTTACTGAGAAACTTCACACTCACTCTCTCTCTCTCACACACACACACACACACACACACACACACACACACACACACACACACACAGCTTTATTTTCTATTTATTTTCATCTTTAGTTGCTTTCAAACTCACAGACTCCCACATTGCCTTGTCTTCCTTGGCTGCTATTTCTACTGTCATATGGCTGCTACTAAATGTGATTATGACACTAACAAAGGCTGGTTAGTCAAACATGAGTGAGTGTGCCTGTGTGTCTCTGTGCAGGCCTGTTGAGTGGGAAGGCTAGTCTGGCTGGCTGTCACACCAACCAGTTTAGAGCCACACCTACTGCTATATAATTTCTCACCCTGATCACACTGACAGCTTTGCCATAATATAAAGAACAGCACTATGTAAGAATAAAGACTAAATAAATGTAGAAATTCATGAAGTCGTTCCTAGTTAACGTTAAAGGGATGGTTAGCTCAACGGTGCTCTGACTGTTTGTCAGCCTGACTACTGTGCTGAAGAGAAACCTGGGGTTGTTCTTATTTTCTTCAACCAGAGGGAGGGATCTGGCTGCTTCAGTCACCATCACCATCCACGGGAAGCCAGTGGAGGTAGTTGAGGAGTACAAATACCTGGGAACCATCTTTGACAACCTCCTGAGAATCTCTGCCAACACAGAGGAGATTCTCAGGAGGTGCCATCAACGGCTACACCTCCTTATAACTCAACTGCTTTGGAGTCAGCACACCCATCATGATGACTTTTTACTACGCCTTCCTGGAAAGCATCATGACCTCCATCACCTGCTGGTTCCACTCCCTCAGCCTTCATACAGGAACAGACTGCAGCACACTGCATCAGTGTGCTCTAAAATCATTGGCCTGTCAGGACTCTGACAGGTTTTCAGCCAACAGGCCCTCAGACAGGCAGCCGAAATCATCAACGACCCCTCTCACATTCTTCACCCCACATTTCAATGGCTCCCCTCTGGGCGACGCCTCTGCTGCATTTCCTGCAGGACTGAGAGGAGGAGAGCCACCTTTGTCCCCAAAGCCACTCTGCTTTTTAACTCCAGCCGATAAGAACATTTCCCACACCAGAAACATAAACTACTCTACACTCTTTTTATACTGCCGACACTTTGTTCACTTTTAGTCGCTTACAGTTTTTTATTCACCTTTCGGTCACTTTAATTTTAAAACTGTATATTCTGTGTATTTATTATCTCACTCTTATTGCCTGTTCTTGTTGTCTTTATCTTCAATCTTATGCTTGTTAATTGGCCCGTGGGGATAAATAAGGTCTTTCTGATTCTGATTCTGAATCAGTGACGAATAGTAGGATTTATGGAGGGCAATATTTATAGAGTGAAATAATCTTTTTTCAGGCTAAATGATGATCTTCTAAATTGGTGCTACAACATTTCCTCCCCAGCTTAGAAGTTTGAGAGTTATACCAGAGAGTCAAGTACTTCTGATACTAGTGAGGCTTTTTTCACATGTAATACTATTAACAGGATGATCAACCTCTGTTGGGGTAGTGTTCAGATAGCTGCTCTGCTCTGTGTTGGTACAGGGCATTGAAGATGACAACAGTGGGTGGATTATATTCTTAAACTTAGTTACAGCGCTTTCAGAAAGACATCTACTGTGATAAAGTCTACTCTCCACCGCTGTGTAATCAATTATTGTAAATGTAAATGTTATCAGGAAATGATCAGACAGGAGAGGGTTTTCAGGAAACACTGTTAAATGTTCAGTTTCTATGCCATATGTTAAAACAAGATCTAGAGTGTGATTAAAGTGGTGGGTGGGTTCTTTTACATTCTGAGAGAAACCGATTGAGTCTAATAACAGATTAAATGCCGTGTTGAGGCTGTCATTTTTAGCATCTACATGGGATGTTAAAATCACCCACAATAATTATTTTATCTGAGCTGAGAACTAAATCAGATAAAAAGTCTGAGAAATCAGACAGTATAAGGTCAAGGGCGACGAAAAACAAAACAGTATTTTGAGGTTTACAGTTTAGGTGGACAAGGCTACGTCCACAGTAATGCATGTTTGAAAACGCATCTTTTTCTCTCCGTTTTGGCCTCCCGTCCACACTGAGACGCCGTCTTTGGTCAAGGAAAACGAAGCGTTTTGAAAACGCTCTCCAAAGTGGACACATTTGAAAACGCCGTTTTCGGGTCCCAGTGTGGACAGCGAACCCGGGGCCTTTTTGAAAACAGTGATGACACATTTTAGTCATGTGACCAATTAAACTAAGATAGCGGAGGGCGTTATACAGCAGTTGTTTCGTTTGCTCTCAGTTCTGACAGCCCTATTAAGATTAATATCAGTCTGTACATGCTCCAGATATCTTTTCTTCAAATTCTTTAATTCTCACTCGCGTTTGCAACTTTGTACTTTTGTGTTACTCGCAGCAACAACTCCACCTCATTGTTAGTCCATTTGAAAAACTCGGTGCTTTTCCTCGACATTTTGCCGCAACGTTTCAAAGAGCCGGAAAGTAAATAAGCGGCAGAAAGAAATGAGGCAGGTCGAATCGTCTTGCATGTCACGCATGCGCAGGACTGGAACATAAGCGTGTTCGGCCATTTCAATGTGGACGCACAACTGTGAAAACGAATGAAAACGATAGTGTGGATGCGGAGCGTTTTCAGAAGAAAATGCCGTTTTCAAATCTGTCTGGACTAGTGTGGACAAGGCTAAGATTCAGATTTTCAAATAAATTAAAACTCTGTCTGGGTCTTTGGTTGATTAATAGAGATCGACAGACCACGTGACTTTCACGCATTGCATTGTGGGTATGAGTGGCAGCAAAATCAAAACACTGCATCAAGCGCTAGCATTTCCAGCACCGGTAATCATTAATTCTGCGGTTTTAATCCCTACTTGCATTTTATTTGCCCCAAAAACAGTTGTGTTCAAAACGAAGGAGAACACGGCAGCTCCGTACAAAGACAGACGTGATGAAAAGGCAAAAAACAGTAGGAGGAAAAAATCAGAGTGAAAGGGTCAGACCGGGGTCCCCAAGCCCAGTCCACGAGGGCCGGTGTCCCAGCAGGTTTTAGATGTGTCCTTGATCCATCACAGCTGATTTAAATGGATAAATTACCTTCTCAACATGTCTTCAATTCTCCAGAGGCCTGGTAATGAGCCAATCACATGATTCAGGTGTGTTGACCCAGGGTGAGATCTAAAACCTGCAGGACACCGGCCCTCGTGGACTGGGATTGGGGACCCCTGTGTCAGACCCACACGAGCATACAGAGTGGAGTAAGGACGTTAGCGTGCTGCCCGACTTTCATCACGCACATATTTATTATTATATGGTCCTAGGTGTGAGTGCATACACTCACAAAATGTTTAGTAACTTCAGACCCCTGCAACAAGCCCAGGTCCAGTTTACTTTGGTGATTTGGACTATTCCATCTCACAGCTGTTGTTTTTTCCCCTTTATCTCCTGTACAGGCCAACACAATCTGTTTGTCCTTTCAGGTTGTAGTGTTACACAACATTTTCAGATCTAATAGAAATAAAATGAGTGTTTCGTAATTCACTCAGTTTATTGTCTTTATTTATAACTGCCATCATTGTTTCATTCTATTGTAGAATCTTACAAGAAAGAGGCAACATTGTAAAAATTCATTTTCCTTTATTAGCTGCTTCAGTGAAAAACAAATAAACAATGCAAAAAAAAAAACCTTAACTATTGCAAAACAACATACTGAAACTAGAGATGGCACGATACCACTTTTTTATGTCTGATACCGATACCGATATCATAAATTTGGATATCTGCCGATACCGATAGGAATCCGATATAGTGTGTTTTAATCTATAAAACTTTATATATATATATATATATATATATATATATATATATATATTGCTGCATTTTGTATAAGTTCATACTCAAGTTTAAATAAACAACAACACTAAAGCTATTCTGTTATACCTGTATGTAAAAAAATACACTGCACCCAAAATATTTCATAGTTCAGCAAAACTGATCAATCTAATAAACTTAAACCTGCTCCATCCTCCCTATTCTGGTATTTTAAAGAGTACTTAGCAGAAATATTAAGCAACCTAACTAATAGGGTTGCAAACTCCCAGCAAAAAAATAAGGAACCACCCTCCACCTCATGATGCTTAATCGACGTAATCAACTTTAATTTGATGCAGGGGGAAAAAAAAATGCACAGAAATCAATTGTTTTTCAAGAATAATTAAATAGATTCAACATCTTTCTTCAACAGAACTGCAGACTGCACAGATGGTACCTTCCCAAAGGAAAAAGTACTATAGCTTACTAGGGTATATTAGACTTAACACTTACTATATACAGTAATGGACTTCTATACATTTTACATCAGATTAAAACTTTGGGTGTCAGATAATTATTTATTAAAAGCTCGACATTTTAAATGAGAATAAGAAAGAAAAGTATGTCTTTGTGCCCCCTTTTCCCTGTTCATGCCCTATCGGCCCCCTGGCTAAACTTTGCTAGATCCGCCCCTGCACAGTTACAGCCGTCAGCTGTGTAGAAAAAGATCCTGGTGTAGAAAGTAATATTAAATACATTCTAACAACAGCTGATCAAGCTTAAACGTGCTGCTGTTGTTCAGCCGCTGGTTTCTTTCTGGTGCAAAGTGGGCCAAAACAAAGAAGAGAGACGGACTCGCGACAGAAAAGCCGATCAGCTGATCAGTGATCAGTTTCACGATTGAAGTAGCAGCAGGAGAGAGAGAGAGAGAGAGAGGCAGTCGCTCCATATATCGGTTGTTAAGCTTAATGTGGGAATGCTTCTCTCTGGGATCACTTCCTCGGAGATGAAATGGTGGTTTGGTAGCGAGGCTCCAAATACACACAGCCGCTCTATCACGTGACCACACTGCTCCCACGTGCTACGGTTATGACCCGAGTTACGCCATGTCGCAAGTTTTGTGAGGTGCTTTTTTGATATTTAATGGATCGGATTACATTTTTTATTTCTCTCCGATATCCGATCCAGTAATTTACATCAGTATCGGACCGATACGTAATATCGAATCGGTCCATCTCTAAATGAAACAGTTATTCATCACTTGATTGCTTCAATACAACACTTGGGCACATATATGCGGGACGTTTCGTGGCTGTTTCGATATCGCTCTCCCTCTTAACCGATCAAATCTGGCTGGGGTAGCAGCTTTAAACTCGGTATGACCCAGGTTGATAGAGGGGCCCAGTCTGGATCGCATTCCAGCATTTTGTAGGCTGGTTTTCCTACAAAACACAACAAACATTAGCCCGCAAAGCCACAGTGAACAAAGCAGCATAGCAACAAACTCAATTCAAATCAATATAAGACTTATTTGTAACCTACATCAACAATAGTGTTATGATAAATTACATATTAACTACAACAGCAGACTGACCTTTGTGGAAATGCTTGGAGCAGACTCACGTGTGAGCTGGAGTGTTCTGAGACGTTATATTTGGTCTTCGAATGGCTGCAATCCAGGCCATCCGTCGCCTCTTTGTTACTTCGGAAACACGGCTTGAACAATTTTTCTTCCACGACGGAATCCGATAAAAACCGATCTCTTTACCCGTCGGCTTCCCGTGGCTGTCATGCGACCGGCTATTGCAGTTAGTAATACAACAGCCTCTTGCCATTTTTGTGTTTCTTTTTATCGCTGTGTGACTGTTTTCATGTGAAACCCTGCGTGCGCTAGTGCCACTTGCCACTCGTAACTACAATCCTTTGCAGTTTTACCCCGGAAATGACGTCACATTTTCAGTGTCTATCCGGTCGTTAAGTGATGACATGACGAATCCTACTTCCGGGCCTAAAGTAGTCTGCGTTTAATATGGCTTTTGTGTTGTTAACATGTTTAATGTTTTGTATTTTCTTCTATTTAATCTCAAAAAGCTCCTAAAACAGTCAGTGATCCCTGTTGACCTCCCTCGGCTTTTATTACCGCTAATCATTTATTTAAGCTTAACTCTCAGTAATGCCATAGTGATCGTTTGATATATGGACCTGCAGCGGAGTTTAGGCCCAGACACGGCTAGTGACGTCAGACTTAACGACCGGATAGGTGGAGTGGATCGCTGCCATACACACCCCTCGGCCTGTGCTTCGAGGATTCTGACAATTATTCCAGTCAGGGGTCAGATTGGCAGTGTTGATTATTTAAACTAACAATTGAAAAATGAATTATTATTTTATGCACTAATAGGTAGCTAAAAGAGAGACACCTAATGTTTAATAATTCACATTTAACTGTTTTACTCTTTGGTGCTGTTGAGGATACTGTATTGTTCTTTCTTTGTTCTTTTTTTATGTTTAAACCATTTTTTTTGATGGTTTTTAGTTTGTTTTTTGTCTGTTTGGGAGCTGACACAGTCTCCATTGAGATGGGGTTTTGGGGGGGTAGCAGGAGGAGAGAAGCTGCAGAGAGGCGTGTAAGACTGCAACTCTGCTTCCTTGTTGCACTCTGCATAGTCACGTTTTGGGGGGATTTAATAAATTTGAAAAGATTTCTAAAAATAAGGGCATCAATCCCACTTTGGATGGAGCAGCTGTCTTTCCTAACAAGACCAGGTTTTCCCCAGAAAGTTTCCCAATTATTTATAAAGCCCACATCTTTTTTGGGACACCGGTGAGACAGCCAGCAATTTAAGGAGAACATGCGATCAAACGTGTCACTCCTGGTCTGATTGGGTAGGGAACCAGAGAAAACTACAGGCCTCACACTTGGAGGTGCTGATTCTGGTTCCTACTGCATTACCCTCGTCCTCTGCTTTCTCTCTTAGGAGGTCCTCTAAGTATTTCTTCAACTGCCCATTTTTTTCCTCAGTTGAGGTCAGTGACACTGCACTCCTGCAAGCACTCGTTCTGTTGCTCAGTTTCCTGATGGTTTGCCAGGCTCACCTCGAGACACACTGAAAATTGTTGTCCATGGCCTCACTGATTCCTTTCTACACCCAAGGTTTTGCCTCAGCTACCCACCAAGCTGCATTCTTCTTGGCCTGCCGTACCCATCAGCTGCTAATGAAGTTCCACCAGGTAACCGAAACTGATAGGACTCCTTCTTCAGCTTGATGGCTCCCTTCACTTCCAGTGTCCACGTCATTACTTAAAAAAGTACAAGATGCCATTTTTAATTTTAAAAAGGAGCAGGGCAATGTATTCAGAAAAGATATCTCTTAGGAATATCTCTGTGCTCTTTGGAAGGGAGTGTGTCTCGGACTCGGGAATGTTTGGCTTGTTCTTTTTGTCTGTCAAGATAAAGGATCATAAATTCTAAATGATTCCTCTGGGCAGTTACAAGCTAAAATTTTTACATGGCTCTTATTTAAACACAAAGTAATTACAGAGTCGTAGATATCGATCAACAAACCCTATCATTCTTTTTCTCATTCACTTTTACTAGAGGCCAATAAAAACCTTTATTGTTACATCTTTAAAGGCTTCTGGTGGGATGTTGGCTGGGAACCAATAAATAGTCATTTGGTGCAAGTCAATTCTGAATGATTAAGCAAGACAAGCTAAAATCATTGCTTATATCTAAGAGTAACCAGTCACAGGTGCGAGGCTATGACACACCTGTGTGTATTCTGTGCACATGTGAGTGTGTGTATCATTACGAGAGAGAGAGACAGCACCAGTTTTTTAACCAAGAGAGCTTGATGAGATGGATTTTGGGACAAACACACACACATGGGGCATGCATGTTAGCCCTCTTTGCTTCCATCTCCACCAGTACGATGAGTGCATGGAGGCTTTTAACTAATCACATCATACAAAAGGTGGGGGCAGGGGGACATGTCTTATGAATGACTCATCCACTTTCACATCCTTCACCTTTTCCTTTCCCTCTGTCTCCCTCTTTTGGCCCCTTCTTTCCTTCAGCAACCACAGCATTCACTGTCTCACTCTCTCAGGTCTTATCTCATATTGCACACTCAAGGTATTTGTAATCCGCTTACACTTGTTCAGCCTTCTTCTGGATTGTAATTTAATATGGGCTGTGCCACTGTATATGTGTGTGTAAGAGATATAAGGTAACTGTATTTACCACCTGCCATCATGCATCTCTCCTCCTTTCTCTTTTTACAAACACACATGCATGAAGAA
The DNA here is from genome assembly GCF_900408965.1 of Simochromis diagramma. Classification (NCBI taxonomy): domain Eukaryota; kingdom Metazoa; phylum Chordata; class Actinopteri; order Cichliformes; family Cichlidae; genus Simochromis; species Simochromis diagramma. The sequence goes on along the minus strand of NW_024387304.1, from coordinate 510,945 downwards.
CCCAGGTGAAAACTTCCCAACATAGCTTTTGTTGTATGCCACGAGTAAGTCAATGTCCTTTTGAGACAACAGGAGATTAAGGATAGAAGATAATGTGAGAAAGTTAAGACACACAAGAAGGAATCAGGCGATATACAAAAAAGCAGAAGATATAAAAAGGCATGACGAAAAGACCAGAAGAATGAACGTATCCAGACCTTAGATGTAGCCACAATAGGTACTGATGTTCATTGTCTACATAAGACGACTAATTCTGTTCCCATTATCTGGTCGAAAAGTGAGTGAATGAAGAAATTGCCATGGGATTCAGTCATGTGCATTCATGGTCCCCAGAAGAAAACTCAGTTTTGCATGTGTCTGTTTAATAATCTTTTATCTTGTTCTATTGTTAGGAATCTTTAGGAGAGTGGCAGTATGTGTGTGTTTTGCTGTAGTGAATTAAAGTTAAAGGCAAGTCGTCCTCTAGGGGTCACAAGTAGAGCTTAAAGCTTGTATTTGTTTTACAGTAAATATGAGATCAATGGCAGATGAAAAGTGTTACTTTGGTAAAACAACTCACAAAAGGAGTGGTGATAGGTTTGTAGCTTGAAATCAACAATACAAAACCTAACAAGTGGCTTCTGACTTGTGGGTCGCACAGTGGAAGTAGCTGCATAGAACTACTGCTGCTGGCTCTTCTTTGTCAAAAAGCCCCCGAAAAATCAAAATACTAACAAGATAAAGACAAACAGCTAAAAGTGACTAAATAGGACAGGGCTGTGGTGAAGGACAAACACGGCAAGACGAAAACCAAGAAACGAGTCAAAACTATGACTGACATGGATACTGAAGAAAGTGAAGCTAACAAAGAAGGTGACGTTATGGCTAGCATTGGGGCTACTGTTAGCAAAAAGGACGACAAAACTGATCTGAGAGCGATACTTATGGAAATTAAGACTTCCAAAAAGAAAACACACAACAGTTTGAAGAAGTGAAGTGTGCAAAACCAACACAAGACTCGAGGAAGCAGAGGGTCGTATTGTGGACACGGAGAGCGGGTTCAAGCAGTGGAGCATGCTACTAAAACTACAAACCCGAGTCTCAAAACACCAAACAAGAAGGACGCTCCCACCCAACAGTGTCAGGCTATATGGAATAGTTGGGAATGAAGAGAAAAATGCCCCACGATAAAAGACTTTGTTGAAAATCTTCTTTTTTTTTTTTTTTTTTTTTTTTTTTTTTTTTTAAATGACATCAGAAACAGCAGTATGCGACATTACGTGATGGCAGAGCTTCAGTTCATCCTTTGTCATTTTTTTTTTTTTTTTTAATAAATAGGACAGGGGGAATGAATGAGAGAAAGAGAGGGAGGGAAAGAGAGAAAACCAAAGGGGAGAAGAGACGGTGAGAAGGGGGGGGAAGAGAGAGAAAAAACAAAAAACAAAAAAAAAAAACCAAAATTTTTTTTTTTTTTTTTTTTTTTTTTTTTTTTTGTTGAAAATCTTCTGAGAGAGTACCTGCAACTCCCCTCGACATTGAACTTACACACTGAGCGAGCGCACCGTGCCCTCCCCCCACCTCGGTCTATTATTGTACGCTTTCTGAGTTAGGAAGAAATACTCTAAAAAGCATGGCGAGCGAAGGGGTTCCAATGGAAAGGTAAAGAGATTAACTGTTGCCTTGTCTTAATTGAGATGCCGGGAATACTGGTTCATGCTCAGTGTGGGAGAATTGTGTTAGGGTAGGAGGACTTCAAATCAAGGGGCCCACTCCGAAGTCTGTGGCTGACCCCCTTTTTCTTTTTTTTTAAACACCCACAAGTGGAAATTCTGTTTTATTATCTTATTATCTGTGTGATTGTTATCTTGTTAGCTGTGGTTCTCAGCAGCACTGTTCAGACAATGTGGTATTGTTATGTTAATTTTGACAACAATGTTCCACCCTGAAAATGGCAAACACTGTTAATATCCTCTCCTTTAATGTAAGTGGAATAGTCAGCCCACAAAAACGGTCAAAGGTGCTGCCTAAAGTAAAGAACGTGGTTCTACAGGAGATCAAAATGAACTGTAAAATGGACGTAAACAGGACTTAATGATGTCGGGAGAGATGCTAATCCTTCCAGGCTGGACTTCACACATTTCTCTGCTCTTCACTCTACATACTCGAGAAACTTGATTACTTTATACAATTATAATGACCGACATAAAGTTAAAACTTGCAATATTGGCACAGTTGACCTATCAGACCACTCTCCAATCTGTATGTGTAAACGAAATTCAAAAATCAACAATCTGGAGAATAATTTCTAGCATTCTGAATGATTCAAACAGTAGGGAGAAATTTAATAAAGAAATTGATATACATATAGATATATATATTTGGATCAGCTACTGACTGGAAGGTTGCTGGTTCGATCCTTGGCTTCCCCAGTCTGCATGCCAAGTATCCTTGGGCAAGACACTAACCCTAAGTTGCTCTCGCATGCGTCCATCGCAGTGTGAATGTTGGTTAGATTGCACTTAAGTATAGAAGGAAGAGCTTGTACGAGTTGGTGTGAATGAGGCATGTTTTATAGAGCGCTTTGAGAGTAGAAAAGCACTATATGATGATCAGTCCATTTACCATTTATTTTCAGGAAAATGACAATGGGGATGTGGCACAGTCCGTGCTATGGAACGCCTGTAAAGCGGTTATACGAGGAAAAGTTATTGCCTACACTTCCCTGACTGAAAAACAGAATAAAGAGAAACTTGGAAAATTACAGTTGGATCTCAAGGAATTACAAAGACAACACAAAAATACTTTACACAATGACAAAAAAAATGAAAAAAGAGATCACAAAATGAAACTGATGCTATATACTCTGAATAAACACAGAAATCTTCCTTGAACAAAACTATTACGAAGCAGGTGGGAAATCAATACTGTGGCTAGCTTTTAAGCTAAGAAAGCACCAAGCAGATAGTTCAGTCCCTAAAATAAAACAACCAAACAAATGGCATTATACACAATGATCACATTGAAATACAGCAGAGTTTCAAAACATACTATAAAGATCTGAACTCCCAGCCTGACCTAAATAAAGAGGTCCAGATAGAAAAAGTTCCCTAAATCTCCCCGAGGTCTCAGAACAGGAGAACAGTATGTTAGATAAAGAAATCAATGCTGTAACTGCAAGACTAAAACCACATAAGAGCCCTGGCCCGGATGGTGAATGGTGAATGGTATAAAGCCTACAGGGAGGAATTAACTCCTGGACTGAAGGCAGTGTGTAACTGGGTCCTTAAAGGCGGGGAGGTTCCCACTCATGGAAAGAAACAACCATATCTGTTGTTCCAAAGGAGGGAAAAGATAAACTGAACCGTAGCAACTATCAGTATTAAACCTGGATTATAAAATATACACATCCATATTAGCAAAGAGACTTGATAATATCATACCCAAACATATTAATCTCGACCAAACT